>NC_077229.1:379760173-380960798 GCF_027887165.1 Monodelphis domestica | reverse complement strand
AACAGCCTCACGGCCAGGGATTCTGAAGGCAACTTCCGGAAATCGAGCCAGGGGGAGAGTGTGGCCTCGTGGTCCAACCCTTCCATTCCAGTTCCAGTGAGGCATATTCAGTTTAACCCAGGGAACGCTCATAGAACCAACATCTGCCCAGGACTAAAGCCTCTGATCACCAGACAAAGACAAGAAAAGCCAATCCTCCACGTTCAGAGATGACAAACTCCACAGAAGCACAGAAGCCCCAAAATACCAAGAAAAATAAGAAGAAAGGGGCGACTCTGGACACATTCTATGGAGCCAAAATACAAAATACAGAGCAGATAGAAGAAGATATACAAGAAAATTCTCCAAAATCCTCCAAAGGAAATAGAAACTCTCCACAAACCCATGAAGAATTTGAATCAGAAAGGACCAAAAAGATGGAAGCCCTCTGGGAGGAAAAGTGGGAAATGATGCAAAAGAAATTCACACATCTACAAAACCAGTTTGACCAAACTGTAAAAGAAAACCAGGCTTTAAAGCAAGAACTAATAAAGCAAAGCCAAAACACCAAGAAATTAGAAGAGAACATAAAATATCTCACCGACAAGGTGATAGATCTGGAAAACAGGGGGAGAAGAGAAAATTTAAGAATAATTGGACTCCCAGAAAAGCCAGAAATAAACACCAAACTGGACATGGTGATACAAGATATAATCAAAGAAAATTGCCCAGAGATTCTAGAACAAGGGGGCAATACATCCACTGACAGAGCTCACAGAACACCTTCTACACTAAACCCCCAAAAGACAACTCCCAGGAATGTAATTGCCAAATTCCAAAGCTATCAAACAAAAGAAAAAATCCTACAGGAAGCCAGAAAAAGACAATTTAGATATAAAGGAATGCCAATCAGGGTCACACAAGACCTTGCAAGTTCTACGCTGAATGATCGTAAGGCATGGAACATGATCTTCAGAAAGGCAAGAGAGCTGGGTCTCCAACCAAGAATCAGCTACCCAGCAAAACTGACTATATACTTCCAAGGGAAAGTATGGGCATTCAACAAAATAGAAGACTTCCAACTTTTTGCAAAGAAAAGACCAGAGCTCTGTGGAAAGTTTGATACCGAAAATCAAAGAGCAAGGAATACCTGAAAAGGTAAATATTAAGGAAAGGGGAAAAATGTTATCTTCTTTTACTCAAACTCTCTTCTATAAGGACTACATTTATATCAACCTATGTATACTAATATGTGGGGAAAATGTAATGTATAAATAGGGGGTAAAGAAAGACCAAATAGAATAATGGTTCTCACACAAAGATTCACAGGGGAAGGGGAGGGGAAGAAAACTCCTATAAGAAGGAGAGGAAGAGAGGGGGGGGGGTTTACTTAAACCTCAATCTCAGGGAAATCAACTCTGAGAGGGAAAAACATCCAGATCCATTGGGATCTTGAATTCTATCTTACCCAACAAGGGTAAGGAGAAGGGAAAACCAAGGGGGGGAGGGGGAGAGGGAGAACAAAAAGGGAGGGAAAGAGAGGGGGGAGGGGGAGGGAACAAAAAGGGAGGGACTAAAAAGGGAAACATCAAGGGAGGGGACAAGGGGGACTGATTCAAAGTAAATCACTGGACTAAAAGGTAGAGCCGAAGAAGAAAAGGTTAGAATTAGGGAAGGCAATCAAAATGCCAGGGAGTCCACAAATGACAATCATAACTTTGAACGTGAATGGGATGAACTCACCCATAAAACGTAGACGAATAGCTGAATGGATTAGAATCCAAAACCCTACCATATGTTGTCTTCAAGAAACACACATGAGGCGGGTTGACACCCACAAGGTCAGAATTAAAGGATGGAGTAAGACCTTCTGGGCCTCAACTGATAGAAAGAAGGCAGGAGTGGTAATCATGATATCTGATAAAGCCAATGCAAAAATAGACCTGATCAAAAGGGATAGGGAAGGTAATTATATTTTGTTAAAAGGGACTCTAGACAATGAGGAAATATCATTAATCAACATGTATGCACCAAATAATATAGCACCCAAATTTCTAATGGAGAAACTAGGAGAATTGAAGGAAGAAATAGACAATAAAACCATACTAGTGGGAGACTTAAACCAACCATTATCAAATTTAGATAAATCAAATCAAAAAATAAATAAGAAAGAGGTAAAAGAAGTGAATGAAATCTTAGAAAAATTAGAATTAATAGACATATGGAGAAAAATAAATAGGGATAAAAAGGAATACACCTTCTTCTCAGCACCACATGGCACATTCACAAAAATTGACCATACATTAGGTCACAGAAACATAGCACACAAATGCAAAAAAGCAGAAATAATGAATGCAGCCTTCTCAGATCACAAGGCAATAAAAATAATGATTAGTAATGGTACATGGAAAACCAAATCTAAAACCAATTGGAAATTAAACAATATGATACTCCAAAACCGTTTAGCTAAAGAAGAAATCATAGAAACAATTAATAATTTCATCAAGGAAAATGACAATGGCGAAACATCCTTTCAAACCTTTTGGGATGCAGCCAAAGCGGTAATCAGAGGCAAATTCATATCCCTGAAAGCTCATATTAACAAACAAGGGAGAGCAGAGATCAATCAATTGGAAATGCAATTGAAAAAACTCGAAAGCGATCAAATTAAAAACCCCCAGCAGAAAACCAAATTAGAAATCCTAAAAATTAAGGGAGAAATTAATAAAATCGAAAGTGATAGAACTATTGATTTAATAAATAAGACAAGAAGCTGGTACTTTGAAAAAACAAACAAAATAGACAAAGTACTGGTCAATCTAATTAAAAAAAGGAAGGAAGAAAAGCAAATTCACAGCATTAAAGATGAAAAGGGGGACAGCACCTCCAATGAGGAGGAAATTAAGGCAATCATTAGAAATTACTTTGCCCAATTATATGGCAATAAATACACCAATTTAGGAGAAATGGATGAATATATACAAAAATACAAACTGCCTAGACTAACAGAAGAGGAAATAGAATTCTTAAATAATCCCATATCAGAAATTGAAATCCATCAAGCCATCAAAGAACTTCCTAAGAAAAAATCCCCAGGGCCTGATGGATTCACCTGTGAATTCTATCAAACATTCAGAGAACAGTTAACCCCAATACTATACAAACTATTTGACATAATAAGCAAAGAGGGAGTTCTACCAAACTCCTTTTACGACACAAACATGGTACTGATTCCAAAACCAGGCAGGTCAAAAACAGAGAAAGAAAACTATAGACCAATCTCCCTAATGAATATAGATGCAAAAATTTTAAATAGGATACTAGCAAAAAGACTCCAGCAAGTGATCAGAAGGATCATTCACCATGATCAAGTAGGATTCATACCAGGGATGCAGGGCTGGTTCAACATTAGGAAAACCATCCACATAATTGACCACATCAACAAGCAAACTAGCAAGAACCACATGATTATCTCAATAGATGCAGAAAAAGCCTTTGATAAAATACAACACCCATTCCTATTAAAAACACTAGAAAGCATAGGAATAGAAGGGTCATTCCTAAAAATAATAAACAGTATATATCTAAAACCAACAGCTAATATCATCTGCAATGGGGATAAACTAGATGCATTCCCAATAAGATCAGGAGTGAAACAAGGATGCCCATTATCACCTCTACTATTTGACATTGTACTAGAAACACTAGCAGTAGCAATTAGAGAAGATAAAGAAATTGAAGGCATCAGAATAGGCAAGGAGGAGACCAAGTTATCACTCTTTGCGGATGACATGATGGTCTACTTAAAGAATCCTAGAGATTCAACCAAAAAGCTAATTGAAATAATCAACAACTTTAGCAAAGTTGCAGGATACAAAATAAACCCACATAAATCATCAGCTTTTCTATATATCTCCAACACAGCTCAGCAGCAAGAACTAGAAAGAGAAATCCCATTCAAAATCACCTTAGACAAAATAAAATACCTAGGAATCTATCTCCCAAGACAAACACAGGAACTATATGAACACAACTACAAAACACTCGCCACACAACTAAAACTAGACTTGAACAATTGGAAAAACATTAACTGCTCATGGATAGGACGAGCCAATATAATAAAAATGACCATCCTACCCAAACTTATTTATCTATTTAGTGCCATACCCATTGAACTACCAAAATACTTCTTCACTGATTTAGAAAAAACCATAACAAAGTTCATTTGGAAGAACAAAAGATCAAGGATATCCAGGGAAATAATGAAAAAAAACACATATGATGGGGGCCTTGCAGTCCCAGACCTCAAACTATATTACAAAGCAGCAGTCATCAAAACAATTTGGTACTGGCTAAGAAACAGAAAGGAAGATCAGTGGAATAGACTGGGGGAAAACGACCTCAGCAAGACAGTATACGATAAAACCAAAGATCCCAGCTTTTGGGACAAAAATCCACTATTCGATAAAAACTGCTGGGAAAATTGGAAGACAGTGTGGGAGAGACTAGGAATA
Organism: Monodelphis domestica; assembly: GCF_027887165.1. NCBI lineage: Eukaryota > Metazoa > Chordata > Mammalia > Didelphimorphia > Didelphidae > Monodelphis > Monodelphis domestica. The sequence continues at coordinate 380,956,305 of NC_077229.1, read as the reverse complement.
GATCAACACCTCACACCCTACACCAAGATAAATTCAAAATGGGTGAGTGACTTAAACATAAAGAAGGAAACCATAAGTAAATTGGGTAAACACAGAATAGTATACATGTCAGACCTTTGGGAGGGGAAAGGCTTTAAAACCAAGCAAGATATAGAAAGAATCACAAAATGTAAAATAAATAATTTTGACTACATCAAACTAAAAAGCTTTTGTACAAACAAAACCAATATAACTAAAATCAGAAGGGAAACAACAAATTGGGAAAAAATCTTCATAGAAACCTCTGACAAAGGTTTAATTACTCATATTTATAATGAGCTAAATCAATTGTACAAAAAATCAAGCCATTCTCCAATTGATAAATGGGCAAGGGAAATGGATAGGCAGTTCTCAGATAAAGAAATCAAAACTATTAACAAGCACATGAAGAAGTGTTCTACATCTCTTATAATCAGAGAGATGCAAATCAAAACAACTCTGAGGTATCACCTCACACCTAGCAGATTGGCTAACATAACAGCAAAGGAAAGTAATGAATGCTGGAGGGGATGTGGCAAAGTAGGGACATTAATTCATTGCTGGTGGAGTTGTGAACTGATCCAACCATTCTGGAGGGCAATTTGGAACTATGCCCAAAGGGCGACAAAAGAATATCTACCCTTTGACCCAGCCATAGCACTGCTGGGTCTGTACCCCAAAGAGATAATGGACACAAAGACTTGTACCAAAATATTCATAGCTGCGCTCTTTGTGGTGGCCCAAAACTGGAAAACGAGGGGATGCCCATCAATTGGGGAATGGCTGAACAAACTGTGGTATATGTTGGTGATGGAATACTATTGTGCTCAAAGGAATAATAAAGTGGAGAAGTTCCATGGAGACTGGAACAACCTCCAGGAAGTGATGCAGAGCGAGAGGAGCAGAACCAGGAGAACATTGTACACAGAGACTAATACACTGTGGTATAATCGAACGTAATGGACTTCTCCATTAGGGGCGGTGTAATGTCCCTGAACAACTTTCAGGGATCCAGGAGAAAAAAAACACCATTCATAAGCAAAGGATAAACTATGGGAGTGGAAACACCGAGAAAAAGCAACTGCCTGAATACAGAGGTTGAGGGGACATGACAGAGGATAGACTTTAAATGAACACTCTAATGCAAATACTATCAACAAAGCAATGGGTTCAAATCAAGAAAACATCTAATGCCCAGTGGACTTACGCGTCGGCTATGGGGGGTGGGGGGGAGGAAAAGAAAATGATCTATGTCTTTAACGAATAATGCTTGGAAATGATCAAATAAAATATATTAAAAAAAAAAGAAGTAGTTCTGAAGGTTTGTATAGATTGAAGAGGGACAAAAATACACAATATGGAAAAAAAACTATTGATCTTTACAGACAATATAAGAATATTCTTAGAAAACACTACAAGATCAACTAAAATTAGTACAAACAATTAACTCTAGCAATATAATAATACATATGATATATAACACTCACATAGGTTATCAGCATTTATATATGTATGTATGTATGTATGCACATACATACAATAAAACCCAGAAGGGAGATAGAAAGACAAATTCCATTTAAACTAAATTATATATTACAAAATACTTGGAAGTCTACCTGGAACTATGCCCAAAGGACTTCAAAACTTTTCCTACCCTTTCACCTAGCAATACCACTACTAGGTCTCTAATACAAAGAGCTCCCAAAGAATGAAAATGGAAAGGACCTTCATGTATAAAAATATTTAGAGAAGATCTTTTTGTGATGACATAGAATTGTAAATTGAAAGTATACCATTAACTGTTGAATGGCTAAATTAGTTGTGTTATATGACTGTTATGGAATGATATAGTGCTATATGAAGTGATGAACAGGATGGTTTCAGGAAAAAAAAACCAAGGGAAGACTTATATGAACTGAAACTAAGTGAAGAAAGAAGAACCAGAAGAACACCACTCACAGAAACCACATTACTGTAACAATGATAACAGCTGACTACTAGAATCAATATAGTTATCCTATTCAATTACAAAGGACTCATACTGAAAATTGCTATTGACTTCCAGAGAGAGATCTGATGAACTCTGAGTGCAAATTGAACTGTAATTATTTTTCTTTCTTATTCTTTCTCTTTTTTCTCTTTCAAATATTTATCAAATAATTGATAGCAGATTATTTGTATTTTCAATGTATGAACCAGGGGTACCATGAGGGAGAGAATTTGGAATTCAATTAAAAAGAATGTAAAAAGTAAATAAGATTTCTTAAAATGTAAAGAAGTATTAGAACAAGAATGTGAACTGTTTTAAATATTTAATAGGAATTTTATTTCCTCCTGGAAGTTAAAAATCCTGAAGCTTTTAAAACAAGGAATAAAAAGTTCCATCTGTGCTTTAGAAATATCAATTTGGAAGATTATGGAAAAGGAAAACAATAGAGGACATAATCTATGTAGAAAGACAAATTGGGAAGGATATTGTCAGTTCTATAACCTGTGGTTCAGTTACTCCCTTTGGAATTATGCAGACTGAGTTCAAATGACAGGGAAGATTCCCCAACCCAAATATCACTGTAAAACAGTGATGGTAAACCTTTTGGACGGGAGGGCAATGTGAAAAATTCCCTAAGGCATGTGGAGAGTGGGAGGGGAACAGCCTGGCCTCTTGTTCCTCTGGCTTTCTAGTGCTCAGGTGATGGTACATAAGCCCACAGAGAGGGCTCTGAGTGCCCCTATCTACCATACATGCTATAGGTTTACCACCACAACTCTATAATATTGCCCTTACCATGAACTTATTTTCATAATTTTGAAATATAATTCATATTTTGGTCTCCACATAAACAGGCAAAATCATATAGTCCAAATTATTTAAGCCTTCAGTGTTTCATTTTAATTCCATCTATTCCTTCCACTGTGCCTTCTGGCATGTCTACTCCATAGGAAACTAACTTTCCTTCATCTTGAAATTTTTTTTTTCCATTCTTACTCCTTCCATCTACTAGCTCTTATCAAAACCCGTCTTTCTCCTTATGACACAATCTCCCTGGTTACTCTTTTCTAGCACTTGTTGTACCCTTAGTCATTCTCCACAGTTTACCATCAAGGCAGTGAAGTTGGAATACTTCTTACTCCCTGTCTGTACTTTCAATTTCTCTCTCTTCCTCCATTAATCATAAGCCTCTCTTCCTTTTATATTTGTAGTATTTATATCTGCTATCCAACTAAAATTCTAGGTAGGTGTTGTCTATAGACTCTCAGGATACTCCCTTTCAAAACTCAATGAATTCCATCTCTGGCCCCAAATTTTTCTCTTCCTCAACTCTTGCTTTCATGTTAGGGGACTTCAACATACAAATTGATTCTACCTTAATTAACCTAACCACTCAGTTCCTCAGGCTACTCACCTCCCATAAACTATTCCTCCACCAGCTTCCAGTCACAAAGATGATCACACTCTTCACTCACAAAAGTACCTTCAATGCTATGTTAAAAAATTCTGATATTTTCTTATTTGGTCATATATGCCAGGCATTTTGCTAGGTTTTAGGGATAGAAAGCAAAAAACCATTTTTTTTTCTCTCCAGGAGATTGTATTCAACTGAACAATGGTTTCATTCCACAAGTCTAAAAGACTAAAAAGAGGGCCGTACATGATGTTTGAGTAAGATAAGTTTAGAACAAAAATATAGAAAAAATACTTCATATAGATGATATTATATTCATCAAATGTATTGCCCCAAAAGTTATATACAATGGGAATAGTAAGCTTAGATAAATTCATATACAATAACCACAAACATGAGAAAGTAAAGTGTCTGAGAGGATCCCTAACTTTGGATCATGATATACACATCCTAATCTTTCATGATATCTTCTTTGACATAAAATAAAGAAAAGTAGAAAAATACTAGATAAGGAGGTAGCATAGCAGGGTTTACTTGTGACTTTGCTTCCAATTGCTTGGGTGACCTTGGACAAATCCATTAATCAATTAGGTTTCTTTGGCCTCTTCTGTAAAATGAAAAAAAAATTATACCAGATCATATATCAACTCTTAAATTCTGAAATTTATTATTTCTATACCACTTCCAAAAGCAAAATTATTTAGTATAGGTAGTGGGACTCATCTAGTTTGATCTCTGTTAGCATATTTTATTTGAAAAACTTTAAAATAAATTTTTGGGGAGAATAAATGCATAGAAGCTAATGCTGACAAAGTTAAATATATGGTTTTCTAATTTTTGTTGAGTATTGTTTATAATAATGCATTGATAATTTAATGATTCTAATTAGAATCTCTAAATCAGATAACCATTTATTTTGTTTTTTAAAAGAACAAAACCTGCATTTTACTCTACAAGTTTTATTCTACTTTGTTTTTTTTACTTCCATTCATATAAATCATAAAAAAACCATCATGACAAAGATTAAAAATTAATGAGACCCCTTAAGGGTAATCGAGAGACACACAACAGGAATAAACAGGACACATAATAGAAGAAATCATGAATTGCCCTAAGAAACAGGTAGAGCAGTCATCTAATGAGTGAAAAGGGTTAGGTTTAAAATTGCAGGAGATCTAGATAAGGGCTCTTAGTAATCTATCTGATTAAATTGTAAGTCTAACCAGATCAGTCACACATACACATACATATCACTCATTTTGTTGTGGTTCATTTGTTTCATTCCTGTCTGACTCTTCAAACCATTTGGGGTTTTCTTGGTAAAGAAACGAGTAGTTTGCCATTTCCTTCTCCAGCTTATTTTACAACTGAGGCAAATAGCATTAAGTGACTTTCCCAGGGTAACAAAGCTATGAGGCCAGATTTAACTTATAGAAGAAGAATCTTTCTGGATTCAAGCTCAGCATCTAACACTGTGCCACTTAGATACCTCATATACATATACAGGCACATGCTTAACAAATTCCAATGGCTTCCTGATACTTCAAGTATCAAATATAAAATTCTTGGGCTTTGAAATCCTTTCAAAGCCTGGCCCCTTCCTAACTTTTTAAAGTCTTTTTCTACCTTATTCACCAACATTGGCCTTTTTACTGTTGCTCACACTAGCCATTCTGTTGTTCATATCTGGTGCTTTTTTACTGTTTACCAAACCTGCCTGGAATTTCTTCCCTCTCTACTTCTTACTTTTGAGTTTAAGACTTAGCTACTTTCCACTTTCTACTAGAGGAAAAAACAAAAACCTTTTCCACAACCCTTGGTCCTTGGATTAAATTTTATTTATGATGTGTATATCTTGTGTGTATATGCATATATATGTCATATATATATATATTTGCACATCTTTTCCACAATGAGTACATGAGCACATTGAGGATAGGGTTGATTTTTTGTATTTCCAGATCTTAACACAGTGTCTGGCTCATAATAAATGCTTATTGATGGTTTTAGCAGATTCACTATTCAGCATTTTTGGGAAAGCAGATGAGTATAGGTAGTAACATGTACATAAGAAAAAGTACCTATACATAGAAGATCATGGGTACACTGAAGTTTTGCTTAAAATGAGTGAGGAGGCGAGTACTCATGACAATAGCATCCCTGAATGCTACTGAAACCATGAGTAATTCAAAAGTTGCACTCTGGTTTGCAGCAAGACGTATAAAATGTTTTAAAAGCCGAGTTTAACATAAATTAGCATTTATGTTCTGGCTAATGTCTACATCCTGGTCCATATCTATATGGAGACAAAGGTAATGAGTAAATTCATGAATTATATTTCTTCCAAAGCTAATATTTGGATTGCTTATGAACAGAATTATTTTTTTTATTAAGGCCAATAGCAAATGAAACTATGTTTGGCTTTCGTAAGTGTTCAATTTTATTCAAGAATCATGCTCCACAAATTCACTTTTATGGGCTAATAGCTCTAAACAAAGTGAAACGTATTTGGTTAAACAAAGATAACAAGACTTTAGCGATAAAAGATAATGTGGGTATTATGGAGGTGGAAGGTGGAATTTACCCATTAATGAGCCAACAGTTGATTATATGCTATAATTTTTGAAAAAAAAAGTAGGGTGATAAAATGTACCAACTAACATAAATTACTCTTAATTATCAGTTCATTATGGGAAGCATAATATGTTATTAGTAAGTTTCAAAAATATTTAACATTTTGATTTATCCTGTTTTCAAAACATGATCACTGAAAAAAAAAGTATTGGTCAGTGAATCTGAACTACAAGTCTTTCTGAACTAGATGGCCATTCTCAAAAAATTGGATGTTTAATCTGCTCTAGAAGTAATTCCTTCCAGATTAAACTTTTTTTATTTCCCTTAAAAATAGAAATCATAAGTACACTGAAAATGAAAAATAGTTAGTAGAAACTATTCAAGCTTAAAGGACTTTTTATTTAAATAGCTTATTTTGCCACCTCTGTTCAACCACTTCTAAATTAACTGCTGAATGGTTTTTAATATATTTTATGTAGTGTGTGCGACTGATAAATCCCCCCCCAAAAAATGACAGTACTCCTATATTTTCAGTTATAAAGTGTATTTAAAATGATTTCTAGTAACCAAAAATTTAATTTATTAAAAAAAATTTTGGGGATCATGAGAAATTCTTTTATTGAGAAATATTAGTCTCTAAAATTACATCCAGTTATCTGTGTACATCTAGATAGTTGAAATTTAGTCATTTTCTAATTATTATACAGTAAACATATGCTAATACTCTTTGGAAAAAATGTCTCTATTTCTGACAGCTCAGAGCTTTTTGTGAATGATGAAGCTATAATGCCAGTACTTTGTTTCTTTACTTCTTAATGAATATCTTATTGTCCTAACATTCATGAAGTAAATGATCCAAAATGTTTACAACAGAGGTTTATGACAAAATTTTGGGGAGCATATTGCACTCTAGGTACTTATAACTCAGTTTGTACATTTTAATGATTTTGACATTTTAATAAATCTATGACAATGGAATTTTAAAGAGTTCTACATATAGGAATCGTCCCAATATAGAAAGAAAAAATGGAGGAAAAAGATAAGCAACTTGGTTAAAATGGAGGGTTAAAATTCCTAAAGGAAGCAGACCTTGAGTATTTTCATAGAACTTGAAATGTTCTTTATTAGTGAAAATACATTTTAAAAACTCCCTTAAAGATATATTTTAATGATTAAAGTATTTTAAGTTCTCAAAGGGAGGATGATTAAAACATGGAAACTTATTATTTTTATCTCTTTTAGCTAGCAAATATTCAGGGTAAAGACAGTCAGTAGATCACTCTCTACCATGTCTGTAAGGGATTCAATAGTTTGAAGATATCTGAATGAGTCTATATGTTGAATGTGTATATATGTAGTTTCTTCTTTCTCAATCTTCAAATAATTTTCCCTAAACTGAAATAACTAATACAATGGCATTTTATAAACTTAAAAAAAAAACAGAAAAAGGATTGTACATAAAACAGAGGATCTCTATCATGTATAGATTGCTTTTCTTTTAAAAGAATATAAATTCAGCCTGCAGCTCTTGTGTTCTCTCTCTCTTATTTAAATTAAAAGATTACATTTTTCATTTCCAAATTTTCTTTCTCACTTGCTGCCTCTACCCATTGAGAAGGCAATTATTATTAGACCCAGTGTACAGATGAAGTCATGCAAAACATTTTCACATTATTATCCACATTGTTGATGTTGGGGGGGCAAGAAAAATAGGCTCCAATCTGCATTCTGAATTCCTTGGTTCACTCTCTATAGACAGTACTTTCTCTCCCAAAGTAGATAGTATTTTTGTGAAGCAGTATACTGATATATACAGTGCTATAAGTTTTAGTGGAAAGATTTTTTAAAAAATGGAATAGAGAATCAGAAGACCTGGATTTTCAACTCAACTGTGACAATAAATATATGATTGACAAAAAGTACTTAGTCTCTTTTTCACTTAATTTTGTCATTTATAAAATGAGGGTGTCCCCAACCCAGTTTTGCTTTAAACACATCTCTATCAAAATAAAATTTGAATACATTGTTTTGCTTCATTCACAACTCCTTTCAAAACCTTCAGTGTTTCCCTCTTGCCTAATATGCAATATCCCTTACCATCTGGCTCCAACTTTCCTTTCTACTTCACAACACTATGTTCTAGCCTCCTAGATGCCTAATTCTTCAGAGTTAGTGCTAGTATTTCCACAAATTGTTGTAATATGTCTTTCTCTTTCGAAACTAACAACCTCAATATAAACTTTTCTTCTTTCAAGACTTCCTCCTTAATTCATTTCTTGATCAGTTTATTTAGAACTGACCTTCCTCCTCATTCATTCTTGTGCTTTTCTTTAAAAAAACTATCCCATTCTAATCTAAATCTATTTTGTAAGTATAGTATTACTCCACAGTTATTTTTCAATATATCCTATTCTCCTATTAGAATATATACTCTTAAATCCTTAAGGTTATATGCATTGTTCGACCAAATCAGAGTTTTCTTTCTCTTAGTAAGCTTTGTTGCATTCTAAAAATCCATCTTTGGACCTGATGGCAGTCTCTCCTTATTCTTCCAGTTTCAAAGTTCTAGCTGGAATCTTCTATTGTTAATAATCCAGGCTGAGGACAGATCTGGCCTCAAAATGGTGATGCTGCTCTATTAAGACACCAGAGGAGAAGCCTAGTGAAAAGATACAAGTTTCCCCACAAAACTGACAAACCACAGAGATATTTATGATATCTGTTAAACAATGACAATATCTGAAACAATTTACCAAGATTAATGCTTGTTTTAAATCTTTTAATACAGTACTCAAATGAATTTGATGGCAAAATTTAACTGTATTAGTGATAGTAAAAAGCTATGTATTCAGGTAGCTAAATAATAATGAATACTGAGAACAGAACTGCTAGTTTTCCAGTTTGTGAGACTTTGCAATAAATTGCTCTGTTCATAGGTCCAGATTACAGACAATTCAGTGACTGACCCTGTATCCTTTCCAAAAGGGAGGGGGGTAAATTAGCATTGCCTTTCATACTATACAGCTGTAAACCCATTTAGGGGACTTCAAGCTTTTGTCAAATTTTATCAGTCTACAGCTTTCTGCAACTCTGATCAGGGTTCTGATCATCAATCCCTCCTCCAATGACTACATTCCATAGCTCCATTATGTGATAATTTCCCATGATTACACAGCCTATCAGGGACTCAGATTATAACTCTGCTACATATATTTTTAAGTTAACCATATTTTAATGATTTCCACTAAACTAAAAGGCTTTCACATGACCCTTTGCTAATTAGGCTTTTAGCTTCATTTTTATAACTTTCCCTTCAATTTCACCATTTCTATTTGACTTTGCTGTAAGAATTGGTAAAAAAAAATTCTGATAAAGACCTATATATTTGATGTTTCTGCCAAATTAAAAAAACCATTTGGAGGGTTTTGATGAAGTAATTTTCAGAGGGTCATAATATTAATCGCATATATAGCCTTTTAAATAATGACAAAAATTGTTCAGTCCTCTAAGTTGTGTCTTACTCTTCATGACCCTATTAGGGGTTTTCTTGGCAAAAATATTGGAGTGGTTTTCCATTTCTTTCTCCAGATCATTTTACAAATGAGGAAATTGAGGCAAAATTAAATGAATTGTACAGGGTCATACAATTACTAAGAGTCTGGGACTTGATATTTGAATTCAGGCCTTCCTGATGTCAGGCAAGGCATTTTATTCACTCTGCTACCCAATATATTGGTTTCAGGTTATCATTGAGAAAAACATAAGCTATTCATGTGCAAAAATGTTATGAACCTTTGCTATTTCAGGTAGCATTTACAACTGGTAAAAAGAAACAAAAAGCTATATCAAGATAGAGGAAAATTGAGAGAGATACTGTGTCAAATTGACAACAAAGTTTAGTAACATTTACTTATTTGATGGCTCTATCCTATTCTCATTTCTACACAAAGTTGGCAGTTCTTTCCATAAAAAGTCTCTGAATTCACACAGGCAGAAAAAGAGCCTTTTTCTTACAACTTAACAGACAAATTACCATTGCAACTTCATCCAATTTGAAACTAACATTTGTCCATACACATTCCTATTTAATATCACCAGTCACCTTCTATTCCATATGTATGGGGAGAAATGTGCTAGTAAATGTTTAACCACAAGCTCTTTGAAAATTAGGAAACACTTTCAAGTTTAATCTGAATTATTAACATGTTCTCTATCACTTCCTTAAATCTAGGCCATCAATGAAACAGTAATTCAAGCCCTGACCTACAGTATTTTTATTCCTCAAATGAAAGTTCTCATGCTAAGAATTTAATGATCATCCTCCAGGACTGTACAAATTGGTGCCAGCTTATCCCTGCTATAAGATGATTATAAAGAAACAATATTGATTTTCCATTCCTCTTCCACCCCAGAATACCTTGTAGCTTGTAGAATTTGACCTGAAATATCTCTACGGAAAGCTGAATATGAGAAGCATTTATGTGAAATGCCTCCCCTCTGTTGTAAATAAATATTATGTACTAATTTCAGGAACAAAGATTTTGAGACATGAGGCAAAGACAGGCATATATGATAGGTCATATTTATTGTCGTCACTTCAGGTGTTCTTTCTAATTCAGCTGGTTGTAACCACTAGCTAATATGGTGGTTACATGGCTACTGTAGAAGAGAAGCTTTTGATGGTTTAGTGTTAAACTTTTTTTCACCAGTACACTCCTCCTCAGCCTATTTGATAAAAGACGACCTTTCCAGATATACAAAGCTCCTAGCAACATATCCCCAAGAGTCATGGGATTACACAAGACTTTCCACCATTTGTGAAAGACTATAACCTTGTGCAGGTCAAACCTTGAACATTTTAAAACATGTTCTTCATTCACAACCTTATGTTCTAGGACTTTTAGTATCATGGAAACAATAAAACAATTCTTGCAAAACAACTAGTGAGTTTCTTTCCAAGAGACTGAGCTTTAGAATAAGAGATAACCTCTTAACCAGATCATATCATTCTTCTTTACATAAAAATATAAAAATGTCTAATTATTGTAACTAGAATTTTTTGATGATTTCTGGAGAACAATAAAAGATTTTCTAATGTTAGCTTTAGAATACAGTTTTCTTTCATCTTTTTTTAAAATAAGCAAATCAATATTACTAACAATGAAATAGAAAGTTACAGGACAAAACTGCTTGTGTGACAGAGTCACAACCAGTAGTAAATTTTAGCAAATCCAAATCGGATTTAAAAAATTATTTGAAATGCCTCCAGCATTTTAAAAATTTAATATTAATATTTTGGCGTTGAACATTAGATGAATATTTTATTTTATCTACCTAGCAGATATATAGAGTTACATTTGTAAGATCATGGATTGATAGACTTTGAAGCAGAAGGGATCTTAAAGGTAATTCAGTCCAGCCCCCACATTTGACAGGTGAAAGAATCTGATTCAGAGAATAATTGACTTTTCTTAAGTTCCATGACTGACAAGTATAAAGAGCCAGGGTTTCTATACAGTTCTGACAATAGGTCCAATATTCCTCTAACCATAATGCTTTTGGACTCCTACTAAAGTTGTATTATGACACTTCAGCATAATGGGGCAGTGACCCTAGGACAGTTATGGCAAACCTTTTAGAGATGGAGTGTTGGGCCCTGCCACTACCCTACCCTCCAGACCAAATGCTATACCTACCTCCCCAGAGACCACCTACCATGACCCTCTCCTCACCTAGTGCCAGGGATACCCCCCCCAGCCCACACAGGGGAGGGAAAAAGCACTCCAATTGGGCTACTGGGTGGAAGGACAGGTGAAGTGTGGAATGTCCTCAGTAAGTGTAGAGAGAGAGAAGGGAAGTGACCTGAGGACTCTACTCTTCTCCAGTTCTGCCCACCCACCTTACTCCCTGTGCCCTCCCACTGGGCTGCTGGACAGAGAGGTAGGTATTGTGAAAAAATATCATCAGGAGAGGTAGAAAACAGGAGTGGAACAGATCTACCCAAGTCCCCCTGCCTTTCTAGTAACAAATTCAATGGGTGGGGATGGTGGGAGTGAGTACTGCAAGTGCCATCTTTGGCACCCATGCCATAGGTTCACCATCACTGCCCTAGGATCTTTAGACCTATACAAAGCTGGAGATCTTAGAGACCCTCCTGACCTGGAAAGTAATGAATTTGTGGTCTGATGATAGGTTGTATATTTACCATAAGAACTTAGGTAAATGGGGAGAGTCTTATCAACACATTACTATGAGGTAATATACTTTTCAAACTACATGTCCCTTGAATACTATCTACTAAGACACAGAGTAGCTGTGATCATCATGATAGTGTACCAACATTTATGAAATCACAGATCCTTGAAATGATAACAATAATAGTACACATTTATAGTGTCTTTTGGGCTTATCAGGTGCTTTTCATATAAGATTTTAGTTGAGACTCAAAAGAACCCTTTGATATAGATGTTCTTATTTCCATTTTACAAATTAGGAAACTAAATCTGATAGATTAAGTGGCTTACTTATACTGATATAGTTAGTAAACATCTGAAGAAGGATCTAAATCCAGGTCTTTCTGAATTTATATTAATTTCACTATCCAACTAATCAAGTACTTCACATGATTTCTTGCAGATATTGAAGCAATAATCTAATAAAAGAGTAACTAAATATCACCAGCTTCATTTTATAGAAGAAACAGAGAAAATCATCCTGAAGGTCAGATAAGTCAAACTATGTAACTTCACACATAGAGTAAATGAGAAAGTGAGGTTTGAAACCATAAATTCAAATATCTAGATGTGTTCTTTATAAAGATAATAAAAATAATATCTTATTAATGGATATTATTAACATTGGGAATAGGACTTTTTTCAGTATTTCTTAGTGCTAATTAAAAAAGCTACAATCAGAAAAAAATGAATTTAGACAACTTCCTCATAGTAAGATCTTGTTTGATATTTCTGTTACCAAATAAAATAAAGACTTACAAAAAGGCTAGATATGAACATTTGATGGTCAATGCTATATCTATTGCAAAATTTGATGAAGTTTGGTCAGTTCTGCCAAACTGAAACCATAAACCAAAACATAAATGCAAATAGTTAACTTTTTGGATAAAGTTCCATTAATATTGCTTTCAGATAATCTTACTTTAGCTAAAATTTAAAGTTGCTGAAAATGTAAGGTATAATCTTAAAATAAAAATAGTATCTAGAAGTTGAAAAGAAGTTCTGAGGTCATTTCATCTAGCCTATTCCTGAAGAGTACTTCCTCTAGAAGTATCTCAAAAATTGTCCTTAGTTTATGCTTAAAGCCCTCCAATATTGGAGAATGTTCCTGTCAAAGAAGTATATTCCATTTTAAACAACTTTAAGTTTAGGAAATGTTCCTTATTCAGCACCCATATTTACTTCTCCACAAAATTCAAAGGATCATCAGATTTAAAAGAAGAAGGAACTGGGGATGGTGTGGGAATCTGTATGAGTTAGCTAAAGGAGGTTGAGTGCTCCAGGTTCTGTCCTCTGGGATCTTAAAGAAAAATCTAATTCATCTTCCAAATGACAGTTTCTCAAGTCTTCTCCAAATACTGAGAGCAATTTTTGTAAGAATGCTAGAACTTTTCCACATTTTTGACTGTCTGAATACTATTTTGCCCTTAGAAAACCTAGAAAAGAAAGGTTCAATTTGATCATTTCTGATCACTTTTCTTTCCCCTTTATCCTGTGACAGTCAGGTATTATAGTTATAACAATCTGAATGAGAGCAATACTCCTTTTTAACTGACAGTTTACCAAGTTAACAGCAAGCACTGTTGTAAGCAAGGTTTGTTGGCACCCTCTAGAGGTTTTACTTGTGTCTTCTAAATGATCTCAATTGAATATTTTGTTTCTTTTTGTGATACTGTTGATGTTGCACTATTATTAAATGATGCAAATATAAACATTTTTTGCAAAATGATATAAGCAAAATAGTTTGGAGGAGTTTTAAACAAAATCTAGGTGGGTAGAACTAGCCAAAACAGCAATTTTATGGGAGTATTCATTTTCAAATAATTTTATTGGTTTACTGACCTCAGGTTATTGCCTAAAGATAAGTTCTCTCTTAGGTATATTTAACATGATCATGGTGGCTTCACAGGGAATTATACAGTAAAAAGTAAAAATTTCAGAAGATAATTCAATTAACAAGAATAGTGGCATGTTCTTTGAATTAAAGTAGAGTACCTGGGTGGACAATTGTGTAAAAAGTGGTATTCAGGACAAATCACCCAGTCTGCTATAACAGAAAAATTATCATAACAATAACTGAAGTAGCCAAAGAACTCTCAACTCTTTTTAATCATAAAAAAGTTAAGTTGAATGGGCTTTGGAATGTTAATAAAAATACAATACAATACAATAAAATACAATGTCTCCAACACAGACCAAAACTTTTCATCATTTCCATCATCATACACATACACACAAACACATGGGAGGAATCCCCATTAATTTCAGTGAGCTTTTATTATCTGGTTTGTTTTTACCAACTGTAGGTATTTATTCTGCAAATACTAATACATGGGGCCTACTGTGATGTGTGTACTAATAAAGGATTGAGTATTTGTCTTTGTTGGCAGTAAATCCAGTTTTTCATAAATTTGTAACAAAATATGGGAATGATTTTCTGCCTTATATTTCCTTTAGAAGAAAATGGAGGAAAAAATGGAATAAGATAGTGATCATGCATTTTAGGAAAAATGAAAAAGTCTATGTTCAATTCTGATTTTTGGTCTCTGCCACTGATAAGGAAACAGGAGTCTTTTGATGTACAGCTTGGTAGATACTGTAAAAAGGGATGGGATAAGCATATTCAGTGTTGTAAACAAGAAATGTAAAATGCTGCTGTCTTCAGACTATGTTTTACAAACTTAGCTTCATTTCATTACAATTGTATATATGCTCATAAAAGAAAAATGCATTATCTCATGTAAAATTACATCTCTTCATTTAAAGTTGGCAAGTCAATGAAACCTTAAAAATACAGACTCTTACCTAATTAATAGGTAACTACCAAAGAGAAGGATTATTAAAGATTTTTAACTCAATTTTGTTGTTTGATATGATTCTGATTGGCTTTGTTCCTTTTTATTATTGTATTTAAGTGTGGCTTAAACAGAGGCAAGACATTTTTAAAAACCAAGAGAGAGAAAGAACCCATAAAATGTCATATGGATATTATAGTAAATAGAGCCACTTAAAGAATGTGATAGCCCCCTTGTCATCTTTCTTTTAATGTTTTCAGATAATTTTGTATTTTTTTCCCTTGGGGAATAGTGCAGCCAACCTGCTCAATACTTATAATAACTGGAATTATTTTAAACATTTAGAACTGAGTTTTACCATTTTTTGTGATGATTTTATCACCTGATGGTTTCAGTTCTCTGTTTTTTTCCTCCCCTTGTTCAGTCTTTCAAATACAGTTTGTATTTAAAAGGTTTTAAGTACCAAAACTGTTACCTGAGTACCATGGATTGTTTTCTGGTATGGCATTATTGATAGTATATAATTAAATGTATAAAACTTTGTGTTCAATTTGATGATTGGCACATGTAACATAAATGTTTACAAATAAACTATTACTGATAAAAAATTTCAATGAGATGCAAACAAGACATTGAGACTATTATGAGTTTTAAAATAGATAAATTTGACATTACATTAAACATGTTTTATGCACAAACAAAATCAATACAACTAAGATTAAAAGGCAAACTGCAAACTGGGAAAAATCTTTATATCAAGTATCTCTGACAAAAATCATATTTCTTAAATATAGAGAACTGATTCCTTAGCTGGCAAAGGGTCAAATGATATGAACAGGCAATTCTCAGATAAAAAAGTTACAGCTAGAAGTCATATGAAAAATATACTCCAAGTCTCTATTAACTGAAGAAATGTAAATTAAACAACTTTGAAATACCACCTCATACCTATCAAATGGGCTAACATTACAAAAAATGACAAATAATGGAGGGGATATGGAAAAATTGGAACTGTAATACACTCTTGGTTGATCTGTGAACTGATACAACCATTCTAGAGAGCAATCTGAAATCATGAGCAAAAGGCCATCAAATAATACATATCTTATGATTCAGCAATACCACTACTAGGTTTGTATCCCAAAGAGATTAATGATAATGGAAAAGACATACTTGAAATATATATATATATATATATATATATATATGCATATATATAAGCTCTTATTGTGATAACAAAGAATTGGAAACTGAAAAGATGTCCATCAACTGAGGAATGGCTGAACAAGTTGTGGTATTTTCTTGCAATGGAATGCTATTGGGTCATAAGAAATGATAAAAGATGTTCACACAAAAAAAAATGGAAAAATTTGGAAAGACTAATATAAAATGATGCAAAGTGAAATGAGTAGAACCAGGAGAATGGTGTCACAGTAACAACAAGTATGAATGACAACCTGTTATCAACAAGGCAAGAATCCAGAACAACTCCAAGAAACTAATGCCCAAAAAAAGGTTATCCATCACCAGAGAAGGCACTGATGGAGTCTAAATGGAGACTGAAGCATGTCTTTTTCACTTTATTTCCTTCATGAATTTTTCTCTAGTGTAAGCAATGTGCGTTGTTTCTTTTCTTTTGTTTTAAAACATTTACCTTACAACTTACATTCAATAATGACTATTGATTCCAAGGTAGAAGAGTAATCAGGGCTAGGAAATGAAGGCTAAGTGACATCTAGGAAATATCTAAGGCCATATTTGAGCACCAAATCTCCTGTCTCTAGAAATGGCTTTCAATTCACTGAGGCAAATGTTGTTTCAAAAATGGAAAACATAAAAATATATGTATATATATTAGATATATATGATATGTATAATTTATATCATATTATTTGCCTTCTTGGTGAAGGGCTATTGTTGTGAGGGAGGGTGAGAGCATAGGTTTCAAAATTCCAGAAAATGATTATGAAAAATTTTGATACGAAAAAAATTAAAATTTAAAAGGACACAATTTTATTTACCGTTAAATTCCCAGATTAACACCTAATTATTATCTAACCTTTCATACTCAATGTTTAATTAAACTTGTAATACAAAAATAGGAAATAGAACCTAAATAGAACAATAAATAACTATTTCATATCCATTTGTACTCAATGTTTATCTATTTGAACCTGTAATGCAAAGAAACAAGAAAGATACTTAAATAGAACAAATAAATGAAAACAGTGCAAATGATATTACACACTCTCCTAAAAAGTTAACATCTTTTGTGTGGAAAGTTATGACTTCAAGCAAGCAGTCACTTAACACTTTCTCCATTTCAGTGGGCTTGATGAATGAGATTATCACCACTATAAACTAGAAAACCATAAACAATTTGAGAAAGAATAAAGCAGCCCCAGGAGCATCTACTATTTCTCTAACTATGAATATATGGTAGCTGTGGTTCCTTTCACTTCTTTGAGAGAAAAGGAAAATACATTGTTCTACCTAAAAAGCTATAGAAAAAATTGAATCTCTTCTTAGCCTGAGATTCCATAACATATGGGTATATCTCCTAATATAATTTATTTTTAATTTTTATTGTCCACATACTTGTCCACATATAAACTCTGGCATAAGTGATAGAATAGGTTTGGAATTTCTTTCCTTCCTCATTTACTGGCTTTATGACCAGGGTGTCAAGTATGATTAGCTGCCTCTGTTTACTCATTAACAAAACGGAGATAATAATATCAAGATCAAAGTGTTATTGTGAAGATTGAATGCTTTGCAAACCCTAAATTTTGCAAAACCCTAGATTGTTATTGTTTTTAATGAACATGAACATAGACACTATCTTCTGATTATATACATACAAGTGTATAGATACAAAATGGTGCAAATGTACATATAGACATGAAAATCTAGAGGGACTGAGAGGTATACCAATCAAAAACAAATATTCTATCCCTACTTATGTATTCATTTTTAAGTGACTTTCCCCACAAGTCTAACAGACCTTAAGTGTTAACAGGCAGATACAGATCTCATTTTTTGGACTCCCACTAAGGTATTCTTTATACTATATCATCATATTGCCCAAAATTCTTGAATAAAATTTAAATTATATTAAATTTTGAAATGATATATATGATAGGGCTTAAAAGATTTAATGTTATAAGTATTTTTTCCTTATTGCTCATCAAGTTTATACAGAGACAATGTTACTTATATTAGCAATATTGAGAATATGATATTCTCAACTTTTACAACACTGACAAGCATAGAAAAAGAAATAGAAAGCATTCTTGAAAAAGTCTACCACCTTAAACATGTTAGAAAAAGTAAATTTTTTATCAGGGTTACTACAAAGACCTACTTTGTTTCTAAGTTGTAGGTGAAGCAAAAAAATCTCCAAATATAATTTTATTTTTCTTCTATTAACTTTACTAGATTATTAATAATTAATTCATCTTGCAGAAAAATTCAGGAAGTGCATCTCTTTATTTTTAAAATAATATCAAATATTTGCCTTAACAAAACATCATTAACACATATATTCTGATGTAATATGTCCATAGTCACCTCATATGTAATTCTAAAGAGTTCTCCTAGTATTTCAGGACTATTTAAAAATTTTAATTCTATGAATTATTCTTTGAATACTTCCAAGTTACAGAAAATAAAATTATTTGTCAATGCTTTCAGGAAGTAAACAAGTTAATAAAGAAGATATGCTTACTGTTTCACCTACAAAATAAATGAAATCAGTGATATAATATCTACCACATATTAAATGTTTTAAAAATAAAGGATCCCACTGAAAAGATTTTATTTTTTAATATCTGGTGAAGGATTATAAATGGTATATTTAGTCATAATTCAAGTTATAGTGTAAACTTTAAGATGAATTACAGTTTTTTTAATTCATCTTATTTTCATTTGTATGCACGTGTACAAAAATTTAAATGAGTTTGTATGCATTTGTAAATATATGTTGATACATGAACACACAGATACATAGATGAGTGTATCCATAGGCTTATGTAGATATGTTCAGATATATTTATTTTATAGATATATCCAGATTTATTTTTTGTATTTATGTATATTATCTATATTTTCTAGATCTAGATCTTCATATTCTCATATATAGAGATCTAGTTGTCTAGATCTAGATCTATATATCTAAACCTAGACATATATATATATCAATATTCCTGTATAATCATATTTTGCAAGTATATATAAACTTATTTAAATATAACAATCTATAGAGATTTATGTATCTATCTATGGATGCAAATATATACATGCATATTTATATATACATACATATGTACACACACACACACACTTAACACATTATATCCTGTGTAGTATTCCCTAGAAGAATGCCAGTAGCACATTTATCCATAGTGTTCGGCAAAAAAATTTCCAGATGTTATTTATTCATATTTTGAGGAATCTAAACAGTCAAAATAATTTCAGAGGTGTACAAAAAGAAAATTGAAGTAAATTTCAGATAATGATGTCTCTGAAATTTTATTTGGCATTATTGAATATTATTTTCTTGTGAAAAAATATCATAAATACACCATATAAATATAGTCAAACATTGATTGTGACACTACATATCAATTAATCAAATAATAGACATTTGTTAAGGTTTTAGTCTGCGACAAACACTATTATTACATTTCCTGTGACATGCAATCATCCACCTATTCACACTCATTTTGTTTCTTTTTACCCCAACAGCCAGTGACTTCTCAGAGTGGAATTGTTCCTGTTCTCTAACCAACACTACACATTCTTCTGGTCTTACTATCTAAGTCACCACTAACCATCACTTTCTGGAGTTAAAGCAAATCGGTCAGAGATGACATCAGAAAAAGAAGGCCTCATTTTATATCATGAGTCTGATATGCAGATGGTCCTATAACAGAATAAGCATTTTTTTCAGTGCCTACTATGGGCCAGGAAGCACCTAGAAGAGTAAATTTAATTGTCCATAGTCACACTAGTCAATAACAGACTCCCTGGTCTCTTAACTCATAGTTGAGAGTTCTTTCCAATAGACTCCCAGTACCTTTCAAGAAATGTTATTTCATTTCTAATTGCTGCCATTAATACTTTCCACTCCATCTGCTCTTCTTTTTCCCCTCAAAAAAGAATGTTTTGGTTACATATGCAATAATATGTCTAAGGATTTTTTTCAGCTGTTTTATAACCTTGAAGGCTATCAAGATATTAAAAGGAAGACATTTTGAGGTTCATTTTTTATTAGCTGAAAATAACCCACCAGTAACTGTGAACTAGATAGTTAACATTAAACTTGTTTTATGAGTCTGCTCAAACCAGTTCTGTTCAAAACTAGAAGAGACCAAAGAGAGATGATTGACTCAACTATCAATATAAAGTGTTAGTTAAAACCAAATAATTTTAAAACTATTTAAATTTAATAAGTATGATTAATTATTAATTAGTAGGCACATTAAATACCTAATAAGGACAGGGTATTGTGCTACCTAGCAAAGCATAAAAAGACAAAGAAGTCATATGAACTTCCAAGGGAGCTAGTTAGCATAACGGATAGCATTCCAGGCCTGGAGTTGGAAGGACATAAGTATAAATCTGGCCTATGCCACATTCTAGCTGGGTGATCCTGGGCAAGTCACTTAATGCTGCCTTGCTTTTACCACTCTTCTGCCTTGGAATTGATCTAAGACAAAAGGTAAGAGTTAAGAAAAAAAGAACCATGCATTCCCTCACTACAAAGATGTTATCATTAAGCAGCCATTTTGAATTATTCAATCTCATTTGCTCCTCACAAGTTGGTATAATTGAGATATGGTTTCCTATGGGCACTGTACATCCCAAATTTCTTCCTGCTCATGATTGGCTTCCAAATTCTGACTTAAAGTCAGTAAACAATATATGACATTGAATAAATAATATTTTACCTTACTAAAATACTTTGAGGCTTTTAAAGCACTCCTCTCTCAAAACAAACAAAAAACCTGTAAGGAATTGTTCATGTTCAGTAACATGGATCAGGTTATAATCTCACAATACTAACTCTATTCTGAAGAACTGGAAAAAAATAGCAATCTAGGAATGTTTACAGAAGGAATATTTTCTTGTATTCTCTTCCCCAGTCTCTGCACAAACCAAGTTTAGTTTAGAGTCCAAGAACAGTGTGTGTGTGTGTGTGTGTGTGTGTGTGTGTGTGTGAGACTCGTTCACATAAATATCTCTGCTAGAACTGGGATTTATGCCTGGGACATTAATCTAATAAAGGTCTATTTGGCACAGGAATTACTTTGAAAAATACCTGTAAATTTCTGAATGTACCCTGTAGTAAGGCTTAGCCAGGTGCTAGAGAAGGCCCTTGTGTCTATCCTGAAACTTCAGAACTTTCTAAAGTTATAAATACAATCACCTGGCCAGGGGTCAGAAAGACAGCCTATAGTTACTATAACCTTTCCCCAAGATCCTCAGTTATGTACTTTTATGAAATAAAGATTGACTGTCAAACAAATTGCCTTTATCTTTTCAGAATTCCTTGAAAGTCTAATTTATGGGGGAAAGAATGAAAAGAACTGAAGCAGTACTCGGTAAATGAAATTAAGTATCTATTTGTCATCAAACATTTATTCCTTTTACTAGCAAGTGATTCTACTTGGTCTCAAAGACACAACACAACATAATATAATTCTTTACTATCCCTTTAAGAATATAAGATATAGATGATTTAGGAGCCTATTTGGACCACTCTGGGTACTTAAAGTAATTCATTTTTTCTTCCCTTGGAATGATACCCACTCCCAGGCCCAAATCCTTCCAAGCCAATTTCCTTCTTTTGAGCTCTTACCTCCTTTCAAGTCAAAACTCAAACTCCTTCCTTTTTCATCCTTTCTTTAGCTCCCCACACAGGTGGAAAGCATCTCTCATTTTTTTCTTACACTTTGCAAACTCTTATTTTTTTATATTTCAAAGTCACGTTATTTAGGTTTCCCAAAGTTCATTTTTAAGCTATTAAAATTTAAAATAGCACTTTTAGGAAACTCTTTATGTATTTATGTGTGGAAGAGAAATTCCAAAAGAATTTGAATTCTTTCTTGGAAAAAGTCAGTTATTATACAAAAGAGATCTTAATAAGTGTTGTCTCAATGAAGTCAGAACAATTGCCTGCTTTATCATATAGTTCTTTTGTAATCAGTATCAACCTTTTTGTTTTGTTTTCTCAAGTATAAAGATGTGTGAATAAGTCAGAAAATGAGCTTTGGGAAGGAATATGTGTGTGTGTGTATGATAAAAATAACTAACAGGTAGTTTTGATGGTAGGTTATTGCAAAACTGATCATAGATTGTCAAGGAAATATTACTTAGGACATAATATTTTAGTTGACTGCTTTAATAAAATTATTATTTTTTTAACTTTCCTTTAGGATCAGAATTGAAAGGGTTACCTCAGGCTACATTTGCAAAGAAAAATAATGCTAAAAGTAGTGGTTAAGGAGCAGATAGGTAACTCACAGGACAGAGAGAGCCAGACTGGGAACTGGAGGGTCCTGGCTTCAAATCTGGCCTCAGTTACTTCCTAGCTGTGTGACCCTGGATAAATCACTTAACCCTAATTACCTAGCCTTTACCTCTCTTCTGCCCTAGAAACAGTACTTAGTATTAATTCTAAGATGAAAGGTAAGGGTTTAGGAAAAAAGTAGTGGTCAAACAATCAATATTCAAAATGTCTTGATATGATATAGTTGATGATGTATGTCTTTGGTAGTTCTGGGGGTTGTGGAAAGGCAAGCAATTTGATTGCAATGGAGAACTCCTGATACAGACCCCTTGCCCATCTTCCAACACACACCTGCAATTTTTCTGTTACTTATAGTCTTAGAGAAGTGTCTTGAGGCACTGAATGTTTAAATGACTTGTTCAGTGTTCCACATCTGGTATTTCAGAGACAGAGCTAGAAACTGAGTTTTCTAAGTCAAAGAGGCACCATATCCTCACTACTCTAATCCTACACATCCTCTCAATGATGAAACTACCTATTACAGAGGTTAAAGAATGATTGAGATGTCTGATTGCCAAGTTGTAGCTCGATCTAGATTCTTATTACCACATATTGCTGGGCTAGAGCAATTTTCTTTAACCATAAATATATTTGAGTATATTACATTTTAAAATGAAAGGAAAATGCTTATACACATGCACACACACACACACACACACACACATATATATATATATATTATGGATAGTTATCTATGTTATTTCCACAGGATGCATAATGTACAAAAATATGTTGTCTCTTTATCTCTTAAAATATTTAAATGAGTCTGAGACTTTGCAGAATCGGATAAATGAATTGTCTATAAGAAAGCAGATAGCTTGCAAAGACAATGGCATACCATCAAAGTCCAGTTTCTTTAAAAAGACAGTATATGCCACTATCAGTAATTCATACTCAAAACTCATAAAATATCTTCACATATTTCTAGTCTTTCTATAATTCAAAATTTTTTAAATTCAAAAATTAAAGAGAGTCAAAAACACTAATATTTTTGTACATTGTTTCATTTTTGTGATAAACATGAGGTAATGCACTCATGAAGAAAATTAGCCTAGTCACACATATTTCTCATTCATTAAATAATTTGATTCATTTACCCCCTAATTAGAAAAAATCCAGTTCTTCAACTTCCAGCTTCATTAACAGTTGTTATTATTGACCAGATTTTCCTCAATTGCCTTCTTATTCCCTCAGGAAAAAAGTGGGATTTGGAAAAGTGGTGGGACTGATGAGCTAAGAATCAAAGAGAGAGCAAGCAAATTCTACACCTTTAGGGAAGCCAGGGCTGAGGGCAGGACAGGAAAGGGAGAATTCACTGTATTCTCCATCTCCAGTTGAAGATAATCATATCCCATAGCTCCTTTGAAGGCTGTGCAGTCATAGCAGTGGCAAACAATCAATTCCAAGGTTGTCAAAGTTGGTTTTGGCATTTCATGATTTCATATCTCATGCCTATATGACACAGTATCTTTTCTGCTTTTCACTCTATTGGATCAGAGCATTCTCTGTTTCCGGTATTTCAACAGTTTCACAAGGCTACCTTCTACAGTCATGAAGCTCTCCTTTATGCCAAGCTAACCAGCACATGCAATATTGCAGAATTTCAGGCCTTTCCATTTTTAGGCAGACGGAGCAGCAGAGCCAAATTGGGCAACGAATTGCATAAATGTACTATGTTGGAGTAGCTATAATTTGCTAAGTGTTGAAAAGAGATGGGGGTCCCTTGTGAATTTCTCAACTACACTATAATTTTAAAATTAATACCATATTTTCCGCTTCCTTTCCTGTTCACAGATCATTGGAACCTTTTTTCTAGAAGGGACTCTTGAAGGCCTGGTTCATTCTTTCACTGTTTTTGCTGCTTTCACCACCTTCCACAGCAGAGCTGCCTGTAGTTGCCATGGAGACCATTGCCAGCACTAAAAAAGGGGAGGGCGTGGCAGATGTAATATGTAACAGCAGGCAAATGATTTAAACACTGTACATTCCATAGGTCTTCCAGCCAAAATCTTAGTAATAAAAAATGAATGCTAAATATGTAATATGTGTCACATATGAATATACATATAACATCTTTATATATGTATAATGTGTATTGGTACATGCATCTGAATATGTGTTGCATTATTCAGTTATATTTATGTGTGTACATACACACATGCATATGTACATACATGTATATGAGATTTGTACCAGACTTGGGAATTTGTTGTTTTGAGGAACTCAAAGTGCTGATCACTACCTGCTTTTCAACTTAAATACAGTTAGAGAATTGCCTCTGAAAGTGAGGGGTTAAGTGACTTGCCCAGAGGCATTCAGTCAGTATGTGTCATATGTGGGACTTGTGTCCATGTGTTCCTGACGATGTGTCTCTATTTATTACACTGTACATCCTTGCTTCCTTAACATGATTGCATTTAAAATTTTAAATGTATTTATTCTTTTGTTTGTTACATTAAAATTTCCCTTCTTCCCTCCCTCCTTTTCCTAAAACAATAAAGGGGGAAATGACAAATGTTTAAGGGGATGTGGAAAAATAGGGTCACTATGATACGGTTGGTGAAACTGTGAACTAATCCAACCATTCTGGAGAGTAATCTGAAATGATGCCCAAAAGAGTTATAAAACTATGTATACCTTTTGACCTACCAATACCAATTACATTGAATATGGTTTGAGCTATACTCAGGACTGATGTGGGCTTCATGCAGTCCATAGACTTGATATCTGACAGCTCTGATATAAATGCCCATATATGTGGGAAGCTGGCATAGTAGATATAGATCTAACTCATCTTGGATTTAGGATAATTTGGGTTTGAATCCTTTTTCTAACAAATATTAGATATGTTGCCTTGGGCATGTCCCTTATCTTCTTAGTGCCCAAGGCAAATCTTCTCTAACAAGGTAAATTTCAGTCTATATTGATAGAGGGTTTTTTTTTTCCTAGAAACTTTCTACATAGATGAAAATATAAATCTAGAACGAGAAATAAAATGAAACACAGACACGATTCCTGTTCCCACTTCTCCCACCCCAATAAACAATATCACTTGAAACAACAAAAACATTTAGTAAGGAGAAAGGGAAAGAGAAAGAAAGGTAAAACAAAACAGAAACAAAGCAGGAGCAATGGTACTGGCATTTAAATTTGGACCACTTCCCAGAAAACAAGAAGTCATTTTTCTTCAACCAAAATGAAACATTTAGAGGATTTTTAAGCTTTTGCATTTTGATGTAAAGTTCTGTAATCTTCCTTTCACACCTGGAAACGGCTTTTCCTTAGAAGTTCATTTATTTACTTTTTAAAAAAAATTTTTCAGTCTTGGGGCAGCATGTCATAGTGGACAGAGGACTAGAATTGAAGTCAGAATACTTTTTTTTTTCAGTAGAAAGCAAGCTGTTGATACTTATGGTGTGACTATGACAAATTATTTAAATTCTCTGATGTTTGGACATCTAAAATTGTAATTTATGGATGAATTATCAATCAACTAATCAGTATATTAGCAAGGTTGCTCTACTATGTGGTTTTTAAGGACTGCCATCACCCTATTACTGTGCATACTAACTTTTTACTATATCCACTTCAATTTATTAGTGAGAAGATTTTTGCTTCACTTGGGTTTTTTTTTAAACTCTTAAATTGATGATCAAAAAATATTCGGGAGGCTCCAAAATAGTTCTGGACAGAAAAGTGGAACAGTGGGTAGAGTTCTGAGCCTCGACTCAGGAAGATATATCTTCCTTAATTCAATTCTAACATCAGACATTTACTAGCAATGTCATCCTGGACAAGTCACTTAATCCTGTTTGTCTCAGTTCCCCATCAGTAAAATGAGCTGGGGAAGGAAATGTCAAATCACTTCAATATCTTTGATATGGAAGAAAACCCCAAATGGTATCATAAAGCATTAGAAATAACTGAAAATGACTGAATCAGAACAAAAAGACATGATAGTTTTAAAATGAATATAACAAAATAAAATGGAAAAGAATTCAACATAAAGCCCCATGCTCAGATTTTTAATGAATAAATATAGGTAGTTACTTCAGCAATGGTTTGTGTGGAAAAGATCTGGTAGTTCTAATGGACTGAAAAGTCAATATGGATCAACAGGATGCAAGAGGTTCAAAAAGCATTATTTCAACTTTAGATTTCCTTAAGAACAAAATAGTACAGAATGAAGGAGACCTTTGTTTTACTGAAATTCTAATCCTCCTCTGAACTCCTCCAAAAAGTTTTAGAAAAGACACTGATAAAGTGGAGAGTATCAAGAAGAAGTTGGATAGGATAAGGGGGGAAGATGAAATCACCAAGGCCCTTGAAATGTTTAATTTATAAAAGAAAACCAGATAGCAATAATGTAAAAAAAAAAAGGATTAAAATTGCTGTGCATGGTCATGGAGGCAAGGTCCAACTAGGAGTAGTACCAAGGCGAAAAGGCACCTTAAAAGGTGCCAAAACCCAGATTTTCATTTGATAGAACAAAAAAAAATCTTTATAATTAAAGCTATATGAAAGTAAGATAGTTTCTTCAGAAAATCATAAATTTCCCTCACTGGACATCTCTAAGCAAAATTAGAAGATAACTTGTCATATGTTGTCAAGGAGATTCTTTTTGGGGGTAAAGGAGGAACTAGATGGTGTCTGAGATTATTTTAACTCCATAATCCTCTTCTTTTGAGAAGTCTTAGAATGCAAGGAATGGAAGTAAAAGATAAAGTGGTATATTTAAGAGCAGGTTTTCCATTTGTGTTTAGGATAAGGAAAATGTGGCATGTTTATCATCAGAGTATATCACAAGAAAAACATGAGTTTGTAAGAGAAAAATGAAATAATTGATGTAGTAAGGTCATGAAGGATATCAGAGGTGGTAGGATCATGGTCATAACTAGAAGATTTTAGCCCTGGAAAGCTGCTCCTTATCTCATGAAGATGAGTCCAGACAGACACAGCAATTAATTCCAGAGTGGAAAGGAAACTATGGAAATAGAAAAATTCTGAGGTAAAAAGGAGGAAAATGGAGAGATGTATTATGAATAGCTGAACCATTAACAAAGAAAAGCCCTCAAACCATTAGACTGAAAATTTATGTATGAAAAAAAGATAGTAAAATACAGTATATCCTGTAACAGTGCCAGATAATTAACTAAGGCTTTCGGTAAGGAAACCCAGTCACTGTAGGAAAACTAAAAGTAATGGACTTTAGGTCTCTGTCACATGCCATCTCCCCTAGAGTCTTTCATTTGGAGCTCCTCCTTTGCTTTCAAAGCTTTGCCTCCCTGCAGAGAACAATACTCCAACTTCGACAGGACATGAGTTTGTGCCATTTTCTTTCTTTCCCCTTTCTTCCTTCTGTTTCCCTTCCCCTATCCCCCATCCTTCAAAAGGCTAAGAAGAGTTCCTGCCTGGCTGGCAGTCAACAGTTAGTCAAAACTGCTACAGCTAGGTGGAGGCTTGCCTGAAAGAAAGAAGGAAAGGAGAGAAAATGCATTCCTGGTGTTAATGGCATCCTCTTTTGTTTTAAAGGGATCTACTATTTAATAATTAGGTGATTAGAGAAAAATCAATTGGCCCCTTCTAAGCCTCATTTTTCTCCTCTGTGAAAGAGGGAGAATGATACTGATACTCCTCATTTCAAAGTATTGAATGGAAAGAACTTGAAGTTTTATATGAATGTGAGTTATTAGGTAGGAATTCTAGGCCTGGAGACTTCTTAGATAGCAAATATTAGACAGTTTTCTTGCTGGCAGAACTGAAGCAGAGTAATATTCTCTGGCTAAAACGAGGTCAATCCATAACAAAAAGTTCCATATCTCTTGCTTAATGAAGAAACATATAGAGATGGGGAGGGGAACGTTTTCTCTATCACAAATATTGTAATGATATTTCAGTATGTTATGCTGACATTGCTTCCTGTTTCAATACGATGGTATGCACAAACTGCATAGTACACTAAATTCCAGATGTCTTCGTAATGGATAGAGAATTGGTCTTGGAGTGAGGAAAGTCTTACTTCAAGCCCTTCTTCTGACATCCTGGCTGTGTGACTTTAGGCAACTTTATTTCTGGTAGCCAGAAAAATTTCTGAAACAAAAGTGCAGATGTTGTTGCTCTATACCGGTAGAAAGAATTTTCTCATTCTCACCTCCCTAAACTAATGTCTTAAGAGATTTCATTTTAGTTTAGTTGTTTGTTTGTTTGTTTTTTAAATTCTCAACACTTCTAATTTATGTTCATGGAAATAAATTAGTTATAGTTACTGGTGGGAAGTCAGGTTAAAAATTTAAAAAGAAAAAGAAAATGTAAAGAGTATTTACTTGCTTGCATTTTTGCACTGTGCTCATAGTGAGAATTTAAAAAGAAATATATTTGCTATCTAATAATGAATTATTTGAACTACATCTTTACATCTCATATTAGATACAAAAGCAAGTACTTTAACTTCATACTAAAATGTCTTTTCTTTAGAAGGACATGTAAAATTGAAAATAAATTATTTTAATAAACTACAATTGAGAAGAAATGTGTTCATTAATAACACATTCATATTTTTAGAGATGAAATAAAATATAATATATTGAAACCACCATCAAAATAATTTTGAAGCATGTAGGGGACCATGGACTAGGAGTCTCAGTGTTAAAATAAATATTTTTAGTGATTTGCATTATGGATTCTCTTTTCCTTGAAAGTCATTTTCATAATATGTTTCAAGAACACATTTTTAAAGAATGAATCTAAATATCAAATATCATCATATGGATTCTAGAATTCTAATTTCATTAAAAATGAATGAGTCTGTGTTTATCATTTTGGATATTATATAACCTAAAATTCATGTACTCTTGTGTATACTTTCCAATAATTATTCAGAATCTACAACCTAATAAGCATTATAGAAATTTTGTAAATATGAGGTAACTTTTTAAAAATGGGAAAAAGGTATATGCCCCCTAATCCAATGATTACTGATTAAAATGAAGCATGAAACTTATTTTGAATTTATTTCTGGGTTGATTATAACATGTTGATTTGTTAAAATGACAAAAAAAAACAGCCCTTATTTTCAGAACTTTCAGAAGAAACTGGGTACAATTATTTATTTGGCACCTTCTATTTGCACCTCTTATACTGCTGCTGCTTTGTGCTATTGACCACAATAAGAATAGGTTTGGTACTCTGCAGTCAAACTAAGCATCTGTGAGCTTCTCTCTATGATTGTTTTCCTTCACCATTCCAACTATAGTTTTGATCAAATCAGATTGAATAAAAATAAATGTAAAATACCATGTAAGCAGAGAACACTTAGCAAATATAACCTAGTTGTCTTGGCATTCACTTTTTCTGGGAATGAAATTGGGACTCAAATCTGGCCATTTATTCAACGTCATCCTATTCTGCTCAACAACAACAACAAAAATCCAAAGCAAAATCCATGCAAAATATGTGCTTGGTGATGGGGATAAAAGAGAATCAACCAGAGGTAGTTCTCAATAAGAAAAGATCCAGGGAGATGGTGGTGTTGGATTTCCAGGGGAAAATGGACAAGTTTTAGAAATTTCAGTCCAAGAAAAAAGACTATAGCAGCTTCCCCAGAGCCAAAGTCGCTCCCTAGTTTTAAGGCCCTAAGGGATTTATATTAATTCTTTATAACCACAATAATACTAATGCAATAAATGTATCCCTGATGACCTGAAAGGGTTGGCACATCTTTCTTATCACTTAAACCACACCGGGACCCATTAACACAAGAAAATTTGGATCATTATCCAGTTAATCTTAACCATGGTGAATAAAGATTTGTTTTTTTTTTTAAATTAAGGACCATGTGGTTCAGCTCTTAATTGATTATTCAAAAATTGAGGATGTCAGCAGGTTTTCTTTTCAAGTTCAATAATTTAACCACTTGTTTGTATCAGTTTTCAAATTATATGCATTACAAGAATTTCACCAAAGAGAGAAATTTTGGAAAATATCTTCCTAACCTCATTCCCAGTAAATGACCAAATAATAATATGATTTAATTGTAACCCTTGGCCTGAAGCCAATAAATGGAAATAATTGTAAAATATATGAATGCCAATATGGCAGACAGCATATTATAAGAATAAGATTGCAATAGACACTCCTGTGTGACTGCAAAGTTAATGGAAGGTAGGCATGTCTATTCATGTACTGAATCCAAATTGTATACTCAGAGGACCATCTTTCTGTAACCAATCCCCAAACTATTATCCAATATAAAGCTTTACGTAAGTAACTTGAGGGTGTCATTTTCACATCAAATCAGTACAAAATATTGATTGGCAATTTGCAATGCTTCCTCAAAGATATTTGAATATTCACATGTTCTTACAAAGCAGCCCATACTAAAACTTGCAGTCATTAGAATACTACAAGGCAAGAAACAATTTGGCTAAAGTCACTGGAAGAGAAAAGACTGGTGAAATATTAAGAAGTTTGAAATGAACTTTACAGTACCCCTCTCAGGATAGGAACTACATCAATCTTATAAGCTAATTAGGTCAAAGTAGGAATTTCTATGTATAGCTGTTAGAGTTAAGCAAACATAATTTGATTGATATGATAACTGTATAAAATAAAGGACCATCCAATAAGGGGTCAGTCATTTTATTTAAGTCCTTTGGAAAATATGTATAATTATGCTCAACTAAACAATGGTTCATATGATTTTTTCTGCCTTCTGTGATGTGATACAAAATGAAGTATGCAGACTCGATTAAGTATTCTCTTTAAAAGTACATAAATTACTATCTAACAAAATATTGTAACATTTCTGATATTTTAAAACAATGTAATTCTCTACATTTACTTATTATTAGAAAGCACATTATGCCAAATCCAGACTGCATCATTTAAGGCCTCCCTGTTAAGGTTCAACTGCTATTTGACTCTGAGTAACCTGAGGAAGTCACATTTTAAGATGTGCACCCTTCTTTCAGTTAAGTGACATTATGAAGGAATTAAAGGAATCATAATTTCCATTACTGCATATAACAAATAAAAAGAAAGCCACAAATCATTTCTTTATAATGTTTCTTTAGATAAACTTTTTTCTGTAGAGAATATTTTTTCTATACTTCTGCAATTCTGCATAAATATCAAGAAGCAGTTTTTCTAGAAGCAATGCAATATTTATTAAACAAATGGACATCGTTTTCAGATTTAGCACTTCCCTGCATTTTTGGGAAATCAAATAATTTTTTCATGCAAAGCAGATATCAACATTTTTAATGCACTGACTTTGTTGTCTTACACATTCTTGTAATACTTGTAGATGTAATTTTCCCCTCTTTTTACATAACCTGTGATTTCATCCTCATAAGCCACTTCTTATTTCTTGTAACAATGTATATCATCTTCTTTATAATTTATAATCTTAAAACTGCAAGGCAAACTGCCTCTCAGGAAAAGGAACTGATTTGAGAAGAAGAAGAGTTTGAATCTCTCTCAGTCTCTCTGTCTCTCTCTCTTCTCTTTCCTCCTTTTATCCCTCCCTCCCAACAATGCATACATACAAGTTATTTAAAATATAAAGTGAAAATATACCAACACTAGTTTGTGTTCTGTAATATTTGAGTCATAATCTTCTAAAAAAATTGAATTTGCATTTTTGAGAGACATTTCATTTGAGATTCAGGTGTGTGTTTATATGTCTTATTGAGAAGACTTGATTTTTAAAAATATGCCTCTGAATAAAAGGTATACAACTTAAACAACTATTAAGATAAAACTATATTTTAGCTCTTATTTACATAGAATTGCTTGTTTTAAGATAAAATTTGCTTTGGATCTTACCAAGTTTTACAAAAGCTTTCCAAAATTAATTAAAAAATATTGATTGTCAAAAGATTAAAACAAATTTTCTCCCTATTTAATAAATAAACTATCATTTAGTAATTCTCTTGGATTATTATCTCAACTGAAAAACAATTCAACCCACAAATCATCAAATTATCCTACAGAGGACACATCACATCTTAGTAATTGACAAATTATCTGCTTTTTGTCATTGTCTCTCATTCCCTACTCTCATCAGGCAACAAACTTCAATTAGCAGGAACACTTGGTGGCATGTTGTGTGCCATGGAACAAATTTTCACTCATTTCTACAAACAACTTCCATGATTGAAGGCAGATGTTACATGCTTTTAAGTTCTCCTTTAGGGAGTCCTTGTGTCATTTAACATGGCATCCGATACAATAACAGATTTTGGGCCACAGAATGAGCTATCTATAGATAATTATTTTCAAGATTCTAATATCTTTCATTTGCTTAAGGTAATCCCCCCAAGCAACTGAAGTGATATTAAAATATACTGAAGTCTTTGAGGTCACATCTTTGTAAGATTACTGCTTTTGGAATCATCAAACTCCTGTGGAAAGAGAAAATCAACCATGCTGCTTAATATGAAATAGTACAATGCCTAACCTAGCACTGTAGAAAAAATTTTTAATATGTCAGCATTAAATGTGCTTATGTATTTGGATAATTACCAGGTAACATCTCCTATTAGAGTTAGGATTGGTCCTTCCCAGTGGTGTGGGCCCTAAGCTCTGAAACTGATTTTAAGATTTGGGATGTAGTTTCACTTATTGTCCACATATTGTGTCCCCTTTCTCCAGAATGTAAGTTCCTTAAGGGCACATACATACCATATTGAAGGGCTTAGGAAATGCTATTTGATTAAATTAAATTATCTCTACAGTCCTGCCTTAAATATTTAACTAACCATCCAAAATTCAAACAAATAGGTTTTTTCCCCTTCAATAGTATTTGTGATACTACAAGATAAAATAAGTTATACAATGTCTTTACAGGCTAAATAATTTAAAATAATAACAAATACTATGTAAATTTTATCCAGTCAAATCTTTTATCAAATCTGCATAACTAACACATCTAATTTATTAAATAAAAGACACAAACTTTGACCTCCTTAATTTTCATTCATCCATAAGTAAATACTTGTGCATAACTTAAAAATTGAGAACAGTAACTAAAAACAACCACACCTTAGGGAAGGCTGAATATGCGATTCACCAGAGTCCTCAAGTTGTCTTCATTAGGCTAGGATCTAAAATATTCATTGGGAATGGATATAGGATGAACCTGATCACATATCAATCAGCTTGAAGAGAACAGTTACATGAGTAACATGCATATTTAAACACAAAATAAAATCTTTGGTTCCTCAGAGACGCAGAGCTAAAATGAAAAACAAAAACAAAAAATCACAATCCAATGGTTCATGTAGCCTATCCCAATAACATCAGATTCCCTACCATCAGTTCATAGCAAATTTGACAGTATTTCTTAAGTTTTATCTTTTCCTTCATCTCCTCAACAGAACATTCTTTTATTCTGCCATTTGTGTTCTTTCCTCACTCTCAGCTTGTTATAGTCTTTAATGCTGTGAAGGTGTCTAGAATTTATCAAATGTTAAGATTTCTCTATATATGCATATACATACATACACAAATATATGTATATAAATATAAAGCACATATACATACACAGGGATAGATAAATATGTATGTATATAAATATGCATTCATATTTTGGAAAAGGAGAACACTGGAAAGATCATAAGCATTAACAGCAACCAGGGAGTGTTTAATTGAGAGCTTCCCTGGCATCCCTGAGGTCATCTCAGAGATCTCACTTTTTAATTCAGCTTTTTCTGAAGAGAGCAGAAACGTTATATCACAGACAAATTTTCAGTCTGATGAAGAGGAATTTCCCCAAACCAAAATGAGGAATATGTAAGAAAAAGGAGAGAAGGAGAGTCTAGAGTCAAGCAAGTTAGTAAATTATACTTGCTTATGTATTTTACCTGTTCATATATTTGCCTTCCTGAAATATATCACAAAATTTCTCCTGGAAGATTGTAGTTGTTGAAATCAGTGCATATGAAATTCAGGCACGGGCAATTAAAGAAATGTAAAATGAGTTCTCATGAAATTTTATTTGATATGGATAAATGGAGAGGTTAGCCTCTCTTCACACATTTTCCAACTCTTCATAGGATTCTTAATACTTTGGGCACCCTGCTCTGAAACAGACAGACACTGCTTATGCTCTTCAGGGTGGACAGACATGGAGAGGCAAGAGGTGATTATTTGGTTTTTCAAGATTCACAGGACTCAACCACATAGGAACACAGCCAACAAAATTCCCTGTGCTTCCTAATTTTAGAAGGTCAATATCTACAAAAAAAAAAGGAGGTAAATGTCAATAAATTTAAAAAATGCTAAATTCTAAAAATCACATTTCTGGACCAAAACTAGCTAATAAGACTTTTATTTCTTTGAGGGAAAAGAGTTTCTTCTTTTGGACACTAGCCAAAAGAGCTGGAAATAGAAACATATGGAACAGAGAATTCATTTCTTATAAATTTACTGAAAGGGAAGTTTTAGATTTAGTCACACAAGTAGCAAACTAAGACCAGACAACCTTTTGAATCAATACATTGATTCAAATTGAATTTGAATACATTGAATCAATACAATGAATCAAACATAAATAAATAAATTGACTTAAAAAATCATGACCACATACTTGTATTAACACAGATGAAATATAATAGTTATTAATAATATTACTTTTTCAATTTAGTAGGCCTATGTACGTTTCAAAACACTTTCAATTATAGTATTTATGGGATCCTTATAACACTTCTGTATGACAGACAGGATATGCATTATCTTACTTCTACAGGTAAGAAAAAACAAGATATGCACATTTTAAATAAAACATATTTAATTAGTTGTAGAATATGACCTAGAATCCAGGTTTCCTCATTCTTTTCTAATGATTCCTTTATTACATGATATTTTAAGTGAGAGGCAGTGTTATATAGTGCCAGAATAAGCCTGGGTTCAAGCTTCACATCCTTCCAATTCTAGCTGAGTGATCCCGGATTAATGACCTAATTTGTCAATGGTTTAGGCCTATATAACATCTTAAGATTAGAAATTGCAGAGAAGATATTAACCTGCATTGGCAGAAGGTTTTTCATTAACTGAGAATTCCTTAAAACAATAAAATTATAGATCTAGGCCTTGTGTCTATATTGTAAATAAAGTTTCTTTAATACATAAGCAACCATAAAATAGTTCTTATGATATCAGTCATTTTGTGGTTAATATTCTATAATTTTAGTTTGTATTTACAATTAAAGGTTGAGACAATGTCAGCAGTCAAAACATTGTAATGGTAAATTGTAATGTCTCATTCTTTCCTCAAAGAATACAATTTCCTTGAAGACAAACCCTTTTGTCATTTTCATATTCCCTCTACCTAGTATGGTATGGCCCGTAAAACATGAGTAGATTGTTTACTCTCTTCCAGTTAGTCAATCAAC
This sequence comes from Monodelphis domestica, assembly GCF_027887165.1. Lineage (NCBI taxonomy): Eukaryota > Metazoa > Chordata > Mammalia > Didelphimorphia > Didelphidae > Monodelphis > Monodelphis domestica. Next base: position 380,920,314 of record NC_077229.1, on the reverse strand, counting down.
TAGCATTTTTGAAGTACTTACTATGTTCATTATAGGTCCTTTGCTAACCACTCAGTCCCCTTAAACACACACACACACACACACACACACACACACACACGTACACACAAATAGAAGGAACAGTTTCCACATTAATTTGCATTTTAATATGTCTTAGAAGTTAGAAATAGGATTATGAAAACATATGAGATCGGCAAACCTTATTTATTCTCTGCTGATTGGCCAATATGCCTGACAAGGGATGGCAACTATAGATGGTTGGTGGTAGGAACTTTGAAACTGGACTAAACCAACAAGTATTAATAGCATCATAAATTTTTCATCTTTTATCTGACCATAATGCATTTAGTTGAACAATGACAGCAATAACAAACATTCAGTCAAAAGTTCAACAAAATGCAAGGGTTTATTCTCTTGTGCTATATTGCTTATATAAGTACATTTTAATTTAGTCACTTGCCCATTTTTGATTGTTCTATTTTTCTTTTCAAGCCTAACTGATGTGCGAGGCATTTCAGGGACACTGGGCAGCTTTCTCACTCCTTTAAGCATCTCTGAGGCTCTTCTTTTCCCCAGTTTGTATCTCTGAGAAACTTGGTTCTTGGGGTTAATCTTTTTCCTTCTAAAATGCTCTTATTTAAGGCAATTATGTGGCTCATGAGTCACATGACCATTTACTCAGAAAGCCCCAACTTGATTTTATACATAATTTTCTTCTATCATTTGAGTTTCATAACTTTATCTTTAACATTTTTACATTTATTTCATAGGAACTTAACTGATTCAAAAATATAAAATCATACTGCTTAAATCAGGTTTGTAGTGGCATCTGTGGCTGCTTTCACATACCAGTAGTGAGATGGAGAATGGGGAGGGTGGTGGCAAAGAAATGACATGGTGTCCTTGCTACCAACATGGAACAAATGAGTATCTTCCAGATAGTTTAATCAATAAACACCTTTGTTTTCCCAAGCCAGATAAGTGCTAGCACATTCTAACCTTCTCCCTTTCTATCACAATGTCCCTGACTCCTGGTTTTTCTCTTTGGTATGCCTGTCTTAGAAGATACCTGTCATAGAAAGAAGTTTCTTGTTTTGTAGCACAACACACACTTGAAAAACTCAGTGTAATGACAGTAATTGAGATGCTGTCTTAGCTCAAGGCTTACAATTTCTATAACCACAAGGTAACAGTTTTTTCTACCCAGTAAAAGGAAGAAAGAGAGGAGGTGGGTTTGGGTTCAAGTTATAGTTTGTCACTTCTCCAAAAATGAGAACTTGAAAACCACCAGGAAAAAGGTATCAACACTCTCCAGGAAACATGGTTCTGAAACCACTGTTTTCTGAGATGACCAACATCAAGTCAATATACTGTTGCCTATAAAGGGGACTTATTATGTGTTTTAAAAGAAGGAAGAAAAACAGCCTCATTCACTAATATAATAAAGTATACAAACCTGAAGGCAGTATATATACACATGAAGCAACTGAAGAAACAATAGAAAAGGTTTGCAATGCCTCAAGAGGATCCTTTAAAGGGAGACTTTAAAATATATTAACTGATAAAAGGAAGATACTTTAACTAAATCATTCTGTAATCACCTTTGTTACAAAAATTTTTTGGGGAAAAGACAATGATTTTGACATCATTTGGAGAATTTTTAATGAATGTCAACATATCCTGTTTTTTGTTCAATTCAGTATCATAAAGCCAAATGATAGCAAATGATGCAAATGGACATATATTCTTCTGACATCTAAATGTGTTTCAATGAATGTTGTCACACCATTTAACTGAAAAAAGTAAATCCACAAAATAAGTTTGAGTCCACAAATCCATTAGATATAATGCTCTTTAATATAAAAAGATACACACAGTGTATTTTATGTTTAGACTTTTGATTTCCTTGGAGAAGGGATCTTTGAGCAAGGAAACTCTATCAATCAATGAATAATGAGCAATTGCTGTATAATTAATAGTATTAGAGTTGCCTGAGAGCACTGAGAGGCTCCCCATTGCCCAGTCACAACCAGTATTTGTTATAGGTAATACTTCAACCCAAACTTCCTGATTGAATTTGGGTTCTTTAATACATAATACACATAAGTGCATGCACACACACACACTCACACATGCACACACACACACACACGTGCTTTAGTTTTTAGTAGAACAGCAGTATAGATGCTTGTTTTAATCCCTGTGGTTTTCACTTTCACTAATTATCATAAGTGGGCATTTGTAACACATCTGTTGGATATTCTTTAAACAAACTCAAAGGTGTGAGATAATTTATGAAGAAATCTGTTTAATGCAAAGAAAAGAATGAGTTTGAAAAAGAAATAATTTGAATTTGTGACTATAGAACATCATCACTCCACTTGTAAGAAGTCATACAGAAACTCTTTTAGTTCCTGGGAGGCTATAAGTGAATTTTCTTTAGCATCTCTAAAGCACAACAAAGTTGTCTGCAAATAGTGGGCCCTTAAGAAGTGTTTGTTGAATTGAATAAATGAGTGGAAAAGGGAAAAAGAGGTTGGCAATGACAGTGATAGTCTTTTGATTAGAGATCTACTTGTTTGGTCTAATTCAATGGATTTTATGGTCAAATATTGAGATAAACTGAATGTTATACTCTGGATGAAACTGTTAAATATGTTCAAGACACCAAAGTTGTGTTATGTCATATGTATTTTATCTTTATATTATGTGAACAGTGTAATTTATAAACATACTCAAACTGAAGACCTCTTATATTAACTCATGTAGATCACTTTATGGAATTCAGCACAACGTAAAATGCTCTACTTTGTAATATTTCACTCTCTAACTTTAAAAAAGAAAGCAAGTATTTAAGAATACTTTTGAGATAAACATATCTCCATTCCCCTCAAAATCACAGTTGTAGTTTCTGAGTCCCCACTACTCTCCTAGAAAGGACACTTATCCAACCTTCAACTGCCCTTGTAACCAACCCCAATAGCCTCTTAAAGCAACTTAAACTTCTATCAGTCAATGAAGTTACTTGCAAAGATGCACTTAATTTTTTTCTACTGAAAAGAAAAAAATATATATCTGTGTGACAAAATGCAAGCAAAAATCCCCTTATCATACTCTCATCATAAGAAACATGCAAATTATTTATTTAATTTAATTTAAAGGTATTAATTTTAAAAGTTCACTAAGATTTTTAGTTTCCCTGAAGAATTTAAAACTGGAAAGAGGTACTAAGTTCATACATACACACATACATAAATACATACATACCTAAACAGACACACAAAGACACACATACACACACATACCCACAGCTCTTTATATAGCTTTAGAGAACTCAATATAAAGTCCACATCATCATGAGGTAACATAAGTTCTTCATGAAAGATAAAATGATATAACACTAGACAATCAGTTTCATATTAATTAATTTGAAAGAAGTTTGTGCACTCATTTCTATAGCAGTAGCCAAATTATTTTAAATATATTTTGGCAAATTGTAATGTATTTTAAAATGTATAATATTTCAGAGGATTCAGTCAGCAGTTCTCTTTAAATTTAGGAAAATTCTAATAAATTATATTGAAAAGTTAATATTTATTAAACTAATACAGTGTTCTACAAAGAACTGGACACATTGGTTAAAGAATATTTTATTTATTTTGTCCAAAGTGGAAACTGAACACAAATCTCTTGAGTGCAAGATATTATTTCTAAAAGAATAAGTGTATGTTGAAAATCTCATGTTAAATCAAAATACTTAGTAAAGAAAGTAGTTAAACAAGAGCCTATTATATGCCGACATTTTAAAAAATCCCATTCCTTTGGGTAAATCAGTTATTACATTTTCATTATTGGATTTTCAAATTATTATATTCTGGCATATCATCAATTGAAGAAGAATGAATAAAACATTTGAAAGGAGAAACATACAAACATTAATTATATGGTTTTATGATAACATAGAATTTTATCCAATCACTAGGAAATAAATGAGTTAACTAAATACTAAGCTATCTACCAATAATTTGGTGGATAACACGGAACGCATTGTTCCATAAATTCCTGAATAATTATATTTATATTTTAATATTCAGAAAAGGTATGTCAAAAATTACAGGTCTTACTTAATCTCATGATTTTAAATGACTATAGACTTATTTATGTACCTTTAAACTTCTTAGTTTCTTTAACTTATCCAGGATCCATGCTAGATAAAGATTAATCATTTGTTTCTCAAATTGAAAGAATTTCATTTTTTTATTATATGAAATCATCTTGAATAAGATCTGCCTAAATAATATAAAATGTAATATTGGAAAAGAATTCTTTTAAAAAAGCAACATTTCCTTCATCTAAAAAAGCTATTAAAATTAAAAAAATCATAACATATTACTTAGGACTGTTAAAAAAAACCTACAAGAATTGTTCAAAAAGTAAATTTACAAGATATATCATGCAGTTTTTGACAGTACAATATTTTAATTGTTTTTTTTTTGTAAAAAACATGAAATGAAATTTATTTAAAAAGGATTTGGTATGTTTGTAGTACACAAGTATTATTCTATATATTTGATACTCAAATGTATTCAATTATTCAAATTTTAACACAAAAATATTTTTGCTACAAATTTTTTCATTAGCTTGTGAAAATTTATAGGGAAAATAAGTGTTTGTAGTTAGCAAAGTTATTTAAAGTAGTGGGCAAAGTTTCAGGCAGGAAGACAAAGTATCCTCTGGGAGTCACATATGGAGGACAGCTGCCATTTATACTAGGGATACATACACATTGGTACAGTTATATTGGATCACTTTAAGTGTTGCCACACTATAAAAAAATTCCAAATTGACACAAAATTACTATATTGAATGTAATTCACTTGTAAATAGCTTACAAATTTACCATATGAGTTATAGTTTCCTTTTATGTGCTTCTCCGGAGTTAGTATACAAAGTTATTTTTATGTTGAAATAAAAATATTAATGAGAGATCACATTTAACTAGTTCTAAAAATAAAAAAGTTGTGTGAAGTTTCTTTGACAGACAACATTATGTATCCGTAATCATCAAAAAATTCAAGTTTAAACATATTAACAGTAAGTCAATGACCAAGGTTTGATTTTAAAATTGAAAAAATTGAAATGGGTAACAATTATTTATATGTTCCTATGTGTAATTATCTGGCCTTTCTCGTACTTAATTCATATGTACTCAAGCAATGTATTGTGTACAAAATGCCTGGCATATAGTGGATGCCTACTATTTTCCTGTTGATTGATTAGTTTTGTTGATTTCTGAAAAATATGATGCCTAGAAATATATTGTTGGAGAAAAGTAGCAAGCACTATACACACGTACACAAAGACTAATCTAAAGATCCTGAGCAATACCTTTGAAAGCATTGTTAGTCTAGGCTATTGCTTATGAAATTCATCTATTAATAGAATATTTCCCCCTATATTTTTGAAATTTAAAGAGTTTAGACCATGAAAAGCATTGTGTTGAGGAAGAGAAGTCTATTTTGAGATCACTTGTGCTTAGGTCACTTAGGTTTTTCAGATATAGTACATTGTAGCTAATTAATGGTTTGTTACATTGATATTTGAAAGGCCAAACAAAATACTACTTTAATTGTTTCTAGTTCTGACATTCACAGGTTGTTTTTAGGACATATTTATATACCAATATCATGTCTCTCTTTTGCTTGACTCTGTCAATTACTCTTTTTAAATATTATATATTAATACCCATATACCCAATACCTAATCATCTGCATTGGTATAGGGTAAAAGGCATAGTTTATAGACACCATTTGGTTATATGTGTGTGTGTGTGTGTGTGTGTGTGTGTGTGTGTGTGTGTGTGCGCGCGCGCGCGTGCGCATTATTTCAGGCTCAGATAACAATTTATTCTCCATATCTAGAATTTTATTCTTCCATACTGGTCCTACTTCTGTCATTTTGAGACATATTTAGTAGGAGATTCTGAATAGTAGTAAAATAGTCAAGAGTTTTTTTGTATAAATATTTGCTAGTCATTAGAAACAATACCTTCTGTAAGTTACAACAGAAATTGAGAAACTATCTAGTGATTTATAGCAAATTTAGTACTCTTGATCATAGAATCTTTAAACAAATATTTAATGAGCATCAAGAAAATGCAATGAAGTATACTAGGTGTTAACTTGCCATTTTATCCAGCATTTTGCCACCTATAACTCTATATTTGCCACCAATTACTTGTAAAATCTTATCATACTTTTCAAATTCTGGCCTTTGTTGATTTGTTGGAACCTCAAATGAGGATCTTTGTAATAATGTGTAATAACCTTTCAGTGACTGAGGCCCTCTGCATCAAGGATTAAATTTTCTTCCTTGAGTTTTTAGTGAAGGAACTGAAAAGTTTACCTATGAAAACTGGTAATCCATGTAAGACATAGTCATAGTATATTAAAATAATGATTGGATTAACCAGATTATCCAAGTACTTTATCATTCTTGATAGCTGAATGCACCATATTTCCAACAGGCAACTATTAATAATCCCCTGTGAAATGCTGTAATCCATTAAGCTACCAAAAATATGAAAAAGGCTTTTTAGAAAGTTTGATATATACATACACACATATACATAATATATATGAAGCATCATAAAACCAATGAAAATATAATTAAATCAATGTGGGAGAGTAGAAAAAAACATTGATGATCACATTACCTAGGCCTCAATTCCAGTTCTTCAATTTATCACTCAGCAGGTATGTGTTAATAATCATGCATCATGACTTGTTCCTGGCATAGGTCACTGACTACTTGTGTTGTGTTAGACAAGGCACAAATATAAGGGGTCTCAATTTCCTTATCTGTAAAACAAGGGGGCTAAAATGGATTATTTCTATGGTTACTTCCAGCAACATAAAAATCCCATAATCTTGTGAAAAACATTAAAATTGCTCTGTGACATTAACTCAACATTCAGTTTCTTTAACACTATGTATATGTGAATACAAAATGTTTAAGGTATATAAGCAAAATATTTCTCTGAGATCCCAATTAATGAATGTTATACATGTCCAAAAAATCCCTAGGGAAAGCCAAATGTTTTTATTGTAGTGTAATTCCATTATAATAAATAAATGGCAAGAAAGCACATTTCTAGCCTATGGGAGTTACAGAAATCTTGAAAGTGTTTAGATGTCTTATTTCTTTACTAAAACTCCTTGAAAGAAACTGACAACATACAAAAGCATGGAAAAGTGCAAAAAACCCTTAGAAAAACTTCTGTTCATTTTCAAGGATATGTTCCTATATGTTTTCATTCTGATTCAACACTTACACAGCTCATGGTACATATCAGTTTTTTAATGAATCTTTGTTTACTGCTGAATGAATGACTAGTTGCCTTCCCTTTTCAAGTCTCTAAATTATTTAAGAACTTCCTCTGTTCTGATGAGATGACAGGAAATAGAATTAGGAAGGCAGAAGTGCTCCACAAACTAACAGTTAGTAACTAACTACTAACTACTGCATGAAAAAAGGGTGGTATAAAACATTCTTTTTTAAAATTGTTACTCCTAGAGAATTTCCAAAAAGACTGATTTACTAAATAGTCTTATGGTTGGATACTAGTTAGGAATTATAATAATTATATAATAGAATTGAATGTCTTTTAATACCTATGTTAGGGAGACATCACTCATCTCATAGATTCAATATAATTTTCAAAAGCATAAAATTTTATTCACAATATATCCATAAAAATTTTAAAAATAAGCAACATTATAGAGAGGGTAATATGATATAGAGTATTTGTATTTGTGATAGAAGAATTTTATCAATCTGCAACATTTTGTGATAATTCTTTTTTATCAACATCTATTAAATTCGAAGTGCTGATATGGCTTAGGAATGAGATGACTTTTTGTATGTAATGATTTGAAATTTTGAATACATTTTTATTTTGCTTGAGTTACAAAACACCTTTTGAACTATCTTGGCCCAGTTGTTCCCTAAAGCTAACAAATGCAGAACTGTTGAAGTCAAAACTTAACGCGACCTCTCCATGTCATGTATCAATCTGTACTCTTCCTCAAATTCCTCCCCCTAGGGTAGGAAGATGTAGGAGGAAAAACTTTAACTGAGAGGAAGACTGATCTAGGACTTAATTCAGCCTGTACAGGTGATTTTAAACTACTTCATCCATCCCTCTCAAAACCAATAAAGTTTAGAAACAGAAAAATGGGAAAAAAATAATGAATTCCTTTGTCCTCTTGTTGCTATAATAACCCACTTTATACCAATAAGGACTGATTTGAAATCACTCAAAAAGAAGTCACTTCAGTGTACTAGCACTATAATGTGATATCTGGGGACTTAACATATTTGAAATGAGGGTAAAAGTAGACACAGGAGGATCAAACCTAAGAAACCAACACAATAATTCAAGAAAATCCCAACCCCTGCTCCCTACATTGACTCATACAGAAATGATTATTATAGCTTCTGTTATATTCAATTTGGGGGCTTTTATTTAGAAATCTTGAGCATTTTTCTCCAAAAGAATGGCCATTTTACATTTGCCTATGTGATATTTAAAAGGCTGGCCTCACCCAATGTTATTTTTGAGACAGAACTTTATTTTTTCTGCAGTAACACACTTTAGACTATGTACTAAAAGTCAAAAGAGAGGGCAGTTAGGTGGTTCAGGGGATAGAAAGCTAGGCCTGGAAATGGTAGGTCCAAGTTTCAATGCTGGCCCCAGATACCTTCTACTATGTGATCATGGGCAAGCCTTGTTCTTACCCCTCTTCTGCCTTGGAACTGATACTTTATATTGATTCCAAGACAATGTAAGGTTTTGGAAAAAAGAAAGTTAATGAAAAATAAATTTAAATATATATATATATATATATATATATATATATATATAAAGTAGTTGTCTGGCAATTTTTAGGAACAGATCTGTCTGTGTGTATTTTTTCGCCTGCTACATGCTTAATGTAAAAATCAATTGAACTAGTGCAAACTTTGTTGCACTTATTTTAGCTTTATTTGCAGAAGTTAATTCTATTTGGCATCAATTATACTGCAAAAATAAAATATTAATGATTAGCCATAGCTTAATGTCTAGTCATTATAGAGTAAGAAGTCTGAGCACTTGATTTGGCTATGTGAATAAATGATATAATATTTTGGATAGTATATCACCAAAATCATTCTTGATGATGCTCACAAACCAGTTAATAGCAATACATTTCGAAATGAAAGCATGAAAACACAGTGTGATACAATATTTCTGTGATTTTTTCCCCCTGTGCTGGAGCTACTGTTTATAACTGTAATTGGATTCGCTAAACCAAAACAGGCAGATTATTAATCAGTAGGCTGGATTGGCAGAGAATGTGATAGAAACTATTTATCTATGACATGTTTAATATTTTACATTAATATAAAAAGCTGTTAGTTTGGCATCCAGTCACATAAACTTGAAACTAGCAACTAGCATCATGAACTGTTCCCACTCAAATTAACTTCTCACACAGAACCACAGAAGCATCTTCAAAAGCTCTTTAAAATAGACAATATGGTGCTAAGACACTTTGTTTCTACTTTTTTAAAGAGAAGATAAAGAAAGAAATGTGACTTTAAACACTATCTTACTGCTCTCTCTATTACTTGGTCAGACCTACAATTCAGCACATTGCTTTTGTCCCAAATACATTATCAGAGAATAGGTGGCAGACAAATTCTCAGGATTTATTCATAGCCATATAGAGAGTGATTATGTTATGATTACCCTAAAAATACTAAGTGAGTGATTGGGGGCCTTTTGAATTCTCACTTATAAAAAAAGGACGTCATTGGAAGTATATTATGGAATCTACTAACTACTCTGAAAAGTAGGAGGAAAACATTGCTTAGAAAAATGGCCATAGAGATAACATTATATTGTTATTATAATATTGTTATTGAATGCTATTGAATATGTTTTTGAATGAACATGTGTGAAAAACTTGAGATATTTGGTCCAAAATTGAAAAGATTTCTTTAACCAGTTATATCTCTATTACATGGAAATCTTGACCCTTATGGGAAGTCAAACTATTCTATTTGATCATTTAATTTTAAAGATTCATTTTACAGTTGTGATATAACTAAGTTCACACAGGTGAAAAGTCATATTTATCTAGTACAGTAAGAGTAACAACATACCTTACCCAGAGAAAATGTGTAAACTATGCAAATATTATTGCCCTTATTTCCCAGAGATGAGACTGAGGCTCAAAAAAGTTAAATAATTTCCTCATAGTCACTCAGAAAATTAAATTCTGGAGTCTAGATTTGAACACAGTACCCCCAGATTACCGAAGTTCATTGTTCTTTGCACTACACAATATTTCCTAAGTATAAACAGACGGAAAAAAATTCTGTGAATCTTCAGTGCAAAATGCTGATGATATAGAACAAATAAAGAGAAAACCTACATGAAAACCTAAACATCTCTTATACAATCAACCTGAAATTTACTCTCATTACTTTATAGTTCTTCAGTATGTCAAAAGCAAAAATTATCAATGTTATGATTGAAAATCAATCCAACAATTATTTGCTTTTATTTAGGATCCTGTTCATTATGATAAACATGAAGAAATAGCCATGTTAAGAAAACTACTTAACAATTATATTCACAAAAAAATAAATCATGCAAAACATATCATGTGAAATGTATGAACTGTGGTTCATATATTTAAATTAAGGGTAACTTTATAATAAACTTATTATTTTGTAGAAAGGGGACAGGGTACAAGGCAGGATATTTAAGGTTAATCCTGTAGTTTGAAAGTTTAATGTTCTCATTAGTAAAACAGGGGACATTATTTACATACACACAAACACACACACATATACACACCACCTTTTAAAGCTAAATACAAGAGTCTATGCCATGATTTTATTAGAATAACAACTTTAAGCAGAGGAGCTCACTTCCTCCACTAACTATTCAGTTACTATCTTGACTTTGTAATCTATAACAAGAGATGCAACTCACACTAAGGAACAAATGTTTTTTATTCCCCCTTTTCTGCCAATCAGCTGCTTTGGCTGTGCATATATGAACATTAAGCATAGTCTTTTCATGGTAATGTTAAAAACTATGAGAATAGCCTCTACAAGAACTGAACTCACAGTTTATTTATTGCATCCTTTGCTCTTTTTAAAGATGACAATGTACATTAAACATATTGAAGAAAAAGCTGAATGCCATTTTCTAATAAGGTTTATTAATGTAAATAAGACAAGATGTAACTAAAGTAATATAGAAAAAGACCATCCACAAGTTAATGATGACTTTGAATTGAACCCTTCAAAAGTGTTAAGTTTTACTACTATGATCACAGACCTTTCATAGTTAAAAATAAAACTGTTAATATACTCAGATTCCTTTGATCCCTAAAGCCTTATTCTAACTCACAGACCAAAAAGGATAGCACTGAATAGCTTTGCAAGGAATATTAACAGTAAGTCTTACATGTATGAAAAGCTATTTTTGAGACAGTATTTTTCCAACCTAATTCTTAACTCATCAACAAAGGAATCCTAAATGATGTCAAAGTGGATTCAAACTTTGTATAATGTTATACCTCCCTCGAAATAAATAAAAATATTAATGTACAAATAATCTGTAATCTAACAGAGACATCTCAAATAATATTTAATTGTAGCTCAAAGCACTTATAAGCAATGTGAATAAGACTAACAAGATAAACAGCACTGTCACATGTTATATGTAGAGAATATAAAATAAAATAACTTTAGAGCTGAGGTTATAGTTCCTCTCTGATTTCATAAAAGTCAAAGAAGAAAATATAAAGTACATTTCAATATTAGTCACACTGTTTGTAAAAGTTAACAGTTCCTGGTTTCAGTAAGGCCTGTCAATCTGCTCCTAATCTATTTTTACATTAGTAATATCATAAATTTCTGAGCCAAGCCTAATCATGTTACAACTCAAAAACAAGGAAGGAGAATATGCAAGAATAATCAGACTCCTTTTATTCTATTTGTTTCTATAAGCTTCACAACCTTTGAATTATGTAAAGCTAAACTTATCAGTTTCATGGGCAATTCTTGGATTAAAAAAACACGCCTATCAAAGTCTACTTGCTACCACAAAAAACCATACAGGCTGCACCACCTCTGTAGTGACTTAATTCACTCTATAGTGACTTGAGCCTGCTGAGAAACAATCGATGCAAACACATTACACACCAGAATTAGAGGAAGGTAAGGAAAAAAGAAAAGCATCTTTGCTTTCAGCCATTAATTATAGATTAGCCAAATATCATATTGCATATCACACAGACACACACAAAAAGCTTTCCAGAGATGTGTGCTTCAGACATAAGCCTCTCTATCCATTGTCAGCGCGCCCAAGACTCTAAACCTTGTGGATTGCTCCAAAAATGCTCGAGCTGAGCCTGCTAAATATAGACCATCGGAGCTTTCAGTAGAGGAAAAAGCAGAAGATGAAGAAAGGGACATGGATGTAAAGATTAAATATTCTAATTTTGTTCTACCTAAACATCGCAATGACATTGAAAAGCAGAGCTTAAAGATTAGAGGGAAGTGTGACCCACCCCACCCCCACCCTTCTATTCTCCCGTATATTCAGGACGTCATTAATGCGAAGAGTAGATTATTGCAGGATGTTAGGGAGCAGTATTGTTGGTGATGCCCTATATATGCCTCCGGAAAACGTATTGTAGATGGGAGGGGGAGGGAGACGAGAAGCCACTTTGTTACCTCGCCAAGAAAGGCACCAACTCGGTATCCACCACCAGACAGAGCTGTCTTCCGAGAGAGGAACCAGAGCAATTGTGGTCCTCCCAACGGAAAGCAATATAGAGCATCCGCCGTCGACAGATAGCTAAGAGCTGGAGGAACAACCCCCGCCACCAATAAGGAGGAGAATAATCCTGGCACAGCTAGACCAGCAAATGCACTCACCAAAAGGCGTTGAGCCTGTCTGCTTTCTCCCAAACATGCACCCACCAAAAATAGACAAATCCTCAATTCCAGGGAAAGGTGTGTGCGCCGCCTCCAGGCTTCAGTGCAAGGTCCTGACCTTGCCCAACTGCAGCATCTTTCGCTTTTGTTGTCTGTGCGTGGCTCCGGGACAAGTGATGCTGGGCAGGGAAGAGGGGGAAAAAAGCAGTAAGGATAAGGCTGCTCCACAGCCTGCTACCGGCTCCAGCTACCGAGGCAAAGTCTCTGGTTCTTTGGCTTCCCTCCACCACTGATGGTCCCTTCTGCCTTCGTATCCGGGGCTCTTACAGCCAGCACAGCAGCGGCGCTGTAGTGCAGCCGCCGTGGTGCCACCGCGGATATCTATCCCTTCTGCTGCTGCCTCCGCCTTCTCCTCCTCCTCCCGCACATTCGCCGCTGGATGTAGCTGGAGCAGACCCAGTAAAGACACAGCTGCCTCTGCTCTCTCTTCTTTCTCCCTTCAAGCGCGCTCCTAGAGATGCTGCGTCTGGGCTGCTCCAGAGAGCAGTTGCCCTCCCTCTGTAGCTCAGCGCAGCCGCCGCCGCCGCCGCCGCCACCACCTGTGCTGCCGCCGAGGGGCGAGGCTACTCCGAAGCAGCAGCAGTAGCAGCAACCCCAGCCTCAGTCTGCACCTATACCTCAGTTTCAAGCTATGGATCCCAGTTACTGGGAAAACGTCCTTCTTGCAACTGAAGCCTGCCCTAGCTGCCGAGCATGCCCAGTTCAACAGCTAGAGAACGAGAGAGAGGGGGAGAGAGAGAGAGAGAGAGAGAGAGAGAGAGAGAGAGAGAGAGAGAGAGAGAGAGAGAGAGAGAGAGAGAGAGAGAGAGAGACAGACAGACAGACAGACAGACAGACAGAGACAGAGAGAGAGAGAGAGAGAGACAGAGACAGAGAGACAGAGACAGAGACAGAGACAGAGAGACAGAGAGAGACAGAGAGAGAGACAGAGACAGAGAGACAGAGACAGAGACAGAGACAGAGACAGAGACAGAGAGAGACAGAGAGAGACAGAGAGACAGAGACAGAGAGAGAGAGAGAGAGAGACAGAGAGACAGAGAGACAGAGAGACAGAGACAGAGACAGAGAGACAGAGACAGAGACAGAGAGAGAGACAGAGAGAGAGAGAGAGAGACAGAGAGAGAGAGAGAGAGAGAGAGAGAGAGAGAGAGAGAGAGAGAGAGAGAGAGAGAGAGAGAGAGAGAGAGAGAGAGAGAGGCACTTGGATGTCTATATTCCACTTTTGATTCCAGCAGCAGCAGCAGCAACAGCAGCAGCAGCAGCAGCAGCAGCGGCGGCAAGGGGAGGAGGCTATGAGTTGGAAGACAAGAAAAGCATCTGATGGAACACGGAACCAGAACTTGAGGAGGATGGAAACACTGAGGCCCCCAAAAAAGCAAGAAAGAAAGCCGGGAAAGTATTTTCACCGTTTATTAGAATTTACTCCCTCAAAACCAAGTTCTTATGCAATTATTCCCATACACTCTGCTGGAGGCAGATGTCAAACAACCTGGAAACAAAGAAGGGAAATTTCATGAATAGTCATGGGAACGGGGGACTGGAGAATGGAAAAGAAAGGGGAACACAAACAGGGCAGAGATAATAGAATTTGACTGTAGATATTATTCCCACCCACCCCCATTAATAATTTTGGTTCTAAACCATGAGAGGTAAAAATACCTGTTTGATATTTTCTCCAGAGTTCTAATCCAAATCGCATCGTCTCCCAAGGCTTTGTCACTTTTCTTTTAGTAGAATCATTCTACTGTGTATCTGTGATGGCAGGGCAATAAATGAACCTGTCCTGTCAGGAACTTAAATTGGTTGCCTTAATTAATGGTGAGTTCTTTCTTCTCTTCTCTTCTCTTCTCTTCTCTTCTCTTCTCTTCTCTTCTCTTCTCTTCTCTTCTCTTCTCTTCTCTTCTCTTCTCTTCTCTTCTCTTCTCTTCTCTTCTCTTCTCTTCTCTTCTCTTCTCTTCTCTTCTCTTCTCTTCTCTTCTCTTCTCTTCTCTTCTCTTCTTTCTCTTCTCTTCCCTTCCCTTCCCTTCCCTTCCCTTCCCTTCCCTTCCCTTCCCTTCCCTTCCCTTCCCTTCCCTTCCCTTCCCTTCCCTCCCCTCCCCTTCCCTTCCCTCCCCTCCCCTCCCCTCCCCTCCCCTCCCCTCCCATCCCCTTCCCTCTCTTCTCCTCTCCTCTCTTCTCCTCTCCTCTCTTCTCCTCTCCTCTCCTCTCCTCTCCTCTCTTCTCCTCTCCTCTCCTCCTCTGTCTCTCTGTCTCTGTCTCTCTGTCTCTCTGTCTCTGTCTCTCTCTGTGTCTCTGTCTCTCTCTCTCTGTCTCTCTCTCTCTCTTATCTAACCGACTAATGGTTATACTTTTATTCTCAATTATCATGTTATATTCTTCCTTAGCATAACTTTCTCCTGTTTCCGACTTGATTCCTTTCCCAAAGCTTATTTTCCCTGTTGCTGTGAAAATGCATAATGGAATAATAATTTTATTGAAATTTAGTAACATATATATCTATATACATATATACTCAATATCCTTTCAAAGCACACATGTTACATAGTATATTCATGTGTAAGGGCATTTATATACATGTATATTGCATATGTATATAATATGCATAGTTGCCATATTTCAGAAGACACTATATAACCTCATCTGTAATAATAACACATGTTATAACAGGTTTCTACTTCATCTGGAAGGTTTGAGCAGTCAATGAGAGACATGCTCATTTAGAAGGGCAAATATTTTTGGTAATTATGCAGCCTGTGCATCACACCTGATCCCCCAATTACTTTGAAGTTATGAATACCATCATCCCTTGCAATACTATTCTTGAGAATAAAGAAACATGCCACAGTGTGAGTGTAGCAGGTTCCTAGCATTTCCCTTAGCTTCCACCTTTTCTAATATGAATCTCAACCTAATTTAAAAGCAGGCAAAATTCTGATACAAGTTGAAAGTTCAAATAAAATTTATAATGAAAAGTCAATCCAGATCTACAACTAACAAGCTACATGAACTTGGAAGAGCATAACCTCTCTCTGCTTCAGACTATTCATCTTGAAAATGACAAGTTTGTACAATTAGGTTCTATGATTGATATTCTGTATATTTTACTGATCCTCATTGATAATAAGTTTAGTTAAATAATTTATATGAGGTTTTGTATTTGTTGTTTCATTTGATATTTACAGCAAACCTGAGACTTAGATCTTTTTAATATTAACATTATTTTATATATGAGGAAACCGAGGCTGAGGAAGATTAAATGATTTAAACAGGTCCACATAGCTAGTAAGTAGGGAGTATCTCAGGCAGTATTTGAATTCAGGTTTTCCTGTCTCCAAATCCAGTTTTCTATCCATTGCTCCATCTAGCTTCCCCTGGCTCCAGCAGGGACTAACTCTTCCTTTAAACTTTTCCTAATCTCCCTTATCAGGACTCTGTTAGACTTCATATAATGCTTTGATTGTGCCTCATTTAATACACGTCACACATTTTGTGATGAAATAATAATAAATTTATCTAGTGTTTATATAACACCTTAAGGTTTAAAAAGCTCTTTACATAGGTTAATATATATATATATATATGTAATCGCAATAACGTGTAAGATAGGTGCAATCATATTTTAGATTTTACAGGTGAGGAAAATGAGGCACAGAGATGAAACAATGTGTCTAGTAATAACGCTTAAATATTTTTAGTTTACAACTTGAAACCATGTCTCCTGGACTCCAAGTCCTGAATTCTAATCATTGTTCTTAATTAGCTGGAATCTATGTAAATTTCTTATCTCAATTGGATTTCATGTATGAAGGAGTAGTGTCTCCTTCTTTTATTCACAGGCACATAATAATCTGTGCCTATTAGGCATGTTAATAGATGTTTCTTTAAATGAATTTTGGTTTTAGGAATATTAAAATACAAGCACAAGGAATCCTTAAGAGAAACAGTATGCAGAAATATTAAATACATTGAAAAATAAGGTTTTGTTGTAGAACTGAGGTGAACCAATATAAATGGGCAAAATCATAAACATTCCTAAACGAAGCATATACACAGGGGACTGTGAGCAGAATGACTCCCTAATCTGAAAAGGATATTTATTAAAACTTCTAGTTTGGAAACAGGTTTTATACTAACACAATTCTAGAATGGTGGGATATGTTAAAATATTTCTTTGCTGGTACATATTAATCAGTATTTTCATGATCAGAACTCCTGGGGGCATCTGGGTGGCTCAGTGGATTGAGAGTCAGGGCCAGAAATGGAAGTTCCTGGGTTAAAATCTGACCTCAGACACTTCCTAGCTGTGTGACCCTAGGCAAGCCACTTAACTCCCATTGCCTAGCCCTTAACACTCTTCTGCCTTGGAACCAATACACAATATTGATTCCAATTTTGAAGGTAAGTGTTATAAAAAAATAAAGACAAACTACTAAAAAATTCATTTTAAATATAAAAAATTGGTACCCAAAAGAAAATAGCACTATATTTAAAGTGTTACATTATATTTGTTTAAAATTAACACCACATTCATTACAAATTAAAATATATTTGTTTCTAGTTGTACTAGATCAGTTTTTTCCCCCTTGTACTAAATATGATTTCTTTGGTATAAGAAACTCATTAAGCAATAATGATTTTCACCTTTCCTGTGACTTTCAGTCTAAAGAGTTTGCTGGGATTATGTTGTGGTGGTTATGTGATTGTGAGACGTGGGAAACTCTGGCCCAGGACCATCCTGCATAGCATGCTCACATAAAAAGTGCAGTGCTCTGTGAGTGAAGTTGAATTGCAGTACCTCAAAGAAAAATGTGAGATACACACACTTAGAAATATCTCTTTTTCTCAAATGTTGATTGGAGTCATTTGTGCCAGAGTTGTGATAGAGCCTTCCAAATCATCTTAATCTGATCATCCACTGTTGAACACACTTTAATCAACCGTCACATAGTAATACCATTTTGGTTCTCTTTAAGTATGAAGTACTATATCTAACGACTTGTCCAGGGTGACACAGTATGTGTGAGAGGGAGGTTCTGAACTCTGAAGTCAGATTTCCTTCCATTATGCTATCCTATCTCTCTTGTTTTGTTATTTTTTAAACAGAAATCCACTTAGAAAGGGTAAAACACTTTAATTTTTTATGTAATTAGGGCTATATTTCTTAAAATGGTCTTTGTGAAAAAAGTAAACTACCAAATGATTACCACATATTTACAGAGAAGACTTTTTTTCTTTTCAGCTTAACTAGAGCTAAGATTTAGAAACTTTCTAGTAATGATTTATATAATTGTTGAAATGTAGCAAAGCACAGGTAATTTCTATTTATTAAGATGCTTGAAAAGTGCCTACAGGCAACATCAATAAAGATTTATAGAAAATTAGTGAAGAGTTTTTAAAAAAGAAAAAAATTAATGTTTGAAAAATTATTGTTTTATTTTTATGACCATTCAATTATACAACACTTAGGATTAATTCATATTAACAAAATATAATTTTATATCTATTCAGTAAATTTATGAAAAATTATATAAGAACTTCAGAAATAGTAATAATTGCATGTAATAAGACTTTGCAGAATGACTCACTGCTGCCACCTTTTGCTTGGTGATTTTGAAAGTTAATCTAAGGATATACTGCATCACTTATTTTTGCTAACATTTAAAAATATGTCTAGTCATTTGCTAGAAAAGAGAATTCTTTGTGTCTTACCTTTAAATTTCAGCAACTCAGTGCTAAAAGTCCCAATAACACATTTCTTTTCCTTTCTCTTGTCTGTATATTTGAGAAGTTCTATGTAAGAAAAATGCTATTTAAGAAAGTATGTCAAATGAACACATTTTGATATTTTAAATTAACTTCCAGTTTTTTTAATTATTCTACTTTTTATATCAACATTTTCTATATTTTAGCAAGAATCATATTTTATAGTTCAGAGTTAAAGATAATAACATGTTAAATGCACAAAAATATCATGTACCTATCAGGTGGCCATAAAATTATAATAATAATAATGTTGTATACTATAAAAAGAAACCATTATTTATTTTGGAGAAAAATAGAACAAAAAATAACTAAAATTTATATTTTACTTCTTATGTTTTAGGCATTGTTTCTTAAAACTTAGTCATTCCTAAAAAAATTAGATATTTAATGAAACAAAGGGAAATTCTTCTAATTTAATCAGGATATTCTATACAAGAAGTCTTACTCAGGTGCCTCATTGTGCTGTGGTGGTGAGCTTGTGACTATTCAAGGGTAGGTCTGAGGTATAAAAGCACTCACATAGGTCTGATAAAATTGAAAAGTCTTCAAACAGAAGTCCTATAAAAGATTGCCTGTTGCTGTTCCTTACCAAGCAGGCTACAGGACAATAAAACTTTGGCTATACAAGCATTGAATACCATCTATTAATATCTAGAGGCATTTACATATGCTTTAGTGAAAAGAATGCCTACATAAAAGATATCATATATACTTGAAATGTTGAAGAATCTTCTTTAGTGGATATACCTTGTGAAATGATAATAAATCAAATTCTTCATGAATGTATTGATAATTACAAGTAAACTTGATATTTAATAAACAATGAGTCTTCTGATACAATTAAGGGTACTTTCTCAAATGTGTTTTGGAATCATAACTAGGAATTCTTCCAGCTGTAGCAAAACGACTGTCAAGTGGGTTTCTGTGGGAACACTGATATAAAGGATGGTTTGATCATGTGTGTAGTTACAACAGGAGAGGGGATGATGCATATACCCCCCGAAAATTATTCCATATATGCTTTTTAGGGGTTGGGAGGGAAAGTGGCCCTGAAGGGAGGGATCTCATGTTGTATGAATCTCTGAGAAAAGAACCAGTGAAGAAAGGGAGTTATAAAAGTCAGTGGATAATCAGAATATGCGCTCTAGACCACTATAGAAAGGAAGAAAACCTCCTTACTTCAGGAAGGAATTTTTCCATCACGCTGCTTATTCCCACTGTGTTGGGGCTCCAGTGCAAGACCCTAGTTGTCTCATATTAGTTGTAGTGCTGACACCTTCTATCTCTAATATACGAGAAGCATAGAATCAGACATGGAATAGGTAATAAATTAATGATCAGAGAAAACACTGGGGGAGGAGGAGTCAAGATGGAGGTGTAGAGGCAGAGAAAGTTAAGACCTCTGAAAAGCCTTCCTTATCAATTAAAAACAAAATGCTCCTAAGGGACTGAAAACCAAATCTAACAACTAGAGAGAGCTAAAGAACCCTCTTGCTGAACTCAACTTAAAAGGAACACCCCCCAAAAGCCTGAATTAGGGAATACTATCATTTAAGGGGAAGGAAGAAGGAAGGTCCCAGGACACCTCCCCCATCCACAGTACTGAGCCTCCAGCAGTGGCTGGAATCTCTGGGCAAGCAAGGGCACTAGTCTAGAGGGAATACCTTGTGGAAAAGCTGCACCAGATTCAGGTCTCTGATCACAGGAGGCAGGAAGGCAGCTGAAGGAGAACCTTAAAGAATGCAGCACAATCAAAGCTGAGAAACTCCATATTGCCCTACCCTTCCCAAGGTTTTGGCCTTAGGACACATCTTGCTCTGCAAGTTCAACTCCCAGCCTTCAGAGGGCAAGGAAGCTCAAGCTCCAACACAGACTGCACTGAGAACCTTGCTAAGTTCCAAGGGTGAATGTTGACAGAAAAGCCTAAACCCACATATCCAACACATAATGAGAGGAGAAAGACTACAGGTAACTACAGGGGAGAAAGAAGAGGCAAATATGAGCAAACAAAAGAAAAAGAAAACAGAAATTACAATCAATAGTTTCTATCCAGGCAATGAACAAAAAGTAAATGTAACAGAAGAAGATCTAGGAACAACAAGCAAAAACACAGAAACTCCAATGAATTGGACACAGGCTTTGGAAGAACTCAAAATACAATTTAAAACAAAATTAAGACAGGCTGAAGACAACTGGGAAAAGAACTTAAAAAGCAAAAAAGCCATCTGGAAACAGAAAATAGTGTCTTGAAAGCCAAAATTAATCAACTTGAAAATGAGGCAAAGGAGATGAAATGAACTCTGAAGAAAATCAGACCAGAAGGAGAAGGATGACCAAAAATCCAAGGATGAAATTCAATCTCTAAGAACTGGAATAAAACAATTAGAAGCAAGTGACTTCACAAGACAGCAGGAAATTATAAAACAAAATCAAAGAATGAAAAAAATTGAAGAAAATATGAAACACCTCATCACAAAACAGAAGCTTTAGAAAATCGGTTGAGGAGGAGAGACAACTTAAGAATCACTGTTCTACAGGAAGGCTATGACAAAAGACAAAGCCTAGACATCACCCCACAGGAAATTATCCAAGATAACTGCCCCAAAATTCTAGAACAAGAGAGAAAATTGGAGATTAAAAGACTCCACATACCACCTCCTATACTTAATCACCAACTGACAACACCCAGGCATGTTATAGCCAAATTCAAAAACTACCAGACCAAGGAAAAATTATTACAAGCTGGTAAGAAGAAGTCATTCAGATACCATGGAAATATGGTGAGGATACACAGGATCTGGCTGAATCTACACTTCCGGACTGAAAGGCATGGAATATGATATTTCAGAAAGCAAGGAAACTAGGTCTACAACCATGAAAAAAGTGCAAAAGTGACTATATTCTTACAGGGGAAAGTATGGTCATTTAATAAAATGAAGAATACCAAGCATTTGTAAAGAAAAGATCAGAGTTGAACAGAAAATTTGATGCCTAAACACAGAACTCAAGAGAATCATCAAAAGGTAATTAAGAAAGGGGGAAAAACAAAAACAAACAAAAAAACCCCACGTCTTTTAAGGGACCCAAAAAGTTAAAATGATATGTATCCCTAAAAGACAAGAGGATATTTGTAAGTCTTAATTTTTTTTTATTATCACCTGGGTAGGATAGAAGAATTATACTTAGAGGGAACAGTGACAAACTGTATAGGATGAAATGCCAAAACACAAATATGTATATAGATATATGTATGCATAAATATATATGTATATATATATGTATGTATGTATATGTAACTAGAGTTTTTAAAAAGAGGTTAATACTAAGAGAATTGAGAACAGTAACAAAATATCGTAAATTTATGTCACAAAGAAGCACATGGTGGGAGGGAGGGGAGAACATCAGTACACTAGAACGGTAAAGAGGTTGGAGAAAAGAAATACTCAATTCTTATGTGCATTGAAATTGACTCAGAGAGGGAAGAACAATCAAATAGATGGAGGCAGAGAATTGATTTGTGCCCTATTGTGAAAACAAAGTAAACATACCTAAAGTCCACAAGAAAAATGTGAATTAGATACAAATTCTGGAAGAACTAAAAAATGTCTTTAAAAACCAATTAAGAGAGGCATAGGAAAAGTGGGAAAGAGAAATGTAAATGATGCAAGAAGAAATGAAAATAATATAATAAGAAATGAAAGTAATACAAGAAGAATGGGTCAATTTAAAAAAGAGAACTAAAAACTTAAAGAGGAAAATCAGATTGTAAAAGTTAACCATCTAGAAACTAATGATTTCATGAGAAATGAAGAAACAATAAATTAGAATCAAAGGAATTAAAAAATAGAGGAAAATGTGAAATGTCTCATTGAAAAAATAAATAATTGATTTAGAAAATAGATACAGTAGAGAAGATATGAAAATTATTGAACTACCTGGAAGCCATAATCAAGAAAAATTCTTGGATATCATATTAAAAGAAATTATCAAAGGTAACGGCCCAGAAATCACTGAATAAGAAAATAAAATTTAAATTGAAAGAATTCACAGATCACCTCCAGAAAGAAATACACAAATGACAATTTCCAGGAATATAATAGCTAAATTCAAGGACCATCAAACAAAGTAAAACATACTCCAATTACCCATAAAGAACCATTCAAATACCAATGAGCTATAAACAGGATCACATAGGACATAATTACTTCTACATTAAAGGATTAAAGGGGTGTATGGGGTGCTCAGGGAGGAGTAATAGCTTTGGTATGGAGGGCTTGTCGTGCCCTCCTAGGGCAGCTCTCCAGCCTCTGACCCAGACCTGACACCCTGCTCTCACTTGTGGCTCCTAGTAGCTGCTAGCTTGCGGCAGCGGCCACACCCCGGGCAACGGATTTGACAGGCCAGCTAAACCTTGTGAGGGTAGCCATCGGGTCATCGTGGACCCCTGGTGAACTAGGGCTTTGCTCACCCAGCATGTGAAGACTGCTTTGCCTGAACAGACAGAAGAAACCAATAAGAAGGTTCAACAGCTGAGATGGCGACACAGCAAGGCACCGTGGAGTGGTTAGGGCATGTTGGAGCACAAAAGACAACATGGCCATCCAATGCAGCTGAGGAAGTCTCCAGGTGGAAGGACTTTTCATGCCACTGGACCCAGGCTTCCAATGCTGAGAGAGTGGGACTGTCTCCGTGAATCGACTTTTCCACTTAAATCTTCATGCACAAGTGTCTTTGTGCACAAAAACACACAAAGACAATAGTCATCCTCGGTTACCGAGAGACTACTACTAAGATTACTACTACTACTACTACAACTACTAAAGGATTAAAATGCATGGGATATGATATTCAGGAAGGCAAAACATTTGGGTTTACATCCTAGAATCACCTATCCACCAAAAACGAGTATGTTCTTTGAGGGTTGAAAATGGACAATTTATAAGATAGAAAATTCTTGAGAATTCCTGGGGAATAAGCCAGACCTAAACAAAAAAATTTGAAGTCCTAACTAGAGTCATCAGAGAAGGCCAAAAAAGATAAATAAGAAAGAAAAAAATTAAGGGATTCATTAAGGTCAAAATGTTTATATGTCTACATGGAAAGAGGATTTTTGTAATTCTCACAAATTACTCTTGGTAGTAGAGAAGATAGAAGGAATTTACTCAGAAAGAGGGTAGAGAACTAAGGTGATTATGATGATATTATGTATATGTAAATATGATGATATGGAATGATATGAATGTGTGATATGATATGTATACACATGAATGTGTTTAAAAATCAATCAATGGCTGAAAGAGAGGGTTGCCCTGAGAGAAAAGGGAAGGGAGAGATAGCGTGGGGTAAATTATATAACATAAAGAGGCATGAAAAATCATTAGAGAGAGGGGAAATTATGGTTGGTTATAGGCAACACTAAAATTTTATTCTCTCCATAAATGGTTCAGAGAGGGTAAAACAAGTATACCCAGTGGGGCATAGAATTCTATATGACCCCACAGAGAAGTAGAAAGGGAATAAGACAAGGGAAGAGGGAGAAAATTGAAGGAAGGCAGAAGAGGGGGGTGACAAAAAGCAAGACACTGGTGAGGAGAAATAAAGAAAAAGAAAATAGAGCAGGTTTTAGGGGGGATAATATGATGGAAGGTAATACCCAGTTAGTAATTGTAATGCTGAATGTGGATGGGATAAACTCACCCATTAAACAGAAGAGGATAGCAGAGTTGATTAAAAACCAGAATCCTACTATAGGTTGTTTACAAGAAACACATTTGAGGCAGAGTGACACACAGATTAAAGACCAGAGCAGAATTTATTATGTGTCATGTAAAGGGAAAAAAAAAGTAGGAGTAGCAATCATGATACCAGACAAAGAAAAAGTAGAAATTGATCTAATGAAAAGACAAAAGTAAGGAAATTATATTCTATTAAAGGGTACTATAAACAATGATGTAATATAATTACTAAACATTTATGCACCAAATGGCATACTATCTAGATTTCTAAAGGAAAAAATTAAAGGAGCTCAAGGAGGAAATAGTAAGATCATAATAATGGGGGAATCTCAAACTTCCCCTTTCTGAACTAGATAAATCAAACAAAAAAATGAGAAAGAAGTAAGGGGAGTAAATGAAATGCTAGAAAAAATAGAGATAATAGATATCTGGAGAAAAGTGAATAGGAACATAAAGGGATATATACCTTCTTCTCGGCAGTACATGGCACATATACAAAGATTGACCATTTACTAGGGCATGGAAATGTTGCAAACAAATTCAGAAAAGCAAAAACAATAAATACAACTATTTCAGATCATAATGTGTTAAAAATTATACTTAACAAGGGTCCATGGAAAGATAAATTTAAAATTAATTGGAAACTAAACAATCTAATTCTTCAAAACTGGTGGGTCAAAAAGGAAATGATAGAAAAATTAGAGACTTCATTAAAGAGAATGGCAATGAGGAAACCTCATATCAAAAATTATGGGATAAAAGTAAAGCAATACTCAGTGGAAAATGTATATCCCTGAGTCCCTAAGCAACAAAATAGACAGGGAGAAGATCAATGAATTTGGCTTGCAACTTAAAAAATTAGAAAAATAACAAATAAAAACACCCCAATAAAAACTAAATTTGAAATCCTAAAATGTAAAGGAGAAATTAATAAAATTGAAAGTAAAAGAACTATTAAACTAATAAATAAGACTAGGAGCTGGTTACTTTGAAAAAAAAACAAATAAAATAAAGAACTGTTCAATCTACTACAAAAAGAAAAAGGAGAAACAAATTAATAGTCTTAAAAATGAAAAGGGTGATCACACCTCTAATGAAGAGGAAATTCAGGTAATTATTAAGAACTATTTTGCCCAATTATATGGCAGCAAATATGACAATCTAGGTGAAATGCACAAATATTTATAAAAATATAAAATGACTAGATTAATAAAAGAGGAAATACAATATTTAAATAATCCAATTTCAGAACAATAAATCAACAAGTCATCAAGAAAATTACCAAGAAAAAATCTCCACAGATTGATTGACTCACAAATGAATTCTATCAAACATTTAAAGAACAACTAACCCTAATATTACACAAACTATTTGACAAAATAAATAATGGAGTTTTCCCAAACTAATTTTATGACACAAAAGGGTACTGATTCCCAAACCAGGAAGACCAAAAGCAGAGAAAGAAAAATATGGACCAATCTCCATAATAAATATAGATGCAAAAATATTAAATAAAATACTACCAAGACTTTCGGGCAATGATGATCACAGAGTAGAAGCAAAGGTCTTCCTCTCCTAACCTCCAATTGATTAAAAAAATGCCACCAAAGGGCAAAAACCAAAATCAGATGAGCAAAAGGGCTCTACCCTAGGGAGAATCCTTGAAGGTAATTAGGGTTTAGGGATTTTAGCACTAAAGTGGATAAAATTACTCTATAAAAGCAGGAGCTGATCACCCCTGCCCCAATCCACCTACAGCACAGAGGCACAGAGAGAATGGGGCAATCTCTAGGATCTCAGGTACTGGATGAGGGCACCAAAGACTTACCCCTGAGAGCAGAGAGACATGGGACCCCAGGAGGCTCAGGAACATGGAGCTTAGGGTCAGAGATAAGGAAGAGAGGGACTACCCATAGGAGACATACTAGAGACTGAAAAATAGTCTCATGTCAAAAATCTCACTGTAGTTCCATACACAGACACCTGCCTACCATCCTCACTCAGATTTCTGACTGAGAAGGGAAGAAAAGACCAACATTGAAATGGCCACCAACACCCAAGAACTACAATCTACAACCACCAAAAAAAAATGATTAAAAAAAATCTTTGTCCCTAGATAAATTCTACAGTGAAAAACATCAATCTACAGAGAAGACAGCAAAGGGTAACAAACAAGCAAACTCATCCAAATTTTTGAAAAAAAAAGAAAATTGATCACAAGCTGTCCAGGAAATCAGAATGCACATGGAGAAACATGTAAGAAAGATAAAAAAAACTTGCCAAGAAAAAAGGGGAATAATTCAAAAAGAAATTAACAGTTTAAAAGTCAGTATTTTCCACTTGGAAAAAGAAGTCCAGAAATCAAATAAAATGATGACCAAATAAGAGACCAGAATTTACCTATTGGAAGTTATGAAAAGAAGGATACATTGAAGTGAAAAGGAAAATCAAAAGATCATAGCTGAAAGCCAGTCTTTAAAGACTAGAATTGGGAAAGTAGAAGCTAATGATCTCACAAGGCAGCAAAAATTAATAAAGCAATGTCAAAAGAATGACAAATTAGAAGGAAACAAGAAATATCTCATTGAGAAGATGGTTGATGTGGAAAACAGGTCTAGGAGGGACAATATGAAAATCATAGGCTCAACTGAAAACCTTTACATTAACATAAATCTTGACATCATATTATAAGAAATTACCCGAGAAAACTGATATTGTTCAATGAGAGGGCAAAATAGACATTGAAAGAGTTCATAGATCACCCTCTACATTAAATCCTCAAAAGACAACCCCGAGGAATTTAATTGCCAAATTCAAGACTTTCCAGGCTAAGGAGAAAATATTGCAAGAAGCTAGAAAACAACAATACAGATATCAAGGAGCACCAATGAAGATTACACAGGATCTGGCTGCCTTCACATTAAAGAACCATAAGACTTGGAATATGATTTTCAGAAAGGCAAGATAATTGAGCCTACAGCCAAGGATTACCTACCCATCAAAACTGATTATATACATAGAGGGAAAGTATAAGCATTTAACAAAACAGAAGATTTCCAAGTATTTGTAAAGAATAGACTAGAACTATACAGAAAATTTGATGTCTAAATAAAATAAAAATCAAGAGAAACATGAAAAAGTAAATAAGAGAGGGGATTATTTTTTCTTTTTTAAAGGGCTTCAATAAGGTAAAATTGTTTATATTCTTATATGAAAAAATGTTATTTATAACTGTCAAAATTGTATTCAATTTTATATTAGTTAGAAGAATTATTCACAGGTATGGGTTGGGGTACTAAGTGGTTGAAGATGATATGCAAAAAGTAGAAAATGGGGGAATAAAAGATGGCACCAAGAGAAACTAGAAGGAATAAGAAAAATAAGATAATCTATATGGCATAAAGAAGTACATGGGAGGGGGAAGGGAAGAATACTATTATAAGGAGAGGAAGAGAGTTCTAATAGATAATACTTAAACATCACTCTAAGTGGAATAGATTCTGAGAGGGAAGGGCATCTAGATACATTGGGGTATTAAAATTTATCTTACACCAGAGGAAAGTTGAGAGGGAAAAACCAAGGGGTGGAGTGGGGTAGGGAATACAAAAAGGGAGAGAAATATATGGGGTAGGGAATGTAATATAACTTAAGAAAAATAAGAGGGGAAGAAGGATGCAGGAGTTGGAAAGGGAAGTAAAACAAAGGTGGGGATTAGAGGGACTGAGTAAAAGCAAAAAACTGGTATAGAAGGAAATAGTGAAAGAAGCAAAGGCATGACTGGGAGAGGAAATCAGAATTATGGGGTACACTCAGGTAATAATCATAATTTTGAATGTGAATGGGATGAACTCACCTCAAAACGGAAGTAAATCCTACCACATGTTGTCTATAAGAAACAACAGGAGGCAGGTAGATACACACAGGGTAAAGATAAAAGGCTGGAGCAAAATCTATTGGGCATCAACTGAGCAAAAGAAGGCTGGAGTCTCAGTCATGATATCAGACAAAGTCAAAGTCAAAATATATTTGATTAAAATAGATAGGGAAGGTAATTACATCATGATAAAATGCAGTATAGGCACTGATGAAATATCAGTACTGCATTCCTCAATGCCCCTAATTCTTCAGCTGCCATATAATTGTCAAAGAATGTAGTACTCATTTAAATATATATATATATATATATATATATATATATATATATATATATATATATACATATATATTGTAATTTCACAAAACACGTGGGGAGCAGGGCAAAGCAACAAACTTTCCACAGGGTTTTTTTTTTTAATCCAGGAAGTTGTTCCTTAAGGGAAAGGATATTTAGAAACAGCTCTTCCAGCTAGGACTTTAGGGTCCTGTTGCTGAGATTTAAAACAGCTGTTTTCTGTCTATCAGAGTCACACAGCTGGGAAGTATCCGAGGTCCGATTTGAACCCAGGACCTTCTGTCTCTAGGCCTGGCTCTCAATCTGCTGAGCTACCCAGCTGTCCCTTAAGATTAAAGGGAAGAAAAAGAAAAACTGCTGATTCCAATTTAACTTAAGGAGAAAAGAGAAGAGAGAAAAAGTTTTTTATACTCACATGTTCTAGCAGCTGTGTCTTTAAGCCAAGTTTTTTGTTAAAAGGGACTAAGTGGTGAGAAGGTAGAGTAAAAAGGCAAGGAATTTCAGAAGTTTATTGAGAGAATTCTTTAGACTCCCGTGTGGTCAGCCACAATGTGACAAGGAAATCACTTTAAAAGACTGATATATATTAATTTAAGGTCGCCAAGGAATTCAGCTATGTAATTCCTTAATGAAAACTCAAGTCAGCAGTCAACCTTTTATGGAGTTTAATTACAAACAGGAGGAAGAAAGGTATTAGAGATAGAGAGAGAGAGGGAGAGAGAAAGGGGAGAGAAGGGAATAGGACTTAAATACCCCTTATGTTTAGGCTGGGCCAAAAGGCCCAAGCCCTTAGATAGCTGGGGCAAAGAAAGGAGATCAGTCCCTATTACTCACGTGACCAAAATGGAGAAACAGTCTCAGGGGCCTCCACCTCCAGCTTCCTTCAGAGCCAACCCTCAAGGCACCACCTCTCAGACCAAAAACCTCTCCAACCAACCACCTCAGTCCTCAGACCCCTCTCTCTTTAAGGAAACCATCCAAGTTCCCTCCCCTCAGTTCTCACATCTACCAATCACTGTCCATGTCTTCCCTGTGCCAGTGGTGGCTCTAGCTTAACCCAGGACCACCCAGAGGTCTGTGGCTTTGCACATGTCTGTTGAAGGTTATATTCTCAATAATTAAATCTTGATCCTTTGCTGCAGCCCTTCCTAAATCCTGTTAGGACTGAGTGGGGTGGAAATTGTATTTTCCCAAGACCTGGTTCTGTCATTCCAAGTATCTCTATTGTATCAATTCTAAAATCAATCATGACTCAAAGAAATTCCTGTTCTATGCTTAAGCATAGGTCAAAGCCCTTTCCATTTTTCAGCAAAAGGTTTCTGTCCTAAAGTAATCTTAAGAAGGGAGGAGGAGGAACCTCCCATGCCAACAGGGTTCATATTCCAATAGAGTTCCCACTTTCAATAGGAAATTTTTCAAGTATGAAATTTCCCAATGGTGAAATTTCCAACATTTATAAGTCTAAGAAATTTTAAGGTTTACAATATATGAACCAAATGGTATAGCACCCAACATTTAAAGGAGAAATTATTAGAGTTTAAGGAGGAAATAGATAGTGAAACTACACTACTAGGAGATTTGAACCCGCCTTAATCAGATCTAGCTTAATCAAAACAAAAAATAAATAAGAAAGAAGTAAGAGATGTGAATGAAATCTTAGAAAAATTGTAGTTAATAGATATATGGAGAAAAATAAATAGGGACAAAATGGAATATGCCTTCTTTTCAGAAGCACATGGTACATTCAGAAAGATTGACCATGTACTAGGGCATAATAACATGGCAAACAAATGCAAAAAAGTAGAAATAATAAATGGAACATTTTCATATCATAATGCAATAAAAATAATAATTGGTAGGGGCAAATGGAGTGTCAAGCCAAAAATTAATTGGAAGTTAAATGTCATTCTCCAAAATTGGTTAGGTAAAGAAAAAAATCATAGGTACAATCAATAATGTCATTGAAGAGAATGACAATGATATGTGAATTTTAAAATTATTGCACCCTAATCAGACCATTATTTAGAAGATCTGACTTAGCTATTTCCTGATCAATAACAATGGAGATACTAGGAATAACAGAATCATGTATTGGAAACTCTACATTTCTCCACCTTTCTTAGTTTAACATGATTAGGAAGGTCTGCATCAAATTCAAGATTTAATTATCTGAGGAAATGGCCTTCAACAGACATGTGCGGAAAAAAAAGGACAGACCTCTAGGCTGTCCTAAGTCAAGCTAAGTCATCATTGGTACAGATGAGATGCAGGAAAGTCATGTAAAACAGTCTATATATGGCACATCACTTTCTCTTGCCTCCCCTTTTCCTGGAGAGAAGGCTCTGGCTGGCGTGCTAAGTGGTCCAACATCTTGACTTAGTGGCAGCTATTGTCTGGGTTTGGTGGTGAGTTTTGTCCTGGAGATGATTTCAGGTTTGGGCATCTTGGCTTAGCCCTTTCCCTTTTGGAGTTCAAGTCTGACTCCTTCCTCCTTCATACTCCAAAACCTTATCTCCTAATCTCCCCTCTAAGTACCAGCTAGGTGGTGGTGGGGGAGGGCAAACCTACTCTTTTCCTTCTTCCTTCTTCTTAATCTCCTCCACTATGTCAATTAAATCACCACAAAATTTCCAGCTGAATTTGGGTGTTTCATTAGGATTTTATAAATAAAATCCTTGGTGACCAAATATAATTATTACATTCAGCCTCAACCATAATGTTAACCCTTAAAGATAAGACATCCTATCAAAATCTATGGGATCTAGCCAAATCAGTACTCAGGGGGAAATTTAAATCCTTGAGTGCATATATTAGGGGAGGGCAGAGGTCAATGAATTGGGCATGCAGATTAAAAAAGTAAGAAGAGAACAAGTCAAAAATCCCCAGAAAAAAAAACTAAACTAGAAATCCTAAAGATTAAAGAAGAAATTAGTAAAATTGAAGGAAAAAGAACTATTGAATAAATAAAAAAGCAGGTACTTTGAAAAAAACAAATAAAATAGATAAACTACTGGTCAATATAATAAAAAAGGAAAGAAAGCCATTTCAATAGTATCAAAGTGAAAAGTGCAAAAATTAAATGATGTCTCTAGTAATAAAAATATATTTTATGAGATTTATTAAGGATAATTAAAAGTCAAGGAATAAAGAAGACACAAACTAAAAACCATGTGCCCATGACTGATTAGCACATTCAAAATCCCCATGCTTAGCTTATCACTATATATGCTACATCATTGCAATGGAAGAGCAGAGAAGAGAGAGTGGGAGGCATTACTGCCAGTTAAATACAAATTGTGATCTCTCCTATGTGGAGACTCAGGTGAGATTATAGTGAATTCTGGGAAATACCAAGGATTTCTGGGGATTGAAGTCTAGGGTTCAAAAATCTCCATTTTTAAATTTCCCCGGAGTCCTGAGGAAGACTAGTCTCTCCGATGGATCTTGTAAACATATCAGCTATGAAATTACAATAATTTGAGGATAAGAGGAAAAGAGAACAAAACCAATAATTGCTAAAAATACCTAAAAATATCTTTAACAAAAGAGAGATCTTACTTCTAATGAAGGGGAAATAAAGGCAAATATTAAAAACTATTTTGTCCTATTATGTGGAGATAAATATGGTAATCTAGGTGATATGGATGGTTATTTACAAAAATATAAATTTCCTAGATTGACAGAGGAAGAAATAGAACACTTAAATAATCTCATATCAGAAAATTAAACTGAACAAGCCATCAAAGAACTCCCCCCCCCAAAAAAAAAACCCCAGGGCCAGATGGATTCACAAGTGAATTCTATTAAACATTCAAAGAACAACTAATCCTAATGCTATACAAACTATTTGACACAATAAGCAAAGAAGGAGTTCTACCAAATTCCTTTTATGACACAAATATGGTCCAGATTCCAAAGCCAGGTAGATCAAAAACAGAGAAAGAAAACAACAGACCAATCTCCTTAATCAATAAAGATGCAAAAATCTTAAATAGAATACTAGCAAAAAGACTCTAGCAAGTGATGACAAGATTTATTCAATATGATCAGGTGGGATTTATACCAGGAATGCAAGGATGATTCAATATTAATAAAACTATTCACATAATTGACCATATCAATAAGCAAACCAACAAAAATTACATGATTATATCAATAGATGCAGAAAAAAAACTCATTCCTATTGAAAATACTAGAAAGTATAGGAATAGATGGGACTTTCCTAAAAATATTAAACAGTATATATTTAAAACCATCAGCAAGTGTCATCTGTAATGGGGACAAACTAGAATCTTTTCCAATAAGATTAGGAGTGAAACAATGATATCCATTATCACCTGTATTATTTAAAATTGTGATAGAAATAATAGCAGTGGCAATTAGAGAAGAAAAAATAATATTAAAATACGCAACATAAAGAAGGAAACTACAAGCAAATTAGGTGGACATAGAATAGTATACCTGTCATATCTATGGGAAATGAAAGATTTTAAGGCCAAGCAAGAGATAGAAAATATTAGAAATTGTAAAATATATAATTTTGATTACATTAAATTAAACAGGTTTTGTACAAACAAAACCAATGCAACCAAAATTAAAAGGGAAAGAATAAATTGTGAAAAATTTTAATAAAACAAGCCTCTGATAAAGGTCTAATTACTCAAATATATGAGTTAAATCAATTGTACAAAAAGTCAAGCCATTTTCCACCTGATAAAATGACAAGGGACATGAATAGACAATTTTCAGACAATGAAATCAAAACTATCAAAAGGCACATGAAAAGTGTTCTAAAACACTTATAATTAGAGAAGGTCAAATCAAAACAACTCTGAGGTACCACCTCACACCTAGCAGATTGGTTAACATGACAGCAATGGAAAGTAGTAACTCTTAGATGGGATTTGGCAAAATTGGGACATTAATGTATTGCTGGTGGAGTTGTGAATTGATCCAACCATTCTGGAAGCCAATTTGGAACTATCCCCAAAGGACTTAAAAAGACTGCCTGCCCATCAATCCAGCCATACCACTGCTGGTTTTATGCCCCAAGGAGATCATAGGAAAAAAACACTTGTACAAAAATATTTATAGCCACGTTCTTTGTGGTGGCAAAAACCTGGGAAAATAAGGTACTGCACTTTGATTGGGGAATGGTTGAACAAATTGTGGTATATGTTGGTGATGGAATACTATTTTGCTAAAAGGAATAAGGAACTGGAGGAATTCCATATGAACTGGAATGACCTTCAGGAATTGCTGCAGAGTGAAAAGAGCATAACCAAGAGAACATTATACACAGTAATGGATACACTGTGGCCCAATTTTATATAATGGACTTCTCTATTGGGAGCAAGGCAATGATCTAGGACAATTCTGAAGGATTTATAAGAAGGAGTGATCTCCACATCCAGAGAAAGAACTGTGGGAGTAGAAACACAGAAGAAAAACAACTGATTCATCACATGGGTCTATGAGGATATAATCAGGGATTTAGACTCTAAATGATCACCCTAATGCAAATATTAATAATATGGAAATAGGTCTTAATCAATGACACATGTATAACCCAGTGGAACAGCACATTGGCAAAAGGAAGTTGGTTGGAGGAGGGGAAAGAAAGAACATGAATCATGTAACCATGGAAAAATAATCTAAATTAATTAATTAAATAAAATTTTGAAGACTAAAAAAAAATAAAAATGCAAAACCTTTTACCTTGAGCATTTGGTTCAAGGGCTATAATGCTGACCAGGTTTGCATTTACATATTGTTGTGCTCATTGAACATAATTTTTTATCTCATTAATAAATTTGGGCTTACAAGTATAAAAAAAGAAAATTAGGAAATGAAACTTGTGACATGGAGTGGAGCATGGCCAAGAGCCCACATGGATGAAATAGCAGTTAGTGGGACTAGGTGTTGATGATAGACGCAATACCAGCTTTGAAAGCTCTCAAGCCAAAAAATTGTAAGGACACCTTAGAATAGGTCCAAAAAGAATTACAAGAGGCTGGATCGAAAATGGCAGATTAGAGGCTGTGACTCAACTTAACTCCCTCAATATTACTCTTCACTTTTAAAACAATGCTTCACATGAACATTTGAAGAGGCAGAGTCAATAAAATGTGAGACTGAGATATTTTTCCAGTCTAATAAAATTTTGGAGACATATATAACATCCAAGTCAGTGCTTTCATTGAATACATGCTAGAAGATTACCAGTGACAATGGAAGAAGCAGCAGTACCTTCTTAACCCAGAGAGAGAAAGGAGGTTGGACAACTGGTCAACAGAAGATATCAGGGGATATTTTGGTGGCATGAGGTATAGCTGGTGCTGATTTGCAATTCTGTTGTCAATTCACAATTCTGAGTCACAGTTCCAGTGTAGAGAGGAGTGCTGATTTTTGGACAAAATGGAGCTTGATTCTGGTTTTATTTCTAAGGCAAAGAGAAACACCTGAATTTGTGACTTCATAGGACTAGGGATATTTCTTGAATAAAAAACAGAACATATAGTAGAGATCAGGGATGAAATTTATACCATGATCATATCACCAAGGAAGCACAATGGCTTAATGATTCTTCAGAGTTAGTTCTAGAAACAACAGCAAGAAAAAGACTAAAGCATGAGATAGTGTCTCCTCATCCCTAAGTGGGGAAAACCAAATTTTCACATGAAATTCAAAGTCAAGAAAAATGACTCAAAAATTAGCAAACAAAAAAAAAAGTATATGACCATAAAAACTACTACAGTGGCAAGAAAGACCAAGGCATGAACTCAGAAGAAAAAATAATGTGAAAACATATACAAATAAACCTCAAGAAAAATTTTGGAATTCTCCCTCCAAAATCTAGCAGGAACTACTAAATGAGGTAAAGGAACAGATGAGTGGGGAGGGAAAAATTGGAAAAGAAATTAGAATGATAGAAGAAAATTATGAAAAGATAATTATTAGATTGTTAAAAGAGGAACAAAAATGCTAGAAGGCAACACCTTAAAAATAGAATTAATTAATAAAACAGCACAAAAATTACTGTATAACTTATTAGAAAGCAGAATAGAACAACTGGAAAAGAAGATACAAAAATTCACTGAAGAAAGAATAACTACTTGAAAATCAGAATTGGGAAAGTGGAAGCTTATGACTGCATAAGACATCAAGAAACAACAAAAAGTAACGAAACAATACAAAAGTCAAAAGAATGAAAAAATAGAAGAAATATGAAACATCTCAGGAGAAGAGCACCTGTCCTATAGAAATAGATCAAAGAAAGATAATTTAAAAAATATTAGAATATCTGAAAGTTCTGATCAAAGAAAAAGCCTACAAATCATATTTTAAGAAGTTATAAAAAATACGCAAATATATTTGATCTTCAGGATAAAAAAGAAATTGAAAGAATCCACCAAATATCCCAAGATCTCCAAACCCAAACTCCCAATAATATTTCAGTCAAATTCCATAGATCCCAGTTTGAAAAGAGAATATTTTTAGTATCAAGAACATACAATACCAATATTATAGAGCTAAAGTCTGCTTCACACAAGAGTTCATGGCTTCCACACTAAAGGAACAGATACAATATTTCATAAGTCAAAGGAGCTAAGATTACAACCAAAAGTAACCTACAAAGAAAACTGAGTACAAGCTTAAGAGGAAAATGGATACTTATCTATATTTAATGAAAAAGAGGACATTAAAGATCTCCTGATGAAAAGGCAAGATTGAAAGAGAAAACATTCAAATACAATACAGAAGATAAGAATAAAAACTGGTTCAAAAATGTTCTCAGGGGAGTTCCGGGTAAACATGGCTATAGCTTAGATGTGGGAATCTACCTCTTCTTAGCACCTACTGATATAGACTACCTCAAAAGGACAAAAGCCCCAACAAATTCATATGAAGGAAGGGACTCAACAGTAGGTTGCAGCATTTAAGGTGTGTGGGATTTGGGCATTTCCACACTAAAAGGGAGTAAAATAGCTTTCACCAAAATGTGAGCTGATCAACCCTCCCCCACCCCACCTAAGGAGACAGTGCACTAGAGCCATTGCACACTAGAATAAGTGAGCAAACCAGGGGCACCTCTAGGCATTTGGCAACTGGCTAAGACAACCAAACTCCTACCCCTGAGAACAGACAGACTTCAGACCCCAAAAAGAGAAGAGCACAGACCTCGGGAGCAGAGATAGAGAAGAGAAGGGCTGCAAACAGTAGAAGCTTTGGAGTCTGGAGAGGTGGCCTCAGGCAAAAATTATGCTCCTTAGCTCCATACACACAGAGATCTGCCCTCATCACTCAGACTTCTGACTGGAAAGGGAAGGAAAAACCATCATAGTGATGGTAAAAAAATCAACTTCTGTAAAAATTAAATTTATATCTCTAATAATGAAAATATCATATTTAAAGAGATTTATTAATGACCATTAGAAATCAAGGAATAAAGAAGATACAAAATAAAAAAAAAAAACATGCCAATTGCTGGTTAGCCATTTTTTTAGTCAACCACACTTACTACCATTGATGGAGATTCTACATCAGAGAGAGGGAGCCTCCGAAGCCCACGCCCTTTATCCTCTATGTACAGGAAGTACGCAATGATAGGAAGTCAGTGGGCTCTTGGGATATGTAGTCCTTTTTTAGGGTAACAGATTTTCAATCATACATTTCCCCTGAGACCTACAGAAGACTAGTCTCTCCAGTGGGTGTTGTAAGCATACCAACTTTGAAATTGCAATAATTTGAGGATAAGAGGAAAAGGGAGCAAAACCAATAATTGCTACATGCATTGACAAAAAGCCAGTGAGGGGGCAGTCCCCTTTTGGCATAAGAGTATACATTCAAATTAAATGTTCAATCAACCTTCAGTTCAATCAACCAAACCCAAAGTTCATTCTGGATCTTCTTGATGCAACTTGTAGTCTGTGGAGGCATTTTCATGGTGCCTTCTAAGAGGACTTCATTTTCTGGATTT
Organism: Monodelphis domestica; assembly: GCF_027887165.1. Taxonomy (NCBI): domain Eukaryota; kingdom Metazoa; phylum Chordata; class Mammalia; order Didelphimorphia; family Didelphidae; genus Monodelphis; species Monodelphis domestica. The sequence continues at coordinate 380,882,600 of NC_077229.1, read as the reverse complement.
GTAGAGGTAACATGTTTCTAAACCTAAAATTACTCTCAAAAAGAATTTAAAATTTGCGACTTAAAGTAATAATATTACATTCCCCCTGAAGAAGGTGTTGAAAAACACAGGGATCACTTAGGGAGGCATGGCTGAGTTATGAATCATATGAATCAATTGGTAAAAGAAATAAAAAAAATATTTAAAAAATCCAAATAAAAAAATAAGTTCTGGAAGAAATAGAGACTATTGAAGTCTTATGTGTAAAAATTCTAAGTAAAGGAAAAGTAAATCCTTAACAGGTCCTTGAATCAGGGTCCAATTAAAATGATTTAAGCAATTATGCATTTACCCAATCATTAGCCAGGACTATTGAATGTTTGCTACACCATGAAAGACAGAAAAGGGACTAGATTATAGGAGCCAAGTAGGAGCCAAATTTTAGATATTTGGTAGAATGTGAGACAAGGAAGACCTGCCTTTAACACATGTTAAACATCCACAACCTTGAACCCCAAACAAGTTCAAGTCCTCTTGTCTTGGATCAAAATTTTTATGAATCCCATTGGGATTAGTGGGTCTCTATGACCTTGTGCTCGATAGGCACTATGAAGTTTAGTTTTGTGCTTCTTTGGTACTGTGCAATGTATCTTTTTGTATTCTCTTGTCCTGTAATCAAACAGAATCATTAATCAAAGTCCCATAATTCTTTTTCCCCCATTTGAATAAGTTTATTTAGTCCAAGTATTCTTTTTTAAACCATTGGTGGCATCATTTTTATAGTCTCAAGCTTTTGGTGCCTGCATTGACATTATAGCAAATATATTTTAAACTTATAAAACTGCAAAATCAAAAAAGTTAAAGAAAATCTCAATGCTGGTGACATGTGCTTCAAATACAAAATGGAGAGAAAAGCATTCCACTGAAATAGTATATTGCACATGCAAGAAACAACAATAATAAAATAGTTTTAAAAACCAAAAATGTATAGCTTATAATCATTCACACTCTGACAGCTAAGGAAATGTAGAATACAAAGGTTTCTTACCAAAAATGAGATCCATTTCCTCTTCAAACCTGACCATAATCCACTGTGAGTACAAGCAAATGATTTTCACAAAGTAACAGTTTTTTTTATAAAAAACAATAGTACAACATGTAATGCACATTCAAAAAGTAAAAAAAAAATTCCCCAAGTTATAATATCCTATTTAATGACAATAGCAAACAAACCCACTATCATATTTCATATACTTTGCTGTATGACAAAAAATATATACCTATGAACTGATGGATATTTGTCACAATTTTTACAGATGTAGCAAATCTTTCAACCTTGGCAAGTATAATTATGAACAAAGTAAAACTTAATTTGGTCTATAACACCACCAAGAAATCTAGATTTTTCCGGTAGAAGTAAATTAAACTGAAGAATTTTTCAGGAGCTCTTTTTGGCTTCCTGCTTCATATAAATACCTTGGTAGGAACATTTCTATGTTTCTCTCCCTTTAATAGAACATTCTTTAAAATATAAATATTTAGAAAACTCATCCATTAAGAAACCACTAGTTAATTAAAATTATTTCTAAAGTACCCTTAATATTAAAATTAAATTCTTAGCTTATTAAATTTTCTAAAGGTTGTTAGCCAGGTTGAGTCCATCTATCATCTATATGATAATTAATAAATGCAAAATGGAAAAAAAAGGCTATTTATGGGATTTTATAATATTTTACAATATTTTGTTCAGTAGTCATCAGGGAAAGGTAACAGAATATATCTAATAGTTAAAACACAGTAGATTAAAATGATTCGGTGTAATAGAACAGTATTTAATACATTTAATATATGAACTTAAAAAATAATTAAATCTTAAACAAAACAATCAGCAAAACACAGATACAGAGACTTTCATTAAAAATGGAGACTGAAAAGGCATAGAATTTGACCTCCAGACCCTTTAAAGTTCCATTTTCTAAAATTCAGATCCCTATTGTCAGCACTGTGGCATCTCCCATAGTGAGGGAGAACATGGTTGTGAGGAATCTCAAACTAGGCAGGCCCAAATGGCAAAGGTTGTTGAGGGATGAATTTCTCCCCTGAATCTCAGGCAAGATAATTGAAAGGATCAGTAGTAGAAAGAAAAAAAATCCTAAAATTGGAAGCTATATAAAATAGGTAATGCAATGCTCTTTCATAGAATACTCCATGATTGTAATCAACTTCCTGTTTGAAAGAGTCTCTTCTTTCTCCCCATCCCCCCTGAGGTAAAATGCTAGTTTCTGCAGAGGGAATTAGGAGGCTAATCATTGCCTAAGGAAAAAGACACTCTGGTTTGTTTACTTTTTCTTTTTTTAACTATCTGCCCTGAGGAGAGAGTCCAAGGACTCATAGCTTCATGGTGGCAGCAATCAGCCCAGCAGGGGCAGCACAGAGATCAGGGTCTAGAAGGGGCAGAGGCCCAATTTAGGACTGCAGCCAGAGATCAGGAGGAGAATTTCTGGAGACTGGGGGCTGGGGCTCTGTGAGCAATCTGGATCCAAAAGATCAGAAGGAAGCAGTATTGGCAACTCCAGCATCAGCAGTGAGCAGGAAGGAAGGATGAATGAGGAATGAAGAACTCAAGTAGTTGGAAAAGAGAAGAGGTATATTTCTTCTTTGCCAAGTGTCCCCCTGCTAAAAATAGCCTGGCCAGTAGGGAGAGCAACCAGGCAAAATGTATGGAAAAGAAAAATACAGCAGCTCTGAAGAGAGTTGGAGTTTGTGAGGGTGGGTGGGGTGGGCAAATGGCAGGAGAAATGTGGCTTAAAAAAGTTTTATGTAGGCTATCTTAAAAAATTTGAGAGGTTCTTCTCTGACTAGTGGTTGCTATCAACTGTAAAAATTAAATTTATATCTCTAATAATAAAAATATTATATTTTAAGAGATTTATTAATGATCATTAGAAATTAAGGAATAAAGAAGATACAAAATAAAAACCATATGCCCATGGCTAGTTAGCCTTTTTTTTTTTTTAGTCAGCCCCACTCACTACCATCAATACTGATTCTACATCAGAGAGAGGGAGCCTCCAAGGCCCATGCCTTTTATTTTCTGTCTATAGGAAGTATGTAATGACAGAAAGCCAGTGGGCTCTTGGGATATGTAGTTCTTTTTTAGGGTAACAGATTTTCAATCATACACTTCCCAACGCCAAGAAGAATTTGACCCTGGGTAATTTTTATGGAGGAAAAATCCAGACTACAGAGGAAATAGAAAAAGAGGGCCTTCAAATAAATGCATCCAAAACTTCAAAAACAATGGAAACTGGCCATAAGCTCTTGAAGAATTTAAATTGGAGCTTATCAAAAAGATGGAAGAATATTGGCAAGAAAAAGGGGAAATAGTTTAAAAAGACAATAACAGTTTAAAAGACAGGAACTCCAAATTGGGGAAAGCAGGCCAGAAAAAAAATGGTAAATAAATTAGAGACCAAAATTAAACACCTGGAAGCCATGAAAAGCAGGATAGGCCAAACCACAAAGGAAAATCAAAAGATTATAGCATAAAATATAATTATGTCAGAAAACCAGTCTTTAAAGATCAAAATTGGGCAATTAGAAGGAATGATATCACAAAACAGCAAAAAGTAATAAAACAAAATCAAAAGATTGACAAAATAGAAGGAAACATGAAATATATCACTGCGAAGATGAATGACCAAGAAAACAGATCAAGAAGAGACAATCTGAGAATCATTGGTCTACCTGAAAACCCATAAATAATCAGAAACCTTGACATAATACTACAAGAAATTCTCTAAGAAATTGCCCTGATATTCTTAAACAAAAGGCAAAACAGACATTGAAAGAGTTCATAGAACACCCTCTACACTAAATCCTCAAACGACAACCCCAAGCTAAGGAAAAAATTTTACAAGAAGTCAAAAAGAAAGAATTGATATACCAAGGAGAACCAATCAGAATCCCAAAAGATCTGGCAATTTCCACACTTAAGGACCTCAAGGCTTGGAGTATGATATTCAGAAAGGCAAGAGAATTGGGTATTCAACCAAGGATCTCCTACCCATCAAAATTGACTATATACTTCCAGGAGAAAGTATGGGTATTCAACAAAATAGAAGGTTTCCAAGTTTTTGTAAAAGACCAGAACTAAGTGGAAAAATTGATATCCAAACATAAAAGTCAAGAGAAACATGACAAGGTAAATAAGAAAGAGAAGGAAAAGGGGGAAAATGTTTTTTATTCAAACTTTCTTCACCAATAAGATAAAATTGTTTCTATTAATATATGGGGAAAATGCTATTTGAAAACTCTCAAAAATATATTCACTATTATAGTAATTAGAAGAATTATTCATAGGTAAAGATTGGAGTAATAAGTGGTTTATGATGATATGCAAAAAAGGGAAAAGGGGAGGGGGGAATAGAAGATGGCACCAAGAGAAACTTGAAGGAATAAGATAAATTGTATAATCTATATCTCACGAAGAGACGCATGGGAAGGGGAGGGGAAGAATGCTATTATAAGAAGGAGAGGAAGAGAGTGCTAATAGGAAATACTTAAATCTTACTGTCAGTGAAATCAGTTCTGAGAGGAAAGAGCATCTAGATCCACTGGGGTATAGAATTCTACCTTACCATACAGGGAAAGTGAGAAGGGAAAAACTAAGAGGGGGAATGGGCTAGAGAGTACAGAAAAGGAGGAAAAGGGGGGGACTTAATAGACACTAAAAAAATAAGAACAAAAAGGGAGAGGGCAGAAAGAAAAGTATAATAAAGGTCTGGATTAAGGGGACTGAATAAAATCAAACCACTGGTTTAAAAATATATAGGAAAAGAAGAAAGGGCAGAATTAGGAGAGGTTATCAAAATGTTGGGGAATACAGAGGTGGTTATCATAACTCTGGATGTGAATAAAATTAACTCATTCATAAAACAAAAGCAAATAGAGTGAATTAGAAACCAAAATCCTACATATGTTGTCTACAGGAAATACACATGAGGCAGGTAGACACTCACAGAATGAGGATAAAAGGCTGGAGTAAGACCTATTGCACTTCAACTGAGAAAAAGAAGACAGGAGTTGCAATCATGATATCTGACAAAGCCAAAGTAAAAAGAGACCTGATCAGAAGAGATAGCAAATGTAATTATATCCTGATAAAAGGCAGTAGAGACAATGAGGAAATATCAGTATTCAATATGTATGCACCAAATGGTATAGCATTCAAATTTCTAAAGGAGAAACTAGTGGAGTTGAAGGAGGAAATAGATAGAAAAATTATACAAGTGGGACACCTGAACCTTCCTCTATCAGATCTAGATAAATCAAAACAAAAAATTAATAAGATAGAGGTAAGAGATGTAAATTAAATCTTAGAAATATTATATTTAATAGACATATGGAGAAAAATAAATTGGGACAAAAAGGAATACATCTTTTCAGCAGCACATGGTACATTCAGAAAGATTGCCCATGTACTAGGGCATAAAAACATGGCAAACAAATGCAAAAAAGCAGAAATAATAAATGGAAACTTTTCAGATCATAATGCAATAAAAATAAGAATTTGTATAGGTACATGGAGAGGCAAATAAAAAAAATTAATTGGAAACTAAATAATATTATTTTCCAAAGCCAGTTAGTTAAAGAACAAATCCTAGTAACATTTAATAATTTCATTGAAGAAAATGACAATTATGAGACATCTTTAAAAAATCTATGGGATGCAGCTAAAGTAGTACTCAGGGGAAAATTTATATTCTTGAGTTCATATATTAAGAAATTAGAGAGGGCAGAGGTCAAAGAATTGGGTATGCAAATAAAAAAATACTTGAAAGGGAACAAATTAAAAATCCCCAGGTGAAAACTAAATTAGAGATCCTAAAAATGAAAGGAGAAATTAATAAAATTGAAAGTCAAAGAACTATTGATTAAATAAATAAGACTAGAAGGTGGTACTTTGAAAAATAAATACAATAGACAAAGTACTGGTCAATCTAATAAAAAAAGGAAAGAATAAAACAAAATTAACAGTATCCAAGATTAAAAGGAAAACCTCACCTCTATGAAGAGGAAATTAAGACAATAATTAAAAATTATTTTGCCCAATTATGTAGCAATAAATATGGCAATCTAGGTGATATAAATGAATATTTATAAAATATAAATTGCCTATATCAACAGAAAAAGTAATATCATACTTAAATAATGGCATATCAGAAAAAGAAACTGAACATGCCATAAAAGAACTCCCTAAGAAAAAATCCCCAGGGCCTGATGGATTCACAAGATATCTTGTGAATCAAACATTCAAAGAACAAGTAATCCCAATATTATACAAAGTATTTGACATATTTTGCAAAGACCTCAAAATAATGATGAAAAAATGAAAAGGAAGGTGGCCTAGTAGTCCCAGATCTCAAACTATAATATAAAGCATTGTTCATCAAAACAATATGGTACTGTCTAAGAGACAGAAGGGAGGACCAGTGGAATAGACTTGGGGTAAGTGACTTCGGCAAGACAATTTATGATAAATCTAAAGATCCAAGCTTTGGGGACAAAAATCCACTATTTGATAAAAATTGCTAGGAAAATTGGAAAACAATATAAGAGAGACTAGGTTTAGATCAACATCTAACACCCTATATCGAGATAAACTAAGAATGGGTGAATGACTTAAATGAAAAGAAAGAAACTATAAGTAAATTAGGTGAACACAAACTAGTATACTTGTCAGATCTTTGGGAAAGGAAAGCTTCTAAGACTAATCAAGAGTTAGAAAAAATTTATAAAATATAAAATTTTGATTTCATCAAATTAAAAAGATTTTGTACAAACAAAACCAATGCAACTAAATTTAGAAGGAAAGCAACAAATTGGGGGATTTATTTATAACAAAAAACTCTGACAAAGGTCTAATTACTCAAATTTATGAAGAACTAAATTAATTGTACAAAATTTTAAGACATTCTTCAATTGATAAATGTGTAAGGGACATAAATAGGCAATTTTTGGATAAAGAAATCAAAACTCTTAATAAGCACATGAAAAAGTGCTCTAAATCTCTTATAATCAGAGAGATGCAAATCAAAACAACTCTGAGGTATTACCTCACACCTAGCAGATTGGATAACATGGCAGCAAAGAAAAGTGATGAATGCTGTAGGGGATGTGGCAAAGTCAGGACATTAATGCATTGCTGGTGGAGTTGTGAATTGATCCAAACATTCTGGAGGGCAATCTGGAACTATGCCCAAAGGGTGCTAAAAGACTGTCTGCCCTTTGATCCAGCCATAGCACTGCTAGGTTTGTATCCCAAAGAGATAATAAGGAAAAAGACTTGTTCAAGAATATTCATAGCTGCTCTCATTGTGGTGGCCAAAAATTGGAAAATGAGGGGATGCCCTTCAATTGGGGAATGGCTGAACAAATTGTGGTATATGTTGGTGATGGAATACTATTGTGCTAAAAGGAATAATAAAGTGGAGGAATTCCATGGAGTCTGGAACAACCTCCAGGAAGTGATGCAGAGCAAAAGGAGCAGAACCAGGAGAACAATGTACACAGAGACTGATACATTGTAGGTTAAATCAAATGTAATGGTCTTCTCTACTGGCAGCAATGCAATGATCCAGGACATTTTTGAAGGACTTATCATAAAGAACACAATCCACATTCAGAGAAAAAACTGTGGGAATAGAAACACAGAAGAAAAACAACTGCTTATTCACATGTGCCAATGGGGATATGTTTGGGGTTATAAACCCTGAATGATCACTCTAGTGCATATATCAATAATATGGAAATAGGTCTTGACCAAGGACACAAGTAAAACCCAGTGGAATTGTATATTGAATATGTGAGAGGATTGGGGGGATGGGAGGTAAAGAACATCATTTTTGTAATCCTAGAAAAATGCTCTAAATTAACCAATTAAAAAATTAAAAAAAAGAATAAGAACTAAAGATGAAAAAAATCATACCATCTGTAAAATACACTGCATTTTATATAAAAATGTTAATAACTCAGGAAGGGAAAAGGAAAAGAGGGAGAAAGAGTATCAAGTAATTAAGATTAAGGGAAGAAGTGGTCAGAAGCAAAATAGTTTTTTACAAACTGACAGACTAAAAAGAAATGAGAAGGGAGAGAAGAAAAGAGTATGGATGGAAATACAGAATGTTAGGACTGTGAATGTGAATGAGATTAACTTATCCATAAAATGGAACGAGATCTTTGAATAGACTAGAAACAAGATGGAACTTAAAAGAGACACTTTAAATAGAAAGACATACATTCAAAGTTCAAATAAATAGCTGAAATTTAAAAAAGGCAAGGTTAACAATCATGATCTCAGACAAAGAAGAAGCAAAAATTGAACTGAATGAAAGAGATAATCAGGGAAATCTCATTTTGCTACAGTGTCATAGAGAATGAAGTAATATAAAACAATTTTTACATCATCTTCCTCAGATAAAGGCCTCATTTATCAAATATATCCTTACTACATAATTCAGTCAGATTTATGAAAATAAGGCCATTTCAAGAAACTCCAACTTACATTCATTTCTTTCATTCTAACAAAAAATGGCTGAATTCTAAAGATATCAACTTCTTAAATATTTGAAGAAAACTATTAACATATGCCCTTAAATGTTCTGTTTCCAAGGCTATTTTTCAATTGAATGTGAAGTAACAAGTTACTCTTCTCATTCTGGTCCATTTCCTCTATTTTGTTTGTTTGGCTATTTTCTAAACTTTTTAGCCTTTCAGCTGATAAAATTCAGAGATTCAAGATATTATGATAATGAAGTGTTGAAATAAATTGTATTTTTTTCAAATTGCCTCTAAATTTTTAGCTTTTGATGAGGTTTGTTTTAAGGAAGTTCATTCCTTCCCCCGTCCTGAATAGCTTGACATGCCCATCAAACTTTCCTAACATAACACAGTTGCACCAAGTTTTTGTCCCCCTACATGTGGCACATCAAAAAAAGTCAAGGTTTTGGGACTTGAGGGGAAGAACTGAGAAGAGAGGGAAGAAGGAAGAGGTCAGGAATAGAGCAGGCAGGTGGGAAGAATGGAGGAAGTGACTGGCAGGCTAGGGACCACATGGTCAGGTTACTTATAGGAATGATAGTCTACCCTTTCCAATAAACTTTGTAAAATATATATCTGGGTAGAAATATTATTCCAATTCTTACAGATGATGAACCACTTTGGTTTAAAAAGGAACTCTTAATTTTCTTCTGAGAGAAACTTTGAGTAAGTGCTTAGGTATAGCTTAGATAAGATAAAAAAAGCTTCACTTTGCTGGCCTACCTTGATATGGGAAATGAACCTGGGAGGAGAGAGGGAACAGGCTGCTCTTTTTCTTGAATCAGATTACATTTGATTGGTGAGAAACCTCCCTCCCATCTGTTTCCCCACCCCTGTTCTTTTACCAAAAGCCCAGGGTGGGTCAATAAAGTCCCAAACAGAGCACAGGAACCCACCTAACCAACCACTGACTTGTACTGCCACTTTGCTCAGCAAGGCACTGATCTGAGGGAGGAGACACCCCTCACATTAATCCTGGGATAGAGTTAGGGGTTCCCTTGGGCAGTAGAGAAGGGAAATGAGGCTTTTTGCTCAAAACAGAACCGGGGACCCAGATTGGGTAGCAGCTGCTTTATATTAAAGGGCAGGATCCTGTGTGCCCCCTGACAGTCTGACTTTTCCCAAGCATGGAAAATGCAGACTCCTGTTTCTTCCCAGCCTCTGCACACTCTCCAGGCATGTGATCACCACAGCACAGCACAACACATGAGAGCACCCCCCATTCCAAACAAGACCGAGTTTTTTACCCATTAAATTAATCCTAGGGTTCCTTCCAGGCTGTTTACTAGAGTTAGGTGCCCCCCCCCCAAATTTGAAAACACATGTATCTCTTTGCTCTGTGAGAGGGGAAGGGATTTAACTGCATTTTTCTTTCCATTCTCCATTCCTGCCCTCAAAATTCCTTAGAACTGGACTAAGAGGAACTGTTTTTTGGAATTCTTTTCTTTCTTCCCTCCTCAGCATGTTTCTTCAGACTGCATTTTTACAAGGAAGTTCTCTTTGAATTTTTCTTTGCCCTCACCCACCCTCACACTTTCCTTGTAGACTGCCTGCCTTATTTAACATATCAAAAGCCACATTTTTTTCTTTCCTTTATCTGACTGCTTGCTTAGATAGACCTACCTAGGATCTAGACCTGGGCCTTCTACATCAAATATCAACTGGATGGCTCACTATTCGAACTTCCAGCCTGACTGCAAAAACAAAGACAACAGAGAGACTCATCTTGGAAGCTCTCTTCGCAGATGATTGTGCTCTCATGGTCCACGAAGAAAATAATCTCCAAACCATTGTGGACAGGTTCTCTACTGCAACAAAACTGTTTGGCCTGACTATCAGCCTCAGCAAAACAGAGATGCTGTTCCAACCTGCACCAAGGAGGCCAACTAACCAACAGTGCATTACAATCGACAGCACACAGCTTTCTAATGTCAACACTTTCAAGTACCTGGGCAGCACCATCTCCAACGACAGGTCCCTAGACCATGAGATTAATGCCAGGATCCAAAAGGCCAGCCAGGCACTTGGGCAGCTGCGCTCCAAAGTCCTCCAACACAGAGGTGTAAGCACTGCGACGAAGCTCAAAAAACGGAGTGGTCTTCAGCTTGCTCCTGTATGGTTGCAAAACATGGACACTGTACCGGAAGCACATGAAACAGCTGGAGCAATTCCACCAACGCTCTCTCCGGTTAATCAATCATGAGGATCGATGGCAGGACAGAATCACCAACCAGGAAGTCCTCGACAGAGCCAACTCCACCAGCATCGAAGTCATGGTCCTCAAAACCCACTACTACTACTGCTTAGATAGACCTATCTACAGGTGCCCTCCACTCTACAGGCATTTTTAGCACCATGGAATTCCTTTGCTACTGCTACTAGTGATCCAAAATAATGCTATTAAATTAAATACATTTAAATAAAATGATTAATTGTTAAATATTAATAATATTGAATTTAAATTAAAACCAAATTTCTAAAATTGGACAAAGCCAACATTAAATCAAATTAATTACATAGAATATTAAGGAATAATTTTAGAACACAATAGTATTAATAAGACTATCAATAACAATAATTATTAATTTCCAATAACTATTATTAACCAGTCCTATTATTAATTACTAATAGTTATTATTGATGATTGATACTTGTTGTTTATTGTTTATGGTTATTAATTATTAGGAACAATAATTATAATAAATGTATATTTTCAATTATTGATAACATTCATGTTGTTATTAATTAATAACGATTAAACTAAATACACATTCATTATTGATACTATTGCTGTGCAAAAATTACTTTTTCCTTACATTAGCTTTTTGATTTAAACCTCCTCTTATTGCTTTTCCTAATAGCATTGAAGAACTTTGTGTCTCAATTTTTTTGTTTGTTTGTTTCAGGAACTTTTCATTGTTTAAGCTGACCTGGTACTTGTGGGCATATCATGTTGATAAATCGACTATTCCCTCCAGTGAGGAAACTTTTCTTTCTTTGGAATCAAACCATTCTAGCTTAACTACTTCAGTGAAATCTAGCTAGAAACTCACTCTATTCCCCCCCCCACCTGGCCTGTGAGGAGTTTTCTCCTCATAATGACCAAATCAGGACCTGAATCCCTCAGTTCCTCTTCCTGTCAGACCTCACTCATCGCCTACTCCTCCCATCCCCTGTGCCCCCAATCTACCTCTCTACATTTGCTTAAAATCCCACTACTCAGTGCCCACCAATCTCCCCTGTCCCCACCTGTACCATCCCTACTTCAATCCTTTTCTGTACCCTCCTTCCATCCACCTTAATATGACTACTCTAGATCTCACCTATCCTACTCTCCAAGCTATACCTGCTCCCACCCTCCTTCCTCTCCACCTTTCCCTCAGCCACTCCCCCATTCCTCTTCACCCTGCCCCTGCCCCACCCTTAATAATTTCACTCTGCCTCCCCACCATTCCATCCCTTCCTCTACCAGACTCACTACAACCCACTCCATTGAACTTCAGAACAAAGGCCAAGAAGCAGTTGCCATAGAGTATTCAAATAAAGGTCTTTTCCCTCTAAGAGATGTCCCTATCTATAACAGATGTGGAGATTTAGTAAACATTAGACATCATACACCCTATTCTCCACAGGAAATTGAAAGATTCAAAGAAAAAACACCTCCCCAGTGATATAATCATTAATAAAACAAGGAATAATAATACCATGTAAATCTGAATGGGACACACCTATTATCCCTGTAAAAAAGCCAAAACTAGTCCCTGATGGAAAATGTGTATGTAGATTTGTACAATATTTGAGGACTGTGAATAATCATGTCATAAAAAGACATCCCATGGTTGCAAACTCAAGAATGATAATTTCTTTTATTCCTGGCACAGCTACATATTTTACTGTAGTGGATTTGTGCTCAGCATTTTTCTCGATATCAATCCATGAGAACCCCAAACATATCTTTGCTTTTACCTGGAAAGGTTTCTAGTGACATGGTGTTGCACCCCCAGGGGTACATGGAAAGCCCCACCCTCTTTGCTCAAATTTTTGAATAGGATACAGATAGTATTCAATTTAAACATAATTGCTTGATTAAATATGTAGATGCTTTACTCCTGGCTTCACCAAATGCAGCAGCATGCCATTAGGATAGCAAACATCTTCTGTTAGAATTATACAAGAGAGACCACAAAATTTCAAAGGCAAAGGTTCAATGGTGTCTCCCCAAAGTGGAATATTTTGGGTTTGTTTTAACTGCTGGTTCCCATTCTCTTTTTCCTAAGCACATTTAAGATATTCAAAAATTAAGTGCTCCCACTACTAAGAAACAGTTGAGGGCAATCTTAGGGGCAACAGGGTTTTGTAGACAATGGATCCCTTGCTATAGGGAAATCACAAAACCTCTTATAGCAGTAACAAAAGATTCAGTAACTGAACCTCTTAGATTGGAACCAGAACACATGTCTGTTCTGTCATATTTAAAACAAGCTTTCTTATCTGCCCCTGTTCTAGGTATTGCACATTCAGTTTTTACATGCATGAACAAAAAGGGGTAGTTTAGGCTGTCTTAACCCAAAGGCTAGGACCAGCTCAGTGTCCTGTTGCTTGTTATTCTGCCCACCTGGACCCAGTAGCTTCGGGAGCACCACCATGCCTTATAGGTGTAGCTGCCACAGCTTTATTAGCAACTAAGGCAGCTGACTTGGTATTGGGATGTCCATTAACAATTATGTGTCCACATGAAGTAGAGGCACTGTTTTTCAGACATAGGACACAGACATTTTCTGATCAGAGACTAAGAAATGGAATAACTTTATTCAACACTGAAAATATAATTTTAAAACTTTGTACAACCCTTAACCCTGCCACCTTGCTTCCTGATTTGCCAGTCTCAGGAGAACCATTACATAGCTGTGAAACTTTAGTGTCCATGGCTGAAAAGTCTCAGGAGGATCTCTTGGACACTCCTTTAGACAATCCAGATCTAGTCTTATTTATTGTTGGTTCCTCTTTCATGAAGGATGGTATACGTTACACTGGAGATGGTGTAGTCACAGAATTTGCCACTGTGTGGTCAGCTTCGGTGTCCTCAAATTTAAGTGCTCAAGCTGCAGAACTGATAGCCCTGAAACATGCCTGTATGATTGCTACAGGTAAGAAGGCAACAATTTATACTGATTTGAAATAAGCCTTTTGGAATTTGTCATGCAGTCGGTATGTTATGACTTCAGAGAGGATTTTTTAACCTCAACTGGAAAAAAAAAACTATAGCAAATAAAGAAATTATTACTGAATTTTTTTCTGCTCTCCAGTTACCTGAGGCCCTAGCTGTAGTTCATTGCTCTGCCCATAAAGGTGGAACTGATTCTGTCTCTAAGGGAAATGACTGGGCAGATGCTGCTACAACATTAGCAGCTATAGAAGGACCTGAATTAATTTTGTCATTAACAACAGCAAATGAAGCAAATTTATCACTTTCTTAAACTGAAAAGGAAATAGAAAAATGGAAGCAACAATTTAAGGCAAAACAGATAAATGGAGTATGGGTGTCCTCTGAAGGAAAACCCCTGCTCCCTAGAAGTTTTTATCACCAAATATGCCAATCAGTGCATAAAAATGGTCACTTTGTCACTCAGGGTATAGTTGACACTGTTAAGAAGATATGGATAGCCCGTGGAATAACTACTATAGCCTCTAATGTGTGCTCAGCCTGTTCCACTTGCCAGGCATATAACCAACATGCTTTTTGAGGCAAGGATTTTGGTAGGCATCCTTTGGTTTACACACCTTTTGAGCATCTACACATTAACTTTATAGCTGGACATTACAATGTTTGTTGGTCATAGTGGACCAGCTGACCAGATGGTCAGAAGCTTTTCCTAGTGCCCAAGCCACAGCAGCTTTTTTTCTGCTAAAGTGCTTTTAAGAAAAGTTATCCTTCACTTTAGCCTGACAGCACAAATTGATTCAGACAGGGGAACCCATTTTACTGATTTTGTTTTGTCTCAGATTTATTCTTGTTTGGGGATCACTCCCCAATTCCATGTACCAAATCACCCCCAGAGCTCAGGCCAAGTTGAGAGAATGAATAGAGAACTTAGGACTATGATTGGAAAATTGTGAACTGAAACTCACTTAAAATGCCCTGAAGTCTTGCCTTTAGCTTTGTTTTATCTGTGTAGAAGACCTAGGGAAGATCTACATATCTCACCATTTGAGATACTTTTTGGACATCCCCCAATACATCTCCTGCATACACACCATTACTAAGCAGGGACACTTCTATTGCTTTTTATATCCAGGATTTTCAGGTCAGATTTTGAGAACTCCACAAATCTGGATCTGAGGTACAAGGAGGACCTCTAGACTTCTCGCTCCATGACCTATACTCAGGAAACAAAGTGTACATAAAGAACTTCCAGCATCCTGGAGCGACTCAGCCTGACTGGTGTGAATCTTAAAAATTCTCAGACCCTACTTCATAAGATTTGGTTAAGACCATTCCCCATTTTAAACAAGGAAGGAACTTAGATCAGGAATGTGAGACCTCTACTCCACCCCTACTTAAGCATGCTTTAGGGGAAGAAACTCCTTGCTGAACAATGAAAAATACTTACATATTTATAGTAAGGCAAAAGTTCTTAAGCTGTGCCTGTTTTTAGATCTAATACAAAAGGGTGCTAAGTACCTATAAAAGTCAGGCAACTTGTGAATTTACAAGGAGCAAAGAGGTGAGAACTTACTCAGAGGTTTTTTCAGGTGTGAACTTAATCAAAAGTTTAAGTCTACTTAGGTGTGAATTAAGAATGGTCTGTCCTTTGTAAAACGTCTACTGTGATTGGTAGATGTGAGAACTTAGGGGAGGTGACATAGGAGAAAATTCCCTTTAAAAGGAGATGAAAAGCTGAGAGAAGGGACTTTCTCAGAAGAACTCTCTCTGGAGAGATTCAGCTGGGAAAAGCTGAATTGGAGGAGGCAGCTGGTGTCTCTCTGAACACTAGAATCTTGCTTGGACAAATCTTGTGGTGAGTAGATAAAAGACTGACTGATCTCTCTCTTAGGGTTTTCAGCCTAGGCTGGCTCATGCTGGCCTAGGCTGGTCTAGCCCTTTTTTCTCATTATTTCCTTTCTCTCTCTCTCTCTCTCTCTCTCTCTCTCTCTCTCTCTCTCTCTCTCTCTCTCTCTCTCTCTCTTTCATTAATTCCTCATTTGTATTAATTAAAATCTCTATAAAACCCAGCTGACTTGGGTATATTTAATATTTGGGAATTTTCCCCTGGCGACCACTTTATATTTGATTTAAAACAAGACACTGTCTTGAACCATATTTTCTGCGGTCACAATTTAAGCCAACCACTCTTTTATCTGTAACAGTTTATGACTCCCACTATTTTAATCATTGCACTGGGAAGGTCCATTCCAAGTACTGTTATCCACTACTACAACTATTAAAATGGGAAAAAAGGACTCCTGGATACAATGCTCCCAGGTAAATCAGGTACCTTCTGTTGATGTTGACTGTCACATTTGTTGTATTTCCTAATTGTTTTAAGATTTGATTTTGGTTTTGTATTTACATATCAATCTAATTTATCATATTCCATTTTATTATGTCACCCTCAATTACTGTGTTTTGGCTATTAGTTATATGTCCTGTTATGCTGTCTTTATTTCCCTCTCCTCCCCAATGACTGGACTGGTGATAATACCATTATCACAGCCCATAGACAAGTTGAAAAACTCTTTTGCAAGGAAATGCCATTGGTCCTCACAGTTGTTAGATGTGTCACCAGATCCATTGGAACTCTGTTTTGTTGTGGGCAATAATTCCAGTCCACAGTAATGAGACATTACCACAGTTTGCAATGCAAGGAGGTAACGTTGTCTAAAAGGCCTTTTGCTCCTTTTGCTTTTGTTAACTGTCATATTAATGATGTGGAGTGGACCATTTGAAATGGTTTCATCCTGTGTCAGTGACTTTTGAAAAATTTGATGAGCTAAAAATCTCAGTTGATTTTAGTGGGACTTCAGAAACAATTTTCAGATATCTAGGAGCACCACTACCTATGACTGATCATGTGCCCACCTTTGACTTGTGTGTAAGAAGAAGTAAGGGTCCATTGAGTAGTAGTAAGTATATGGGACACAAGGCACAGTGCAAACATACTATTTTATTCCCTACCTCCACATTTATCTGTGCTAGAGTATAGCTTAAAAAATGAAATGGATGGGACATTTAAGTACATGCCTTTTATAGCTATTACAATCTTATCCCAGAGGAGGGAGGATTTCCCATGGGGTTTGATCACCCCTGGACAGTGTATTTGTAACTCCTCAGCTTACTCTACACTTCCACCAGGATGGTATTGTACTTGTGGTTTAGCCTATGTTATTCTACCTGTATCTATGCATGATCACAATACAGGATGGATAGACAAATCAATAGCCAAAGTATTTGGTTCAAGGTGGCATTTTAGACCCAAGAGGTCAAGACCAAATTCAGTAGCCTTTTCATCAGCAGGACAGAGGATTTTCTGGAATCTCCTGGAATTTTAGAATGATGGCAGTGATAGACTCTGTTCAGAATAACTTTGCCAATGTTGAAATATCTGTAGAACTTGTGAGAAGTATTCATGATTTCAAAGGTTTTTACATGTCACATAGCAAGTCTTATGTATCCTAATGATAGTTGGTTTATTTGCTATTGTCATTAAATCAGCACTTATAATTTTGGGGATTTTGGTATTTTTTTTAGAATCTATATTAATTGTTGTACTACTGTTTTTAAAAGACTTTTACCTGTTTAAAAAATTACATACACTCACACTGTGGATCCTGGCCAAGTCAAGAGTGATATAAATTTTATTTTCAAGTGAGCACCTTTTGTTTTGTGCCTCTATTTGGATAACACATTGTCACATGGAATGTGAACTGTGAAATTATGATTTTTAAACTATTTTTTCTCTTTGTGTTTGTAATAGGATATTTGATTTTTTTTTTCTTTCTTTTTTCCTAACCTTGGTGATACTTGAAGTACATGAAATCAGTATTAATGGTTTTTTTTTAATTTTTACTTGAAGGATAACATTTACAGTATCTATTAGCCCTAGTTATATGTATACTCAGAAGCTTTCAACTATAGAAACTTGCCATTTTGATAAATATTATGAGACTTTGTTTAACGATTATGTCTGATTCCAGGAGAAGGGAACAAAAGAGCCACTATGCAGTTATAAGTAGCATGAGGTCAAAACAGTCCGAACCTAATACAGGGAGGATTGTTGAATTTCTATACCAATATGAAAGGACTTGAACCTAGTGAGAATCCATGTTGTGGTGCTTGCCATATATTAAGATGCAGGACTCCCTTGAACCACACTCCATGTGCAATACATTGAGTAAAGTTCCTCAGGTGGGTTATCATCTTGGCTCCCCTTATCTCTGACAGTGACGGTACCATCAGACCAGGGAACGATTTTCCCAATTGCTACTGAAATTTAGTCCTTTCTCTCTTATAGTTTGGCAATTTTCTATGGTCCTGGCTGTAAATGGGTAAAGTGCTATATTGCTGCTATTGTCCTACAGGCTTGTGGGACATAAGTCACTTTAATAGAACCTTGCTATGATTCAAAAACCTGTTACAGGTTTTTTATTTTTACTCAGAATTTTATACACATAAGATTTTTATTTTGTTTTGTTATCATTTCTGTATTTCTTATTTTTATACAGAATTTCATTTTTTGCTCTTTTTATTTTGGGATTTGGGGGTGTTTTTTTGTTTGTTTGTTTTTCTTTTTGGCAATTGTTTCATATACCTCATAACTCAGTCATGTATCCTGGTGTGATTCTGCTGTTTGTCAGCACCCTCCTCAGAGGGGATTGTGTAATTATCCTAAAAATTCAACATTTAAAATTATTTGGAGAAAGTTCAGGAAAAGAAACTTGCTAACACTTTGAATCAAGAAAGTGGATCCTTTTGGAGAAGGTGCTGTTAAGATGCCTGAAGAAGGCACACACTGCATCAAAGATCCAGAATGAACTTTGGGATGTAATGAACTGAATCAAAGGGGGTTATACATACTTATTCTGAATGTAAACTCTTAGCCAAAGGGGATTGCCCCCTAATTGGCATTTTGTCAATGCATCAATCAGTTTTTGTATTTTACTCTCATTTCTAAATATTGTAACTCCCTATTAGAAAAATGCAATTTTGTATGTACTTTTAGATAAAAGGTATTTAGAGTTATAAGATAGTTATATTTATATGATCCATTGGGGAGACAGGTCTCCCAAAGGATCACAGGGGGTGGGGGACAAGGAAGTTCATTCCTTCCCCCCTCCTGAATAGCTTGACCTATCCATCAAACATTCCTGACATAACATAGTTGCACCAGGTTTGCGTCCCTCTACTTGTGGTATGTCAATAAATGTCAAGGTTTAGGGGCTTGAGGAGGAGAACTGAGAAGAGAAGGAAGAAGGAAGAGGTCAGGAAAAGAGCAGGCAGGTGGGAGGGATGGAGGAAGAGACTGGCAGGCTAGAGACCACATGGTCAGGTTACTTATAGGAATGATAGTCCTTTGCAATAAACTTTATAAAATATATATCTGGGTAGAAATATTATTCCAATTCGTACAGGTTGAAACTTGTGTTAGGCAGTAACAAAGATAGATACTAAGTCAATGAGCAAAGGAAAAAATTCTTACTAAATTACTTCTCTTCTATTTTTAGTCTATTAGATCTTCTTTCAAAATAACCTCCTCTTTTCACTTTTCAGTCCCAAACAGCCATTTAAAAAGCAGCAATAAGAATCACATTATTTTTTATTACTATTTATTAATTATAAACTATTATTTTTCTTCTTTTTTCTCTTTTATATTAGGATTTAAGTTCCTTATTCACATAAGGGCATGTTTGGCATATATCATGAATACTTCTGTTACAATGCCAATAATTCTGTTCAATAAGACCATTCACTATGACTACATATTTAATGTTCAACAAATAAAATTACCACGTTGTCTTTAGACCATGAATAGATATCATGTAGCTAGTTGCAGTCTCCTAATTTTAGGTAATGCACAAGTTACACCTGGATGTCAGGTCAAGTAAGAGTAGAGGTCATAGGTCACTCTCATCTAAGAAAATTTGTACTTTCCTTTTTAGATTGTTGAAAATGCTTAAATAAAATGAGCTTCAAAAAATTCAGGAGAGTGAGCTATGAGAAGCCACATTTGTGATTGATTTATTGGTCAGACACTTTAGAATGAATACCCTGAGGAAAAGCATTCAAGACCCAGAGCATTGTTACCTGAGACATATACTCCTCCATGAAATTAACTGTATTTTAACAGATAGCAAAAATACCCATAATCAATGTTGTAGTCACTCCAGAATCTGTTCTGTAAACAATTAGGCCAATATCACTTTTAGACAAAGGTAAAAATTAGTATGAAACTAAAGAATTGAAAACGACAAGGTAACAAACAGCTAAAAAACAATAAATCCTGAGCTATTCAAACAAGTATTTATAATGAAAAATGGTTAAAGGATGGAACGATTTAGACATAGAGTATACTAATTTCACAGAGAAATTTAGTCAAGTTAAGTTGTTTCCTGTGAGAAGACCATAAGAGCCCCCAAAGTGCTTCAATCAATAAATATTGATTTAAAGCTGAATAGAAAGACATAACAACAAAAAGCCTGGTGAATTAGAATAATGAACTTGCAAAACATTTCATAGAAGGATAATGGAAGATTGTGAATGAGTATATGAATGAAAACATATTTATTAAACATTTCTCATATACCAAGCATTGTTTAAATGCTAGCAATATTTTTAAAAAATTGAGATAGACATTCCCCACACTTGACATGTTCACACTTTGGGAAAGATATCATTAGGAAAAAAAAGTTTGCTTTAGTGTAAATGACAAATCCCAGAAGGCCTTATCATGTACCTGGGGTACAGATATTTAAGACTCAGAATTCTTGAGTTACATAATTAAGATGGTAATGTCAGGGGATTGCAGGGAATACACATTGCAGATAGTAAAGCCTCGGGCTCTGACATCCCTTGCGAAGAAAGGGAGATGTTGATTTTCATCTCATTCAAACACCATGAGTAGTTGAGCAGTTAAACAGTCTAGGCAAGAGAAAAATAAAGAGGATATAACCCCCTATCCAGGGATAGGGGGAGACCTTTAATAATGAAATTCTCAAGATTTGAAGGGTAAAATATTCCAGTGAGAAGGAAATATAACATTTGTCTTAGAGAACTGATATTTATTATCAGAGAACTCACCATCTTCCTTACATATTGAAAATTAATCTATATTAGATGCAAAAGCAAATATAGTTAATAGACTGGATATGAGAAAGACATGGTTCAATAAAAATAGTACCAGATCTAAATTTTTGGAATAACTCTCTTTTGACAAAAAACTGCTGGGAAAATTGGATAACATTAAGGCAGAAATCAGACATAAGCCAATACCTTATGCCATATTTTTGGGTAAAGTCAAAATGGATACATTCTTTAGAAATAAAGGGTTATATAAACCAATTAGGGGAACACAAAATGGTCTACCTATCACATCTTTGGATAAGGAAAGAATTTAGGTCAGAAGAAGACATAGAAATATTATAGGAAGTAAAATAGATAACTTTGATTATATTAAAGTAAAAAGTTTCTGCATAAACAAAAGCAATGCAATCAAGATTAAAAGGCAAATGACAAATTAGGAAAAAATATTTATAGAAAGTGTCTCTGATAAAGGCTTCTTTTTTCTAATATATAGAGAAATGAGTCAAATTTATAAAAAAAAAAAGCATTTCCCAATTAACAAATGACAAATGGATGTGAACAGGCAATTCTAAGATGAATAAATTACAATTATCTTTACTCATATGAAAAATCTCTCCAAATCAACAATAGAGAAATGCAAATTAAAACAACTCTGAGATAGCACTTTTCAGCTACCTGATTGGCTAACATGAAAAAAAAGGCAATTGATGAAAGTTGGAGGTGATGTGAAAAAATTGGGACATATACATTGTTAGCGGAGCTGTGAACTGATACATCCATTCTGTAGAGCCAACTGGAACCATGACCAAAGGGCTATCAAATGGCCAGAAATCAAATGATCTTTGACCAGAAATACTACTATTAGGTGGGTATCTCATAGATATTAAAGATATTGGGAAAGGACATACTTGTACAAATATACTTATAACAGTTCTTTTTCTGGTGGCAAAGAACTTAGAAATTGAAAAGACGTCCATCAATTTGGGAATGGCTGAATGAGTTGTGATATATGCTTGTAATGGAACACTATTGTGCCTTAAGAAATGATAAACAAGATAATCACAAAATGAACTCAGAAAGACATATAAAGTGATGCAAAATGACATGAGCAGAACCAAGAGAATAATAATGTATTATGATCAACTCTGAGTGACCTCCCTATAATCAATAAGGCAAAGATCTAGAACAGTCTTGAGGCAATCATGACAAAAAAAGGATATCCGTCATGAAAATAGAAGGGAAAGATGGAATCTAAGTGCCATTCTACAATAATATATCACAAAGATTATACATTATGATCAAACAATTTCTGTCAAGAATGTAGGGATGATATAGTAGTAGTAGTAGTCTCTCGGTAACCAAGGATGATGATTGTCTTTGTGCGTTTTCATCTGATAGATGAGTGTGCACAAAGACACTTGTGTGTGTAGGAGATTTAAGTGGAAAATTCAATGTACAGAGACAATCCCACTCTCTCGGCGTTGGAAGCCTGGGTCCATTGGCACAAAAAGTCGTTACACCTGGAGACTTCTTCAGCTGCATTGGATGGCCGTGTTGTCCTTTGTGCTTCAACACTCCCTAAGCACTCCACAGTGCTTTGCTGCATCACCATCTCAGCCATTGAACCTTCTTATTGGTTTCTTCCATCTGTTCAGCTAAAGCAGTCTTCACATGCTGGGTGAGCAAAGCCCTGGTTCACCAGGGGTCTATTACTCGAGGGCTACTCTCACAAGGTTTAGCTGGCCTGGTGAATCTGTTGCCCGGGGTGTGGCCGCTGCCACATGCTAGCAGCTACTGGGAGCCACAAGTGAAAGCTGGATGTCAGGTGGAGGTCAGAGGCTGGAGAGCTGCCCTAGAAGGGCATGACAAGCATTCCATACCAGAGATCCTACCCCTCCCTGAATATCCCATATACCCCAGGGATGATATAATATGAGGAAACTATCAACATATTTAATTATATTAACAAAAGTAATAAAAACTACGTGGTTACATCAATAATTGATGAAGAAAAAACTTTGATAAAATAAAGCACTCATTTCTAGTAAAACATTGGAAAGCATGGGTATGGATGGATTTTTCTTAAAATCTGAAGTATCTATGGTTAGGAGTGAAACAAGAATACCCATTATTACCAATATTATTTAACATACTATTAGAAAGGCCAGCAATAGCAAAAAGTGAAGAAAAATAAATTAAAGGAATCAGAATGAGCAGAGGTAATAAAAATATCTTTTTTGTAGATGACTTGTTAGCACATGTGGAAAATCCTAGAGATTCATTTAAAAGTTAGTTGAAGCTATTGATAATTTTAGTAAAGAAATAGGATACAAAAAAAAAACATATAAATCATCAGAATTTTTATATATTGCTGACAAAAATCCTGCAAGAAGAGATAAAAGGAAATCATTAAAAATAACCAGAGATAGAATAAAATATGTTGCTTTATACCTTCCAGAACACTCCCAGAAACCACATGAATATGTACATACAACACTTTACACAAAGTCATATCAAATAATTGGAGAAATATTAATTATCTGTGGATGGGCAGAGCCAATATAATTAAAGTGATAATCTTACCTAAATTAATTTACTTTTTATCACTACTCAAATTGATTTACCCAACATTATCTTAATGAAGTAGAAAAAAATAGTAACAAAATTGATTTGAAAGGATAAAAGATCAAGAATACCAAAGGAAATTATAAAAAAAAATTAAAAGGAAGGATATTTAGCAGTACCAGATTTTAAAGGGCATTATAAAGCAATAATTATGAAAACTATCTGCTAATAGCTAAGAAATAGAAAGACAGATTGGTAGAATGGGACATATACACAGCAACCAGAAGTAAAAGATTATAGTATGCTTGTATTTGACAACAAAATAGGTCTAGATTTGAAGGACCAGAAATCACTATTTAGTAAAAATTGTTGGAAAAAGTAGACAATAGTTTGTCAGAAACTAGGTATAGACCTATATCTTACACCATTAGCTAAAATTAGATCAAAATAGATACATAATCTAAACATAAAAGGAGATATCATAAGTAAATTAGAAGAATAGAAAACATCTGTCATATTTATGGATAGGAGTGGAACTTATGAATGAACAAGAGATAGAGAGCATTGTGAAATGGAAAATGGAAAAACTGTGAACATCTACAGATAGATTTCATAACAATACCAAAGGCTGGACAAATCAGAAGTTATGTAAAGTGAAGAAAGCAGAACAAGGAGAAACTTATATACAGTAACATCAATAATGTAGGATGATCAACTCTGAATGAAAAACTATTATCAGCAATGCAAGGATCCAGGACAACTCCAAGGAACTCATGGGGAACATGACTATCCACTACTATAGAAGAAATTGATAGAGTCTGAAGGTAGATTGAACATGCCATTTTTTGCTTTATTTCCTCCATGAATTTTTCTCCACTAAAAGCAGTATGCATCTTATAACATGAACATGAAGCTATGAATTGCATGATAGCATATGGAAAATCGATATCATATTACCTGCTGTCTCAGAAAGGGGCAGGGTGGAAAGCATGGTATGAATATGGATTGGAAAATGTCAGACAACAATGATTAAAATCATACCTACATGTAAAAACAGGAAAAGTAAAAAATAAAATATGAAAAAAAATACTGAAAGATAGGGAACAATCAAGAGAAATATAGAGATGGCAAGTGAGCACCTACCTCAGTGTGTTCAGTTTACAAGGTCCAGATGAAGATATCCTCTATAATTTTAGGAATTGGCATTTTATATAGGTGAGTATATGTATGTGTGTGTATGTGTGACCTACTGTTAACCTGTCAAACAACAGAGCAAACAATGCAGTTATAATAGATCATGTCTTTAATGCTCTTATTGCCACCACACAGAGTCATCACATACCACACAGAGCCAGAACTCTGGGAATACTTTCCTCTGAGAAAGACAGCAACAAGAATTTTCAGAAAACTAAAGAACTTGGGGGTTATAGTTATACCTTAGTAGCTATAACAAAGGAGGAACAACTGACTGGTTTTAAAGAGGCTTTCAAAAGAAGATCTAGGCAGAGGTTAGAATACATGGGAGAGACCTAGATACAATAAGAAAAACTAAGACAAAAAGGAACTTAAGATTTGACTACATCTGCCACTCTTCTCCAGGTTGCTCAATGGGGCTTTGCGAAGACTGGATTTAGTGATATCTTGATTGTAACAATGAAGGTACTTAGCTCTTACTTTATAGTGAAGCTAGAATTTTAAGCTACAGTCTATTTTTAGATTTTAACTACAAAAGGTGTTAAGTAACCACAAAAGGTGAATTAATCACTAAAAGGTGTTAAGTAACTACAAAAGGTGAACTTAACAAAAGTGGGTGTTAATTAATGCAAAAAGAAAATCTAACCAAAGAAGGTGAGAACTAAAGAATGGGCAGTCCTGGAGAAAAGCATCTGCTGTGATTGGTAGACCTAAAATTTTAGAGGTGACACAAGAGAAAAAGGTCTTTATATAGAGGTGGAAAAAAGACTGAAGACAGAACATTCAGTCACTCCAGGATTGAAGTGAAGGATCAGTCACTCGGAGTTAAAGGGAATATGGACATTCAGAGATTCGTTCGGACATTTGGGCACTGACTCGGAGGAACGACCAAAATACAGATACCCAGACTCTCTTAGACTGTTACCATTGGTGAGTGAAAAGCTGACTTAGTGACCCCGCTTTTTTAGAGGAGTGAAGCCTCCAGGAAAGGCCCAACTACTTGAGTCTCTTTTCCCATGGCTGGGACTTAGAAATTCTATCTGGTATAAAAAGAAGACAAAGTTTTAATAAATACAGCCTTGTAAGAATTTCATTTACTACACATTTTAGTTGTAGACATAGCAAATTTCAATTTTCACTCAGCTATTTGAAAAAAATCTCTCCTGCTATCCCTGGTAGATAGTCTATGATAGGTAATAGTATAATTCAGTGGATTGAGAAAAGTGATATGTATCTGGAAAGGATGTGATTAGTTGTATTAAGGACCTATGTGCCAGAACTTAATGCTTTTTTTTTAAATTAATGTATTTAGTCAATTTAGAACATTATTCCTTGGTTACAAGAATCATGTTATTTCCCTCCCTCTCCTACCCAACCCTTCTCTTGGTTGATACCCAATTTCACTGGGTATTACATGTGTCCTTGATCAAAACCTATTTCAATGTTGTTGGTGTTTGCATTAGGATGTTCAGTTAGAGTCTACATCCCCAACCATATCCCCTCAAGCCATGTAATCAAGCAGTTGTTTTTCTTCCATGTTTCTATCCCACAGTTTTTCCTCTGAATGTGGATAGTGTTCTTTCTGGCAGTTTCTCTTTTAGAAATTTGGATGCTATGCCATTTGGTCCATACATGTTGAGTACTGATATGTCCTTATTGTCTATACTGCTTTTTATCAGGTTGTAATTACTTTCCCTATCTCTTTTGACCAGATCTATTTTTACTTTGGCTTTGTCACATATCATGATTGCAACTCCTGCCTTCTTTTTATCAGTTGATGCCCATTAGATTTAGCTCCATCCTCTTACTTTTACCCTAAACCTATCTACCTTCCTCATTTTTCTTTCTTGTTTCTTGTAGATAGCATATGGTAGGGTGTTGGTTTCTAATCCACCCTGCTATTCACTTGCATTTTTATTGGTAGGTTCATTCCTTTCACATTCAGAGTTATGATTACCATCTGTGTATTTCCCAGCATTTTGATTTCCCTTCCAAGTCCTGTCTTTTCTTCTTTTACTATTTCCTTCTACACCAATGTTTTGTTTTTAATGAGATCCCTTAATTCTCACCCTTATTTTACTTCCCTTTCTACCATCTCCCTTCTTATTCCCCTCTTATTTTCTTTACAATCTTTTTAAACTACCTTCCTACCCTCTCCCTCCTTTGTATTGCTTCTGTCCCCAATAGTCCTTTTGTTACCCTTCTACTTCCTTATAGAGTGCAAATCAATTCTCTACCACAATGCATTTCATTGTTCTTCCCTCTTTGAGTCAGTTTCAATGCATTTAAGAATTGGGCATTTCTTAACTCCAACCTCTTTACCCTTCCAGTGTTTTGATCTTCTCCCCTGCTCCTACCATGTGCTTCTTTGTGACATATAAATTTATCCCATTTTGTTTCATTTCCCATTTATTTTAGAATTAACCTCATTTTTAGCTCTAGTTACATATATATATATGTATGTATATATTTATGCATACATATATCTATATACATATTTATGTCTTGGCATTTCATCCTATGCAGTTTGTCACTGTTCCCTCTAAGTGTAATTCTTTTAGTTGCCCGGGTGATAATAACAATTTTTAAGAGTTACCAATGACCTCTTTTCTTATAGGGATACATATCATTTAACTTATTGGGTCTCTTAAAAATGATTGTTTTGTTCTTTTTTTTTTCTTTTTTCCCCTCTTTCTTAATTACCTTTTGATTATTCTCTTGAGTTCTGTGCTTGGTCATCAAATTTTCTGTTCAGGTCTGGTCTTTTCTTTACAAATGCTTGAAATTCTTCTATTTTGTTAAATGACCATACTTTCTCCTGTAAGAATATAGTCAGCTTTGCTGGGTTGTTGATTCTTGGTTTTAGACCTAATTCCCTTGATTTCCAGAATATATTCCATCCCTTTTGGTCTTTCGCTGTAGATGCAGCTGTAAACTGAGGCATCTGAGGCAGGTAGAAATTAGTTTCTCTCTGCAAGGAGTATTATATTTTTAGAGGTTTATTGAAGATTAAGGATTAAAGAAAATATAGGATAAGGAAAATGTGCCTAGGCCAGAGAGGCCTAGACAAGACCTCACCTACATTATGGAAAGAGTCACGTCTGCCCCAAAATGGAAGTCCAAAAGAGACCCAAAAGCTCTTGCAATCAGGTTAAATACCTTCTTGATCTTGGCCCATGTGAGAATTCAAAGCATTCTGGGGAAGTGGAGCAAGGACTTCTGGGGATTGAAGTCCAGAGTTTGAGTCTATTTTTTACACAGCCAGATCCTGTGTTATGCTTGCAGTGGTTCCATGGTATCTGAATGACTTCTTTTTAGCAGCTTGTAACATTTTTTCCTTGTTCTTATAGGTCTTAAATTTGGCTATAACATTCCTGGGTGTTGTCAGCTGGGGATTAAGTACAGGAGGTGATTTGTGTATTCTTTCAATCTCCACATTTCCCTCTTGTTCTACAATATCAGGGCCATTTTCTTGGATAATTTCCTGTAGCATGATGTACAGGCTTTTTCTTTTGGCATGGTCTTCTGGTAGACCAATGATTCTTACATTGTCTCTCCTAGAATGATTTTCTTAAGCTTCTGTTTTGTGAATGAGGTGTTTCATATTTTCCTCAATTTTTTTCATTCTTTTGATTTTTTATAGTGTCCTGCTTCCTTGTGAAGTCACTTGTTTCTAATTGATGCATTCTGGTTTTTAAAGACTGTATTTCATCCTTGGCTTTTTGGTCATCCTTCATCTTCAGGTCTGATTTTCTTTGGAGTTCATCTTTCATCTCCTTTGCCTCATCTTTCATCTTTGCCTCATCTTTCATCTTCTTTGCCTCAATTTCAATTTGATTAGTTTTGGCTTTCAAGTCACTGTTTTCTGTTTCCAGATGATTTATCTTGCTTTTTAAATTCTTTTCCCACTTTTCTTCAGCCTCTCTTAATTGTGTTTAGAATTGTATTTTGAGTTCTTTCAAAGCCTGTGTCAAAATCACTGGAGTTTCTGTGTTTTTGCTTGGTATTCCTTGATCTTCTTCTGTTACATTTACTCTTTGTTCTTTGCCTGGATAGAAACTATTGATTGTAATTTCTGTTTTCTTTTTCTGTTGATTGCTCATTTTTGCCTCCCTTTCCCCCCCTGTAGTTGCTTGTAGTCTTTCTCCTCTCATTATGTGTTAGATCTGTGGGTTTAGGCTTTTCTGTCAACCTTCACCCTTGGAGCTTAATTAGCAAATCTCTCAGTGCAGTCTGTGGGGTAGAGGTGTTGGAGCTGAGCTTCCCTGCCCTCTTGTGGATTTGATGGGATTAAGTCCAGCTGGGTTGAGCTGGATTTGCCCTGAGGCCAAACCTCAAGAAGTGGGAATGCAATATGAAGTTTCTCCTCTGCTGCAACTAGGTTGCCTGCTCTGCACTTCTTCCCCCTTGGCTGTGTTTGATGCTCTGAGCCTTCTGGCACAGCCCTGCCCAAAAGTTTTTCTCTCCAGACCAGAACCCTTGTCCACCCAGAGGTTCCAGCTACCATTGGAGGCTTAGCACTCTTGTTGGGGGCGAGGTCCTGGGACCTTCCTTCTTCCTTCCCCTTAAACTGGAGTGTTCTCAAATTCAGGCTTTGGGGGGTGGGGAGCTGTACCTTTTAAGTTGAATCCAGCAGGAGAGTTCCTTGGCTCTGTCTTGTTGTTAGGTTTGATTTTCAGTCCCCTAGGAACATTTAGTTTGTAATAGGTAAGGAAGTGTTTTCAGAGGTCTGAACTTTCACTGCCTCTATGCCACCATCTTGACTTCCTCCCACCCCCAAAACTTAATGTTTTGAAATGTTGGGTTTTTACTCATTTGTATTTTTAAATTACAAAATTAAATTAAGTATATACATTATTTTAAATGATTTAATAATTAAATAGCTTCAGATAGTATTCTTGTAAATTATTTCATAATTAGTACATAGTGAGCATAGGATGAAGGAGAGAATTCTCCTAAATAGATGAGAGTATATTGAAGTAAAGCTAATAATAACCTGTAGGTTAGAATCAAAGGGTGAGTCTCAGAAACATACTCTAAGGGATACTCATATATTGAATAGTACAAAGACCAATCATCTGATCTTGTCTTGCCCTTACTGAACTATGCATTCCATGGTGGTAGATTGGATTGAGTGTTGGGGCTGGAGACAAGAAGAGCAAAATTAAAATCTGATCTCAGACACTTACTAGCTATATGATCTTGGGAAAGTCATTTAACTTCTGTCTGCCTGAGTTTCCTCAGTTTAAAAATAGAAATAATAATAATAATAATACCTATCTCACAAAATTGTTGAGAGGTTCAAATGAAATAAAATTTGTAAAGTGCTTAGTATAGTGCACTGATACATAATGGGTGCTATATAAATATTTATTCCCTCCTCCCTTGCCTTTGCCTTTTATGCTACTGTATAAGATCAGGGATCAGACAAGCAATATCAAGGGCACTCCTCTCATATGTCACCCCAGTGAAAGACTTTTTTCAAATTTTGCTATTTGGGTCTCTTGAATAACTGTTGATAGATCTTGAAATCTTATAGATGTTACTGAAAATTTAATTTGTTTTAAATAAAAGTACTATTAAATAATAGGTAGCTACTGCTACATGGGGATCTGATTGATTTTTAAAGGTAAATAGAATTTAGATATAGTAAATAGAATTTAGATATATAAATGAAGAATTTCTGAACTGTAAAAAATAGACTCGAATACAGGACTACAATCTCCACGAGCCTTTGCTCCACTTCCCCAGAATGCCTTGTAATCTCACCTGGTCCAAAATCGAGAAGGTATTCAAGCTGATTCAAAGGCTTTTGAGGGGCGCTTGGCTCTTGGACTTCCGTTTTGGGGCAGGCGTGGCTTTTTTTCATAATGTAGGTGAGGTTGTGTCTAGGCCACTCTATGGCCTGGACACGTGTTTCTTATCCTGTATTTTCTTTAATCCTTAATCTTCAATAAACCTCTAAAAAATATAATACTCCTTGCAGAGAGAAACTAATTTCTACCTGCCTCAGTCTCCCCATATTCCTAAATTTTAATCTTTACAGAACATAACAAAATAATTTAAAGGAAAAAAAATAAACTCATTCAAAAGGAGTTTAGTATCAGGAAATTGTTTAAAAAATTTTATAAGGGTTGAATGAATGGATTGGTATTAGCAAAGAAAACTCATATATGTCCATTGGGTCTTCTATATAACTACCAGGCATTTTGGGAACCCAAGTATTTGCATATCTGATATCTTAGAAGAGAATATATATATATTATATATATTCTCCTCTTTGTCAGAGAGAAGTAGGACCTCTGTCTTACTTAGACAGATTAAAGTCTTCTGAATTTTGGCAGATTGAAGGATATAAACTTTCACCCGGAGTCCTACTGGAATCATCAGAATAGTAGTGGCTACATGAAGAACTGAACACAAACTGAACACACCAAGAAATGGCAGATTCAATATTCTTCAGAGAACAGAGCATAAAGATACACAACTCCTAAAGAAACTTCATGAGTTACCCTGATCAAAGAGGAAAAAAGTACTTCTATAATCCAGGAGCAGTGGATTATCTTCTTTTACATTCTTTAATTTTTTTTAAAGATTGAACTGAACTCCTCTGTTCTCTATACTGATGGGGCAATATGTTGAAGACTTACTGGTCAGAAGGTTGTGTTTGGGACCTAATGTTCTTACAATATTGCCTTAGCAAATATCTTTCCAGGAGCTAGTGACATCTGTCTGACTAATTAATATTAATATATCAATTTAATCATGACATAAGGTATTGATAGAGTACACATGGACTTTATAGTATAAGACCATGCATGATGCCTCAGGGTTACTCCTATGAACTGAAGGGGAAATGTAATAGCCACTCTCTTTGGTTATGGGCTGACAGTTCACATGGAGTTTGAAAGAAAATACACATGCATCCATAACAGAAACCAAGTAATAGAACATTCATAAATATCCAAATATAAAAGTAGGAACCCTTCTAAATCTACAGATAACTGAAAAAAATGTGGAAAACTGCTTCTTCCAGAATGAAAATAATCCTGAGACCAGAGGTCAAAGAAGCCTGAAATAAGGGCATCAAGAAGCAGATCAATAATCTCACCTGTGGCTATATGGTTGAAATGAAATAAAAAGCAAAACTTTAGGAATGGTAATTCTAGTTTGACTCATCCAATAAAAGTTGTAGATAATTGGGATTAAAAAATGTAGGAAAAGTTTCTGATGAATTTGCCAATTACTTTATACATTTAACAGTGTTGGTTTTGTCATAAAGAGTTAAGACCTTTGGAGAATACTTTGGAACCAATCTGGAAGATCTGTAAGTTGAGAATTTCCATCAGAAAGATTACAACTAGTGTTTGTTGAAACTTGTTTTATTGGACCAATTATTTTTGTATCAACTGTCTTTGAATGATTAGTGAGGAGAATAAATGCATGATGAAGAGCTGTGAGAGTGATAAAAATCAGGAATAAGAGTGAGACAAACACTTATTAAGCACCTATTAAATCCCAGGTAGGTAGTCAAACTTTGTTCTCTGGAGACAATCTTACTGTAGAATATTGAAGCAATGTCAGAAATCTGTTCTATGCAGTGGAGTGGTATACTGAATTGTATATCTGGAATCTATCTTTCGTTTCTGGTAGCAAGAGGCAGCTAATGCTAGACAAAGTATTTTCCTCTCTGGTGCTAAGAACACATGAGTATTTGGACATTAGGATGAACAGAAAACTCTTGATCTAAGATAAAACATTTCATTGCTCCAAAATGGCAGCAGATGTCTGTTAAAAGTCTGTTATTTTTCCTGATATTTAAACAACAACAAAAAGAAGAATTTGGGCTACTTATCTGGAATATGCAAGTACATACAAGTCTTGGGAGCTTGTGTTAATTGAATTTTTTTTTTTCTGGAAGGATATGGTAAGAATATAATTCCCCTCTTTGAAGACTGACCATTTCACTTGGTAAACCAACCTTAATCCATTTAGCAATCACTAACCATCTCTGACTACTAAGGCTGAAGAAATGTTTATTGTTTATTGCTTTTTTTATTCTGAAAAGTTTCTTTAATAGGATCTGTTATGATGAAGGTAAAGAGTTTGAGAGCAAACTTCTCAAGAATGTGTTGGTCTTAGCAAGAACTTAGACATCTAAACCCAATACCAAATAGTTAAAAAATTCAAAGAACTTAACTGTCTACAAAATACTCCCCAAATGGTCAAGGCTTTACAAAGATGATGCATTACAATAAACTATTTCCTATTGTATGATTATTTACATTACCTGATGAGCAAAAGAAAAGTGGTAGATAATTAAGCAGGCTTTAAGAAGCATCTCATCATAGAAACCAAAGATACTTCCAGATCTACATAATAACTCAGAAATCCTAAAGATTCAGAAAAAATGGGAGACGTGGTTACTCAAATAACCAAGAAAAGGTCACTGAAGGAATGTTCACAATGGGTCCTTTGTATGTAACTGAATTATGCTATGTACATTTTACCTATGATTTATATGCCTTGGTTAGCAATGGGTTATTGCTGTTGTGAAGGCTTGCAACACATAAGAGGAATCAATCATTTCTCTTCCAAATCAAATAGGATATAAAGGTACAGATGTGTATTGCAATTTAAGAACAATACCTTGCTCTCAAGGACAAATAAAACAAAACTCCCACTCTCAATTTTCTACTTGGCTTGTTACTTTATTAATGTCACACTGGGCTCAAATACTTCTAAAGGGTCCCACAAACACACTTTTATTAATTATATAATGAAAAAAATGAACACTCTCACTAATTACATAAAACCTGAGCTCCTATCCCAGTTCATAAAAAACACAGAGAAATTCCTTTACATATAAGCTTTCTTCCATCTTTCCATTTCAAATTCCAATCTCATATGCTTAGTTACTTGCTATAGATGGAGTCCCAAAAATCTTTGTGTAATGTTAAGCTATTTAAGCTAATAAAATTTCATAAAAATATATCAATACCTTTTTAAATTTACTAACAATGACATGTAATGCAAAGAAATATATCAATATTCAACAATTACTCAGTTGTCAGTAATGTCATAAGTAGAGTCACCTCAAAACATCAGCTACAACAGCTGCCTCTTTCTCAATGCAGAACACATATTCAAAAAATTAAATTTTCTCAAGATGTCAGTGAAGGTCTCATTTTGGGATGTTTTCTTCATTAAATAAGAGTTAAATTCAATTCTCTCAAAATGCCTCTCTAGACTCTGTTTAAGATGACAGTTAATTCTCATAGTTTTTCATAAACTTGTTCTTCAATAGAAGTCCATCTGTAAATGCCCTTAGGGGAAAAGGGGATTTTTCTAGACTTTCAGTCATTATCCTGATTTGTTAAGTCATAAAAATGTTATTCCCTAAAATACTATTCCCAAACTCCTTAAAGCATATTAACACTGACCAAATTCTCTGTGTGTCTCTGAGAGGGGCTCTCTAAACTTGGTTTATAAAATTTTCTTTCATTACATGTATAGTGGTATTAAATGTGCTATTTATAAATGTTCTTTAGTATGTATTTTTAGTCTGCAATGATATCCATATGTCATTATTATATGGGAATATTCTGTTACTAAATATAACTTATGTATTTGACTACAGCTTATAAAAGGATGAGAAAGCACTTAAGGACCTGCTATGTGCTAGGTACTGTGCTATGTGAAAAGATATAATTATAAAAGTTGAGGCAGACTCTGTTCTTAAAGAATTTACCTTCTAATAGGAGGAAACAACACAAATAAGGTAATGGTGACAAGGGAGAGAAATAAATATTGGTTTGAAAAATAAGATATATTGTGAAGATTAAATTAACTCTCCCCTGCCCATTTTTAGATTTAATCACCAGAAGGGTATATACCCCACTTACACTTGAGTGGGGGAGGTCTGTGGCCCACATTTGTGATAAAGGGTGAAGAATCAGAGTCAACTGACTGCCCAGGGGGAAGTCACAGGAAGTGACAAAAAGGAATGATCTTTAAAAATGCCAAGAACTTCCTGTGAAGAGGTATTTTCAGTCTTTTGTCTTCAACTTAACTTTGGAGTAGCTCTGACTGAGGATCTCAGACAGCTTCCACTTTTACTTAAAATTACCACAAGGGGTGAGTGGGAAAAGGCTGACTCCTTTATTTTCTGGAGGGACTAGCCTCAGGAAAGACCTACCCTCTTTCGAGAGGCTTCCTGCATCCCTACGTCCTTGGCTCAAGGTTGAGGCCTTTGAGGCTAAGGACTAATTATCCCTGCCTGGGTTGAGCCAGGGGTTGGAGCAAAGTACTTAGTTTATAGGTTAGATATCTTACCCTATCCTTTCTCTGATTTTCTTACTTTTACTCTTTCTATATTTTAGAAATAAATTGTTAAAATAAATCTCTTTGGAGTTTGACTAAATTCCGGGTGACCTACTCCTAATTAACCCAGTCCAAACTTTTAATTTACCCCCTTACATTAC
Organism: Monodelphis domestica; assembly: GCF_027887165.1. Classification (NCBI taxonomy): domain Eukaryota; kingdom Metazoa; phylum Chordata; class Mammalia; order Didelphimorphia; family Didelphidae; genus Monodelphis; species Monodelphis domestica. The sequence continues at coordinate 380,847,479 of NC_077229.1, read as the reverse complement.
TCCCCCCTTACAATCGAGTGAAGAAAGTCATAGGAAAAATAGACTGATTTACTTTTTCTAGTACCAAAGGCAGTATGGATCCCATGATTACAGAATTGGAAAATTGGGTGCAACATAGCAGAAGAGAGAGTATGCTCAAGCCTTAATAGGAACTTGTAAGAAGTTGTTCTGGACATGAAGTGACATGCAATTGGCACTATTTCAACATACTGTACCATGTAAGGTATAAACCTTGCCAGACGTACTATATGAACCAAACTCTATTTTATCTGAAAAAATATTGATGTGGTCAACTAGAGGGAAGAATGTAAGGATGGGATTAAAGTAGGAAAAGGGTTGCTGATTATACAGATACAGATAATGGAAAGAATATTGTTCTCAAGGTATTAATTTTGGCAGTTGGATAGGACAGGGAATAAAGTGCTGAACTTGGAATCAGAAAACTTGAGTTCAGATCTAGCCTTAGATGTTTACTAGCTGTGAGATCCTGAGCAAATCACTTAGTCACTCTTCTTGGCTCAAGTTCCTTATCTGTAAAACAAGGGTGATTAATAAGAACATCTAATTTACAAGATTGTTATGAGAATTAAATGAGATAATATTTATCAAGCACTTATCTTGTGAGATATTATCAGAGAGTCTGTGGCATAGCAGGGGCTGAAAAAATGCTAATTCCTTTAATCTTATTTACATTCCAGGGACTTTTTCATTCTCATTCATTTGAATATGATAGACCCCAAACTGAGAAACTCTGAATATGAGTTCTTGGCAATTTTCTAGAAGAATATCCAATAATATTCATGGATGGTTACTTGGTCAATTTTTGTTGGAAAAAAACAATAAGGTATTACTACCACTAAGTAAATGTGCTGTCTGGTAAACATCAAAACCCTAATGAAAATAATATGCAGAAAAAATTCATTTGATGACATTCATTATCTAGCTAAGAGTCTACCTGATCCAGAAAGCCTCACACACTGGAGAAAAGAAAATTTGCATCTAACCGAGGCTCTGAAAGAAAATAGAAAAAGAGAGGAAAAAAAACCTGTTCCTCATTGGTGTGTGTAGGGAGTCAATAAAAGTTTCCCCTTCCCTCTGTTCTTAGTCTAATAGCTAGATATGTCAATGGCTTATGATTTCCAAAATATATGTAGAAAGTTTTATGGCTTTAAAACTTTAAAAGCTTAGCAGAACTTTCTTATTCTCCTTTGAGGAAGGTACAGCACACCAAATAAGAACCCCAGATTAACCCAGAAGCCAGAAGAAAAGAGAAGTTATGTCTAGAATAAATATAGTACAATATAGCAATGCTAAGTAGCATCTATGAAAGATGAATAGTAAGCAATGGCCAATAAATGATTCTCAAAGGGTAAGGTAAGTGTTACATTGCATAGAAATCTGGGACTCCAGGGTCAGGAAGACTTGAGTTTAAATTCAGCCTCAGAAAATTTCTAGCTGTGTGACCCTAGGAAAGTCACTTAACCTCTGCTAACCTTAAGTATTCTCTTTTTATAAAATGGAGATAAAAATAGCACCTAATTCCTTGGGTGGCTTTGAGGATCAACTTAGATAATTGAAAAGTGTTTGACACAGTGCCTAACACATGGTAAGTGCTATAAAAATATTTTATTGTTACTTATCCAGAAAAGATTGCATACCAATCATGAGTGAGAACCAGGGTGTGGCATAATGCCTTTATAAGAAGATATTACAGATTTCTAGGAATTGAACAAAGATGACAGAGAAGCTACACAGACCAATCTGATCAATTTACCCTCCTAAAAACAAATTTTGGAATGATGTAACCCACAAAAGTATGAGGTAAAATTATTTTCAGTCAAAAACATCTTTGAAGGCCATCACAAGAGATCTATCCTATGAACATGGAAGTGGAGTGCAAAACAGCATATAAGGTGCGTTGGACAATTGCTCATAAGGAGAATACAGAGGTCTCTTTTCTGGCTCTGGGTACAAGATTCTTATTGCATTGCTTATATATAGATTTAGGTAATAGTCTTAGGTACAGATCTCAGACTGAGAAGGAGCATGAGTACACAACATTATTTATGGCTTCAAGGGAGCAGGGGGCTCTGGTCACAGTTGTAAGGTGAAAAAAGTGTGCCTATAGCTATTCACTGACTAGAGCACATGCTGGAAGAGTATTTAAAACATTCCTCACCTCATTTCCTCACATCATACTACCTTGAAAGAAATGAAAACTTATAGATCCCCAGAGGTAACTCTGAAGGCAGCTGCATAAAGAACAGGAAGCTTGGAGCAGTACTCTATCTACTACAGTAACAGGACCCAACTTTAACAGTTTTATTTAATTAAAAGAAAAGAGAAAGGCTTGAAATTCAGTAAACAACAAAAAAAGAAACGTCATTGAAACTCATTTTGGTGTCAGGGAAGACAAAACACAAACTTAGAAAAAGGTACAAAGTCCCCAAAGTCTCTAAAAAAACATGAATTGATCTCCCACTCAAAAAGAATTAGTAGAGGAGCCCAAAAAGGATTTTGAAAATCAAATAAGAGAGAAAGAATAAAAATTGGGAAAATAAATGAGTGATATAGAAAAATTATGGAAAAAGCCAACAGCTTTGTAAAAGAGGCACAGAAATATTGAAGAACACGGTATCTTAAAAACAGAATAGGCTTTCCTGAACAATTTGCAGGGATCCAGGAGAAAAAAAACACTATTCATAAGCAAAGGATAAACTATGGGAGTGGAAACACCGAGGAAAAGCAACTGCCTGAATACAGCGGTTGAGGGGACATGACAGAGGAGACTAAATGAACACTCTAATGCAAATATTATCAACAAAGCAATGGGTTCAAATCAAGAAAACATCTAATGCCCAGTGGATTTACGCGTCGGCTATGGGGGGTGGGGGGAGGAAAAGAAAATGATCTATGTCTTTAACGAATAATGCTTGGAAATGATCAAATAAAATATATTAAAAAAAAACAGAATAGGCTAACTAATAAAAGAAGCACAAAAACTCCTTTAAAACAGAATTGACCAAAGGAAAAAGGAGGTACAAATTGCTTAATGAAGAAAATCATTCCTTGACCTAGGAAAAAAAAATCCAGGAGAGATAATATGAAAATTATTTGACTATCTAAAATCCAGTATCAAATAAAGAGCTTGGACATCAACTTTCAAAAATTATTAAGAAAAAGTACCCTAATATTCTGGAATAAGAAGTTAAAATAGAAATGGAAGGAATCCACCAAAATCACCTCCTGAAGGGTATCACAAAAGGATAAATCCTAAGAATATTATAGTAAAATTATAGAATTTCCAGGTTGAGGAGAAAATATTGCAAGCAGACAAAAACAAAACAAAACAATTCAAATATCATGGGGCCACCCTTAGGGTAACATAGATCTGGCAACCAGAAACTTTAACAATGAAAGTAAAAAAAAATAAGTGAAATAGAAGATTACTTATAGAAATATAAGCTGTCTAAACTATCAAAAGAGGAAATAGAATGTATAAATAAAAATATTTTTAATAAATAAATCAGACCATTAATAACTTTTCTTAAAGAGAAATCATGCAGATGGATTTTCAAGTGAATTCCACCAAACATTTAAAGATCCAGTAATTCCAATATTAAATGTTATTTGAGAAAACAGGTAAAGATGTTTTGCCAAATTCCTTTAATAAAACAAATAAACTACTGACAAACCAGGAAGAGAAAAAAAGAGAAAGAATTATAGACCAAATTCATTAATGAATATGTTGCAATGATCCTAAATAGAATACTATCTATGACACTATAACAATATATTACAAATATTACACACGGATCAAATGAAATTTTTACCAATAATGCAGAGATGACATAACTTAAAGAAAACAGCCTAATTGACTATACAATTGACAAAAGTAATAAAAATCATATATCAGTAGAAACAGAAAAAGCCTTTGATAAAATACAACACTTATTCCTATTAAAAAAAAACCCAGAAAGAATAGGCATGAATGGAGTTGTTATTAAAATTATATAAACATTATCTATTTAAAACTAACAGCAAGTACTATTTGTAACTGACATAAGCTAGAAACCTTCCCAATAATATCTTGAGTAAAACTAGGATACTCATTATTGCCAACATTTACTTAATATAGTTTTAGAAATGCTAGCATTAGCAAAAAGAGATTAGGAAATTAAAGAAAACACAAAGAGGTAAAAAAAAATGTTTCCCTGATGATATGATGGGATATGTGGAAAATCCTAGAGATTCAACTAAAAAGTTTGTATAAACAACCAACAATTTTAGAAAAGTACCAGGATATAAATGAACTCACATAAACTTCAGCAATATTATATATTATTAATAAAGTCCTAAAGGAAGAAATAGAAAGACATATTCCATTTAAAATAACCACAGACAAAATAAAATAAATGGGAGTATACCTGCCAAACTAACCCAGGAACAATGTAAAAAAATTAAAATTGTTTTAATGCATATAAAGTCATATCCAACAAACTGGAAAAATATTATTGTTCATGAATGGCATAATCAATGTTATTGAAATGACAATTCTATCTAAACTATTCCTTTTATTCAATGCCATATCAATCAAAATATCTCAAAGAATTATCTTAGTGAGCTAGAAAAAATAATAAAGTTTATATGGAAGAACAGAAGATCAAGACTTATGAAAGAAATAATAAAAAAAAAGTAAAGGAGGATGTTTAGCAGTGTTAGATATCACACTGTATTATAAAGAGTGATTGGGGTGAGGCCAAGGTGGTATCTGAGTAATAGTGGAAGTCTGAAATTTCTCTGAATATCCTTACAAACAGATCTTTAAAGCCTACCTCAAAAGGACAGGAGTCAGAACAGGATGAGTTAGGAAAGTCTCCAACTGAACACAATATGAAAGGTAGGCAGAGGGAGTAGATTTCTATGATATTAGGATGAACTAAATGCAAAACAGCATGTGGAAAAATTTGGGTCAATACCCCACCCTTTCCCACTCCCGCACCTACCACAGCAGAACCAGGGTATAGGAAACAATAGGATCCCAGGTTAAGGGCTAGATGAATAGAGAGCACCTCAGACCCACCCCTTAAAGCACAGGACCCTGGGAGTGAGCTCTGGAGGTCCATATTGTGCTGGGTGCTCTCAAGCTTCTGCTGCAACAATAAGGATAGCCTTAGGGTGAGGGATACAATAGAAAAAGAACAATTCAGAGGAGAGAAACTTTCAAAGGCTTACCCCAGGGCAGAGCCAGAAAAGGAAGATGGCATCCAAAGAAATCCAAGCAGAAGCTCAAAAAACAAAATGAAAAAAACAAACAAACTGGAAATTGGGCTCATACTCTGGAAGAATTAAAAAAGGAATTAAAAAAACCAAAGACAGGTTTAAGAAAAATGGGGAAAAGAAAACAATAGTTTAAAAAGCAAAATTGAGCAGCTAGGAAAAGAGACTCAAAAAGGTATGAAAGAAAAAAAATGTATCAAAGTAAAGAGAATTGACCTACTGGAAAAAGAAACAAAAAAGTCAAATGAAGAAAAGAATGACTTGAGAAGAAGAACAGACCAAATAGAGAAGGAGAATAAAAAGGTTCTGGAAGAAAATCAGTTTTTAAAAATTAGAATTGGGCAATTAGAAGGTAATGGCTTCAAGAGATATCAAGAAACAAAGAAAATCAAAAGAATGAAAAAAAGAAGAAAATATGAAATATCTCATTGCAAAAACAATTTTTCTGGAAAATAGATCCAGGAGAGAATTTAAGAATTATTGAACTACCTGAAAGTTATGACCAAAAAAATGAACCTAGACATCATATTACAAGAATTTATTCATGAAAATTGTCTTGATATTCTTGAACAAGAGTGTAAAGTAGAGATAGAAAGAATCCACAGATCAATTCCTCCAATAAATCTTCAAATGACAACTCCCAATAATGGATCTTGGACCAAAGCCCCACTTATCTCCAAATCCTACTGAGACCAATAGCATCACCCTTCCCCTGCACCTGCTGGAACTTTGTAACAAAGCAAGTAGTTGAGCTTCATAGGGCACTGTTTCTTCTTCACATGCTGTGACCTGACAAATCCATGATAGATTGATGTTCTGGACTTATACTGTCTGTACCATATTAGGAAACATACAAGACTGGGATCCAAAAGCTCCCACCCCCAAAGCCAACTCTCTTAGGTCTATCCAATCATCTAGACACAAGTACCCCACCTTTGCCCAGTAAAGATGATTCAGGTTATCTCATCCCAGACCACCACCCTATAAAAGATTACCCCATTCTCCAAACAGATAGAGACCCTAGCCATTTGCAGATTTTCAGGCTTCACCCTTGCTCTCCCTTCCTACCCCCTTCCTTTCCCACAATGAAGATTTGCTATATTATTCAATCTCTCTGTCTCATTTGCCTCAAGTTGGAAGCTGTCAGCCATATCTGGCACCCAGGAATGTTATAGCCAAGGTTAAGAGCTCCCAGGCCAAGGATAAAATACTTCAAGCATCCAGAAAAATTAGCCAGGGTCTACAACCAAGAGAATCACATATCCATCAAAATTGTTTATATTTTTTTCAGAGGAAAGTATGGTTATTTGATAAAATAGAAGATTTCCAAGCATTCCTGAAGAAAAGACCAGACTTAAACAGAAAATCTGATGTCAAGATAAAAAGTACAAGAAAAACATAAAAATGTAAATAAGAAAAAGAAAAAAATAAGGATTTTAACAAGATCAAAATGTTTATATTCGTATATGAAAAGATAACTATAACTCTTAAAAATGTTATTGTCATAGTAGTGAGTAGAAGTATACAGAGACAGGGTGTGGGACAAAGCTGTTTAGGATGATATGTTTAAAAAAACTAAGGTAAAAAAAGATTGCTTTAAGAGAAATGGGAAGGAAGAAGGAGAACTGGGTAAACTATATTACAAAAAGTGTTGTGTGTGGGTGGAAAATACTATTAAAAAGATGGGAGAATTAGGGTGGTGACAGGTAATACTTAAACTCTACTTTCATTGGAATTGGTTCAGAGAGGGAAGAACAAGTCAGATTAATTGGGATATAGAATTTTATCTTACCATATAAAGAAGTAGAAGGGGTATAAGGAAGGGGAGTATGGGGAGGGGAGGAACATAATGGAGGGAAAAGTCAGGGGGTGTTTAAAAGACCCTATAGAGAAGTAGGAGGGGAATGAGACAGGTGAAGGTAAGAGTAGTAAAATAAGGGAGGGGGAAGAAGGGAGTGATTATAAGCAAAACACTGGTGTAGATGAAAAGAGTGAAAGGAGAAAGGGCAAGATTAAAAGAGGTAAAGATGGAGGGGAATACACAGATTGTAATCATAACTGTGAATGTGAATGGGATTATCTCACCCATAAAATAGAAGTAGATAACAGAGTGGTTTAAAAAAAAAAAACAGAATCCTGCAATATGTTGTTTACAAGAAACACATTTGAGGCAGGTAGACACATACAGAGTAAAGGTAAGGGGCTGGAGAAGAATCTACTGGGCATCAATGGAGAAAAAAGGCAAGAGGAGTAATCATAATCTCAGACAAAGCTAAAGCAAATAGATTTGATTAAAAGAGATCAGGAAGGCAATTACATCTTGTTAAAAGGTAGTATAGACAGTGAAGAAATATTAGTACTCAACATATATGCAGAAATGGTATAGCATCCAGATTTTTAAAGCTAAAACTAAAGGAGAACAAGAAGGAAATAGTAAAACTATACTAGTGGGGGACCTTAACTTTCCCTTGTCAGAATTAGATTAATAAATAAATAAAAAAATAAACAAGAATGAAGAGAAGTGAATAAAATTTTAGAAAAAAGTAGTTAATAGATATATGGAGAAAATTGCATAGTGTTTTAAAGGAATATACCTTCTTTTCAGCAGCACAGGGTACATATACAAAGATTTACCACACAAAAGGGCAAAAAGGCATCACTAGCAAATGCAAAAAAATGGATGAAATTTTTCTGATCATAATGTGATAAAAATTATAATTAGTAGGGTTCATGGAAAGGTAAATTTAAATTAATTAGAAAGTAAATAATCTAATTATTCATAAATGGTGTGTCAAATAAATTAATTATAATTTTGAATCCTTGGACTTCATTCCCCAGAAGTCCTTAAGAATTTCCCAGAATTCCTCTCCTCTTTCAATCAAGTTTGCATGGTCAAGTTTATATATAGTACAGTGTGAGCCATGCCCTGACTTTTTTTTTTCTTGCAACTAGGCTGGGTTAAGCTATTCTTTTACTTTACTTATTATTGGTAAAACTTTATAAAATATAATAGTTATTTAATATTTATTAAAAAACACACATTATGATGTACTACAATGGGATAGAATCCTCAAATATCTGTAAGAGAGATTTTCAGTTAAGTTAGTAAGTTTTTCACAGGCCACCTAGCCCGCCTGCTTTGTGCCATCATGGCCACTGCTGCTCTGCCCTCTGCCTGAACCCCACTTGCTGCAGCTGTGGTTGCCACCAATTCAGTCTGAGCTGTACCTGTCCAGCCTCCAACCTTCCAACAGCTCACAACCAGAACCACCTGCAATTCTGAGAGTTTCTGTAGTTCAGTGCAGAATTCCCCCATACTATGAGGAAATTCAGAGCTCTGATAAAAGAAACCTAAATTGATAATAAATATGGGAGAGGGGAAGGAAAATCCCCCTCTTTAATAGTGAACAAGTATATTGGGATGGGAGTAAAGGATTTTTTACTTCACTGCCTATGATATTGCTGATTGCTTTAAGGTTTAATTTTTTAAAATTTATTTGTATTAATCTAATCTATACTAATTTATTACATTATACATTATTTTTTACCTTTGATGAAGAACACTATATCATTGTATAAGCCCATAAATATCTTTCCCAAATCATTGTAACTATATTCCTTGAAGATCACAGGTTGCCTTAAAAGCCTTTTCTGTCTTTTTCCCTTTGTTAATTGTCATATATATGATGACGGATGGACTTCATCAAAACAGGATACAATTATATACAACCTTTGGAGAATTTAACGAGCTAAGATTTTAAATTAAATTTAATGGGTCTTCAGAAATAATTTTAGATAACTAGTAGCCTCTGAATGGATGGTTTTATATAAATATATTATAAAGAATATTGTATTAAAGGTAGAGAACAAAATAGAAGTTCCTACCAAAACTGTATGTAAAGCAGAAAGTCAAAGAGAGCTTCTGCATGACTCTTCAGTTTAATTTACTTCCACCAGAACAATCTAGATTTCTTGGTAATGTTCTAGACCCAAATAGGTTGTCCTCAACAATAGGGAGGCTTGTGTTTTTTCTAGACTCTTCTGCAAAATTTTGAAATATTGTTAAAAGTATCTTTGCCAAAGTTGAAAGTTTGGCTATATCTGTAAAAACTGTGACAAATATCCATCTGTTCATAGGTTTTTTTTAAAATGTCACCTAGCAACTCCTGTGAAATCTGATAGTGACTTTGTTTGCCATTGTAATTAACTGGTCTATTATGAACTTTGGGGACTTTGCCATTTCTTTGAATATGAATTATCTACTGTCCTGCTATATCCTGTTTTATTCTGGAAGTAATTTGCACTCACACAGTGGTTCATAGCCAAATTTTAAATGGAAATGATCTTATTTTTGGTGAGGAGCCTTTATATTCTACTTTTCCTTGTCTGACACAGTTTCACTGATTGTAAGCTATATATTTTTGATGTTTAAAACTTTTATTATTGTTTTTCCTTGCATGTGCAATAGAGTATTTGAGTTTTTATTTTTCTCTCCTTTTTATATTTGAAGCACATGTCAACAAGTATTGGGAAGATTTTCTCTAACTTTTTTGATTTTGCAGTAATATAATTTTAAAATACATTTGTCCTAATATCAATGCATACCCCCAAAGCTTTAGACTATATAAATGATGCCATTGTTTAAAAATTATTAAAAATGAACTGTTTTGTTCCAAGAGAAGGGAATGCAAAAAGAGTCACTGGAAAGTGCCAAAGAAGCACAAAACCACTGCATAGTGCTTATTGAATACAAGGTCAAAGAGACCAAATCCTAGTAGGATTGATAAGATTTTGAGCCAAGACATGAGGACTTGAACATTTTTTGGGCTTGAGGTTGAGGTTGTTTTGATATATTTCAGAGGCAGGACTTTCTCTGAGCCCTAACAAGCACCTCACTTTTGCTACAATTCTGGCTCCTGTAATCTATTCCCTTTTCTGTCTTTCATAATATGGCAAACTTTCTGTAGTGCTGGCTGCTGATTCGGTAAGTGTATAATTGCTTAAATCATTTTAATTAGGCCCTGATTCAAGAACCTATTATAGGTTTGTTTTTCCTTTGTTTAGATTTTAGACATAAGACTTTTACATTTTGTATTTCATCCACCACAAATTAATTTTCTCTTTTATTTGGATTTTTTGATTTTTCTGATTTTCTTTTGTCAATTGATTCATATATCTCATAAATCAGCCATGCATCCCTGAGTGATCTCTCTGTTTGTTATTATCCTCCTCAGGGAGGATTATGCTATTGTAGTGAACTTTGATTTGAATTTGAGCCCAATTTAGAACAAGAGGCTACCTTCCAGAATATAGAATGCAAACCATTTGGAAAAGGTGCCACGATGCCTCTAGAGATCACATGCTCCATCAGAATATCCAGAGTGAACTTTGAGATATGGCAGATTGACCTTTGGGGGTTGAAAATATTTGTTTTTAATGTATGCTCTAATGCCAAAGGTAACTGCCCCTTAATTGGCTTTTCATCAATGCATTTAGCAATCACTGGTTTTATTCTCTTTTCCTTTTATCCACAAATTATTGTTTTTTTTGTTGTATTTTATTGTATTATTTATCCACAAATGAGTTATGTTTTCATGATCCTTTTGGGGGTTTATATTAATTAGAATCTTCAATTCTTGGACTTCATCCCCCAGAAGTCCTTCAGTATTTCCCAGATTTCTTCTCTCTCCACTACATTTATATGGCCACATTAGTATATAATGTGGTGTAAGCCAAGCCCTGTCTCTTTTATCTCATGACCAGGCTCAGTTCAGGTAGTTCTTTTAATTTAGTTATTATTCATAAAACTATAAAAATATAATACTTACTTATTGAATATTAATTTAAAAACTCATACAAGAAACAAATCATAGAAATAATCACTGATTTTATTGAAAAAATGATAATAAGGAGACAATATATCATAATTTATTGGATACAACCAAAGCAGTAATTGGGGGGAGGGCGGGAATTTATATCCCTAAGTGCTTATACAACAAAATAGAGAAAAGGGAGATCAATGAATTGAACTTGCAACTAAAAATAAAACAAAAAACAAAACAAAACTAGGAAAAGAACAAATTAAAAATACCTTGATAAAGACTCAATTGGAAATAATAAAGATCAAAGAAAAAATAATAAATTTGAAAGTAAAAGAACTACTGAACTAATAAATAAGATTAGAAGTTGGTTGTCTGGAAAAATAACAAATAAAGTAATAGTCAATTTGATTAAAAAAAGAAAGAAGAGAATTAAATTACCAATATTAAAAATCAAATGGGTGTATATACCTCTAATGAAGACAAAATTTAGGTAATTATTAGGAGCTATTTTTCCCAATTATATGACAAAATATTATAATTTACATGAAATGAATGAATAATACAAAAATATAAATTGCCTAGATTAATAAAAGAGGAAGTAAAATACTCACATCATCACATTTCAGAAGAAGAAATTAAATAAGCCATGAATGAAATCCCTAAGAAAAAAGCCCCAGGATTAGATGAATTCACAAGTGAATTGTATCAAACTTTTAACAAGAAACTATTCCCCAAATTATACAAACTATCTGACAAAATAAGCAAAGAAGAAGCCTTAACATTTTTTTTTCATGAAACAAATATAGTACTGACACCTAAGCTAGGAAGACCAAAAACAAAGAAAAAATTATGGAACAATCTCTTTAAGGAACATAGATGCAAAGTCTTAAATAAAAATACTAGCAAAGAGACTATAATATATTACAAGGATTATTCACCATGACCAGGTGGGATTTACATGAGAAATGCAAGGATAGTTCAATATTAGGAAAACCATCTGCATAATTGACTATATCAATAATCAAACTAACAGAAATCACATGATTATCTCAATAGATGCAGAAGAAGCCTTTGACAACATGCATCACTCATTCCTATTGAAAATACTTGAAAGCTTAGAAATAAAAGAGCCTTTCCTCAAAACAATAAGTAGATTTTATTTAAAACCAGCAGCAAATATCACTTGCAATGGGGATAAGTTAGAAGTTCTCCTGAGAAGATCAGGAGTAAAACAAGGATTCCCATTATCACCACTACTATTTAATATACTACTAGGAATGTTGTAGCAATTAGAGAAGAAAAATAATTTGAAGGGATTAAGTAGGCAATCGGGAACTAAACTATCACTATTTTCAGATAATATCATGTATACTTAGGAAATCCAAGAAAATAAAATAAAATTGAAATTTTTGAAAAAAAATTTAAAAGTTGAAATAATTTATAACAGCAAATTTAATAGAAAAATAGCAATTAAAAAGAGTGATTATCAGAAATATCTGGTACAGGCTATGAAATAGGAAGGGGAATTGGTGGAATAGAATGGACATACAATAAACATTAGTAAAATTTGTAATAACCTTGTATTTGACAAAAGTAAAAATCAAGGCTATTGGGTTAGGAAATCTGTACTAGTAAAAATAATTTGAACAACTGGAATATAGTTTGACAGAAACTATGTATAAACTATTATCTTATACCATTTATGAATATCAGATCATAATGGATACAAGAGTTATACATAAAAGAGTAAGAAGAAATTTAATTAGGCCATTTTTAATTACTCATAAAGCTTCTATAACAGTTTGATAAATTGTAACTATATGATTTAAATAAGATATAATAGAAATAGAAATAGTATTAAAAATCCCTCCAATGATGAAAGTGTCTATACACTTTTCCTTACCTTGCCACATGACATGAAGAAATTGGGCCCCTAGCCTATCCTTGCAATATTATAATTGTTACACAAGAAGGGGAAAGAGAAGGGGCATACCCTCATCATAACCATTTAATGAATCTATTATTAAAGAAGATCATTTCATCAATTTGTTAAGTACCCCTAATTCTGAACATATTTTGAACACCTCACCATATTCATAACCTCTATTGAGTCATTGCCCAAACTTATAAAATATATATGATTTGGAAACTTGATGTCTCAGAGCACAGACAGGGCATCATTACAGACTTCTGACTACCCTATTTTGTGTCCATAATATAAAGTCAGACCTTGACCCAATTTAATTAATTTGTCTTTTCTTTCAAAAGGAGATATCATAAGTAAAATAGAAGAAAAGGGAACATATTAATCATCAGATATATGGATAGGAGAAAAATTTATAAATGAGGAATTGATGGAGAACATTGTGAGTTATAAAATGAACAATTATGAGTACATTAAAAACACAATTTTGTAGGAATAAAACAAATGCCAAGATTGGAAGGAAAACAAAAAAGTGGAAAAATTTCATAGACAGTCTCATGGATAAAGGCCTCATATCTAAAATATAGAGAGAAAATGCCAAATTTATGTGAATAAGAGACATTCCCCAATTAATAAATGGGCAAAAGGTATAGCAGACAGTTTTAGAATTAAGAAATCAGAACCATATATAAATATATAAAAATGATATAAATCACTACTGATTAGGGTCATGCAAACAAAAACAATTCTGAGGTATCATCTCATATTCATCAGATTGGCTAAAATGACAAATGGGAAAAATGATGAATGTTTTAGGGTATATGGAAAAATGGGGACACTAATACACTGTTAATGGAATTGCAAACTGATCTGAACATTGTGGATAACAATTTGAAATTTCTCCTGGAGAGTTATAAAATTGTGTATGACCATACACCCAGAAACACTATTTCTTACTCTATTTCCCAAAAGGATAAGAGGAAAAGGAAAAGAACCTATATATTCCAAAATATTCACAGCAGCTCCCTGTCTGTTGGCAAAGCACGGAAAAATGTTTAAACAAATTGTGATATATTATTGTGGTGGAATATTACTGCACTATAAGAAATGATGAGCAGATTAATTTAAAAACAAACTTGGAAAAATACATGAGATAATGAAGAGTGAAAAGAGTAGAACCAAGAGAACATTATATACACTTAAAGATTTAATGTCTGAAGAACAACTTGTTCACCTTCAGAGAATGAACTGAAAGGTGGAAACAGAAAACACATATTCTCCCTTTGTATGGATGATGTCTTATATGAGGGGGAGAGGAGGGAAGGATGAGATATCTGGAAATAAATTCTAATTATAAAAAACATTAAAACCGTTTTCATGTTATCTCTGTTCTTTTTCTCTTAAATGAAATGTTAGCCAAGGAAGCATGTACTTCTACTGTGCTATGCTAATTCACAAATTCCCTTCATAGAAAATTATAGAGGCTTTAAAAAAAAGAAGCTCTCTTTACTTATATTTACTCCTGGTAGCTCAGTTTAAATGATTATAAATTCATCTTCTATATTACGTGTCCATCCAATTTCCCAGTATTCTTTTTTTTGACATCCTTCAATCCATGTTCTCTCTCCCTGCCACCCTAACCCACCACAAGAATGCAGACAACATGATATAGGCTGAAAATATATTATGATACAACACATATTTCCATATTCACCATGTTGTGAAAGAAGACACACCATACTTACACTAGAGAAAAATTCATGGAAGAAATGAAGGAAAAAAAAAAACTGTGATTCAATCTGCATTCAGACTCTGTTTATTCCTTCTATTGCTGTAGATGTCCTTTTTTTTAATGAGTATCTTAGAGTTGCCCTGGATCCTTGTCTTATTCAAAATAGCAAAATAATTCACAATTGATCATCATCCATTTTTGTTGTTACTATATATGAGATTTCCCTGGTCTTGCTAACTTTACTTTGCATCACTTCATATGTCTTTCTGGTTTTTTTGGATCATCTTGTTTATCATTTTCTTTGGTACAACAGTATTTTATTATAAGCATATGTTCAACTATTCTCAGTTGATAGACATTTCTTCAGTCCCCAGGTCTTTGCCAGCACACCAAAAAAAGCTGCTCTACATATTTTCATATGGGTAACTTCTTTTCTTATGAAACTCTTTGTGTTATAGGATATAGGCCTACTAGTTATAATGCTGGGCCCAAGGGTTTGTATAGTTTTATGGTCCTTTGGACACAGTCCCAGTTTTGATTCAAGAATGGGTACATCAGGGGTCAGTTGAATTGAAAACCAGGCCTGGAGAAGGGAGATCCCAGATTCAAATCCTGACTTATTCCTACCTGTTTAACCCTGGGCAAGTTGCTTAACCCCCATTGCCTAGTCCTTGCTGCTCTTTTGCCTTAAAACCAATAAACAGTACTTATTCTAAGAGGAAGGTAATGGTTTAAAAACATGCAAACAAAGAATGGATATATCAGTTCCCAGTTCCACCAGTAGCATATTAGTGTTCTGATTCTTCCAAATTCCCCTCCATGATTTACCATTTTCCTTTTTTTATTAGGTTAACAAGTCTTATGGGTGTGACATAGTATCTCAGAGTTTTTTTTATATTTGTATTTGATTAATAGTTAATTGGAACATTTTTAATATGAGTAAAGAAAGTTTTTAGAATTTAGTATTGGAGAATTGCCTGTTCATATCCTTTGACCATTTGTCAATTGGGAAATGCTTACTATTCTTATAGATTTGACCCAGGATATAGTGTAACCTTGTGTGTATGCATGTGCAGATATATGTACACACACACACACACACACATATATATATATATATATATAATTTGATAGCTATATACATAGAAAGAATAATTAAACCATGAGAACCAATGAAGTCACTAGGTGAAAGAAGAAATAGAGAAGAGGTTAAAAAAGAAGAGTTAGAAGAGAGAGAAAATGGGGCATATACAAATATGTATATGACTATATTTTGTTCCTTATGCTCCTTGTCTGACCATTCATCCATTTCCTTTGTTGGGCCAGCATCTATATAATGGCCCTTTCTCTGGGTATTCCCCAAGGGATATCCATCCCTAAAACACAAAGGGTAATTCTCAAATAATGCAGAAGACCTTAAGAGGAAGGTTAAATGTATTAGAGTTGGCAGGCCATCATTAGTATTAGTATTAGTGGGAAGAGCAACATCAGTTAAAAAGGATTTTTGAAGAATAGAAAGTATTAGGAAGTGAGTGAAATGAGAAGTAATGAGTACTAGCAGTTCCCATTCCCATAAACAAACCCTTTGTTAAGAGTTGAGAGATACAAGATAATAACTTTTAGGGCTTTTAGGGTTTCAAAAGATTCCCTTCCCCCTGTTTTGGGTATGGAGGATGTCAGCAGAAAGGAAGAAATTGAAGAGATATAGAGAGAAAAGTAGATTATTGGAGATTAAGGATATATGATAGAGAGGACCACATGGGTGAAGTATCTTTAGAAGCTGGGGTCAAGGAGTTTTGAGATAGACAACAAATAGTAAGTTAACAAGAAATAGCCTCTACTTTAAGTATTAAGCAACGTCTGCTGAAGAGGGAAGGAAAGATAGAATCTTGAGGACAAAAGCCTAGAAAAACATCTGCTATGAGCAGATTAGAGAATCAATTAGAGAAGTAAAGAGATTGTATTAGATAAGGTGATATTGAAAAGAACATGGGGGTGGATTATTTCTTAAAAATAGAACAATGTAGTAGTCACCTATTTAAGATTAAGAAGTAAGATGAGGACACTGTTGAACAACTCACTCATCCACCTGTGCATCATTCAGGAACTGTAGTTTCTAGACATCAGATTTCCTTATCTCTTGATCTTCAAAGTATGTGATTTGGGGGAAGAAAAAAAAGACTTGTTAATATTCTCCCAAATGAAAACAAGTTCTCTCCCTTCTGACTTAGAAGTGTGTGTCTATTTAACCAATAACTAGATCTGATTTTATAAAGCTTCTGACTGAATATAAAATGTTTAACATTAAATTTCTGAAATTGGCAAAAAGTTAGACACTAACAAAATCTCAGAATTGTTTTGGGTGACAGAAAGCAGTGGGACTACATGTTGACTATCATATAGGCTTTGTTCAGATGTTGAGTATAAGGTGAAAAGCAGGAAAAACAATGTGCTATATTTTAAATGTGCTATATTTTAAATATTTATTGATTTCAAAGTGTTTTAAAAGTTGGTACCCAATCCACACACACAAAAAGACAAAGGGAAGAAAACTTCTAGCAAAGTTGCTACTTGCTTACATAGGATTTGGCCTCTGTCTGCTGATAAGCCTCCTTTACTGAGAGCCTAATGGTCTCAGGCCTCCATCCCAGATTTTATACATTCAGGGAACAAAGTTTGAATTGTCCTAAGAACACATGTGCTTCCTTGAACCCAGGCTAAACCCCTTTCTTATGCACTCAGGACATCTCAATTCTCTTAATATTAGGGATATGCAACATTGACACAGAAAGATAAAGGGAAATTGTACACCAAAATTAGAATAATAGATTTTCATAAAAATATCAAATAGGGATGAAGAGATCTAAACTTAATGGGGTTTCCCCAGCAGCAAATGATTTTTTTAGGATGCTTTGTCATGGTCACATTCAAGTTCATGTACTTGCCACAATTCTAACTCTTTAGCGGGAGCTTAATGCAGCTCACAGCTAAAAAGTCAAGTTCTCTTTTTAAGTCTCCAATACTTAGAATTATTTTGAAGGAAAAATCTTAGGTACAAAAATGCCTCTGGAAAGAACTTCATGAAAACTTGGTTCCTTCCAAGAACATGAATTAAAAAAATATTTCTTATTCATTTTGTCCATCCTCCAATGAGTAGTCACTTATCTAGAGAAGGATCAATTTAAAAGTATGTTTCCCAAGATGACATGTTGGTACTTCCACTTACAAAAGCCACTGCTCCAGGATTGAATTTCGAACAGTTTATTGTATCCTCTTGCATGTCATTGAACACAAGCACCTTCTTACAGTCTCCTGCATTTCAGATATGCACCTTTCCATCCTCAGAGCCAATCATAATAAACTGGGAATCTGCAGTGAAAGAGGCTTCCAGTGGATAAGCATAGCTATTTTCAAAACCTGTAGTGTATTAATAAGGTTTTCTTTAAGGGGATCCAGTAGGTAGGTCAACTTTTTTTTCCTTTTAAACATGATTTTATTTGGTCATTTTCAAACATTATTCATTGGAAAAAAATATCGTTTTCTTCCTCCCAACCCACCTCTCCCATAGCTGATATGCGCTTCCACTGGGTATCACATGTGTCCTTGATTTGAACCCATTTCCATGTTGTTAGTATTTGCATTAGGGTGTTCATTTAGAGTCTCTCCTCAATCATATCCCCTCAACCCCTGTAGTCAAGCACTTGCTTTTCTTCAGTGTTTTTACTCCCACAGTTTGTCCTCTGATTGTGGATAGTGTTTTTTTCTCCAAGATCCCTGCAGATTGTTTAGGGACAATGCATCTCCACTAATGGAGAAGTCCATTATATTTGATTATACCACAATGTATCAGTCTCTGTGTACAATGTTTTCCTGGTTCTGCTCTTTTCGCTCTGCATCACTTCCTGGAGGTTGTTCCAGTCTCCATGGAATTCCTCTATTTTATTATTCCTTTTAGCACAATAGTATTCCATCACCAACATATATCACAATTTGTTCAGCCATTCCCCAATTGAAGGGCATCCCCTCATTTTCCAATTTTTAGCCACCACAAAGAGTGCAGCTATGAATATTCTTGTACAAGTCTTTTTCCTTATTATTTCTTTGGGGTACAAACCCAGCAGTGCTATGGATGGATCAAAGGGCACACAGTCTTTTAGCGCCCTTTCAGCATAGTTCCAAATTACCCTCCAGAATGGTTGGATCAATTCACAACTCCACCAGCAATGAATTAATGTCCCTACTTTGCCACATCCCCTCCAGCATTCATTACTTTCCATAGCTGTCATGTTAGCCAATCTGCTAGGTGTGAGGTGATACCTCAGAGTTTTGATTTGTTTTGTTGTTTTGATTTGCATCTCTCTGATTATAAGAGATGTAGAGCACTTTTTCATGTGCTTATTAATAGTTTTTATTTCTTTGGCTGAGAACTGCCTGTTCATGTCCCTTGCCCATTTATAAATTGGAGAATGGCTTGATTTTTTGTACAATAGATTTAGCTCTGTAAATTTGAGTAATTAGACCTTTGTCAGAGGTTTTTGTTATGAAGATTGTTTTCCAATTTGTTGCATCCCTTCTAATTTGGGTTACATTGGTTTTGTTTTTACAAAACCTTTTTAATTTAATGTAATCAAAATTGTTTATTTTACATTTTGTGACTCTTTCTATGTCTTGCTTGGTTTTAAAGTCTTTCCCTTCCCATGGCTCAGACATGTATACGATTCTGTGTTCAACAAGTTTACTTATAGTTTCCTTCTTTATGTTCAAGTCATTAACCCATTCTGAGTTTATCTTGGTGTAGGGTGTGAGGTGTTGATCCAAACCTAATCTCTCCCACACTGTCTTCCAGTTTTCCCAGCAGTTTTTGTCAAATAGTGGATTTTTGTCCCAGAAGCTGGGTCTTTGGGTCTGTCATAGACTGTCTTGCTGGGGTCACTTACACCAACTCTGTTCCACTGGTCTTCTTTTCTGTCTCTTAGCCAGTTCCAAATTGTTTTGATGATCACTGCTTTATAGTATAGTTTGAGATCTGGGACTGCAAGGCCACCTTCCTTTGTGTTTTTTTCCCATTATTTCCCTGGATCCTTTGTTCTTCCAAATGAACTTTGTTATGGTTTTTTTTCTAATTCAGTAAAAAAATGTTTTAGAAGTTCAATTGGTATCGCACTAAATAGATAAATAAGTTTGGGTAGGATGATCATTTTTATTATATAGGCTCATCCTACCCATGAGCAATTAATTTTTTTCCCATTGTTCAAGTCTAGTTTTAGTTGTGTGGAGAGTGTTTTGTAGTTGTGTTCATATAGTTCCTGTTTTTGTCTCAGCAGATAAATTCCTAAGTATTTTATTTTGTCTAAGGTGATTTTGAATGAGATTTCTCTTTCTAATTCTTGCTGCTGAGCTGGGTTGGAAATATATAGAAATGCTGTTGACTTATTCGGGTTTGTTTTGTATACTACAACTTAGCTAAAGTTGTTGATTATTTCGACTAACTTTTTGGTTGATTCTCTAGGATTTTTTAAGTAGACCATCATATCATCTGCAAAGAGTGATAGCTTGGTCTCCTCATTGCCTGTTTTAATGCCTTTAATTTCTTTTTCTTCTCTAATTGCTACTGCTAGTGTTTCTAGTACAATGTTAAATAATATAGGGGATAATGGGCATCCTTATTTCAACCCTGATCTTGTTGGGAATACATCTAGTTCATCCCTATTGCAGATGATGTTGGCTGATGGTTTTATATATATATATATATATATATATATATATATATATATATATATATATATATATATATATATATATATATATACTGTTTATTATTTTTATGAAAGACCCTTCTATTCCTATGCTTTCTAGTGTTTTTAATAAAAATGGGTATTATATTTTATCAAAGGTTTTTCCTGAGTCTATTGAGATAATAATGTGATTTTTGTCGGTTTGCTTGTTGATATTCTCAATTGTCTGGATGGTTTTCCTAATATTGAACCACCCCTGCATTCAAGGTATAAATCCTACCTGATCATAGTGAATGACCCTCCTGATCACTGGCTGAAGTCTTTTTGCTAGTATCCTGTTTAAGATTTTTGTATCTATGTTCATTAGGGAGATTGGTCTATAGTTTTCTTTTCTCCATTTTTGACCTGCTTGGCTTTGGAATCAGTACCATTTTTGGGTCATAAAAGGAGTTTGGTTGAACTCCCTCTTTGCTTATTATGTCAAATAGTTTGTATAGTATTGGGATTAGCTGTTCTTTGAATGTTTGATAGAATTCACTTGTGAATACATCAGGCCCTGGGGATTTTTTTAGGGAGTTCTTTGATGGCCTGTTGGATTTCTTTTTCTGATATGGGATTATTTAAGAATTCTGTTTCTCCTTCTGTTAGTTTAGGCAATTTGTATTTTTGTAAGTATTTGTCCATTTCACCTAGATTGGCATATTTATCGCCATATAGTTGGCAAAGAAGTTTTTAATGATTGTCTTAATTTGCTCTTCATTGGAGGTAAGGTCCCCCTTTTCATCTATGATACTGATAATTTCCTTTTCTTCTCTCCTTTTTTAAATTATATTGACCAGTACTTTGTCAATTTTGTTTGTTTCTTCAAAGTCCCAGCTTCTTGTCTTATTTATTCGTTCAATAATTCTATCACTTTCAATTTTATTAATTTCTCCCTTAATTTTTAGGATTTCTAATTTGGTTATCTTCTGGGTTATTTAAATTTGTTTGCTTTCAAGTTTTTTAATTTGTATTTCCAGTTCATTGATCTCTGTCCTCCCTAATTTGTTAAAATATGCACTCAGGGATATGAATTTTCCTCTAAGTACTGCTTTGGCTGCATCCCATAAGGTGTGAAAGGATGTCTCACCATTTTCATTTTCTTCAATGAAATTATTAATTGTTTCTATGATTTGTTCTCTAACTATCTGATTTTGGAGCATCATATGATTTAATTTCCAATTGATTTTTGATTTTGCTCTCCATGTATCCTTATTGATCATTATTTTTATTGCCTTATGTTCTGAAAGGTTCGCATTAATTAATTCTGCTTTTCTGCATTTGTATGCCATGTTTTTTATGACTTGGTGTATGGTCAATCTTTGTGAATGTGCCATGTGCTGCTGAAAAGATGTATTCCTTTTTGTCCCTATTTATTTTTCTCCATATATCTATTAATTCTAATTTTTCTAGGATTTCATTCACCTCTTCTACCTCTTTTTAATTTATTTTTTGATTTGATTTATCTAAATTTGGTAGTGGTTGGTTCAGATCTCCCACTAGTATAGTTTTATTATATATTTCCTCCTTCAATTCTAGTAGTTTCTCAATTTGAAATTTGGGTGCTATACCATTTGGTGCATATATGTTGATTAGTGAAATTTCCTCATTGTCTATACTCTCTTTTATCAGGATGTATTTACCTTCTCTATCCCTTTTAATCAGGTCTATTTTTGCTTTGGATTTGTCAGATATCATGATTGCTACTCCTGCCTTCTTACTGTCAGTAAGACCCAATAAGTCTTGCTCCAACCTTTAATTTGGACCTTGTGAGTATCTACCCTTCTCATGTGTGTTTCTTGAAGAGAACATATGGTAGGATTTTGGATTCTAATCCATTCTACTATTTGTCTACGTTTTATGGGTGAGTTCATCCCACTCATGTTCAATGTTATGATTGTCATTTGTGAATTCCCCAGCATTTTGATATCCTCCCCTAATTGTGACCTTTCTAATTTTACTATAACCTTTTAAACCAGTGATTGACTTTAAATCAGTTGCCCTGGTCCCCTTCCTTGTTATGCTTTCCTTTATGACCCCTCCCTTTTTTCCCTTCCCCTCCTCCCCTCTTTCCTTCCCTTTTTGTACTCCCTCTCCCAACCCCCATAGTTTCCCCTCTCCCTTGATCTGTTGGATAAGATATAATTCAAGATCCCAATGGATCTAGATGCTCTTCCCTCTTAAAGTTGATTTCACTGAGAGTAACATTTAAGTAATACCAATTAGCACTCTTTTCCTCTCCTTCTTATAAGAGAATTCTTCCCCTCCCCTTCCCGTGTGTATCTTTGTTTGACAAAGATTATTCTATTTATTTATTTCTATTTCTTAAAGTATATCTTAGTACCCTCATTGATCCCTGCTTTTATCTTTCTTTTTGTCCCCCCCCCAAATCATATTAATGCCCTGATCTTTCCCTATGAGTGATTCTTCTGGTTACTCTATTATTGTATACAATTTTTGAATGTTACACATAACATTTCCCCCATATGCTAGTAGATATAATTTGAACTAATTGTAGCCCTTATAGAAGAGAGTTTGAATAAATGAAAAAAAACCAACACTTTTCTCCTTTTTCCTTTCTTTCATATTTACCTTTTCATGTTTCTCTTGCTCTTTGTGTTTGGATATCAAACTTTCCATTGATTTCTGGTCTTTTCTTTGCAAATACTTGAAAATCTTATATTTTGTTGAATGCCCATACTTTCCCCTGGAAGCATATCACCAGTTTTGATGGGTAGCTAATTTTTTGGTTGAAGACCCTGTTCTCTTGCCTTTTTGAATATCGTGTTCCAGGCTTTGCAGTCTCTTAGCATATTCACTGCAGGGTCTTGTGTAATTCTTAAAGGTGCTCCTCTGTATCTGAAGTTCCTCTTTTTAGCTTCTTATAAGATTTTTTCCCTTAACTTGGAAGCTCTTGAATTTGGTGATTACATTCCTGGGTGTTGTCTTTTGGGGATTTAGTATAGAGGGTGTTCTATGAACCCTTTCTATTTCTATTTTGCCCCCTTGTTTGAGAATATTAGGGCAATTCTCTTCAATGATTTCATGTAGTATGGCATCGAGATTTTTGTTAATCTCTGGCTTTTTAGGTAGACCAATGATTCTCACATTGTCTCTCCTTCCTCTGTTTTCTTGGTCTGTCACCTTGTCAGTGAGATGTTTTATGTTTTCTTCTAATTCATTAATTTTTTTTACTTTGCTTTATTAATTCTTGCTGTTTTGCAAAGTCATTGGTTTCCAGTTCTGTAATTCTGGTCCTTAAGGCCTGTTTTTCTGTTTTAATCTTTCGGCATTCAGCTGTAATTTTTTGGTTCTCTGTTGGTTTTCTTTCTGAACCATTTCCCACTTCTCTTTCTAGAGGGCTTCCATCTTTCTGATGATAAGCTCCATTGGAGACTCTTCAAGGGCTTATAGACAATTTTCATTTTTTTTTTGGTTTTGCCCTTATTTGACTTTTGTCCAGTATTTCCTCTGTAGCTTGGGGTTTTCCTCCATAAAAAGTTTCAAAGCTGACAGTTTTCTTTTTTGATTTCTTGCTGGGATTTTGAGGCTCCTGTGCAAAGTTAGCAATTTTTTTTCTGGATGTTTTCAGTTCCCTTTTTAGTCAGAAATCAGGGTCTGCTGAGTAGGTCTTTTTGTGTATGGAGTTAATGAACAGGCTCTCAGTTTTCCTCAGTTCTTTGCGGATTTTCTTGGTACCTTCCAGGGGGTTCTCAGTGTCTGCACTCTCTTGCCTGCCTGGTTTTCCCATTTAGTTACTTTCAGGGGTGGGTCCCCAGCAGACCTGGTTAATTCCCAAGGACCCAAAAAACTCTCCCTGTTCATTCCAGAGGGACTCCTGTCTCACTACCTGGCTCCGGCAGGTGTGCTGGCTCTGGGCACCTGAAGTTTGCTCTCTCACACATCTTGAGATTTTTTGCCTAGCTGTCTTCACGGGAGGGTCCCCCTGCTGTCCTAGTCAGCTCGCAATGGCACAGAAATGCCCTCTCCTCACTTCAGAGGTGCCCCTTGATTGTTTGCCTCGGCATGCGCTGGCCCCAGCTCTGGCCCTATAGGTTGGGGTGGGGCAGGCTGGATCTGCTCACATTTGCATTTGGGTGGAAGCCCTTCCCCCCTCTTATAGGCTGGTAAAGCCTCGATCCCTTGCACCTTCACTGCTGGTCCCCACTCTGAAGCTCCTCCACTCTTCTGATATAGATTCTTAAGGTCTTTTGGGGGTGATCCTTATCGGTGTATGTTGGTGTATGTCGGGGAGAGTGAGTAAGCCATGTTTAGTTGGCCACCATGCTTACCTGAAAGTGGAATGTACAACTTTTATTGGTATAGATAAGGAATCTTCCATTATTGCTTAATTTCAGGCCTCCTCAAGTACCTTGACTCCCCATAAACTTGTAGACTGACAATGGCCTAGCATTAAACCAAGAATCAAACAACTTAACCACTTGAGAGCTGATGCAAGTAGCAATCATTGTTCCGAGTGAAAAGAACTAACTGTCTCCCTGGAGAAGCACATAACATCTATGTTTCTTTCAGACCTAATGTCCCAGAGTTGAATACTATGTTCCAGAGACCCTGAGAGTAGTTGCTGACTTGCTACTGACAAGGACAAGGATATCACTTTCTGTTTATATCCTTTGAAGTATCTAATGTATTTATTCCCAGGCAAAGCCAAGTAACAGATGTTATAATCAATTTTTACAGAGCTGTAAAATGCAGTGTTGGATACAGGGCCACTTATAAGGCTGTCCCCTCCATATTTCACAAGGGATATTTTAGCACTCATCTTGCCCAGGTGGCACTTATATACAAGGCGTCTGTCATCCTCAGAGCAAGCAACCAGATATTCACCATTGTTGATAAAATCTAAGGAGATTATTTTGCCTTTGTTTATCTTGCACATCTCAGACCACATAGATAGAAGGTCCACACCTTCTCCTCAGTGTGGTTTAAGAAAGGTGAGGGGAAACTTCTCACTGGTGACATGGACAAAGGTCTTGCTGGAGATGATCTCTCCTGCTCTGGGGGCAGAGCCAAAGGTAACCTGTCCCAATGTGGGGGCAGAGCCAGAGGTGACCTGTCAAGCTGTGGGGGCTGAGCTAGAGGTGTCCCATTATGCTGTGGGGGCAGATTCAGAGGTGACCCATCAAGAGGTGTTCCCTTTGCCTACTGGGGGCAAAGCCAGAGCTGTCCCATTCTGCTATGAGGGCAGAGCCAGAGGTGACCTGTCCCACGGTGATGGCTGAGCCATTAAAAGCAACCTGGGAGCCAGAGGCTTGAATGAGAGATGGATAGTTGTGGAAGTTGGGCTGGTGGAAGAATTCTAGGTAGATACAGGCCAGGGATAATTTTCTTTACTCAAGAATTATTAAATATGAGTCTGGCTAAGGCAACTACTGTAGCAGCTGCTCCTCTCTTCTGTCTTTTCCCCTTCCTTCCCTCACTCTCTTTTTCTTTCTGTCTCCTAGGGCTGATAAAATGCTTTTCTCCTTTGCATTTAGCAGTCAATCTCTGAGGTTTTTTTATGCAATTGTGCCCCAGTGGAAGCTGGGGAGGTAGAACCATCTCAACACACTCTTTCAACAAAGTTAAATGAACACAAGTGTTATCATTAATGTCTTACATTCTAAGCCTCACCTGGTTTTTCTCTGCACAGTCTAAACTCCATTTTCCAATGGAAAGGACTCAGAGAAGCAGAGAAAACAATTCTAGCTCTGAAAAAGAGGAGAATGTATGTTTATGTATATATAATTAGTGTTAATGTATTATATACTAACAGTATATGTTATATGCTATACCATACATAATATGTAAAATATAGTATACTGTAATTTACACAAAGTAAATAGTAAGTTTTGAAGGAAAAGCTCTAAAGAATAGATAGGAAAATATATCTAAAGTTTGATTGAGCCCTAGCCTTTTAGCAAAGCCTTTATTCTGAGCCCATGTCTTCCGTACCATGTCCTGTAAGCAGCTCTGGCTCTTACACTCTGTGAGAAGCTAAGGTTCTCAGCATTTTTCTTGCTTTGTTGATTTGAAGCAAAGTAACCTGTAAGTGACTCCACAAACCTTGCTACTTTGGTCTTGGTGAATTAGCTGTGAATGCATACATATCATGTTATCAAGCAAGATATCTTCTAGTTGAGATTATTTGATTGTAGTTTAGTTAAATTTTGAGCCCCCTCAGGAACTTTTTTGGCTTCATAACCTGTTTTTTTTTTCAATTATTCTATATAAATAGCATTTTCAAAATATAATTAATATTAAAAATAAATGTTTTATTAGTTACATAAGTAAAAACTCATTAGTTTAGAAAGTTGACTAGAATAATTCCTTCCCTATTAGTTTTATGATGGAGGAGAAAAAAAGTATGTAACAAACATATTATTATATTTATCACAACAGTAACTTTACACTAGGAACTTTGACTACAAATCAAGAATGAGGTTCTTTCATCTGTGAGGGAGAATTTCAGGTGTGAATTCATTTTCTAATGATGCAGAGCTGAAATTTATGTGTAGTGATTAGTCTTGAGAGTTTCCAAAGATGGTAAGAGATTAAGTGATTTGTCTATCATTACAAAGCTAGTATGTCCAGAGGCAGAACTTCAACCCACATTTTCCTGACCCTTCTGGTCTGGCTTTACACTCCCTATGACATTCTTCTTTGTTATACATATATGCAAATTACCAAAACTGTGCTGCAAACTATGTAAGTGGCAAAGTTAAGTGAAGTTTACAGAACAGGAAGCTTTGTTCTGGAATAAGTTAGGTGGTAGCTTCAAGAAATGAACAAACATTTTAATTATCAATGTTCAGTTTATTAGATATCATTGCATTAAGGATGTGGTATTCCATCATTGAAAAAATGACTCTACCATAATATGCCTGTTGAATAAGGCATATGAAAATTTAAAGTTGTATTTATTGTGTCTGAGGGTATCCTTTGCACTAGAAAATATTCTATGTAAAATGAACAAATATTGATTACAAAATTGAAAAATAAGCAGTAAATAAAATAATTAGGTTTGGTATAATGGTTCATAAATAACTAAAATGATGAAGCAACAACATAAAATTTTGACAGCTTCACAGAATGAAATGATTCATGTCTGAATTGCTTACATGTTATTTATTACTAAATTTTCCAACCTAATGCAATCCAGGAGAAAAATTTTGCACCAGGTATATCAAATATATATAGGTCAGCAGGATGGTACAGTGGACAGAGCACTGGGCTTGGAATCAGGAAGACTCATTTTGAAGTTAAATTTGGCCTCAGGAACTTACTAGCTGTGTCACCCAGAGCAAAATCATTTAACACCCTTTGCCTCAGTTCCTCATCTGTAAATTGAGCTGGTAAAGAAAATGGCAAATTATTCTATTATCTTTGCCAAGAAAATTCCAAATGGAGTCATGAAGTCAGACACAATGGAACAAGAACAGCATATCAAATATGTGAGAGTGAAAATGTAGTTTATATACAATGATTTAAAGCATTTTGTCACCAAACTTAAGAAGAAATGTTATTTATAAAAGTTTAGTTTATTAAGATTAATATTTGACATTTCATAAGATATAATATCATTTTATAAATATTCTTTAGTTAACTTGTATGAAGTTCTTATTGAATAGGAAATGTGTTTTTTGAGTGAAAATGTGTCATATGGTAATATGGGAAAGAAGAAAATTCACAGCTAGAATTAGCAATTCACAATTAGCTAAATCCTCTGAGATTTTCTCAGAGGGACCTCTAATATTCCTAGACCTTGCTTTTAGGTTCCTATAATCTATGATTTTTAAGTGAAAGTACCTAGGTATATTTGCCAAGTAACCAACCATTAAGGTGAAAAATAACAGGAAAATGAGTTATTTGAATACAAATAACTTCAAATTTTTATGAGCTTTTATATGTGAAAGACCAACCACATGGATAGAGGGAAATGACAATGTATATGGGCTTAACTTTGTCTCTTTCTTTAAAACACACTTGTAAATGCATATGCTCTTATTAAATATAATTTATTACTAATGCCTTTTTCCTTACATGACCATATTTTCCCACGTCCAAAATGAAAAAATAAGGAAAATATACCTGAAACCACTTCTGAAGATATTTGTAATACTATGTATTTTTACTACTCCACCTCTCTGCCATAATAGGGAAAATATGTCTCTATTTTTTTATCTGCCCATTTATTTACATGTGAGACCAGCATAGGATAGAATCAGAAAACTAGGAATCTGAATCCCGGAATTATTGTTGAAGTTATTCAGATACTGAACAAGAGCCCAAATGGATAGCCTTCAGCAGGGATTACAATCAGAAATTATACAGAATGCCCATCATGGTTCAGAGAGTAAGGCCACTCAATCCTAGATAGCATGAATTCAAAGACCAGAAATTTTTATCTAAAGAAAATATGAAGCCATACCACATTAGTTTTCTGGGAGAACACTACTCTATGTCCCAAGGATCCTAGAGCCTTTGAAAGAGAATTTCACTTGGGGATAAGTGCCTTCTTATCCAAACTAAAATTCATCTTCTTACTCTTATCTTGACCAAAATTTAGTAGAAGGGTACTGACAGGTAACCCCCCAAAGAAAAAAAAAAGTTGATTTTAATGTCAAAGACAAGGGTCACTGCTTTTTCTAAAAGAGTAATAATAATAATAATAATAATATTTAAAAGCCTCTCATGTTTGAACTCAAAGAGCATTCTAAAGAATTCAACATGGCTAAGGATTTTCGATGATGCAAAAAAATGGAAGTAGAAAGAAGCTCTACAGTATCTGACCAAGACATTATTTGCTGTATCCAGTAGAGCATTGTCTAAAAGCAGAGGGGCATCCTATGCATTAGTGTCTGAAAGTGATTTTTGAGTCCATAAATAAAAGCAAGAAGCAGGATGAGTGTGATAATCATGATTAAAATCAGCAGGATATATAGATGACAATTCAGCATTAGAGAACTGTGATTCCTTCTATATGCATATACCCTGGCTACACAAGTTCTCTTTCTCCTAGGCACCTCTAATCATGCATGCCAGCTACATATATTCCTTGTGAAAGTTTCTAAACAATCTGGCCTCTCTCTAAATTGGGTCACATGGATACTGCTAATGAACTGCCTCGTGAGTTGATAAGAAGACTGTGAATGTTCTTCGATATACCAAAAATGTTTTGTAAAGTATTCATTAAATAGTACAAGAAAGTAGAGAAAACATTTTTTTATATTAGCTGAATAAATAAATCATTCAAAAATCCATGAGAACTTGCAAGTTTGGAGTAGTATGGGAGGACACTCATGGAATCAAAACTATCAAAGAAGGAATGTCTGAAGACAATTTGACTGTCCCTGAAGTAAAAGGCATTTTCAAGACATGAACAACTAATGCTGCTGACAAGACTCTATATCACAGTTCATGGTCCTTGGCCTGATGTGATGTAATTCAAGACAAACACCAGAGGGGACCCATGATTCTATGACCAGTTCTATGGGACATGATTCAATCATATGACTAAATTACTATGGCATAAGATGGACATAATTAAGAAAATGCAGATTCAGGAATTGTGCAATATGTTACATTCCCTCTACCCACCTCCAAGTTCCATTCTTCTATTCTCTCAGGAATATCTGTTCTATTAATTAAAAATGTTTTCATTTTAAATCTTTTCTGCTTTCCAATATTTCATCTCCTGAACTTTTACAAAGACTGCCTCCTTTCTGATAACACAGCTTCTCACTTATCTCACTCACCATTTTCCAACTTAAGGTAAACAAGTTGGAATACTTTGTTTCTCATTGAAAATTTCAGAATTTTTCTATACCCCATCAGTTAATAACCTCCCCTTCTTTTAAATTCACTCAATGCATATACACTATACAATCAAAATTCAACTACCTGTTATTTTCTAAATTCTAGAATATTCTACTTCTTTCCTAAATGAATTTAAAGCCTGGTTCATACCCTTTTTCTTCTCACCATAATCTCTAAACTTTCCAACACTTAGTACTTTTCCAGGCTATCACCTTTACCGTGGGTCCTCACTCTTCCCTTTCACATCCTGAACCCTTCTTGAACTAATTCAGTGACACACTATCTTTTCCCATTAAACTCCTGCCCTATCATTTACGCTCCTACTCTTCTAAGCCTCAACCTTGGGTTATTCCTCCCACCTCGACATTTGTTCCTATTCATGTGCTGCTAAACAAAAGATAGAGAAAATTAAGAAACCAAACTGGCTGGTTCTACTACAGTTTTCTTTTTTAATTTTCAAATATATTCTCACTGCAGCAAAGCAATTCTTTAGTACCTCTCAAATTGACTCATTATCCCTCTCATTCCAGTGACTCTTCCAAACTATTTAATTTTTCTTCAAACTTCCCATTTCTCCTGCCTCCAACTCTCTTATCTCACAAGCTTGCCTCATATTTCACTTTCAAATTGATATTCATTGAGAGCTTACTCCTTTTAATCTTAGATCATTTGGATACCTCTGCTTTTGTTTTCTCCCTCACCCCTGCTTAAAATGGAGGTAGCCAAAGATTTGCACAAGTGATCCAGTTCAAATGTATTTTCTCTAGTAGGTTGCTCCATCTATCTTTGCCATCTATCATATATCTTTAAACTCTCCTAGTCTTTTAAGTAATTACATATTGCCTGCACACATACTCATGTTTTCCCCTTCCTCATGAAATCTGTAACTTAATATGTTCATCTTCTCTAGCTATCACCGCATATTTCTCCTCTCTTTTGTATCTAAGGTCCTTCAGAAAGCTGAGTACAATTCATGCATCTCTACTGGGATTTATTTGGATTATTGAAATTAATTGATCTTTAAATGTTAGATCGAATTAACTTATAAAACAAGCGGCTTCAGATTTTTTCCCTGTTAGGACGTAAATATTTAATCCAAGTACTAGTACAGAGATAGGATTAAGTCCTATTTTTCTCTCTATTAATCTGGGAAGTTTAGATCTTCATAAGTATTTATTTATTTCATATTAACTGTTTTTATTGGTATATAGTTAGGCAAAATAGTTTCAAATAAATTGTTTTTATTTTTTAAAATCATTTATATAAAATTTAATACACTTTTTTTTCTTTTAAAATTAAATTATCTAACATTTTATCCATTTTTATAATCAACTCAGAAAATTATTTTAATTCAGTGTATCTTTATTCCAAATTTTGCTAATTTCTTCTTTAATTTTAAGGATCTCTATTTAGATATTTCATTAGCATTTAAATTTTTTGTTATCTAGGGTATTTTGGTGGTGGTAGTGTTCCATGTGAAATTGATACATTTCCCAAAGGTCTATTTTGGTTGTGGCACTAAAAGCTCTTGGTTTGTTGTCACACTACTATTATTATTTTAATGAAGTTATCAATTTTTATATTTTTCATCCTCAAATCACCCATTTTTAGGATTAAGTTATTTTGTTATAAAGTATTTTAATTGTTTAATTTGTGACCCTTTATTGAATATGTCTATTGAATTGTGTTCCATTCAATATATATTTCATATTTATCATATTCTGAATGAATTTTTGAGGTTTTGATTTATTATTTGTGTAAAGATGTCATGTACAATTGAGAATATATATGCCTCTTTTAATTCTCATTCAATAAAATTAGAAATCTATTATATCTAACTTTTCTAAAATTCTATTATCCTCCATAACTTTTTTCCTTATTTAATTCTTGGTTAGATTTGTCTAGATCTGAAACAGGAGTATAATGAAGTCCCTAATACAGTTTAATGTTTATATCTTCCTGAAATGCATTTAAATTTTACTTTATGTATTTAGATATTGTGCTACCTAGTATATACATACATACATACATAAATGCACATGTAATTTAATATTTATGTTATTTCATTTTTGATTGCAACTTCAGCAAAGTACTGTCCAATCTGGTCATGCCTTATTGGCCTAACATGGAGATTATCTGAAGAGTCTTTAGAGTATGTTCATACTGAAGACTTCTGTGATTGTTATTATGTGGTTTGGAGTAGACTCCTTAAATTGACTATATAAATCTTTCAAATTGGTGAGATTTAGAGGTCACTCTCCTTTTGGCTACTCTTTCTTCTGCTCTCTTTCCTGTGTTCATCCAGAGAGTGAAGGTCTCAGTTCACCAATAACATGAATGCTATATACTGAACCAATAAAATAAGAAATACATCTTTCCTCTGTTCTTCCTCTTTTGCCCTAGGTCTGAAAAATGGACATAGGAGTGTTTGTTTCTGCTCTGTGTTGTTTGTCTTCACTATCTGTGTGTTGTTCAAAGACTGTATGGGATCTGGTTTTCAAGGCAGGATTGTAAGAGGGATGGTATAGCCATCCAGGTGTAGAAGCCTCCCAAAATCAGATTATCTGGGCCTTGATCCTGAGGAGTTGATTTGAAATAGAAATCTCGATTGTGCTCTATAAGAACTAAATTGATCTATGAGCCTAATCTCCTTCTTATTCTTATTACCCTTCCCAGAGTCTGGGGTGATAAAAGTATGAAGGGAGATTATTTCACTCACATGTTGAGGGAGGATGTTAGTATATTGGTGTTTATACTTTTTTGAATTAAACATTATTTATTTATTTGATATTTATTTTTCAGAGAGCTGGACAAACAATTGCATGTTTTTTTGTTCTTTTTTTAATTTAAATGTTTTCCATGGTTACATGATTCATGATTCCCCATCTTTCCATCCTCACTCTTGGAATTGACAAACAATTCCACTGTGTTATATCAGTGTTTAAAACCTATTTCCATGTTATTTATATTTGCATTGCAGTGATCTTTTAACATCAAAACCCTAATTTTATTCCTATCAAACTATGTGATCAACCATATGTTTTTCTTTTGCATTTCTGTTCCCACAGTTCTTTCTCATAAGTTCCTCTGGATTGTTCTGGGTCATTGCATTGCTGCTAATAGAAAAGTCCATTACATTTTATTTTACCACAGTATATCAGTCTCTGTGTACAATGTTTTCCTGGTTCTGCTCCTTTCACTCTGCATCAGTTCCTGGAGGTCTTTCCAGTTCACATGGAATTCCTCCAGTTCATTATTCATTTCCGCACAATACCGTCCCATTACCATCAGATACCACAATTTGCTCAACCATCTGCCAATTGATGGAAACACCCTTTTATCACTATATTTTGATGCTGTAATGACAATCTACACTGATTAAACCATTGTGCAAAGTATTAACATTGTTAATGTTGCCTTTTCTATCATCTATTTTTTTATAATTTGTTTGAATAAATCAAGAGTAGGTTATTTTCTTTGCATCACACATATTTTGCTTATTTTACTTCCTCTATCTTATTACTAATTTTTATCTTTGTGCTAATCTGCTAGTAGTTTTGATATACCTAGAAATCTGATTTAAGAATATTCCTCCATCATGGAGTCTTTTTTTTTTTGCCAGCAAAATATAATACATTTCTTTTTATTCTGATTCAGTTTATTTGTAGTGGACTAATGTTTTTCTCCTTAAAAAGATATTTATGATATTTTATATGACTTCTCCATAACTCATAACTCTTCTCTCACTCTCATTTTCTGTTGCTAACCCGGGTTTTCTCATGTTTCTGGTCACATTCATATATTCCCACTTTTTCATTGATGTCCCTGAGTAGGAAAATCTATGTTGGTTTAATCTGGATGGGTCCTTTGAAAAACATTTTTACCTCTTAATCCTTTGTCATCCCTGTTATATAATCTATAATTAATTCAAAATGGTCTTTTTGCAAATATTTAGACATACTGACGACTACAAATCCCTATGAATTATGTTTCTTACTTGCTTTTGTCATAAAAATCCTTTATTTGCTCCAAAATGTACAATGAAATTCATCTTCGCATTTAACTGAACCATTTCTCCTTTTGGTTTAATTTATAGCAAAATGTCAAGACTGATATACATTTCCTCAAGTAGAAGGCAGTTAGAGAAGCAACAACTACATTCAAATTTTTATAAGAGGTATCAAAAATGTATTTTTCTTAGTATCATATGTATCTTTATCATCATTCTATCACATTGCTGCAGAAGGGAAAATAGAAACACACAGGAATGAAAGTCATTAATTTCTTTTCTTTGTTTAGTGAATTGTCATACCCAATGTTTTTATTACCCATTGGGCATATATCATGACTTTTTCTATACTTATTGTAAGGGATTATCAGAACATAGTTTATTGCTCGAATAATCAAATTATCCAGTATGTTAGAATCTTCCAAAACTTAACCCACATACCCTTAACTTAGAAAACCTAGGGTCACAACTACACTATGATAATGCTTCAAAGTAGGACAATGTGCAGAAAGTGTGAGAGAAGGTAAAAATTTATTTAAGACTTTCACTTTTGTTTTTCTGTCTAAATCACTGAAATTAATGCCTTCTACATTGTGAGTATTTACTAAATCTTAATGAATGATTTTTTCATGTATTGATGCTTTATTTTTTCCTAAAAATATTTTTTATATTTATTTTCAAAATTATGAGTTCAATTTTATCTCTCCTTTGACTCCTCCCAGATGAATGTGCTATCATATAAAAGATACTTCCATATTTGTCCTATTGTATAAGACTTAAATTTGATTAATGAATTTTTAATGAACTAATTATCATGGCCTGGTCAATGGGTATCCTCAATTATTTTTTTTTCTTTGTAGATAAAGAGATTTACCCCATAGAGGAAGTGAGTTACACAGTTGGCTATAAAGAACAGTGGAAAGATCATTGCATTTGAGGTTATAGATCTTAGGTTCAAACCTTTACTACTGTTTTCTACCTGTGTAATGTTGGTATAAGTTCATTATTTGAAAATGATGAAGTTGGACTAGATGAACTTTGAGTTTCCTATGACTTCTAAATATATGATTCCTTGATACTATAATTTTAGATCATACTTAGGATGGTCAGTGGTACATGGGAGAATTCAGCATTCATACTTTCTATTTGGAGTCTATATTGGAGAGTTTTAAATACCAATGGTGCTATATGCTATGTGCATTGGTGGGTATTAGTAATCAGATTGTTATAAAAGTCATTGTCATGGTTATATCATTCAAGAAATCTTATGAATTTGTGTGTGTATAGATGTTTAAATGGTAAAATTGGCCAACATGGTTTGAAATTTTACTATTTTAATTAATATTGCTTTTATAATTCTTATAATTAAAAACATCATTTTGGAAAATATTGCTGAAATTCTGTGCTCTCTTAGGAATTGATTTTACGAAAATATTTTCCTTTGACTTGAATATTTATATTTTCCATGTCTTGAACATTTATTCATATAAATTTGTTTTTATTTAATGATTTATCTTCCTGTGGTAAACCTTATGGCTTTGATAAGCAATAGATATTTTGTGAGATTTAATGAGAAAAAGTAGTGCTGGTTGCTAGTTATAGAAAACCTTCACACAACTATGAAGATCTGACATAAATTTGGAGCAAAATGTGTAACTCGGTTAATTTCTGTGATGCAGGGCATGCACTATCTCATGCAGGAATGTCATGTAGTCATAGCCCAAATCCAAAGTCAATGAACTACAGAATCATAAGATTTATTGGCCTTAAACATTTTCTAGTTAAACTCCTTTATTTTAGAATATTCCAGTGAAATAAAACTGTTTCTTCCAAGAAAAGACAGGTAATTTGTAGCAAAACTGGTAATCTCTGATGCCAGGTCCCATGTCCTTGGAACAATGGGCCTGAAGCATTGTAGAGCTATTTATGTTTCCAAAATTCACCCCAATCTGATATATATATATATATGTATGTATGTATAATATGTATGTGTGTATACATGGATATATTATCACATAAACATATATAAATATATAATTTTCAATGATCAGGGAAGCAGTGTGCTGTGACTGCATTTTCTTTTTCCCTCAAGAAATTTGTGTACTATTACTGCACTTTGTAACTTCTAGCCTCAACTGGGTCCAATAATAAAGTTCTCTGAGATTCTACTTTATTACTCTGGATATGTGAAAATTCCATTCATCACAGTTCTATAGGGAGGAAAAAATAAGAGGAATATATCATTTTCCCTCCTCTTTTCATGCTACAGAATTTGATGAATTTGATCTACATACCTAGGAAAAATTACATGGATTTGGGGTTGTGACTTTTAAAATAATAGCAAACAATGAACCTCCTTTTCACATCATTGTGGTCACCCATCTCATCTGGAAAATAACTTTAGTTCCATTAAGAAACTGAAATTTTAATTACTATATAGCTTTATCATGCATCACATCATAATGTACAGAAATTACAATATATCTGTAATGTATAGAAAGAGTAAATACTTTCTTTGCAAGTGTAACCAAGACTGTCTCAGTGGATTGAGTACCAGGCCTAGAAACAGGAGGTCCTGGATTCAAATCTGATCTCAGATATGTCATAGCTTTGTGACCCTGGGTAAGTCACTTAACTCCCCATTGTCTAGCTCTTACTTCTTTTCTGCCTTGGAACCAGTATGCAGCATGGATTCTGAGATAGAAGGTAAAAGCTCAAGTATTCATATCCAAAAACTAATGGTAACAATATTACTAGTTCAATATGGGTTTGGGCCTTAGTATAAATCAATGATTTTCAATGATTATAAACATTTTTTTTATTTTGATTTTTTTTGATTGTGAAAATCAGTGTTGGTTGGAAATATTTTCTAAAGGAATTATCAAGAAGCTAAAGGTTATTTGGTTTCTAACAAATTGTCAGAGTATTAGATTCCATATTTCACATCACTGATAATCTGGGTTAGGTGAAATGGTGAAGTTTCAGATTTGGAAGAATAGAGATGAAATTTTCATAAAGGGGGAATATAGCTCAAGATCTATGTACTTTACTAATGAATAGATTATAATCTTCCAGTGAAGGACTGGCATCATATAGTTTTTGCATCGCAGTGTCTCTGAC
The DNA here is from genome assembly GCF_027887165.1 of Monodelphis domestica. Taxonomy (NCBI): domain Eukaryota; kingdom Metazoa; phylum Chordata; class Mammalia; order Didelphimorphia; family Didelphidae; genus Monodelphis; species Monodelphis domestica. The sequence goes on along the minus strand of NC_077229.1, from coordinate 380,809,999 downwards.
ACCTGGACTCAACAGTGTAGATATAAACTTTCTAGTAAGATTATGAAATTGCAGGAAAGTTCCGGTGTGTTCTTAAGAGACACTATTGATTGGTAAACCCATGAAATGAAAGATGCAAATCTGGGAGGAAGAAGCAGATTGACTCAGTAGTAAGGAGCATGATTACTTTTGGAGTTGAGATGGCTTAGAGTTTAAATAATTTAGAAGTTGATATAAGATCAATCTGATAGTACATTACTAGCTATTGTGAGGGATCAGGAAAGGCATTAGATGCCTCTTGTCTAGAAGGAAGATATTTTTATTAGACCCCAGGACCTTATTTGCTATAAGACTAAGTATTTTCTCTAGTTGTTATTTATTTATAAAGATTCTGATGAAATGAACTTTTAACAAAATTTCCTCCCTTTTTGACAGATGTTTACAGTAGGTTGGCCTTGTGGAAGACAGAAAAAAATAGCATTTCATGTTACTATGTTTGAGTGTCACCAGATGTCTAGCATTTATTTAAATGGTAAGTTTGCTTATTAAGTAATTCAAATATTTTATGTGAGTTGAGTTTTTCTTCTTCTTCAAGTCAACACTTGAACATCGTTTTATTTAGAGATTAACAAATATATCAAAAGAATGAATTCCCTGTTCCTTTTTCACTAGCAGAAATCACTGTGTAAAATCAAATCAATTAAAAGGCTTATTTTGAAGAAATTTTTAATCAGGTTCCATCCATCTTAGTTTAATGCCATTGTAATTCAATTTGTAGCAAATATATTACTAAAACAACATATATTTTGGAATAGATCTTTGTTATTAATATGAATAATAAATTCTCAATTACATTCTTGCAAAATTCCCATATCAATTGCTGTCTATACCTTCCATACTCAGGAATAACCCTTGATTTTATTATTTTCCAGCAATAAAGTGACTGTGTGCAGCAGACTTGAATGGTGTTATGCTTCTGAGTTCACATCAATAAATAAAAGCATTTTAAAATACCTATGTGCATTAATATTCTCAAGTTGCAAGCTTCTCTGTCTCTTCCTTTGACTTCATTCATAAGTGATACACCCATTCAACAAAATTTTATTAATGCATGAAAGGAATTTATTGAACATTGACTATATGCCAACCATTGTGCTAAGTGTCATGGGGATATAATAAACAGCAAATTCATAATGAGGCAAAGGAATTATCATATCTTAAGTGACAAAGTTAGTGAGGGAAACAAAAGGACAATCAACTCAATAGGCTTTCCAGAGGTAATAGTAGAATTGGTTTGATTACAGATCATTAAACAAGAAGTAAAAAGGGAGGTGAAAGGAAGATACAAAATAATGGGATGAAGATGTTGTATAGTCTGAGAATAGAGAAACAGTATAGAGTTCTTCTCAAATGCCTAGAATTGTAGAAAGATCTATACTATGCTATCTGCTGAACTATGTTAGATGCTAGATTTTATAAAATAGGTCAAGGAAAATTGATATTTTAAAGATGAGAGCAAAATTTGGAGTGAAAATTCAGGTCCTGGGTATGGGAACCAATCACAGTTAACATTTTATAGTGTTTTCATGTGTATCTATGGCAGCAGGTCATAGAATACATTAATCTTTGAACAATTTAAACTGAATACCATACAGGGCAAAATAGAGGAGTGCATGGTGGGTATCAGAAGTTTGCTACATAATATATGACAGAAGCTTTGAATAAGAAAAGAAGTAAAAGATATCAAGGAATCCATGAAGGGAAAAGACTATGGATTGGCATTTTGGCAAGGCAAGGAATGACAGTGTGTTCCAATGGTATTTTTGCAATGTTAGGAGAAAGTAAAGAAGACTTCTTTTGTATTGCGTAAACTTTTTTGTCACAGGTTAATGGAAAAATATATACACAAATCACAAAGCTTAAGCAACCATGAATGTATTTCAATCCTTATGACTGGAAAGAACTCTTAATTTTATAAGACTGAGTATCTACCCCGGGCAAGGTCCAGTCTCACTGGCAACTCCAGCGCTTCCTGACAGGTGGCAAATGATCAGTCAAGAAAATAACAAATGGAAGACATCTGTATATTTACAGCCATGAGCATGCTTTGCATCTGATAGCTGCTCTCCCATCCCCAGGCTTGATGTTTATTTTTATACCCATTTTCTTGGCTCACAGATACATTACCTAACACACATGTCTAAATAGAGACAATTGGAAAAGTGATACATTAACTTTTAACAAATCACTTGATTAGCATTCTATATTCTTGTATTATGATTATTGATTCTTGACAGAATAAAGGTTTCACACAAGGTACATTATTTCATCACAGGTGGCTTAATATTCTCATTACCCTGTGAGGAGTTTTGAGCTTACAAACAATCAAGGAAATTACTTATTAGAAGTAATCAATCAGACATTCTTAAAGACAATTCAACAATCATATCATTGGGGTTGAGAGGTACTGGGAACACAATTCAGATTTAATATTAGACTGATCATTTTTCAGGGTTTACTAGGGAGTTTCCCACTGGCGAGTTACTGGTTTGTGAAGTCGAGTCACTGAGGCATGTTGAAGCTTAGTGTGCCTGTACATTTTGTATTGGCCTTTATGATTGATTTGTATGCTGGCTTCATGAGAATAAGTTTCTGTGAGTGGGAAAGTTCTGGGCTTGGCTTGTAGCTATGGTTTTATTGGGAATTATGTACCTAAGTAGAAGTCAACCCATAGTAGTCTTTTGGGACTGGGTTTGAGGGTCTGATCTTTTGGTGATGTTTTGGGGGAATTAGGGTACAGATATTTTGCTCTTCTCTTATTCCTTCTGAGACTAAGGGGAATAGTAATCATGTCAATTCTATAGGTAAGGGATGTTAATGAGAGAGATTATGCAAAGGGGATTGAGTGGGCAATCACATCTTGCCAAGGGCCACTCTGTGACATACTTAGCTACCACACATGACTTTGTCAATTTGTTCTGGCCTGATGGCTCCCAGCAAGTATCTTATTCAGGATTGTGTTTATAATGCATTTTACATACATTATCTCATTCAAGATGAATATCAATCATCTGAAGTCTGAAGTAAGTACTACAGATATTATTAATCCTCTTTTACAGAAGAGGACACTGAGACACAAGGAGGTTAAATGACTTGTCCATATTTACAAAGTTGGCAAATTTGAGAGGCTATATTTAAAACCAGTTCTTCTTAACATGTCCAAAGGTACATTGTCAAGTTATCTTGCATTTCAAATATCTATGGGCAAAGAAGATGTTGGAAAAACTGAAAAGTAAATATTGCAATAAGATGAATCAGTGCTTCATAGACTAGTGAACATTACAACTAAATTTGCAGGAATTCATGGATAAAATGAAATTGATAAGGCCACTTTCCTACATAAATTAAAAGAGAAGCAAATTATAAAGACTTCTTGAGAAGTAATTTTTAATCAACTAATTAAAACACATTTATTAAATATTATTTTTTAAATTTAATTAATTTAAATATTAAATATCCTTTAATGATTGAGTGAATTTTTTAAGCATGTCATTTGGTATAATGCAAACAAATTTAACTAAACAAGTATTACTTGGTCATAGATAGGGACTAAATGACATGAAAAATTCATAGAATAAGATACAATAAAAAACCCAAAGATAAAGAAAAGTAGGGTTTTTCTGAAGTAATTTTCATAATAATGGAAGGAAACAAAACAATAGGAAAATTATAATATCATTACTAAGTATTAAATAAATAAATGCATCAAAGATATAAAAACAGTATGTTATGAAAGTTAAAATAATGTGAGTAAACTTTTAGTAAAATGGAGTTTAAAGAAAGGTTTTCAGGAAAAGGTTAATTTTAAAGATATGTAGAATTTCAAAAATTGGAATTTGGGGGGATTTTAGGGTATTCAGGACATTCTACATATAGAAAAATGTGTGAATAAAGACATGAAGGTAAAAAAATGTGAAATTTATTTAGTTGACTGGTTGATAGGTTTGACTTAGATAAAGATTACAAGAAATAACATGCTATGTGTAAGGTAGGTAGAGTAATGGATAGTGTTAGATCTTAAGTCAGGAAAATGTAAATTTAATCCATACTCAGCTACTTAACAGCTTTGTAATCATGGGTAAGTAATAGAAAATCTGTTTTCTTCAGTTTCCTCATATGTAAAATGTGGATAGTACCTACTTCCTGGAATTACTATGAGGATAAAATGAGATAATATTTGTAAAGGTATTTGCAAACCTTAAAGCACTATAGAAGTACAAATGGTTATTAAGTAGTGTTAAGTAGATCAGATTTTTCAGTCATTTCTCCTGTTTATTTTGTAGATGAGGAAATTGAGGCAAAAAGGATTTAAGTGACTTTCCCAGGGTCAGATGACTAGTCAGTGTTTCACATCAGGTTTGAACTTAGGAAGATGAGTTTTATTTATTTCAGGACCAGCATTTTATCCATGAAACTACTTAGCATTATGCTAATTCTAGATTAAGGCTGGGAAGATAAATTGGAACTAGTTTGCAAAGTTTCTTGAATGCTGTACAATATAGTTGAATCTCAATTCAGGTAATAGAGAGCCTTTGAAATGATTAAATTAAAGAATGATATGATTAAGTATTTACATTAGGCATATTAACTGGCATCCATATGTAGGACATAATATGGTAGGGAAAAAGTAACATGGGAATTGTCTTGTAGTATATCTTTGCATTGTAGTCTGAAAGTAGAATAGGATATCATACCATATAGGATATAAAGGAAATAAATTTGATAACTGCATATAACTCCCTATATACTACCTGATTGTACACAATATTCTAGAAGAGCCTTCATCATTTTATTGCTGACAGAAATTAGATTAATGTGATAAATTGTCAATGTCCCCAAAGAAAACTGATGAGATAATTAGAAATCACCTTTAATAAAACAGTTTTTATTAGACTTATCAAAAGTTTGATATTGAGATAATAAGCAAATTTAGGATTAATACAAAGAAATACATTTAATATTTATTACTAATCTCTGTGGGACTAAGGATCAGAATCAACATTTAAAAAGTAATTTGTAAAAATGAAGCGATTAAAAAGGAAATGTGGGGATTTGATTTATTAAGAAATAAATTTACTTATGACTATGTTATAAACTATTAATAATTTCCAATTTAATCTGACCTATTTTGCCAAGAAAATGTATTAATGCTAATTTCTTAAAATAATACATTTTATGACAGTTGGAATAATTTAGTATTTTGACATGAATTGTAAAAATATACATTTGAAATGATGCATTAAAATAAGAAACTTTGAAATGTATTTTTAAATAAGAAAAAGAAATAATCCTTCCTCCAAAGTTTTGGGGTTAGTTGAAATATCTCAATGTTATTCTATCTGATTATTTGACTTGATAGATTTTCGTTGGTACATTTTCTTGGTCAGGCTTTTATTAAAAGTAAGGAAAGCCATCAGTCTCCTCAGAGAGAATGGAAAGTACATGCTAAAAGCTACTACAATGGTAAAATGACTGAAAAATGCTGGATCAAGGGAGAGATTCTGAGACAATAATTATCAGTATCTGCAGAAGAATTTCTTGGTCTAAAATCAAATGTGAAAAAACTATGATATCCATGACTGTTTTTAATACGGAGAGAATTTTTAACCACTGGAACCATATTTTCCTAAGTATTAAAAAGACTAAAATTTGATGTATCCAGGAAGCATTTACATAGGCTACTTCATTTATTTCCTAGGCATAAATATTCTCCTGGGAGATAAAAAATAGTCTGCAACCAGGGAACTTTAAACCATGGAAAGTTCGTTTTGTCTTTGTGCTTCATAGGATAAGCTAGATCATAAGGAAGGTAAATAAGACATTGAATCCAGGTCCTCATTTTACAGATTAGGAAATTAAATTACTTGATCAGGGACATGAGAGTAGCATGTAGTAGAATGGGGAATTGAACTGAGTTCTTCTGATTGCAAATTGAATACTTGTTCTATGAAACTATTTTTCTAGTTCATGCACACAGTAAAGAAGTGATATACAGTGTAATCATGCATATTCTTTTTACTTATCTTACTAAGTCCAAGTATCTATTTTAATATTTGAAAGCATCCATGTTCTTGTCATTGCCATTCTTCTTTCTGTGTGAATTTTTGCCTTTGTCTTCCCAAAATTTATCATGGCCTTTTGAGCCATGGCTTTTGCTAATAAAAATGATAATACTGGGGGCAGCTGGATGACTCAGTGGATTGAGAGTCAGACCTAGAGATGGGATGTCCTGGGTTCAATTCTGGCTTCAGACCCTTCCTAGCTGTGTGACCCTGGGCAAGTCACGTGGCCCACTTTTCCTAGCCCTTACCACTCTTCTGCCTTGGAACTAATACACAGTATTGATTCCAAGACAGAAGGTAAGGGTTTTAAAAAATGACAATACTATCTAAATTTGTTGATTTAGTGCCACATATCAAACTACCAAAGTATTGCTTTGTAGATCTGAAGAAAAATGAAAATTTATCTGAGCTAAAGAAAATCAAGGAAACAATAAAAGATAGGAAGGAAGGATTATCAATAACAGTTAAAACTATGTACACAACCATAATCTTCAAAAATATCCAAAAGAAGCTAAAAAACAAAGCAGCCTGTCAGTGAAACAGAATACTACACAACATAGAAAATCTAGCAAACAATACTATAGTATTCAAAACGCCTTCAAATCATCAAAGCATTTTGAGAATATGTACTCATTTTTTGATAAAACAAACCAAAAAGTACTCCTGGAAAATGCATCTTGTCTGAAATTAAGTTAAGAATAAGACCTTATAACACATACCATAATAAAATGTAGATTAATATGTACCATTATATGAATTCAGACTATAAACAAATAGGAGGATCAAGGAGCAAGATACTTTTCACAGTAACAGATAGGAGATACATTAATGAAAAAATAAGTGATATAGAGTCAAAGTGGTTAAAACCCAATTTGTTAAAAGTTTAATTAATTAATTAATTTTGAGTATTTTCCATGGTTACATGAATCATGTTATTTTCCTCCCCTTCCCTAACCACCTTCCCATAGTCATTGAGTAATTTTACTGGATTAAAACCCAATTTTGATTACATAAAGTTGAAAAGAAATAAACACATAATTTCAAAGGAAAGTTGATTGGGGAAAAAAGTAGAATGTTTTTCTTTTCTTCTTATTAAAGTCAGATATCTTAGATAAATTAGGAACTGATCCAACTAAATAAAAATTAGAGCCATTCATATCTATATATATGTGTGATTCATTTCAAATAAATAGGCACTCAGTAACAATAGAAAATGTTTTAAATCATTAATAATAAGATATATTTAAATTGAAAGAACTCTGAGTTTTTAGCTCACATTGATCAGAGTGTCCAAAGTTACCATCAAAATTTTAAAATGGCAGTTGTGGAAGTTGCTAAGCAAGGGGGTGAAGCACACTAATTTACTCCTTTCCAAGCTGTGTATAGGAATAGAAGTTCTGGAAAGTAATTTACATATGGGCCACAAACATCACTAAACCATAGATTGATTTTGTTTCAGCATCCACTACTAGACTCAAATCTCAAAGAAATCACATACAGTAAAAAAGACATACATGCACCAAAATATTTATAGTTTTATTTTTAATTGTAGCAAAGATCTGGAAGCAAAGTGAATGCTCATAACCCCACTCTGAAGGTGGATAATGGCTGAATAAAATGGTATATACATTTATTGGCAGATTGTTATACTGTAAGAAGTGAAAAAATGACTTGATCAAGAGAAATTTGGGAAGACATGAACTGCTGTCGAATGAAGTGAGCAGAATCAGAAGATGATGTTATTCATTTACTAGAGCATTAGGAAATAAAGCAAATGAATGATTTAAGAACTCTGGGTTAATTTTCTAATCAACCATGACTCCAGTGCATTGATACTCACCTCTACCACTCACCACTTAAAAAGAAAGGAGATTGAGACATAACAATTTTGGTCATGACAAATATGAAGATTTACTTTACTTAGTTATGCTTTTTAAAAAATCTGTATTACTAATATTTTCTATATATTTTTCTTTTAAAAATATTTATTGTATCAGATACTTACTAACCACCACCACCAAAAAGAGACTAAAAATCATGTGCAAACCCACAAATTATGCATGTAAAAATGTGACATTTATGTTAATATAACCATTCTTTGATTTTTGACTTGCCTTTGAATTTGTTTTATTTGAATCCTTTTTTCTCTTGATTTTGTGGCTCTTATTTTTAGTGAAATTATGATATGTATTATTCTTATTCTCTTTCCTTCTCTTAACATATTTTCCTTATTTTCTTTTTAGCTCCAATATTTGTCATTTTAATAGCATGGTACAATCCATTACATTTAAATATCACAATCTACTCAGTCATTTCTCCCATTCATTGCATTTTTAATATTTCTAATTATTTTGTCATTACAAGAAAAGCCTTGCACTAATATTTTTATACATATCCAGCTTTTTATGATATCAGTAATAGTCTTGGGGTCTATACTAAAAATAGGATCTCTAGGTCAATGAACACAAAATGCTTTACAACTTTTAAGATATAATTCCATATTAAAAAAAAAAGATTCACAGAAATGTAATATAAGGCCTTATTCTCCATGTTCCTATCATCATTTAATTTGATCACTTTAGACTGTCTTGTTCTCAGTTGACATATATATATGTACTCAGGAGCAGCAGACAGAGTCTGTTGCCAGGACCATCCAATTTTCAAAACCAAGTCTTTCTAGCTTGGCCATACACAGTGAAACATTTGTTCCTGTGTCAAAGAATCTCAGGAATGCAGGATTACCTCCATGGTATTATGAATGTTAAGTAAGACTTTTGCAGAATATTTATTCTCTTTAAGCCATTGTTGTCTCATAAGAAACTATATTTGGATTATGTGTATGTCCAGGCTTAGATCTACTACTAACCTCATGCAGGTGTGTAGGGGCTCTCCAGCTATCATTCTTATTTATCTTTTATAAGAAACTACTTATCTCCTTAACTTCTTGTTTATTTATTTATTTATTTATCCATTCATTTTGTTAGATTTAACTAGTTCTGAGAGGAGGAAATTAAATTTCACTGCTATCATTATTTTGTTTTATATTTCCATCTTTATCTCATTTTCTATTTCCTTTAAAATCCAAATTCTATGATATGCTTATTTTAAAAAGTCTCTCTTTGTATGTGCATGTTTAAATTGGGGGCAAATATTGGCCAAGAGAAGATGAATAGTGATAATAATAATGCCATAAAATAAGAGAAATAAATGTCATTATTACATTAAAAATAAACAGAAGAAAAAAGATTAATTAGAAAATATACAAGGAAGATAGCTTAAAGACAACTGTGTAATATATCATGTTTTCTTGAAAATAAATAAAAGCTTTATAATATATATTTAGGGTTTTAAGTGAAATCTTTCCTCTTCTTTTTTTGAATGTGGAAATATTGATCGATACCAAGTTAAGAATAATCAAAACTTATTTAAAATATTTAAAAATGAGATTTGGTGGATGACCTATTTGTGCAGACACATCAGAATTTTTAGGTAGCTCTCTGTTTTCTATCTCATTTGAATGACATGTTTTTGTTTTCAGAATTTCATATGTAGTACTTCTGCTCCCTCATGGACTAATATTAGGCCACTGCATTTCATTACTCTTTTCTCACAACACTTTTAAACATGATCTCCCAGAATCTAGAGGAAAAAATATAATATTATTCCTGACTTCCATTTTCTTTATCTGTAACCCAATGATGGAACAATCCTGTACCCTCAAGTTTCCCATTATTTCTATTTTGACAAAGAGTGCCTTTTTATTAGTGAGAATCAGAAGTTGGTTAGACATTCTCTTTGACTCTTAAGTTCAATTCAATAAGCAATTGAAGAAAGGCATACTGTGCAAAGACACTATCCTAGGAAGTAGTGACACAAAGACAAAAATAAAATGACTTCATTTCAGTTGCTACCTCTACACAAAGTGCTGCATGACTACTGCTTAATTCCAAATATTACTATCCCTTTTCTTCATTTTTTCAGTTGCTTATTTCCAAAAAAGGTTCATTTTGCCAACAAAATGAAAATTTTCAAAGTTTTTCTATTTTATTACAGCAATGTTAGTTACATAGAGACAAGTAAAAGCAAGGTAGATACAAAGTAAATAAAATAATTTTGGAGAGACATTAATAAGTAGGGAAAACTGGAAAGGCATCATTCAGGTAATGGAACCTCAGATGAGGCTAGGAGAAGACTATGAATTCTGAAGGGGAAAAATGAGTTACCAGATATGGTTTAGAACCTACACAAAGACAGAAAGGCCAGAAATCAAATTTAAGTAGATAAGTCATTTTGGGATAGAACATAAACTACATGAAGGGGATTAATGTGAAATATATTTTGAAAGGTAAATAAGAAGCAGGGTATTATGAAAACATCTGACAACTGGTTTTCAAAAATGTATACATAACATCCTTTTAAGTTAAATCTGCATTATTATTTTTCTTTTACTTCCTAGTAGATCTAGAAAATTAACAAAACACTTGTAGCACTTTATCATTTCCAAGATATAAATTCTTACACTGAAAATTTTTATAATTGGACCTCAAGAGCTGGTCAAGCTGACTCATGCAATAATAGTTCTGAATTTAGAGCTAGATTGTTAAAGATTTTAAAAGCTAAGGAAATGATTAGTATTTTTCCCCTTGGAGAAAGCAGGCACCAGATAAACATGTTGGTTAAGTAAGTGACATAAATAGACTTGTACTGAGAAAACTGTTTTTTGTAGAGCTATGAAAGGTAGATTAGAGAGGTGACAGTTTAAAGTGAAAATGAAAATCGTAAGTGTATTCTATTAGTCCAAATGAAAGATGGAAATGGCTTGAACTAGGGCAAGGTCATTAGGATGAAAGGAAGGGGGAAAATATGAGGGATATTGTTCAAGCTGAATAGCCATCTTGCAAAGTGATAGGATATATGGGAGGCAGGGAGGTAAAAAGATGTAAATGTAGATGACTACAAGGATGGTGACACCTTTGACAGAAGGAGGGCTGATCATAGAGGGAAAAATAAATCCTGTTTGCAATGCATGGTGTTTAACATGCATGAGGTGTAAAGGAAATGTGAGAACGGAGTGTTGATAGAGAAATGAAGGTTGTATACACAAATGTGGGAGTCATCTCCACATAGAAGCTCTTGTCTTGAGATGAACCAGATTCTGCCTATACAAGAACACTCATACAAATTGTTCAAATGTGCAGTGGTTCTTTTCTTCCTTTTCAGATGCCACTTTTCATTCTCTAGCTTCCTGATACAGATTACAATTCTGTTCTGACCCCTTATATCCTCTTTTTCTCAAACGTTTCTTCTATTAACTGAGGGAGTACTTTAATCTTCTGATAGTCCAAGATCAGAGATATATCTGTCCATTTCTTTTACTATCATTTATCAGACAAACATCACCTTATATTTTGTGTATTGACATAAACACTAATATTTAATGTTCTGTGCAGAATGTAAAACATTCTCCCTACCCATGAAACAAAATCTGTACTCCTTTTTCTACTTATTGAGTGAATTTCTTGGCTGACATTTTATGTTAACTGCTTGTGCCTCTCATCTATAGCTTTTCTTTATTCTAAGAACTATTACTGGGGACCCCAAACCATCCTTCATTTAGCCATTAATGTGATAGTCCCAAAGTACAGGTCCAACACCCACATACTCAAATGCCAGTAGCTCCCTATTGCTTCTAGTATTAAATAAAAAAATATACCATTTGGCATTCAAATCCCTTCATAACCTAACTCTTCTGAACTTTCCAGATTTTATTCCACTATATTTATTCTGATCCTTTGACACTGGCCTCCTGAGAATTCTAGGGAAAGACATTCATCTCTCAGCTCCAGGCAACTGTTCTGACTATCCCACATCCTAGGAATGTTCCCCTTCTTCTGCTTTGCCTACTGATCCCACTGACTTCTTTTAAGTTCCAAATAAAATTTCTCTTTTACTCTAAGCCTTTCTCAACATATATTAATTGTAGTACTTTTCCTTTGTTAATTATATCCTTCTAATATTATCTTGCTTTGTATATACCCTCCATGTTGTCGTCACCCCCAGTAAATTTCTTGAGGGCAGAGACTTTTTGCCTCTTTTTGCATCTCCATTGGTTAACAAAATGCCTGCACCATAATAGGTACTTAATATATGTGTGTGTGTGTATATATATATATATATATATATATATACACACACACACACACACACACACACATATATATATATATATATATATAATGAGTTTGTGATTGATTCCCAATAGAAGATTAATTTATTTAAGGTCATTTTTCCATTTTTATGACAATAAAATGGTAGGCTTTACCAGGGTAGCATAATTAGGTCATCCATGCAAAGAATTAATCAAATCTCTCTTTTTCCCCCTGTTAAAGGATCAACATTGTTAGGGCACCTAGGTGGCACGATGGATAGAGTTCTGGGCCTGGAGTCAGGAAGACTTGAGTTCAACAAACATTGGCTGTGTGACCATGGGAAACTCAACTAACTCTGTTTGCCAAAGTTTGTTCACCTGGAAAATGAGTTGAAGATGGAAATGGCAAGCCATTCTAGTATCTTTGACAAGAAAACCCCTAAAAGGATCATAAAGAATTGGACATGACTAAAAATGACTGAACAACAATGCTAGTGTTCTGATCCTATCGGATTTATCCTACTCTATTATTGTAAATAGTTTGTTAGGCAATAAAAGGTTTTGAGTTAAGTTAAAGATTTCAATAGAAAAATAACTTTGTCTTTTTAAAAATAATGTCAACATGGGTTCACAAAGTTGAAATCTGTTGTTAAATGGTTAGAACAGCATGATTGAATTGAGTTTAAACTCATAAAAAGTAGCCAAAGCATTAATTTGTGTGAATATTTAATTTCATGATAACTGCAGAATGTTTTGAACTTTCTTTAGGACATTTCCATTCCTTTACCATATGGAAAAGAACACTGGGATTTATTCCTGAGTTCTAGTACTAGCTTTTCTGTTTACAAGTTTTGTCTTGTAATTTAGGGCTAATTTTTTTTCATTTCCCTGAGATTTCCTATCCTATTATTAAAAAGGAAACAATATTCCTATCTTTATTAGGATTGTTTGAGGATCAAATGAGATGATTATAGTCAAAAGATAGTTGTTACAGAATCTGATTAATCATTTTTCTACTCTAATTCTCATTTTGTGATGAAATGAAGCTAAATAACTTGTTTTGTATCACAAAGTGACATTTTACTTCCACTTTCCTACATCTGACCCTTTGCTTATCCAATTCTTTCTACCTAGAATGTCCTCCCCATTTGTTCTTTGTTCAAACAAAATCTCAGTTAGCTTGATAAATTCATATAAAATTTTAGTCTCCCAACCCTTTGACAATGTTTCTTCTAATAACACTTAGAAGGGGAATTTTCCTCTAAACTTATACTGCTTTGTGCCCTTTATGCATATAAAACTTATCACATATGAAATAATTTTATTAAATATTTTTATTTTATGCATCTTATTAAACTGTAAATTCATTGAATTAGAGATATTGTTTTAGTGACCTCAATATTCCCCTTAGCACCTAATGTGATGTTTTCTATATGGTAAAGGCTCAAGAAATCATTTTTCAATGTATGGACATTAATTTGTTATACTGCTTATAACAGTTTGCTTTTCAGCCACAAAAATAATGAAACTATATTCCTGAAATGAGAAGTAAGCTTTCTCACATGTCCATTGCATGGATTCAAAAGATAACTTTTTAATTCAACAGGTAGATCCAAATATTCTGAGACAACATGAATTTTGTTTTATCTTTATTCTATGATGTTCATTATAACTCCTTACATTACATCATCATGGCCTTACATCATCACTGCCCTAATACTGAAACATCTGGTAGTACATGTAGAAAAGGGGGTCTAAGATCACAATAATTCTCAAAGGAAAACTGTGATAATGGACTGATAATTGTAGCTGATTGTTGAAATAGATTTACCTCCCACCCCTCTACCTTACCATGAGATAAAATAGAGTGATATTTAACTGTTGTAAACATATTTTATTCCTCCAGGAATAGCATATAGAGGATATTGTAGCATATACTAAGTGGTCTAAATATGTTTTCTCAGCATTTTTAATTATTATTTTTAGATTTATTTGCCTTAGGTTTTGATATTGGAAACTCTCTCTATACAATAATATAATAAAATTATTCCATTGAATTAGTGTTTTTTCCATAATCATTAGAGATCATAAAAAACAATATGCATTATGGGAGATTCAAAGATATGTACTGTGGTTTTATATATCTAAGAATGTGTTCACCTAATGGGATCACAAGAAACATGAATTTAATTTTGTGGACATTGCATTGAAAATTGTACTATTACCATACCTTGATACTGAAATGGATCCTTCAGGCATTCTCCAATCCCTGATTTATCAATGTGATTTCCCAGAAAAAATTCTGGACTGTGACTCAAGTGAGACTTATCCTCCTTTTATCTCTCATCAATTGTTTGAACAGAAGTAATTGAATTTCTCTGAACTCAAGTTTCTTCCCTTGAAAAATTGGAGTAATACTTATACTACCTCTAGTGCAAAAATATCATGTATATCAAATATAGTAATACTAGTTGACAGAAACAATAGAAGAATCTCCTTCCTTTCCTGATTATAATCCCAGGTGAGGCATGAAAATCTCCCAATTTCCTCTCAAAACTTATGACTTCTACCTTATATTCAGTAAACATTTATTAAATGTCTACTATGTACCCCAGCACTGTTAAGATGTGATATTATGAAAAGCCAGAAGAAAATACATTCTCTCAGGGCTCTCAATGTCTAATGGGAGAAACAACATTCAAACATTTATATACAAACAACTTATGTATTGGATAAATTGGAGAAAATCTATACAGAGAAAGAACTAAATTAAAAAGTGATCAGGAAGAATATCTTCTAAAAGGTGGGGTTTTAGCTGGGACTTCAAGGAAAGTAGAGTAGCCAGGAGATGAAGATGAAGAAGTTAGTGAATTCCATTATTTGAAGACAGTCAGTGGAAATGTCCAAAGTTGGGAATATCTTGTTAGAGGAATAGCAAGGATACTAGCATCACTGGGCCTCAGTGAGTTGCTGATTAACTGGCTGGCTGGGCAGGGGAGGAGTAAAAAGAAGCAGCAGAGTAAAAAAAATGAACACAAGGAAGTCAGGAAACATTTATAAGGATTATAAAATCCAGAGCCAAAAAATAAGACCTTAAAAGGAAAAAAAGTTAATGTTTTCATGTAAAACATTTTGCCACACTTAATGAATTATATAATATTGTATTCATATATTTTTCTATGACATTTTGACAGAAATTATTCTAGGTCAAGTCATAATATTATTTGTTTTTATTTAATATTCTGGAGAGCCCACTCTTTACTCAGACATGTTGTAGGCTGAGGCAAATTAACATTAATGATATCCAATAAGTCCTGGAGGGTGCATCTACTCACCCTTTTCTACTGCTATGTGAAGAAGTATCTATACTAGGCTTCCTGAAGCATTTCTCTAAGATTTTAATCTATTTAACAAGTTCTTGAGAATGCCTACCAATCATCTACTTACTTTTTCAGGAGAAGGGTTTGCTAATTTCTAGTTTGTTGTGAGTGCTGGGCCCTGTATCTCATTAATAATGTACATTTTTGAATACTTTATAAATCTCTTGTCCTCAATTTTCTTATTCCAAAAATATATATTGTTTTGTAAGGAATAGGTGTTAAATGCTCTGAAATGTTGTCTATGTATTTTTGAAAATCTTCAACAGGGGATTTTAAAGGATTGGTGGTTGTGTTTTTTCTTGTTGCTTTAATATTGTGATAGCAATGTAGCACTTGGGCTGTCCAAGTAATATTTTACACCCTTATTATTGCACTAAAATTATAAAGATTTTATGAAGTTTAAATCATGTGTAAGCCCTGTTCTAAATGCCTATTATGATGATATAAGCAAACAAGTCCCTGCCCTCAAAAAACTTAAATTCTAAAGAAAGAAGACAAAATATTATGAGGTTCTAGAAAGTTTGGGTGTAGCTGGCTTGGTGATGAGACAATAGGAATGTGGCAAGGAAGCCAGGGCCCTTACATGACAAGGAACAAGTCCTCTTATCACAGCTGAAAGATCCAGGAATAGAGATTGTTTCCAGTGGAAAAGGATGATGTCTGGAATGCAAGCAGCCTGGCATTCAGTTGGCAAAATTATGTTAATTTAAGGTAAGAAAAATTATATTAAATGATTTCTATTGTGTAGGCAATGCCACTAGTTGATCAATTAAATCCTCTTAAGGAATCTTGAATCATTTCCTTAGTTTAGACCTGAATTGAAGTGTAATGTCACATATTTTTCTCTATTTACTTTCTTTTTAGCATTAAAATTAAAAACTGTATTGCCTCTCTCTCTTGGTGTTCTTTTGAGAAATAACTTTTTCAATGTGTTCTTTTTTCTATCCCTTTTTTATTCCTTCCAGGAGTTAACTTATGGCTTGATAGCCTTTCACATTTTCCTTTGATACTTCACACATTTTTGTTTATGGATTGCTGTCTTCTGAGCTTGTATTTTGGTCACTTCTCTTTTTTGAAATATTCTTCTGGAATCTGGCTTTTTCTCTGTTTTTTTTTTTTTTTGCTCACTTTGCAGTTATTTTTCCTAATGATTGTCTATATCCTGAAACTTAGCTCTATTCCTGGGGAGGAAGAAGTACTGTCCCAAGCATGTACTATGCCTGGAATGGGCTCATCTATCTTGGTCTCAGATTGAGAACTCTGCCCAAGTGGTTTGATTGGTCTGCTGTGTGGAGTTTTGCAGCTATCCAGTTCAGATGATTCATGTTGGGTCCTGCTCACTTCCCTCAATTCTGGACTTCATTAGGCTGAGTTCTTCCCACTTCTGCCCTTTGCCTGGTCTTAGGCTTCTGTTCTATTTGGCTATCTGGGCCCTTTCCTCCCATTGTTGCTTATTACTATTATGTTGGTTTCCACTCTTAGCTAGCTGAAGCTTGAAGCTGTTAGTTGTGTTTTTTCTCATGCCACTTGTACTACATTGCATCAGAACTCTGCTACAACTTGTTCAGTGCTCTCTCCTCATATCCCAATGAAATGACCTTTCCTTGTTATCTCTTCATGTTCTTCTGGGCAGGAGCCTTGCTTTACTCATTCTTCTGTTGATTGTACCACTAAAATTTTCATTGTAGGACATTTTTGTTTTTCTTTGGATATTTGGAAGGTGGTTGGTGGACTCTGAGTGTTTATTACTCTGCCATCTTGCCAACTGGAAGTGAATCATAAATTATTCACAATCTTTTGAAATATTTTATATGTACCAAGTGCTAAATAATATCAACATTCTTTGTGAAAATTATGTATAGTAAATATATGTTCAATGTTAACACTAATTTTATTAATATTTCCATTTATGCTTGATACTGATGGACTGGAAAGTAGAAATTCAATGTTCCATTTTCAGAAATATCAAAAGTTGAATGTCTTAATATTCTCAGGACCTCAGTTTTCCCACCTATAAAATTAAAGAAAAAATTGGATGACACAAAGGTAAAACTTAATTTGAAAAGGGACTAGGAGAACCCTCTAGACCATTAGCCTCACTTCTGGTCTAGGCCCAACACAAATCACTAAGGGAAGAAATCCCTGTGGAAAAACATGCCTACTTTCCTTGCCATCACCATTCCCAACTGCTGAGCACCAACAAGTAGGGATGTCCACTGGACTAAGAATTTCAGGGCACTCCACTAAGTAATTGGGCATTTCCATGAAAATCTTTGGTCATGTCATATGATTCAATATTTTTAAAAATACTGATATAATTTCTATTAGTGAAAATTGCATTAATAGTGATGTTATAATCTGTTTTTCCTCTCTGTCTTAGAGTTCATGGGATTTTTCAGGGTGATTAGTATATGAAATTCCCCTGTATTTTTCTCCCATTAGAATATTAGCATCTTGAATGCAATGACTACTTGTATTTTATTATTTTTCACCCTAGTGCTTTGTATATTTTAAATTCTTAATAAATGATTTTTCTTTCATTCATTTATATAATTCTACTTTGTCTTGTGCTATTAAAATAAAGGATAATGAAAATGATTTGTAAATTAATTATCAGGACAAATTCATTGATTGCAAATTAATTCCTAGAATCAAGTCATTCAGACTAGCTTTTAAACATGGGTAAGTACATTATTTCTAGCTAGCCATATTACATAATATAAAGCAGGATAGTTCAGAAGAATCAAAGAAGTTTGTTTTTTATCTTGTCTTCGACATTTAGTCCTTGTGTAACCTTGAAACAATTGTTTAATCTCCCTGAGACTCAGTTTTTTCATCTAAAAATGAGGGAATTTCCCTAGATCATCTCTAAGGGATCTAAATCTGTATTCTCCTGATTTGCAGAATATTTAGAGACTATCAGGTGCCGGCTTTTCTTTCATAAGAAATTTTAGTACTATATAAGGAGCATCTTTTAAAAAAATATGATTAGTATGTAAATTTATTAATACATTTAGATTTTACTGATCATATAAGTATCTATTACTTATACTTAATAGATGCCATTATAATGTTGTGCTACTTGTCTACTATTCTTCTCTTTCATTTCTCTTATAATGTTTAGAGATGAAACACATTAGATTGCTTTATTCTCTAAATTATTGCTAGAAAAATTTTATACATAAATCCACATATATAGATATCTGTATACACACACACATATATATATATACATGCATATATAATGTATATATGTTAAAATTAAAATTGCTGTGAAAGGACATGGATATATTTACAACATAATAAGTCCATTCTGCATAGCCTGTCTAAATCAACAGTTGGGTCTAAAATCATCAAATAATTCCAAGGAAACATTAGATAAAATAATAGTATAGAAGAGAGTTAATAAGGCTGCTATTGACAAAAAGGACAACAAAGGATGTTATCATGGAACAACATCTAATATATATTGACATTCATTATTAGAGAGAACAAAGAATCTGGTATTTTTCCTCATGCTGCCTTCAGATTGTATGATTATAAATTTGGATTTAGGAAAGATCCTGGAAGTCATCTGGTTCAACCCTATTACTTTATAAATGAGGAAGAAATCTCAAAAGGGGGCTTATTTTAGTTGGATATGTCTATAATATATAAAATGTTATTACAAACAAGAATGGGGAAGCATTTTTGGGTAGAACAACCATTTTATGATATAAAATGTGGCAGTTTTGATTGAAGGAATTCAGACATCTGGATTTTGACAATTTAACCTCTTGCATCTAGCCAGGTGGGCAAGATTCTTCATTTAATACTAGTTCTTTCTCAATAAGAGAACAGATTGAGCTAGATTCCAAATTCAATTGACAGGTAAAAGGGAAATTGCTTCAGAACAGCCCGGGGGCAAGAATGTCAGACACTTGCAGACCTGATGCTATCAGGTACTCAAATTAAATTCTTTCACATGAAACCTGTGAGTGGTGGTTATTGATAGCTTTCCTTCTATTGCCATTGCTCATAGGAGCAGAGGAAATAAAATTCTAAGACCTAGTTTCTCCTTTAAAAGAATACCTCAAAATACCATCTGTATTTCATTCTCTCTTATCATGCAGAACTTGAAGAAAGAAGTGTTCACCTCTTGTGAAAAGGAGGCATTTTTCTTTTCCTTTAAGAAGCTTTAGTTTTAAAGCTGATGAATGCAACTTCCCCCACCTCCACAGCTCCTGATTTGAATAAAATGATTGAGAAAATTAACTTCACACTTGAAATCATAGAGTCTGTTTCTTTTAAATCTTTTTCAGAAGATCCTCTTAAAATATGTACTTTCAAAGAGAGAAAAGCATTTCTCATTATACTGTCCTTAGAGAAAACTGTGGATTTAGACTGACTTTTCACAGAGGAGAAAAGATCAATTAACATGTAATCACTGAAGCAGTATAAGTTGCAGAAGGCTAACAGAGGCCATACTTTCCTTATTTTCAAAAATTGATTTCTGCTTCTTAGCTATAACAAAGAAACTCTTGATTTATATAGACACTAGTCATTCGCTTGAGGACCATGCCCACAAAACAATAAAAATGCTTTTAAAAGAGCCTTTGGATATGACCTTGGCAATGTGGGTAGCTGTGGTAGACCTTGTTATCTCCAGAACTACTTTGACCTAAAGAAAAACCAATTTGCCAAAAATTAAGTAACAGAAGCAATTATTAATATTATTTTTTCTTTTGAATTTCAAATGACTCATAAATTAAAATAATGCATTCCATGAAGAGAAGGATTGTTGATTTCATCAACATGAGCACCTTTATGTATATAAATTACTTCTACCAACATAGATAGAGACCTAATTGATAATCACTAGAAAAGTCATAGGTAGGTACTTGAGACACAGAAAAAAATATTGTATTTAAAGACCTTCATGACCTGGCTACAACTTACCTGTCAAGCCTTTTGTATAAATCACACCTTGTCAAACACACTGTGCTCCAGCCAAACTGATTTTCTTGCTTTCCTCATAGAAAACTCCATATTCACTCCCTTTGCATTGGCATTTGCTATTCAATGGATGGGATATGATTAATCACTTTGATCTCCTGGAATCTCTAGTTCCCTTCAAATATCATCTCAAACAACATTTTTGCATGAGGTTTATCTTAATTTCCTCCAGTTTCTAGTTCCTGTTTTTACACACCATCCCTTAAAACTATATTATATTTAGCGTGTACTTATGCATATTGCTCTATAAAATGTAAGCTCCTAAAGGGCTGGAACTTTTTTTTATCCTTGTATCCATAGCACATAGAAGGCATTTAGTACATGCCTGACACATAGTAGATATTTAATAAATACTTGTTGAATGATTAATTACTCTCCCAGAGTTACTTACTTTAAGAAGAGTAATTGACAGGAAATATTTGAATATAGGGCTTAGTGAATTCAAGACTGATATTTTATTCATAGCACTCCATCCAATTCTTGTATAATGTCACAAAAATCCTTGTCACTACCACTGGGCAATAATCATTTATATAATTTTCCCTACACAATTGCTGAATGTTATTTATTTCAAATAAATTCATTGCAATTTAAGTCCAAAAAAATAAACATAAATTAACTTATATAGCATTTGGTTAATCACATCCATACGTCTCAGTGATGGGGATTCATTTCTAGCCATTTCTCAAATGAAAAGTGTGCCACTAAAAAAAATCAACTTTGCTTCTCCATTCTATGAATCAAAAACATCATTCAGTAATTAAAAGAGGAGCACTTTAAAAGAATAAATGATATGATCACATCATTCTTCCATGAAATGTACAGCAATAGAATTTGAGACTAATGATGCAGTTTTGTCTTGCAGAAATTGATGGGATATACTGAGGCTGCTTAACATGCTAGAACATTAAGATTCTGTGAGTAATATAAGGATGGGTTTATTAAAGCAACTTAAGAATAGGTAAAGTTAAATCATACACAACATTTCTTGAAAAGTCATAGCCTAGCTATTTACTTTCTGATATCTCTTTGTGTATGAAAGATAAATTTTTATTCATACAATTTGTATTTGAAACTGACCAAAAATAATTTGCTTCTCCAAAAAACAAAAAAACTAAAAAGAACATTAAGTGATTTATTTTCTAAGAGCTTAAAAATATGCACATACCAATTTGAACACATCCATTCTTTCTGCTCATCAAAACTGCATTTCTGAAACATCTGCTTTTGTATATGTATATGTACAAATTATTGATATTTTATGTTACATAGTAATTTAGTTAATCTTCTATTGGTCAAAAATAGTTATGGCATTCACATCTGTAAAAATGTATTTCCTTTTGAATATGTTAGATAGAAAATTATCAGTTACCATCATTTTAAATATTAAGATAATATTATCTAAAATAATATAATAGGAATATTTCCAAATATTTTGTTTTGCATTTTTTATGTTATTTTTTTTTATTTTATGTTAAATTCAATTTAGGTGGCAGCTGGGTGGCTCAGTGTATTGAGAGCCAGGCCTAGAGGTAAGAGGTCCTAGGTTCAAACCTGGCCTCAGCCACTTCCTATCTGTGTGACCCTGGGCAATTCACTTGACCCCCATTGCCTAGCCCTTACCACTCTTCTGCCTTGTAACCAATACACAGTATTGATTCCAAGATGGAAGGTAAGGGTTTTTTTTAAAAATTCAATTTAGATTGGAGTCAAAATAAATTAATGAAGTACTAGACTTTCTCCTATTCATATATCCTCTAAAGTCTTTTCAAAATAGGAACTAGGCATGAGTTGTAGCAAGTTCAACTATTTCATATGGGGTAATAATTCAATTAACTAAAATCAGAAACTGTACCTTAAGTCAGGTAGACTCATTTTGGTGAGTTCAAATGCAGCCTCAGATACTTGCTAGCTGTCTGACTCTAGGCAAGTGTACCTAACTCTGTTTATCTCAGTTATTCAGTTGTGAAATGAGCTGGGGAAGGAAATAGCAAACAACTCCCATATCTGTGCCAGAAACTCCAAATGGGTTCATCAAGATTTGTATATGACTGAAAAATGATTGAACTAATGTATTAATTCAGCACATACCTCCTTACTTCACCAGCAGGGCTGGTCAGGAGAACTCAACTATACACCCTTCTTCTACTCTCTACTCCATCTCTACTTCCTCCCAGAGCAGAGGGAAACACAAAAGACAGGATCATGTTAGTCCTCTATGCTACAAAAGAGCTTAGGAAGAGAATTAAGTAAGGGAGGAATCAGGTCAGAACATGTGTGTTCATTTCCCTAATCATGTAGAAAATTTAAAAAAAAAAGATTTTTATCCATCTGGGAAAATGTCTCTATCTCCTCCTGTGCCATCCCCACTTGGCAATGTTTAATTATGAAGTGTCTATTGTGAGAGGAAGATATTATGTCCTTAAAGTCCAGCCCCCTAGGGAAACCACACTCAAAGTGGAAGAACTCAGAAAGTGACCAAGATGGGGGTACTAGAAAAAAAAAGGGGAAGCACAGAGTCAACATAGTGGCATAGTAGCAGGGAAATCCTTAAGCTGCTCTGAATTTCCTTCTAAACCAATCATTACAAAGTATCACAAAAGGGCAGAAGTCAAAGCAGGATGAGTAAAGGGGACTCTTCAACTGGAAACGGCACAGAAGATAGGCAGTAAGAGGGGATTTTCCTGATATAAGGGGGTAAAACTGCATAAGGAAAAGCACTACCCCTCCACCCAGTACCTTTCCAAAGGAAGAGTGAGGACCAGGGCAATCTACAAATTCTAGGGGGCTAGCTGCAATAAAGAAAAAACACCCTTGATCTACTCCAGGATCTTGGAAATAAGAGCCAGTTGAATAAATTAAGAAAAGAAGAAACAAACAAGCAAACAAACAGATAAATAAAAGGATTGTACAAAGTCAAATTGCTGCCAGATGTAAGGAATGGGTTTTCTTATTAAAACCTGTCTTATTTCAGGCACATACAAGTTACTTAACAAGGGTTTATTAAATTTATACTACTAGTGGTTAACAAATTGTGGCATGTGATTGTGATGGAATACTACTGTGCTGTAGGAAATGAATAGCATTTAAATTTTGAAAGACAATGTGAAAAAAACCTATTTCAAATTTTGACTAGTGAAATTAGAAGAACCAAGAGAACATTATATACAACAGAAATATTGTTTGAAGAATGACATGTATGTCCACTTCTATAAAAAAAACAGAAAAATAGAAATAAGCAAAACATTTTATGCAAATATGTATCTTTATGTCAAAGGATGCCTTCTTTAATGGGGGGAAAAAGAGTAAGGAAGGGAGTTACATAGGAATTTTTATGTAACTAATTAAAAAATATATTTAGATTTAAAGGGAGGAAAGGAAAATGAGAAATCAGGATTTGTTAATAGCATGTTGCTCTGATAAAAGCCTAACTGCTCAAATATAGAAGTAACAGCTAAATTTTTAAAAATAAGAGTTATAACCCAATTGATATCAAAGGATATGAATGGGCATTTTTGAGAAGGAGAAATTTAAACTATTAAGTCATTCAAAAATTATCTATATTACTAGTTATCATAAAAATGTAGATTTAAAAACGTCTAGGGAACCAGTCTGTGAACAACAGATTGGCTAAAATAAAAAGAAAATAACAAATGCCAGAGGGAATATGGGAAATTAAACATACTAATGCATTATTGGAGGAACTGTGGACTACTACAAAATTCTGGAAAGTAATTCAGATATTTGCCCACAAGGTAATGAAAATGTGCATACCTTTTGATCCATCAATTTCACTAGAGTCTAAATCTTGAAGAGATCAAAGAAAGAGGTAAAGGAGCTATTTCTCCGTCTGGCTCTCTCTCTCTCTCTCTCTCTCTCTCTCTCTCTCTCTCTCTCTCTCTCTCTCTCTCTCTCTCTCTCTCTCTCTCTCTCTCTCTCTCTCTCAGCTGTTTTGTGGTAGCAAATAATTGACAACAGAAGCCTATCAGTTGGAAAACAACTGGTATGCACATTTTAATTTAATAAAATTTAATTTAATATGATTATGTTTTAAAATAATTTCTCCTGGTTCTGCTTACTTCACTTTGAATCAGTTTATAAGACTTTTTCTGAAACTTTTTCCTGCATTATATTTTACATCATAGATTTTTCCATCACATGCTTCTACCCTAACTTGTTCAGTTTCTTAGGTGAACTCTTTGGGGATGATATTATGGCTTAAGGAAATCTCTTATCATTATGTAACTATGAATTTACCTTAAATATTTTTAGTTTAAATCTATTAAGATAAAGTACTACATATCAGCATTTGAAATAATGTTTTTAAAATGACTTGGTGTTATGAACCAGTATTTCCTTTGATGTTATATCTGCCTGCTTGGCAAGTAAATTAGTGAATGATCCCTTCATTAATTGAAGAACAGAGGCAATTAATTTAATGATTCCTCTGATTATAATAGAATAAA
Organism: Monodelphis domestica; assembly: GCF_027887165.1. NCBI lineage: Eukaryota > Metazoa > Chordata > Mammalia > Didelphimorphia > Didelphidae > Monodelphis > Monodelphis domestica. The sequence goes on along the minus strand of NC_077229.1, from coordinate 380,784,909 downwards.
ATATGATGTCATCTGCTTATCAAAAATATTTTCCAATGTCAAGCAAGATGGCCTAAAAAGGTTTCAAGATGAAGAAAGAAAAAAAATTCTTAGTATAAAATTAAGAAGAAGCTACCAGGAAATTTTTGCTGAGTGGAAATGCCTAATAGACTGTATGAAAAGGAAATAGAGGAATTGATGCTTTTGTAGACAGATACTCAACTGTCATTCCTTATGGTATACATAATGAATTATTTTTTAAAAGACTGACATGAACTTATTCTGGTTTGTATGCTAAATAAGTGGATAAAAAGTTGAAATATTCTATGACAGTAAATGTAAAGATGATAAAATATATAGCTGCATTTTAGCTTTGAAGGTATATTTCAGGAAATGATGCAACAAACTTTGTGTAAATATTGACATGTAAGGATAGAATGATGAAAACACTGGATACCCTTAAGCAGTGAATCACTGGATGAGCACTTATTATGTATTAGAAAGAGAGCAGGCTATCGAAGATAATTACTCAGACCTAGATTCAAGTTCCATAACAGACACAAAAATTGTAGAAACCTGGTAAAGTCTTTAAGACCAAATTTCAGGTAAAATTCTGACCATCAATGAAAGAGGGAATTTTCTCAGTAGAGATTTTTGTATATAAAATTAATCAGACATCTGTTATCTACCTATAATCAGCTTTATACTATATTCTAGGGATGCAAAAAAAAATAATTTTTGTCCTTAAGTAACTTTGCATTCTATTTTGGAAAACAACACACATAAATGTACAGAATAAGCATGTACCAAGTAAATACAAGATAATTTATTTGGAGTGGCATTAACAACTGCAGGGAAAACATTATAAGTGTGAGTACTTATGATGCAAAGAATGATGCAAAGATATGATGACAAAATATGGATTTAACAATAGATGATTTTGGAGTGAGTAATTTTATTTGATTTATTATAAAAAGAAAAATCAGATTGCAAGAAATGAAGAAATTCATGAGATGAAAAGAAACATGGACAAAATGTATATAGATTTTCATGGAGTTTGAATGTGAATATGAGAAGAAATAAAATATGGTAGTTTGAGAGGATAGTAAGTTCAAGTGAAAGATTTTGAGGAGGTGGGAGATTGATAAAGTGGGTAAAGTAGTAGGTAAAGAATTAACCAGTAGAAAGGGACAGATTAAAATTTGGGAAAGGGGTCATGGTAGTAGAAGCCTTCTAAACATATAGAGTTGGATAGAATCTTTCATACAAAAAGAGGGGATGTTTTTTGTGATGAAGACCATCTCTTCAAATGAAAATGAGGTGAACGAGGAGTGAAAGGAGATATCAAGAAGTCTGGGATTTAGAGTAGAGGAAAAAAAAGGGTGATGGAGAATAAATTGCTTTTTTCAATACTTTATCAGGCAACACCTTCTCTTCAGATAGGGGAAGAGAGAAAATAATGTTTTCAATAGATGATCTGTGGAGTGAAATAGAGAATTGATTAGAGGAGAATAAAACAAACTCTTTGTTTTATAATAAATATTCAACATACATTTTGGAGGAATAAGTTATATTTAAACCATGTTTACAGATAACAGAGAAAAATAACAATCTTAGTAATGTAGGATATACTGTGTTTGTATAAGAAAGACAAGAGTGAGAGAGTCAGAGAGACAGTCAGAGACAAAGACAGAGAGAGTCTAGACTGGATAAAACCTGAATAAAGAGATCGTTTATTGTGTACACATCATTAGTTGTTGTGTTTTAATTTAATGTAATGTGAGTAGTATGGCTATAGAATCTTTGTGCCATTTTGGAATTAAATTCCCATTTAAGATTTTTTTGGTCCTTCACTTGTGCTCTATGGCATTGAAAAAAAAAGTTGTTGGAGAAGCATTGAAGGTATTGGCAGATGTTCTGGAGACAGAATAAGTGCTTATTAAGTATTTCATGGAGGCTGACTGATTTTTTTTCAGTCTCTGGAAAAATATCAAATTCTTCAATATATTAACCTATCAAGGCAATGATTTTAACAAGTTTATGTTGCATGGAGAGAAATAGTTACGAACACTAGTAGACAAGGGGACACTGAAGCCAGAAGCTATAAACAAGTTTAAGTTTTTCCAAGTAAGAACAAGGCTGATTAGTAGTAAACTGGTGCTACTACAAGGCTAGCCAATTATACTTGGAAGAGTGAAACACCAAACCATGAGTTACTGGACATTGTATGGTAATCTGAGAAAGAAAAAATATATTAGAAGGAGAGCTTAATACATCATGAAAATACCTTTCCATGCTTAACAAGAGACTACCTCTAGATATTTAACCAAAGTTTCCTAGAGGAAGTTTGCTGAACAATGGAACAATGGGCAACACTGCAATATACTTATGGAAAGATTTAAGCTCCCAGGACCAGAGTTAACATTATCCAGAATCAAGAGCCATAGCAGAAGAATATAGAAGAAGCAACACAAATATACAGATGCACATATGTTCACATACATATTGAAGATGATAATTATACATATTCACAGAGAATTGCTATATATACATAAAATAACTCTAAGTATATATGTTTATATGCACATTTCTTCTTTTAAGTACACCTTCCATCTTAGAAATGTGTTTTGTTTACAATATACTGTTTTGAGTCTCCTTCTCCCCCAAAGATAATTCTCCCTTCTGTTACTCTACCTTAGCTAAAGTTCTTTAAGTTTACTTTGTTATTATGTTCCTGTCCCTAAATCTGTCTTCATCTAAAATACACATAAAATTATATGACTACAAGTTGTGTGTATAAAAGTATCACACTTGACTACATACTTGAATACAAATATACTTTATATATAAATGTATAATATACTATACATGCTTACTTTTATTATGATACCTTTTCATCAAATGTCTTTACTTTGAATTAATTGTGTACTCTGTCTGATTTCTAAAGAAAAACACTTCTGTGCAATCCTGTAGTCTGGAGATTTAATTGATAAAAATTCACAGAGGGTATTAAACCTGTGCTATTAAATCACCTTTTTGGTAGAACCTACCCTGTGAATTGGAAGATTCCTCCAGATGTTATATATAATAATTTCAGATTTTTATTTATATTCCCTCATATACTAATATATACAAAAATATGCATGCCCATGCATTCACCTATGCATGTATATACACACACATACATATATATTTACATGAATTCTTAATGATATCTCATTATATGTAGCATATCATGATAATCCGAGGTGTGTATACAAATGTGTGCTTACACACACACACACACACACACACACACGTATATATATATATATATAACTATAATTAATGGTTTTAATTCACCAAAAATATGTAAAATATAAAAAATATAATCCTAAAAATTGCTTCATATTAAAGTTATATGGATTTGACTTAAGGTTTAATTGGTATACTGATGTCCTGGTTAGGGACACCTCCAATTTATAACAACACATTCTCTGTAATGTATAGTCTTAGAAAGTTGTCTGTAGCACTGAGGTTAAAGTGATCTATTTAGGATTAAACTGTCAGTATGTGTAGAGACAGGATTTCAACAGCTAAACACCAATGTACTAGGTTATGATGTTTCTCCCAATAAACACATAAAAGCCTCAATCATATATACATATGCAGTCAAACAGTTGTGAACAAAAATAGTTCAGGTCACTAAAAATACAGTAGTTAAATTTATGAATATTCAAGACACTAATAAAATTATAAAAATCAATAAAGAAGGAAGAAGGGAGGTAGTGAGAGAAGTAGAGATTGTATTACATATAAATAGTTGTTTGCTATTTCCTTCCCCAGCTCATTTCACAGATGAATAACATTCCAGTCCTGCCTGGATGACAAGCTGTCTGCCAAGGAACCACTCACTGGAAGCTCAGCCGAGAAATGGAACTAGTTCAGAGACACAGTGACGGAAACATCAAAGGCAGTCCTAGGCCCCAAACAATGCAACCACCAGAACTGGTTCGATGAGAACAACACTGCTATTGAAGACCTATTGAGCAAAAAGAACAAAGCCTTTATGGATTGGCAAAATAACCCAAACTCTGCTCCTAAAAAGGACAGATTCAAGTCTCTCCAAGCCACAGCACTGTGTGAGATCAGGAAGATGCAAGACCGATGGTGGGGAAAAAGGCAGAAGAAATCCAGAGCTTTGCTAATACAAAAAACTACAAACAATTTTTCAGTGCTCAAGATTGTCCATGGGCCATTAAAACCCACCACCACTCCCTTGCTATCCTCTGATGGTGACACTCATAAAAGATAAAAAAGGCATCAGCAACAGATGGAAAGAACACTTCAGTCAGCTTCTCAACTGACCTTCTTCAGTCGACCAAAGCTCCCTTGACCAGATCCCCCAAAACTGCACCATTGAACAACTTGACATCTCTCCTTCAATAGAGGAAGTCCAAAAAGCCATTAAACAAATGAGTGCAGGCAAGGCACCCTGTAAAGACGGGATCCCAAGCGAGGTATACAAGGCCTTAAATGGAAAGGCGCTCCAGGCATTCCACATAGTGCTGACCAGCATATGGGAAGAGGAAGATATGCCCCCAGAACTCAGAGATGCCTCTATCATAGCCCTATACAAGAACAAAGGTGCACGAGCAGCCTGTGACAACTATAGAGGCATCTCACTACTCTCCACTGCTGGAAAGATCCTCATCTGTGTTATACTCAACAGACTCCTGTCATCTGTTTTAGAGCAGAACCTGCCTGAATCACAATGTGGCTACCGACCAGATCGTAGCACCATCAACATGGTCTTCATGGTGAGGCAAATGCAGGAAAAATGCCTTGAGCAGAACCTGAGTCTCTACATTGTCTTCATAGAGCTGACAAAGGCATTCGACACAGTAAACAGGGACGCATTGTGGATGATCCTCAGCAAGCTCGGCTACCCAGCAAAAATCGTCAAACTGATCCAGCTCTTTCATGTCGACATGACAGGGGAAGTACTATCTGGTGGAGAGACTTGCCATTGCTTCAACATCTCCAATGGTGTGAAACAAGGCTGTGTCCTCGCTCTGGTACTATTCAACCTATTTTTCACCCAAGTATTATGACATGCTGTGATGGATCTAGACCTGGGTGTCTACATCAAATACCGACTGGATGGCTCACTATTCGACCTTTGCCGCCTGACTGCAAAAACAAAGACAACAGAGAGACTCATCCTTGAAGCTCTCTTTGCAGATGACTGTGCTCTCATGGCCCACCAAGAAAATTATCTCCAAACAATTTGGACAGGATCTCTAGAGAAGCAAAATTATTTGGCCTGACTATCAGCCTCAGCAAAACAGAGGTGCTGTTCCAACCTGCTCCAGAGAGGCCAACTAACCAGCCATGCATTACAATCAACGGCACGCAGCTTTCCAACGTCAACACTTTCAAGTACCTGGGCAGCACCTTCAACAACGACGGGTCCCTAGACCACGAGATTAATGCCAGGATCCAAAAAGCCAGCCAGGCACTCGGGCGGCTGCGCTGCAAAGTCCTCCAACACAGAGGTGTAAGCACTGCGACGAAGCTCAACGTGTACAACACAGTGGTCCTCAGCTCACTCCTGTACGGTTGCGAGACATGGACACTGTACCGGAAGCACATGAAGCAGATGGAGCAATTCCACCAGTGCTCTCTCCGGTCAATCATGAGGATCTGATGGCAGGACCAAATCACCAATCAGGAAGTCCTCGACAGAGCCAACTCCACCAGCATCGAAGTCATGGTCCTCAAAACCCAGCTATAATGGTCTGGACACGTCATCCGCATGGACCCACAGCGAATACCAAGACAGGTATTCTATGGTGAACTGTCAGCTGGACTCAGGAAACAAGGCTGACCAAAGAAAAGATTCAAGGATCAGCTAAAGTCAAACCTAAAGTGGGCTGGCATTACACCAAAGCAACTAGAACTCGCTGCCTCTGACAGAGGCAGCTGGCGAACCCACATTAACCATGCCGCCACCACCTTTGAAGAAGAACGACGTCGACCTCTTGCCGCTGTGCCAACATGAGGCCACAACCGCACCTCCCATAACAACTGGAGTTCCATGCTCCACGTGCCGCAAATTTTGCGCCTCAGCCTTTGGACTCCAAAGCCACTTGAGGGTACACCATAGATGAAACTGCACAAAGACAATAGTCATTCTTAGTCACCGAGAGACTACCACTACTAGAGTCATTATTAGAAGAGTCCATCTCTATTGCTGACTGTATTCTAACTTATGGTAAGCATCTTCTTTACTATCTGATGTTTTCATCTGGAATGCCAGGCTATACTTAATCAGTATCTATGTAAATGTTATTTATCAACACTATGGGTTTTGGGGTTTTGGCATTTCTTCTGTGTTAAACTTCTTTTACTTTCCTTTTTATTTGAAGGGATGATGGGAATGGAAGAGAGACAAAATTAGGTCCAGGAAGGAAGGAAGGACTAAGAGGATGAGGTCTTTTCTAACTAAACATTTTTCAGGTCTTTGATAGGCTTGGGCTCAAGAAAAGCCATAGGTTTTTTTTTTTAAACCCTTACCTTTCATCTTAGAATCAATACTGTGTATTGGTTCCAAGGCAGAAGAGTGGTAAGGGCTAGGCAATGGGGGTTAAGTGACTTGCCCAGGGTCAAACAGCTGGGAAGTGTCTGAGGCCAGATTTGAACCTAGTACCTCCCATCTCTAGACCTGGCTCTCAATCCACTGAGCTACCTAGCTGCACACCTAAATAGGTTTTAAGATTATGCTTGCTTCAGAAAAATACATTTAACTCTACTATTAAATATTTTGGATGAGAAATATCAAAGAATTCCATATTTATTAATATTTCACAATATATTTAATAAAAATCATACATTCAGTAGCACATAATCGAATCATAGACAACAACAACAACAACAACAACAAAAAAACTTGCAGACCAAAACACATTAAAAGCAATAATTGATAAAGGAAGCAAAAGATAAAATTATCAGTAGAGAACAAGTTTTTATATCCAGCACAATAAAATGGTCAGAGATTAAATCGTAAAACACAGTCATGTAAAATATAAAGATAAAAACAAGAAAAAATCAATATTGTGTTATAGGTAATTCAGTCTTCAGAGAAGCATTCCTATTTCTGAAAAAAAACATTAAAAAACACTAGACAAAGAAAGAAATATTGAAATACCTCTATATTTTTAAAATCCAGAAAATGAATTTATTTATCTAATTTATATATCTACAAGAGAAGAAAATTTCTTAAAATAACAAAATTGAGAAATGTTAAAATAAAATAAAAGAAAAATTCTATAGAATATATTTAACAACTTTTAAAGAAAATTTACATTCCACACTAGCTAACTTGATCAAGAAAAACATAAAGAAGAAAACAATATCGTCAAGGTGAATTTAAAAGAAAGATGCAATAAAAATAATACACACAATTATATAATAAAACTGATATTTTTAAAATGATAAGAAATTACATAAAATAGCAAATCACTTTTATCAAATAAGAAATTTACATTCTAAGTAATCCAGTCTCAGAATAAAAAATGTCTCGCCACAAAAGAGTGAAACAATACATAAAAGCAATGGGTCAGAAAAATTTACAAGTGAAAAATTTTAAAATAGTCAAAAATACTTTTTAAAGTTTACATGATACATCTACTAAGTAAGTTTTAAGATAGCTATGAACTTGATAGTCATAGTGGGGATATATAAAACAGAAAGAAAACTGTATATACACCCCTTTACTAAATATTGACACAGACATACATATGTAGAAAAATTCTGTAATATTGGATATACCTAGAAAAATTTTATCACAAAGTTGAATTATACCAAGGATAATAAGGAGATTAATCTTTGGAAATCAATGAAAGCAATTATCGTACTTAGTCATGGGTAACAGTAATAAAAACTGTTTCTCCAAAATAAAAAGGAAAATTACCTTTGATAAAGCACATGCCTATCTTTTTTCATCACCTAAAATATAAATATAGAAGCGTTGTGGAAATATTCTTTCACACTAACAAAAGTATGTTTCTAACATGAAGAGGTAATATAATTTGTAAGACAAAAATACTAAAAATGTTTCCACTTCAAATTAAGAAAAATTAGAATGTTTTTGTTTATTTCTACTATTTTACATAATTCTAGATTTACTGGCATAGTCATATATATATATATATATATATATGAGTAAAGAGTAGATCTAATTATTCCTATTCATAGACATATTTATGATTACTTAGAAAAACCTTGAACATTCAAAAAGGAAATCTTAAAATAATTAACCCTCTCAAAAAATGTATCAGACCCAAATAATTCCATAATGGGTACACGCTTTAATTTAACCCTAGTATAATTTCTTATAGTATGAGAATTTTCTTGAAAGTTATTATAAAATGCATAGAACATCCAAGATAACCTACTAATTAAACAAAATTATATTACAAAGAAGTAGTTAGCAAAACTATTCAGCACTGCATAAAAATAAAAAAAATTGGCATAGTGGAATAGCTTTGCTAAGCAAGGGGGAAAATCAATTTAAAAGAGCTACTCGGTATTTGAAGACTCTAATAACAAAAATACTGGAATAAGGCCTTCTTTTACAGGAACTGTTAAGAAAACTGGACAATATTATGGAAGGAATTGGCATATGACCAATATCTTACACTATGGCAAGATATACAAAATGAGTATACAACTTTAATATTAAATAGGGAGAGAGAGAGACAGAGATACAGAAAAAGTCAGAGATACAGACACACACACATAGAGACATATAGGCAAAGCAAATAAGAAATATGGTATATTTTATATATGACTAAGGGGAAATGATTTAAAGCAAAATTTATAGAGGAAATAAATAAAATAAAATAGGCAATAAATAGAATTTTTAAAATAATATTTTATTTTCCCAATTATATGTAATAATAATTTTAACATTTTTTTTTCTGAAATGACAAGATACAGATTGTCTCCCTTTCTCCCATCTACCTTGCCTGAGATGGTAATCAATTTGATCTGGGTTATACATGTATGATCATGCAAAACATGTTTCCATCTGGGACATGTTATAAGAGAATACTAATATAAAACAAAAATACCAACATAAAAATATAAGCAAAGTGAAAAAAAAAAGCTTTGATCTGTGTTCAAACTCCATAATTTCTTTGTCTGAAAATCTTCAGAATTTTTTGGATCACTATTTTGCTAAAAATAGCGCAGTCTGTCACAATTGGTTATCATACAATATTGACATTACTATGGGCAATGTTCTCCTGGTTCTGTATACTTCCTTTGCATCAGTTCATGTAGGTCTTTACAGGTTTTTTTCCTATAATCTAACAGCTTATCATTACTTTTAGCACAATTGTATTACATTACAATTATATGCCACAATCTTGTCAGCTCTTCCTCAATTGATCAAAATCTCCTCAATTTCCAGGAATGGTAATAAACAGTAATCATAATGGAGAATTAAAAAAAACAAACAACTTTTATGTCTCTCTAACCAAGGCCTCATCTCTCAAATACACAGAGAAAGAAATCAAATATATAGTAACACGTCATTCCCAAGTTGATAAATGGTTAAGTGATATGAATAGACAGTTCTCCAAGTAATAAAAATATGTATAGTTATAGGAAAATTGCTCTAAATAATTACTAGTTAGAGAAATACAAATTAAAATCAATCTGAGGAACAATGCTACACCTATCAGATTGATTATTATACAAAAGAAGAAAATGAAAAAAAATCTTGGTGGGGATATGGAAAAATTGAGACTAATGCACTATTTAGGGAGTTGTAAACTATTTCAAACATTCTTATAAACAATTTGGATCTATGTCCAATGGACTGTAAAAGTCTTTCAGGATTACTAGATTTTCATCCCAAAGAGATTGTGGAAAGGAAATAAGACTGACAGTTTGTGGGGGAAGGGGCATCTGGGAGTGGCAGTTGGGTCTTGTGACTAGCTCTTCCTTCCTACTGGGAGTGGCAGTTGGGTCTTGTGATGAGCACTTACTTCCTGCCTGGGGGGGGGGGGGGGACTTTCTTCCTGGTATTGGAGGAGGAAGGAGCTTGTTCAGCCCAGTCTGGAGTGGCATGCTCTTCTTGGTTCAGCCGGAAGACACAGGCTTCTGAAGGTTAGAACTGTTCTTGTTTGCTTTCTGTCTACTGCTAAGATTCTGAATTATACAAAACTGGACTGATATAGAGTAGACGGGAGTGGGAGAACCCTCCGCCAACCTCTGGGGCCTGGCCAAACTCTGAAGCTGAGGAAAGAACTCCAATTCCAACTGGTTATTAAAATTTATATTATTTGAATTCACAATCAGATAAGTGGACTATCTTTTCTGGTCATAGAGAGAGCTGAACTTCAGTTCAAGCATTCCAGGACAAACAGTCCTTATCGGATCCCCCCCCCCCCCCCGCTGTTTCCTCTCAGCAGGGGGCATCTCCCTCTCTTGCCTCACCAAACAAAATTCCCTCTCTCCCCTCTCTCCTCCATACCCTGCTACAAACCTCCCATTATCCCCCTGTTTTCCAATTCCCCATTTCCTTTCCCAATAAATATTAAAAGATAAAAAAACAAAAAAGGAAAAGGAAATATATGTACAAAATATTTAAAGTATCTTTTATGTGGTGGCAAAAATTTGAAAGTGAGGAGATTGGGAATTGACTAGGTAAGTTTCAATATATGATTATAATGGAATACTATTGTGCTATAAAAAATTACAAGGAATATTTTGGAAAAACCTAGAAAGACTTACATAATATAAAGAGGCCTAAGCAGAAACAAAAGAGAATTGTACATAATAAAAGTAATATTGTACAATGGACATGAATAATTTAGGAATTCACAGCAGCATAATGATCCAAAAATAATCCTACCTAAAGGATTTATGATGAAAAATGCCATCTGGCTTCAGAGAAAGAACTGATGGATTCTGAATCCAGACCAAATTACTTTATATTTATTTCAATTTCTTTCTTAATATTTTATTCAAGTTTTCTTCCATGAAAGGATTAATATGGGAGAATGTTTTACATAAGTGTACATGTAAAATCTAGATCAGATTTCTTGCTTTCTAGGTAAGGAGGAAGCTCAATGAGGGAGGGAGAGGAATCAAGATGAAAAATTAATTATAATCTAAAAATATTTTACACATAATTAGAGAAAAATAAAATGGTACCAATTTAAAAAAATGTATATGGGGTGAGGACTGAATATGGCTGTATGCATGTTTATGTGTATACATGTGTATATGTGTATGTATACATTCATATATAAAAGACACATGCTAATTAGATTAACATAATATTAGAGCAAAAGGTACTAGCAATTTAAAGGACATGAAAATTAATCTCTGCCCTCAAAGAGCTTACATTATGTTAGGGAGCAGAAAAACTTTATAAATAAAGAATCTAGGAAATATGCAATAGATACAAGATGTTATTGGAAAGGAGAGCACTGGAAGTGACAACTCTGTGGTCAATCTAGCTTAAATTAACAAGCATTTAGTAAGTACCTACTAAGCACTGAATACAAAAAAAGGTGAAAAATCACTCTTCTTAATGAGGTTGTTTCACATGGGAACAACTGCATACACACAAGATAGAGGACAAAGTGAAGATAAAACAGAAAAATGAGTCACTATAGTTTATTAAATAGAAGAGTGAAATCATCAGATTTGTAATTTAGGAAGATCTATTTGGCAGTTGTCTGAAGGATAACCTGAATTACACTTGATACACAAGCCAGGGAGATCCACCATTAGCTTACTGCAATATTTCAAGTGTGACATGATGAAGATCTGAGGCAGGGTGGAGGCAATTACAGAGGAGGGAAAATGTTATATATAAGAGGACAGGCAAGACTTCACAGCTGATTAAATGTTGGGGTAAAAAATAGTGAGAAATCAAGGATGACACTTCCGTTCTGAGTCTAATTGTGATTCTAGTTGTGACTGAGAAAATGGTTGTGTCACTGATAGTTCTATGCAAATTAGAAAGAATATTCACATAAAATCTTCATTGGAAATATCTCAAAAGAGAGTAGGAATTCTAAGGATCCAAAAACTTAGTGGCCAATTGTTACTGCTTATTTGAGGGTCTATATCTTGATAAACACATCACTGGCATAGCCATTCTTATATACAATAGATATAATGTTATTTTCTCACTTATTTATAAAGGAATTCAAATTTTAAATTTTGCTTTGTACAAAAACTTTTTAATTTGATGTAATCAAAATTATTGATTTTACATTTTGTGATTTTTTTCTAGCTCTTGCTTGGTTTTAAAGTCTTTCCTTTCCCACAGATCTGACAAGTACACTATTCAGTGTTCATCTAATTTGCTTATAGTTTTCTTCCTTATATTCAGGTCATTCACCCATTCTGAGTTTATCTTGGTGTAGGGTGTGAGGTGTTGATCCAAACCTGATCTCTCCCATACTGTCTTCCAATTTCCCCAGCAGTTTTTTATCAAATAGTGGGTTTTGGTCCCTAAAACTGGGATCTTTGGGTTTATCATATACTGTCTTGCTGAGGTCTCTTCCCCCAGTCTATTCCACTGATGCTCCTTTCTGTCTCTTAGCCAGTACTAAATTGTTTTGATAACAACTGCTTTCTATATATATAGTTTGAGATCTGGAACTGCAAGTCCTCCTTAGTTTCCATTTTTTTCCCATGATTTCCCTGGATATCCTTGATTATTCTTCTTCCAAATGAACTTTGTTATGATTTTTTCTAATTCAATAAAAATGTTTTTGGTAGTTCAATGGGTATGACACTAAATAGGTAAATTAATCTGGGTAAGATTGTCATTTTTATTATGTTAGCTCGTCCCACCCATGAGCAATCAATGTTATTCCAATTGTTTAGATATAGTTTTAATTGCATGGAGAGTGTTTTGTAGTTGTGTTCATATAATTCCTGTGTTTGTTTAGGCAAATAGACTCCTAAGTATTTTATATTGTCTATGGTAATTTTAAATGGAATTTCTCTTTCTAATTCTTGCTGCTGAAATGGGTTGGAGATATATAGAAATGCTGACGACTTATGTGGGTGTATTTTGTATCCTGCAACTTTGCTAAAATTGTTGATTGTTTCAACTAGCTTTTTGGTTGATTGTCTAGGATTCTTTAAGTAGACCATCATATCATCTGCAAAGAGTGATAACTTGGTCTCCTCATTGCCAATTTTAATACCTTCAATTTCTTTTCCTTCTCTAATTGCTACTGCTAGTGTTTATAGTACAATGTTAAATAATAGAGGTGATAATGGGCATCCTTGTTTCACTCCTAATCTTATTGGGAAGGTTTCTGGTATATCCCCATTGCAGATGATGTTTGCTGATGGTTTTAGATATCTACAGTTTATTATTTTTAGGAAAGGCCCTTCTATTCCTATACTTTCTAGTGTTTTCAATAGGAATGGGTGTTGCATTTTATCAAAGTCTTATTCTGCATCTATTGAGATAATCATGTGATTTTTGTTAGTTTGCTTGTTAATATGGTAAATTATGTGGATGGTTTCCCTAATATTGAACCATTCTTGCATTCCTGTTATGAATCCTACCTGGTCATAGTGAATAACCTTTGTGATGACTTGCTGGAGTCTTTTTGCTAGTATTCTATTTAAGATTTTTGCGTCTATATTCATTAAGGAGATGGGTCTATAGTTTTCTTTCTCTTTTTTTGACTTGCCTGGCTTTGGGATCACTACCATGTTTGTGGTGTAAAATGAATTTGGTAGAACTCCTTCTTTGCTTATTCTGTCAAATAGTTTGTATAATATTGGGGTTAGTTGTTCTTTGAATGTTTGATAGAATTAATTTGTGAATCTATCTGGACTGGGGGATTTTTTCTTAGAGAGTTCTTTGATGGCTTGTTCAATTTCTTTTTCTGGTATGGGGTTGTTTAGTAATTTATTTCTTCCTCTCTTAGTCTAGGCAATTTATATTTTTTGTAAGTATTCATTCATATCACCTAGATTTCCATATTTGTTGTCATGTAACTGGGCATAATAGTTTTTAATGATTGCCGTAATTTCCTCTTCATTAAAGATCTCCTGTTTCATCTTGGATAATGTCAATTTCGTTTTCTTCTTTCCTTTTTTTAATTAGACTGACCTGTACTTTGTCTACTTTATTTGTTTTTTCAAAGTACCAGCTTCTAGTGTTATTTATTAAATCAATAGTTCTTTGACTTTGAATTTTATTAATTTCTCTTTGATTTTTAGGATCTCTAATTTAGTCTTTATCTGAGGATTTTTAATTTGTTCACTTTCTAGTTTTTTAATTTGCATGCCCAATTCATTAACTTCTGCCCTCCTTCATTTGTTAACATATGAACTCTAGGATATAAATTTCCCCCTTAGTACTGCTTTAGCTTCATCCCATGATTTTTGAAAGGATGTCTCATCATTGGCATTTTCTTCAATGAAGTTATTAATTGTTTCTATGATTTGTTCTTTAAATAACTGGTTTTAGAGAATTGTATTGTTTAATTTCCAATTAATTTTTGATTGACCTCTCCATGTACCCTTACTAATTATTATTTTCATTGCATTGTGATCTGAGAAGTTTGCATTTATTATTTCTGCTTTTTTGCACTTGTTTGCAATGTTTTTATACCCTAATACATGGTCAATTTTTGTGAATGTACCCTGTGCTGCTTTTTGTAACTATTTATTTATCTCCACATGTGTACTAACTCTAATTTTTCTAAGATTTCATTTGCTTCTCTTAGCTCTTTCTCATTTTTTTTTTGGTTTGATTTATCTAGTTTAGATAGAGGAAGGTTCAGGTCTCTCACTAGTATAGTTTTTCTATCTATTGCATCCTTGAGCTCCACTATTTTCTACTTTAGAAATTTGGATGCTCTGCCATTTGGTGCATACATGTTGAGTACTGATATTTCCTCATTGTATATACTGCTTTTTATCAGGATGTAATTACCTTCCCTATGTCTTTTAACTAGATTTATTTTTAATTTGTCTTCAAAATTAGAAGGGAAGCAACAAATTTGGAAGCAGTCTTCATTACAAAAACCTCTGACAAATGTCTAATTAATGAAATTTATAAAGAGCTAGACCAATTGTACAAAAAATCAAGCCATTATCCAATTGATAACGGACAAGAATAGGAAATTTTCAATTAAAGAAATCAAAACTATTAATAAGCACATAAAAAGTGTTCTAAATATCATAATCAGTGAAATGCAAATCAAAACAACTCTGAGGTATCACCTCACACCTAGCAGATTGACTAACATGACATCAAAGGAAAGTAATGAATGCTGGAGGGGATGTGGCAAAGTCAAGACATTAATGCATTGCTGGTGGAGTTATGAAATGTTCCAACCATTTTGGAGGGCAATTTGGAACTATCCCCAAAGGGTGCTAAACATATGTCTGCCCTTTGATCCAGCCATAGCACTGCTGGGTTTGTACTTGTGATATTAAAATCACTTTGAAAGTCTGATATATATTAATTTAAGGTCACCAAGGAATTCACTTATGTAATTCCTAAATGAGACACTCAAGACAGGTGCCAAATTTTTTCTGGTGTTTTAATTACAACAGCAGGAAGAAAGTATGAGAGAGAGAGAGAGAGAGAGAGAGAGAGAGAGAGAGAGAGAGAGAGAGAGAGAGAAGGAAAGAAGTTTAACTCAGACCCACTCTGGCTCAGGCTGAGCCAAAGGGGGCTTTAAGGCTTTGGATAGACAAGGCAGAGAAAGGGATCAGTCCTTATCACTCATGTGACCAATTTGAAGGAAAGAAGTCCTCAGGGCTCCTCCAACTCCAACCTTGAACTCACTCTAGCCTTCCTTACAGGAAGCCCCAAGAACTCCAGAGGCTATTCTCTACCTCACTTCCTGGGTCTCACATGTGCCAATGGTGGCTCTAGCTTGACCTAGGACTGCCCAGAGGTCTGTCCTTTTTTTGCACATGTCTGTTGAAGGCCATATTCTCAAATAATTAAATCTTGAGTTTGCCTCAGCCCTTCCTAATCTTGTTACACTGAGTAGGGTGGAGAATGTAGTTTCCAAGACCTGATTCTGTTATTCCAAGTATCTCTATTGTTATTGATCAGGAAATAGCTAAATCCAATCTTCTAAATAATGGTGTGAATAGGGAGGAATAGTTTTGAAATTTGCACACCCCAAAGAGATAATAAGAAAAAAGACATGTACAAGAATATTCATAGCTGCACTCTGTGGTGGCTAAAAATTGGAAAATGAGGGGATGCCCTTCAATTGGGGAATGGCTGAAAAAATTGTGGTATATGTTGGTGATGGAATACTATTGTGCTCAAAGGAATAATAAACTGGAGGAATTCCATTGGGACTGGAACAACCTCCAGGAGTTGATGCAAAGTGAGAGGAGCAGAACCAGGAAAACACTGTACACAGAGACGGATACACTGTGGTACAATTGAATTTAATGGACTTATCCATTAGTGGCAATGCAATGATCCTGAACATCTTGGAGGGATCAATGAGAAAAACCTCTATGAACATTCAGAGGAAAAACTGTTGGAGTAGAAACACCAAAGAAAAACAAATGCTTGAATACATGGGTCAAAGGGATATGGTTGGGAATGTAAATTCTAAATGATCATCCTAGTGCAAACATCAACAACATGGAAATAGGTTCTGATCAAGGACACAAGTAATACCCAATGAAATTGCATGTTGACTGCAGGAAGGGTGTATGAAGGGGAGGGAGGGAAATTATGTGATTATTGTAACCAAGGAATAATGTTCTACATGGACTAAATAAACTAAATCAATGGAAAAAATAAATAAAATATGCTTTGTCTTAATTAAGTAAAAACTTAAATGCCTTGTCATATTCATCACTTCTGAAAAAAGTATTTGTTTTCTAATTGTATTTGTCTTTATATGAAAACATTTCTTAAACATTCATCATATTTTAAATTTCTATAATTATAATTTAATTTGGAGCACTATGCTTCAAGGAACCCTTGAAAATATTTTATACTGAATGATATATTAAGATGCAAACCAAAACATATATGTTATTCTATTTTAACCTGAATTATAATACTTAGAATTCATATAAAGTTTTTAATATTCAGGCCACTTTAAAAACATTAATTAATCATGCCTCTAGTATTGGCTCACCTCCCAATTATGCTAAATCTAAATACTCTAGACAATTCAATTGTGTAAACTGACTGTTTAAAGAACAAAAAAAAATGGTTTCACTTGGCTTGGAAGTCAGCATTATTCTCTAATTTTGAATGGTTGCTTAAATATTGAAGAATAATCACATATTAATAGCTCAGTGGATTGAGAGCCAGGACTAGAGACAGGAGTCCTCAGTTCAAATCTGACTTCAGACACTTCCTAGCTGTGTGAGGCCGGGCAAGTCACTTAACCTCCATTGGCTAACCCTTAACACTCTTCTGCCATAAAAACCAATGCTCAGTATTGAATCTAAGATGGAGGGTAATGGTTTACAAAGATTAAAGGATGAAATTTTACATTGAATGGTACTGAGTGTGAAGTTAAAATCACAGATATCTAAAATTAGATGGAAATGTAGATGTCAGTTAGTCTAACCTGTCAAAACTCTGTCCAGAGGGCAGTAGTGAGAGGGAAAAACACACAGAGGGCTCAAATTCAAATAAGGGATGATGTTTTTTCTGGCTTATTTTTAAGGTATGTGTGTGTGTGTGTGTGTGTGTGTGTGTGTTAGATTTGACAAGGCTATTGCAAAGTACCTATTTTTATGTTCTTTTCTGTACATTTGTTTTCTAGATATTTAAACATATTTTTAAATTTTTTCCCAAATGTCTACTACTATACACTTTCACAACCTGCTGTGAGGAGGGGGGTATCAGACATCTTTTGACTTTCAGTATAATAAGGTATTTGAAGAGAATTCTAATTCAGCTATAATTTTTATTCTGAAAGACTTTGTATCCCTCATAGTCTGTGATTTTGAAAAGACAAAAATGGATAGAGGACATTTACATTTTTTGTGTTTTTATTTTTTATGTTGAGTTGCAAATTCTCTTCCTCTCCCCAGTAACTTCTCTACCTACTGGGAAGGCATGTCATATAATACTCATTATACAGGTGAGGTCATGCAAAGTATATTTCCATGTTAGCCATTATGCAAAGAAAAGCAAGAAAAAGAAAGTAAAAGAAAGTTTATTTCAATCTATACTTAGAGTTCCTCAGTTCTCTTTGTAGAGGAAGGTGGTATATTTCATCACAAGTCCTTTGAATTGTATTGGATCATTGTGTTGATCAGAGAAGCTAAGCAAAAGTCATATATCTGAGCAAATAAAAACAATTCTGTTTGTATGGAAATTTAAGCTAGCTCTTTAATCTTGAGAAAGTATTTTTCCTTTCTGAACTGAATTATCTTTTTATCATCTCTAATCATGGTCTTGTATCAAACTCATGTTCTGACATTATTAAAATCGCTTTATTAAAATTTACTGTGAATGATTAATTATACTCAGAATTGGGTTTCTTGACCTGTATCAGTTCTAGAATGAAATTAAAGCATTACCTCAAGTTTCCTCAGCTTGTAGTTACTTTCATCACTTCCTTAACTTTCAGAGGGATTAAGTTGTGCAAAAGAAAGGCAAAAATGTATTGGATGATTCAGTTTTAGTAAATTGAGATTGGCAGATGATGCATGGTTGTTAACAAAATTTTAAAAGTCATCTTTAAAATTGTACCCTAAAATTAAATGTCAAATTCTAAAAATGACACTAAATATAATAGCTATCTTGAATGACCATGCAAAAAGATTTCTTTTACTTTTGAACAACTAGAACCCTAAATGCATTATAAGAGAAAATAGGAAGTTGAAATGGAAGGTAGATAAAATGCACTCGATTCCTTCACTATCACCTCCAGTCATCTTGCATTTATATTGTATACATTTTCACCTGATGAATCTTTCATTTATATCAGGGACTCTTTTATTTTATCTTTTCATTCCTACTACCTAGCTCAGTCCTAGGTATACAGTAGGTCTTTAATAAATAATTATTTACTGGTTGTCCTCATCTACCACACATGTTCTCTATCATCTTTGTAGTGATTGATGAACTCGGTTATAAAAGCAGTTCATAGAATTATTTAGACCCGAGAAGAGACTCTAGAGGACATTTTTCCAAGGTGAAAGTCCTTAGAGGGACACATAGACTTATCCTCTTCCATTGCCATGAATTATATGTATATAGCCCATTTTTCATCATATGTGTTCATTTCTATTATAAAGAAGACCTGGTGAAGGAGAGATTTCAGATTAGTGTCAGTCCATAACAACAGAAAGAAAGATAATTGGGGGGTGGAGTCAAGATGGCACCTTAGAAGCAGCAAAAGTTCAGACTTCTGAAAACCCTTCCTTACTGATCACAAACTGAATGCTCCTAGGGGACTGAAATTCAAACTTAACAACAGGACAGAGGTAGGGAACCCTCCTTCTGGACTCAAATCAAAAGGTATGCCCCCCAAAAGCCAGAATCCAAGAACACTTGGGTGTAAGGGGAAGGCAGAGGGAAGGTCCCAGGACCCCTCCCCCCCAACCCAGAGGGCTTAGCCCCCAGCAGCAGTGGGAACCTCTGGGCAGGCAAAGGTGCTGGTTTGGAGGATCTACCTTGTGAGCAGCAGTGTGCCAGGCTCAGAGTGTCCAGTGTGGACAGCTGGGAGGAAGCCAGGGAGAGCCTGTGGCTGTGGCTAAGTCCTTCCATCTGACTCCAGTCTCACTGGGGGGGTTGCCTCTGGGCACATCCAGACCAATCCAGTTGAACCTAATCCCATCAGGACTCCTCAGAGCTCAGGGAGGCCAGGACACCTCTCTCCCTAGAGTGCAGGGCTTCTGGCAATGATAGGAACCTCCGGGAGGGCAAAGGCACTGGGGAAACTTCCAGATAGTGGAGAAGCAGCTAGAGAGACCTGGAGAGAGCCTGGGAGGCCCAGCCTTCCAGGAGTCTTCGGCCTCAGAGCACATACAACCCAACCCAGTTGAACTTAATCCAATCAAAAGCCTCCAGAGGACAGGGAAGCTAACATTCCTCCCCTAGAGACTGTGACACCAAGAGATCTGATAAAGCTCCAAGAGGGGAGACAGCCCCAAAGCAAAAAAAAAATGAGAGGAGCAAGAGTACAGATAAATACAGGGAGCAAGGAAGGGATAAACTGGAGCAAACAACAGAAAAAGAAGAAAGAAATTACAATAGACAGCTTCTGCACAGGTAATGAGCAAGGAGCAAATGAAACAGAGGGGGAGGGATCAGCAAAGGAAAAAACAGAAATCCCAGCAAATTGGATACAGGCTTTGGAAGAACTCAAAATGCAATTCAAAACACAATTAAGAGAGGCTGAAGACAATTGGGGAAAGAACTTAAAAATTAAGATAAGTCATCTGGCAACAGAGGCACTTGAACTAAAACAAGAAAATAGTTTCTTGAAAGCCAAAATCAACCAGCTGGAAAATGAGGCAAAGCAGATGAAAGAAGAGGTGAAGATGAAAGATGACAAAAAGGAGATGAAAGATGAGGTAAAGAGGATGAAAGATGACCTCCAAAGAAAATCAGACCAAAAGGAAAAGGACAACCAAAAAGTCAAGGATGAAATCCAGTCTTTAAGAACCAGAATACAACAACTAGAATCAAGTGACCTCACAAGACAGTAGGACACTATAAAAAAAACCAAAAGAATAAAAAAATTGAGGAAAATATGAAGCATCTCATTCACAAAACAGAGGATTTAGAAAATCATTCAAGGAGAGACAATTTAAGAATCATTGGTCTACCAGAAGACCATGACAAAAGAAAAAGCCTGGACATTATATTACAGGAAATTATTAAAGAAAACTGCCCCAATATCCCAGAACAAGAGGGAAAAGTGGAGATTGAAAGAATCCACAGATCACCTCCTGTACTTAATCCCCAACTGTCAACACCCAGGAATGTTATAGCCAAATTCAAGAACTATCAGACCAAAGAAAAAATATTACAAGCTGCCAAGAAGAAGTCATTCAGATACCACAGAACCACAGTGAGTATAATGCAGGATCTGGCTGCATCCATACTAAAAAAAAGAAAGGCATGGAATTATGATATTCCAGAAAGCAAGGGAACTAGGTCTACAACCAAGAATCAACTACCCAGCAAAACTGACTATATTCTTACAGGGGAAAATATGGTCATTCAACAAAATAGAAGAATTTCAAAAATTAGTAAAGAAAAGACCAGATCTGAACAGGAAATTTGATGTCCAAGCACAGAACTAAAGAGAATCATCAAAAGGTAATTTAAAAAGAGGGAAAAAAGAAAAACAAAACAAAACAAAAAAATTTTAAGATACTCAATAAGTTAAAATGATATGTATCCATATAAGAAAAGAGGTCATTGGTAACTCTTAAAAACTGTTGTTATTACCTGGGCAGCAAAAAGAAGTACACTTAGAGGGAACAGTGACAAACTGTATAGGATGAAAGGACAAGATATGGTAAATTATGTGAATAGATATATGCATGCATAAATACATACACGAGTATGCATATATATATATATACATATATAACTAGAGCTTAAAAATAGGTTAATATTAAAAGAAATGGGGAAACAAAATGGGGTAATTTTATATGTAAAAAGAAGCTCATGGTGGGAGGGGGGAGAACATCAATACACTGGAAGGGTAAAGAGGTTGGAGACAGGAAATACTCAACTTTTATGTGCTTTGAAATTGACTCAAAAAGGGAAAAACAACCCAATACATTGGGGGCAGAGAATAGATTCGTACCTTATAGGGGAATAGAAGGGTAACAAAGGGTCTGGTGGGAATGGAAGCAGTACAAGGAAAGGAAGGAGCAGGAGCTTAATTTTAGAAAGACTACAGGGAAAATTAGGGGGGGGGGAATAAGAAGGGAGGGAGCTAGAAAGGGAAGTAAAATAAGGTTGGGAACAAGGGGGACTGTTTAAAGGCAAACATTGGTGTAGAAGGAAATAGTGAAAGAAGAAAAGGCAGGAATAGGAGCAGAAATCAAAATGCTGGTAAATGCACAGCTAGTAATCATGACAAACCCAAAGACCCCAGCTTTTGGTACAAAAATCCATTATTTGATAAAAATTACTGGGAAAATTGGAAGACAGTGTGGGAGCGACTAGGAATAGATCAACACCTCACAGCCTACACCAAGATAAATTCAAAATGGGTGAATGACTTGAACATAAAGAAGGAAACTATAAGTAAATTAGGTGAACACAGAATAGTATAGATGTCAGACCTTTGGGAAGGGAAAGATTTTAAAACCAAGCAAGACTTAGAAAGAGTAACAAAATGTAAAATAAATAATTTTGTCTACATCAAATTAAAAAGTTTTTGTACAAAAAAAAAAACAATGTAACTAAAATCAGAAGAGAAGCAACAAATTGGGAAACAATCTTGCTTTCAGGAATATCATATTCCATGCCTTTCTTTTTTTCAGTGTGGATGCAGCCAGATCCTTATTGTTTATAAATTTCTGGGACTCTTCCCTTTGGGGCTCTTGTAATCAGAGCTTGAGTTAGATTACTCCTTTTTAACTATAGATTTTATTTAGTTATTTTAATAAATCTTATAAATATAATACTTGAGTTATTGTATATTAATTTTCTTTCTCACACTTTGGAGAATAAGGTATAATATTGGGTTGCAGTCATGAAGTACCTACAGACATGATTTAGGGCTTGTATGTAATCTCTTAGTCCAGATTACTTGCCTGGCTTTGATCTTTCACCTGGTCTTAACTATGAGCTTCTGTATCATCTATCACTTTTGAATATTTACTTCATACTGACTCTTGTGGGTAGCAATGTTTCCCTTTTATGTATCTCTTGTATTGAAAGCATTTTCTTTAAGTTTTCTAATATTCCAGTAAAAATGTGAGAGTTCCGACTCTAAGATTTACAAACTTTTCTATAAAACCTACTTAAGGCTACAACAAGGTGTCATCTATTAAAGTAAATTTTCCTAAAATTTGATGTCATTCTCGTCTTAAATAAACTGGTGACTTTTTGTATCCCTAGTAGTGAGCACAGTCCCTGTGATTTAATAGGCTCTTAATAACTATTTATTGATTGATTAGCTGACAATTCAGGATCAAATATAAAATGTTTGGTCTCTAAAAATCATTGATCCCCTTTTACTTTTCCAGGAACACTACCTTACATGTTCTCTATGAACCAGTATGTTTCCATATTTCTCATACAAGACTCTCAACTCATTGACTTTCTTCCTGGACTTGTTTCCTTTGTTTCCTTTGCCATCCAACTTTTGGAAAGCAGGCTTTCCTGATACTTTCTTAATGTTTGTTCCTTCCCTTTTGGAGTGTTGCTAATTTATTCTGTATAAAGCATTTATATAGTTTTGTTTTGTCTTTCCTCTGCTTCCACTAGATAATGTGAAGTCTTTGAGAGCAGCAATTTTCTTTTACCTTTCTTTGTATCGCCAATACTTAACACAGTGCCTGGTATATAGCAAGCACTTAACATGTACTCTTTTACTTACAAGGATACATGGTTGTATAAAACCGCAGGGAGCAAATTCTGTGAATTTTTAATTACAAGTCTTCCTTACCAGAGGATTGTGTTTAGAGGAAACATCAGTCCATTAAAATTCTTCTGTGCTAAAGGATTGACTTTTCGTGAATCTTTCCTATTCTAATTACAGCTTGTTAAAGTTTGATATAGTTTTAAGACTTTTTACTTTATGGGTGTGAAATGGAGTGCCTTAATTTATCCTACATTACATAGGAGATTGGGAAAGGAAATATTACTTAGCCTTATTTATGCAAGAGTCATATGGGATCCATTTGTACTCTGTAATAACCATAGGTGAATGTGGAAATTCTAATAGGCACAAAGATTTTCAGTTCAAATAAGAGTTCAAGAACCGTTAACTCTGATTGTTTTTTAGTTACTGAACCCCATGTCACTTATTCATTTATTAAGCTCCTTCTTTGGAATAGGCAGTTAAGGTAAAATGAGACAGAATAAATTTGTAAGCTCAAATTTATGATTCATTGTTGAAGAAAGAAAGAAAGAACAACATGACATATACAAAATGACAAACTTACAATGCAACTATTGTTAAGCAGCTACTAGGTATAGAACTATGTGTTAAGTATGGAGAAGACATAAAAAATTATGTTACTACTCACCAGAGACTCATTTAAATATAGTTTATTAGGGAGATGTTTTCATTCAACAAACTTGTTGAATGCAAAAAAGATCTGAAAATATTTTCTATTTTCCCTTTTAAAATTCATCATTTACCAATAGTTGTTGAAACTTTTTATAGGTACTAATTGTACTTTGAAAAGGGAAAATTTCTGTCAAATTGAACATATTTTTGATGGAGGTCACTAATTTTTTGCAAATATTATGTGAGTTGAAATTTAAGATAAAAAATAATGTTTTGTTTTATTTCCCCAGCATTTGACCTTATTATTTAGTTGAATCCTGTGGTTTATTTTGGTTAAACTCTGCCAAGCACCCATAGTAATTGTTTATATTCTCCAGATAAGATGTGCATAATCATAAACTACTCTCCTGCTTCCACTGTAAGTTCTATAGAATGATATAACTATATTTGGTGTACAAATTTAGGCTTTTTAAAAATTATTTGCTCTTTCAAATTCACTATTATCATACTTTTTTCTTCTTCACTATTAAGCACTTAGAAACATTAATGTTTTCTCATGTCTGCTTCAGTTACCTTCATGATTTTTGAGATAAATTTTCTTTCGGTGGAAGTCTTTATATGCTTGTAAACATCTCCCTAACTCACTTATGAGTTTGAGGCATACCAGTTACACTTAACCTTGTATAGCCAATCCTGCCAAGATGGATTTACTAGAGTGTGCCTGATGTGAATGCTTCAACCTCTTGAAGCCACAGGTGAGAATTGGGTGAGAGAAAGACAGCAAAAGTAGATGAGGGGTAACCCTTAAAAGGGCTAAGTAAACTCCCACAAAAGAGGTGTGAATTTGGACACCCCAGAAAATAAATAAATAAAGGGAAACTAGAAAGATATTTCATACAAACGTATGGTGGCCTTGTTACATGGATTCATTGTTCTGGCCAAGATAAGATGAAAGCTTTCCTGGAGAGCTCAAGATCCAAGTGGCAACATTCAGCAGATTATTGTAAGAGGGGAATTGAGGAAATTGACTAGAATATTGACTAAATTATTTGAATTAGTTTTTTTTTTTTAATGGAGAAGTTTATGATAGTCCTTCAAGGCTAGGTCAATGCCACCAGAAATTACAGAAAAGTTATATTAAGATGCTTAATGAATAGGATGAAGTCTGTTTTTCTGTCTACTACTAGAGTTCCTTACAGAGGATAAATACATCCCAGTATTCTTCCCAGTACCTAACATTTGTCTATTACACAGTAGATATTTAATAAATGCTTGCTGATTTATTAATTAAAAAACATTAAATTATACTCATTGTTCTCATAAATAAAATCTATATAATCTGACTATTAAAATTACTCTCTGGAATTTCATCAAAATATCTCAACTATCCAGTGAAAATTTCTCTTTCTTCAGCACTTGACACCCTTGACCACCATCTTTTTTTTTTCTTCTGCAGAGATTATTCTTACTTGATTTCTGATATATGGTCTGGCCCTATGATACTTCTGGCCCTATGATTCAGTCTGAGTACTTCATCTCTTTCTTTCTTCTTCCCTGGCTTATCTTCCTTATGCCAAATTCTAAGTGTGGGTGGCATCAAGTACGGCCCTTGGCCTATTATCTCTTTTTAATGCCTTTTTTGGTGATGTAATTAATTATTTTGATTCACTTATCACCTACATGGAAATCATATAAATACATATTATATGCATACACATAATATGTTATATATATGTATATATATATATATATATATATATATATATATATATACATATAACACATACATGTATAGGTAGAAATCCCCAGATAACATCTACTCAGTGTTAGATACATACCATTCAGATACCATTTTGATATGTTCACCTGGATATCCCATGGGACCTCTCAGAATCCATAGGCTCTAAGTTAAATTCATCTTCCACTCCCCAAACCTATTCACCCCATTAACTTCTCAATTTCTTATTTTGGCTCATATTCTCTCAGTCATCTAGTCTTGAAACCTCAGGGTTAACTTTGATTCTTCCTTCTGAGTTATTATTTATACCCCCAAAACTATCATGTCTTAGAACTTCTCCAGAATCTGACAATCTCTTCTAGGGCTCCTAGAATTATCCAAGTTCATGTCCTCTCCAACTTTTCCCATTCAGAAAAGAGTTTTTTTTCTTTGAAATTGGTCTTCTTGCCTCTATTCTAATCTTTCCTCCATGTGTTCTTGATTCTGTTGACAATATAATAATTCTAATATGCAATTCTGACCATGCCATCTTTCTATTAAAAATCTTTCAGGGTTTCCCCATTCCTTAAAATAAGGTGAAAACTTCTCATTCTGACACTCAATAACTTCCTCAATTAACTTCTATTTTATTTGAGAGCATTCCCTTTCGAGAACTTTACTTTTCAAATAATTTTAATTATTCTTCAGTCTCTTTTTACTCTTTAAAAATCTCACATGCTACTCCTTGTGTCTGGAATATACTCCAATATGCCTAACTATTGAAATCCATCCTTTTGTCCCCCATAGCCTAACCTGTGTGATATATGTATCACTTTTTTTTCATGGTCCTCTTTGTGTACTCTTGTTAAAAGTATTCTCTCCCTTCATGAAAGAAAATAGTACTATACTTGCACCTCTTCTATTAAGCTTCTTATATTCTACCTTGAATCACATCTATTTATGTCATGTTATCTCTCAGATTGTAATATGCATAAAGGCAAATTATATATTGTTATTCACATTTGTTTGCCTGGAACCCCAGTATTTTGTATTTAGTTATTTCTGGGGTCACCCAGGCATTGCTGTTTGCTTCAAAAAGCACATTGTGTAGAATTTATTACTGAAAGTCAAAATGTTTGCTTCTGCACATATACTTCCTGCTGCTCTAAACCACATTACAATCCCTTTTGTTACAATACATCTTTGTAGGTGAGGGGTGAGGAATGAGGATTCTTTGTAAAGTGGATAACTTTTTAAGGATGAGCTCTTCAGAAGTCAATCACACTGCTCATTAAACAATAGGCCAACTGTGTCAACTCAGAACTTTCAGGAAGTCTTTTCAGTTGGATTAGACTTTCTAATTTGCATTCTCTAAGCTTTGCTTTTGAGATACTCTAAAAAAGGTTCTCAATACTAAATTGATAGCTTTGATAAGAGTGAGGTGTCCATTTAGACCTTTAGTGGAATCTACAGTGAATATTAAATTGAAAGCATTTAATATCAAGTGATATCAAACATGAACATAAGAAGTCTAAAAATGGCATAATCAGTTTAGAAGTAGAAGAAACTTTTCAGGTGATCTAAAGGAACTCACTCATTTTACAATGTGAATTCATTAGTAAAGGATTTAAGTTTCTCATAGTTAAAAGGCTGAAAATACATGTTCTCAAATTCTACAACCAGTGACTCTAGCTGAATTGTTTTTCTATTTGGTGAAATCTCTATGCAATATAAATATAGTCTGGGACCTTCCAAAGGACTCAGGAAAAAATTATAACCAACTACAGAGAACTGTTCATTTCTAAGTTCAAAAACAAGTATAATTTTTCACTTTATTTTTCTTCCTTTCTTTGGCAATATGGCTAATATGGAAATGTGTTTTTCTTATTCCATATATTTAATTAACATATTATTGCTTCTCAATGAGTTGTGGAAGGACTAGAGGGAGAAAGAATTTGAAACCCCAAAATTTAAAATGTTAACATAAATAATTTAAAAAGAAAAGAGTCCTGAATTTCAAGAAAAATAGGATTAATAAGCAAAACACATTAAAATGTGGTTTATAATATCTTTGAATTTTATATTAATAAATTATTAAAATATTTAGAATAAAGTTAAAAACCTAATTATATTAGTAAATATAAAAACAAAAATGTCATAAATACTTATCTATTCACAAGCATTTGTTTATCTCAAGTAAATGCTGCTGCAATACATTGCAGATAAAGTCTATCAGTCGCTGGGAAATTCATCAAGTATGTTAATAACAATATTAAAACTAGTTTTCCTAAATAGACTGGCTTTAAAAGAATTTTATTATAGATTTGTATGCAGGTATCCCATAGTGTTCAATTCTTCATAATTCAATAGGCATCTGTCAATTAGATTTTCTTCTCAAAGATATTGAGATGATTTGCCATTTCCTTCTCCACTGAATCTAGAGACTAACAACATAAGTGACTTGCTCAAGGTAACCCTACTAGAAGGTTTCTGAGGTTAAACTTGAACTCAGATCTTCCTGACTCCTGACTCTGATCCAGCACTGTATCCATTATTCCAAATAGCTGTCTAGAAGTTTCCAATTAGATTGTAAGTTTTTTTGAGGATAGAGTCTCTGTGCTTTAGCTCTTTTGTTTCACTCATAATATCGAATATAATAGGGACTATATTTAATAATAAAGACTGCATGAATACATTACTTTTTAAAGCCTTGCTACCCGTATGTAACTGTAGATCTATAGTAAAGTTCTATTCAGCTGAATGATAGATGCCTGGCTACAATGGTCCAGCTACAGGAAAAACTGCTCAAACTTCTCATTTATGTTTGGTCTTATAGCAATAAATTTATGACTTTTCACTTAAATGCACATATTTTTTTCCTACATAGATAGAAGCTATTGTATATGATGCCAAAATCTAGCATTTAGAATTGTAACTGTGAAAAAGTTACATAAAATGTGAGTTGTGGATAAACTTAAGTATTATAGATCAACCTATAAGTTTAAAAAAGTTGGGATACCTTAAGAATATTTTTTCTAAATTCTGCATGTTTCCTATAATTCATCTAAATTGATAACTAAGTTCAAAATATTTCTAACTGATAGCTACTTGGGAAATGCCCAAAGTTTTAGAATGGAAATTATTCAGCAGAGAGTATGAATTGCAAATCTGTAAAAATTGACAACAGTGATGAAAAAAGAAACTTCATTTTAAAATTGTTTTACACTGACAGGTCACTGAAGAAGAAAAAAAATAAATGGACCTTGTCTAACTGAAAATTCATCTTATGTACTATAAGCCAAATTATTCATCCTCTTTAAAGATAGGCCAGATTTCATACCCAAAGGAAACAATCTGATTCTGTCATATTAATAAGGAAGACATGATATTACTATTTTCTTTTCTAAACCATAACAGTTGATCAGTTCTTTTGTCACTTTCAGAAAGAATCCTACAGTGTTAACACTATTGTAGAGTATCTAATCAAATCATCTAATTTTACAGTTCAAGAAATAGAGGACTTGAGAATAAAATTTCTTTTTTTCCTAAAAAAATACATTTTATTGAAGTTTTCTATTTCTTATATTATCATCCTTATCCCCAGTATATCCCCCAGCTCCTTCCAAAGAGACATACTATATGACAAATTTTACTTCTTAAAGATGGGAAAATGAACACAACCAATAGATACGTTGAAAAAGATGAATATAGCTTTTAAAATATTTGGAATCTTTCAAAAAATTATAGAGATTTTTCAGGAATGCATCCAGAAAACCACCAAGCAGACCCTAAAAGGTTTCATCATCTAGCATCTTGGACTAGAGATGGCAAAGATTTTACTGGTCTTCTAGCCCAGGCCCCTTATATTATATGTTAGAAAACTGAATACAATAGAGGTGGAATGACTTGCCCAAGATCATCCCTAGGATCATAGATCTAGAGTTGGCAAGTACTTCAGATAGTATCTAGTCTAAGCACCATTTTACAGATAAGTAAATTGAGTCCTAGAGAGTATGTCACATGAAAAAGATCATATAATGTAAACATCTGAAATATTTTAGGTCCTCTGACTCCATAGAAACTATTTATTTCACTATATCAATTATGGGCATACAAGTGGAACAATGGGTAGAGCAAAGGGTCTACGTTCAAATCTGGCTTCAGATACTTACTAGTTGAATGACTTTGGGCAAGTCACTTAACTTATCTCATTTTACTTATCTTTAAAATGAACTGGAGAAGAAAAGCTTCTTTATTTGGCAAATCACTTTAGTATCTTTGCCAAGAAAACCCCATATGAGGTCATGAAGAGTTATACACAACTAAACAACAATATCAATAGACTTCAACTCCAAATTTTAGCATACCAAGTCAAAAAAAGCCCTCTTCCACTTTTAACTAATTTCTAGAATGGTATTATTTGTATTTATTTTATTTATATTAAATCTGCATATATATGGATATATAGATATAGATAGATATGTGCTAAAGACAGTGGACAAGACATTGCATTGCATTGCATAATAAAATTTCTTGAAGTGTCAAATATTGCCAAGAGTAGGAGAAGGTCCAATTCTTTATTACTAGTTAATTGTTCCTTCTTTTAACACAGGTTGTGCCCCAAAAGTAGAAATGGTGTTTAACAATGTTTCTCATTGTCAGATGTCAGCCTTAGAATATCTTATGTTTATAAGGTGGTCTTGTTTAAGAATATCATCTTTTCCTTTTCTTCAACATAAAATTTCTCAAAAAAAAATTTAAATGAAAAAGTAACTAAGAGAATGTTCCACTTCTTGTTAGAGGAAAACCTTTTATTGTACAAAAGATTGTCTCATAATTGTTGCCTATATTACTGTTACTTATTTCCCTCCCTCCTAAAAAAGAAAAATCCCTAAAAGACCTCACTTATTTATGCAATTTTACTTGAATATCATCTTTTGAAAAACTATTCTATGTCTGATGAAAAAAAAAAGAAGCACCTTCTCTTATTCTCTTTATTAGTAGCAACCTACTTATATGGTATACTTGTATGGTGTTTATGACATGTTCAGGGAAGACTAGTACCTCTGTTCTGAGAGTTCCTCAAGTCCTTTTCAGGTCTTCTTTTCTTCTGTTGTGTCTACCTGACACCCAACTCTCATCTGTAGCTCCAGGAAGGGGTAGCATCAAGGATGAAAAGGGGGACCTCACGTCCAACAAAGAGGAAATTAAGGCAATCATTAAAAACTACTTTGCCCAACTATATGGCAATAAATATACCAACCTAGGTGATATGGATGAATTTTTACAAAAATATAAATTGCCTAGACTAACAGAAGAGGAAATAGAATTCTTAAATAATCCCATATCAGAAAATGAAATCCAACAAGCCATCAAATAACTTCCTAAGAAAAAATCCCCAGGGCCTGGCGGATTCACCAGAGAATTCTATCAAACATTCAGAGAACAGTTAATCCCAATACTATACAAATTATTTGACATAATAAGCAAAGAGGGAGTTCTACCAAATTCCTTTTATGACACAAAATGGTACTAATTCCAAAACCAAGCAGGCCAAAAACAGAGAAAGAAAATTATAGACCAATCTCCCTAATGAATATAGATGCAAAAATCTTAAATAGGATACTAGCAAAAAGACTCCAGCAAGTGATCAGAAGAGTCATTCACCATGATCAAGTAGGATTTATACCAGGGATGCAGGGCTGGTTCAATTTTAGAAAACCATCCACATAATTGACCACATCAACAAGCAAACCAAGAAAAATCACATGATTATTTCAATAGATGTAGAAAAAGCCTTTGATACAATACAACACCCATTCCTATTAAAAACACTAGAAAGGATAGGAATAGAAGGGTCATTCCTAAAATAATAAACAGTATATATCTAAAACCATCAACTAATATCATCTGCAATGGGGATAAACTAAATGCATTCCCATTAAGATCAGGAATGAAACAAGGATGCCCATTATCAACTCTATTATTTGACATTGTACTAGAAACACTAGCAGTAGCAATTAGAGAAGAAAAAGAAATTGAAGACATTAAAATAGGCCAGGAGGAGACCAAGTTATCATTCTTTGTGGATGACATGATGGTTTACTTAAAGAATTCTAGAGATTCAACCAAAAACCTAATCGAAATAATCAACAATTTTGCAAAGTTGCAGGATACAAAATAAACCCACATAAGTCATTAGCATTTCTATATATTTCCAACACAGCTCAGCAACAAAAACTAGAAAGTGAAATCCCATTAAAAATTACCTTAGACAAAATAAAATACTTAGGAATCTATCTCCCGAGACAAACACAGGAACTTTATGAGCACAACTACAAAACACTCTCCACACAATTAAAACTAGACTTGAGCAATTGGAAAAACATTAACTGCTCATGGGTAGGATGAGCCAATATAATAAAAATGATCATCCTACCCAAACTCATCTATCTATTTAGTGCCATACCCATGGAACTTCCAAAAATTTTTTTTACTAACCTAGAAAAAACCAAAACAAAGTTCATTTGGAAGAACAAAGGATCAAGGATATCCAGGGAAACAATGAAGAAAAATACAAAGGAAGGGGGCCTTGCAGTCCCAGATCTCAGACTATATTATAAAGCAGCAGTCATCTAAACAATTTGGTACTGGCTAAGAGAGAGAAAGGAGGATCAGTGGAATAGACTCAGGGTAAGTGACCTAAGCAAGACAGTGTATGAGAAACTCAAAAATCCCAGCATTTAGGACAAATATCCACTATTTCATAAAAACTGCTGGGAAAATTGGAGGACAATGTGGGAAAGATTAGGTTTAGATCAACACCTCACACCCTACACCAAGATAAATTCAAAATGGGTGAATGACTTGAACATAAAGAAGGAAACTATATGAAAATTAGGTGAACACAGAATAGTATACATGTCAGACCTTTGGGAAAGGAAAGGCTTTAAAACCAAGCAAGACTTAGAAAGAGTCACAAAATGCAAAATAAATAATCTGGAATACATCAAATTAAAAAGTTTTTGTTCAAACAAAACCAATGTAACTAAAATCAGAAGGGAAGCAACAAATTGGGAAGCAATCTTCATAAAAACCTCTGACAAAGGTTTAATTACTCAAATTTACAAAGAGCTAAATCAATTGTACAAAACATCAAGCCATTCTCCAATTGATAAATGGGCAAGGGACATGAACAGGCAGTTCTCAGCCCAAAAAAATCAAAATTATTAATAAGCACATGAAAAAGTGCTCTACATCTCTTATAATCAGAGAGATGCAAATCAAAACAACCCTGAGGCATCACCTCACACCTAGCAGATTGGCTAACATAACAGCTATGAAAAGTAATGAATGCTGGAGGGGATGTGGCAAAGGAGGGACATTAATTCATTGCTGGTGGAGTTGTGAATTGATCCAACCATTCTGGAGGACAATTTGTAACTATGCCCAAAGGGTGATTAAAGACTGTCAGCCCTTTGATCCAGCTATAGCACTGCTGGGTTTGTACCCCAAAGAGACAATAAGTAAAAAGACTTGTACAAGAATATTCATAGCTGCGCTCTTTGTGGTGGCCAAAAATTGGAAAACGAGGGGATGCCCTTCAATTGGAGAATGGCAGAACAAATTGTGGTATATGTTGGTGATGGAATACTATCGTGCTAAAAAAAATAATAAAGTAGAGGAATTCCATGGAGACTGGAACAACCTCCAGGAAGTGATGCAGAGAGAATGTAGCAGAATCAGGAAAACATTATACACTGAGACTGATACACTGTGGTACAATCGAAGGTAATGGACCTCTCCATTAGTGTCAATGCAATGTCCCTGAACAATCTGCAGGGATCTAAAAAACACTATCCACAAGCAGAGGATAAACTATGGGAGTAAAAACACCGAGGAAAAGCAACTGCTTGACTACAGGGGGGAAGGGGATATGGCTGAGGAGAGACTCTAAATGAACACTCTAATGCAAATACCAACAACATGGAAATGGGTTGGAACCAAGAACCAAGAACATGTGCTACCCAGTGGAATCGTGCGTCGGCTATGGGAGAGGTGGTGGGATGGGGGGAGGAAATGAAAATGATCTTTGTTTCCAATGAATAGTGTTTGGAAATGACCAAATAAAATAATGTTTAAAGTGAAAAAAAAAAGATATAGTCTTAAAATGAAAAATAAAAAAAAGTTGCATTTCTGAAAATTTGGATGAATATAATGAATAATGAATAAATAAATAATAATTCCTTCAAAAAAAAGAGAAATATCGTTGCTGATATTAATATATCTCAAGTCAAATGATTTTTAGCATCTTTATTTACAAAACAGAGGGAAAGAGGATAGAGAAGGTCCTACCACACTAGGTAATTACTCTGGGCCATTTAGAACCAAGCAGAGCTCATTAACCCTCCACCAGAGGAGCCTAAGCCAGCGGGCCTTTTAGCCAGAGGACTTGGTGGTGAATAACCATGTGCCCTCCTCCAGCAATAAGCCTCTCTAGAATCCAGGAAATGAGTCAGCCTTTTCACTCACCCATGTTGTAGTCCAGAGGGAAAATCCAAAAGCAGTCTTACCAGAAGCAGTACAAGCCAAGGTCCCCAAGCTGGAGCTCCTCCAAGGCCAAGTTTGACAGAGAAGGTCAGTTTGGACAGGACATTCAAGGTTTTTATAGTGCTTTTTCCATGTCACTTCCTGTCCCTTCCTCCACTTTATGGGGACCAATTGCCATCTATAACTTTGTTTAGGACTGCCCAGGGGGCAGTCAGTCATTTTTTAGTTGTCACCCACTTTAGCACATGGGCTGGGGACCTCCCCCACTTAGGCATTAAGTAGGGTGTATATGCTTCCGGTGATTAAATATAAAAGTGGCAAGGGGAGAATTAATGCCATCTTTACAATCTCCCTTGTGATCTTCTCGGGAGTCTAGTCTCCCCAATGGATCATTTGACCTAACCATCTTATACCCCTAAAATTCTTCTAACTACAGGTGCCTACAATATTTCACTTTCTAAAAGGAAACTACAATAGTTTCCTCAAAAGATAAGAGGGAAATAGAAGAGAGATAGAGAAAAAAGCAATGTTTACTAGTGCATTGACAAAAAGCCAATTGGGGGCAGTCCCTTTTGTCATAAAAAATAACATTCAAAATAAATGTGTTCAACCCCTCTTTGTCCAATCACACCCCAAAGTTCGTTCTGGATCTTCTGATGCAGTGTAGGTTTTTGTAGGCATCTTTCTCCAAACAGTTCATTTTCTGGATTCAGGGAATTAGTAAGCTTCTTTTCCTTAAATTTTTTCTCAAATAAAATTTTTAAAGTTTTGATTTTGTGAAAATTATACAAAAGGAAGACAGAGAGCATCTGGAGTACTAGGGTGAGAAAGGAATGTGGCCCATAGAAAGCCACACAAAGGAGTACCAGCAGAAGCCAACAGCAAGCCCCTGGCATCCAACATCTACTATTATAAGTTCTGAACCTGGACCCAAAACAATATCAAGACCCTGAGATCCTGCCTAAGCCAAAAGCAGTGCATCTCCACACATACTCCATAACATTCAAGCCTCAGCCCAAGCCTGCAGTGAAGTCCCAAGCCATAGTATAGAGTAGTCCATAGTGTGCCTGATAGGTGCAGTCCCAGAAGAAGGCTCTGAGACACTGCCAGAATGAGAACCCAAGACTAAGCCAAGGCAGTCAGCAAGGAACCCAGACAATGAAAGCCAAAGGGGAGTTCAAAAGCTCTTCCTCTGGCTTGCAATGAGGTCCTGAATCTCAATGCTTAACAATACTCCTGATCTGTGAAAGCACAGAGCAAAGCCAGGAGACCCAGCATAAGACAGTATACAGTGTCCCTGGTTTGTGTGAACCCAGAACAAGGCTTGTAGCCCTAGCACGAACCTACAGGGAGGACTTAAACCTCAAGGGCAAGGCACATGTAGCCCGTATAAACCCAGAACAAGGTACACAATCCCCGTCAAAATCAAGGCAAAGTTACAGAAAAGGGAAGCAAATCATCTTCAATATAGGATTAAAAATCAATGAATTCTCAAGTAATGGAGAGTCTATACTTGATCAAGGGGCCATTACTAATTCCAGAACAAAATCAGTGTCTTAAGGGAATTTGGGTGGAGCAATGAGACTAGAGATGAATGCTAAGTGACTGTATAGAATTACTTATATAGAATTATTTTTCCCCTAGAAACAAAAGCAGTATTCCCTTAAGTCACATTCTTATAATTACCAAATTAGCTCAGAGATTGAAATTAACTCTACCTAATTTCCCTTCCTTGGATATAAAAAACTTTGTGACTTATGTTAACCCAAAAACTTGTCATAGCTTCATAGATTTGATGAAGTCTTTTCTTCAAGTTATCTTCACTTAATCATATCACTTAAAAAAATCCCAAGAGCAGTTAGGTGGCTCAGTGAGTTCAGAACCTGGCCTAGAGATAGAAGGTCTTGTGTTGGAATATGTACTCAAACACTTTCTAACTGGGTGACTCTAGGCAAAAGACAACCCCCATTGCCTAGGCCTTACTACTCTTCTGCCATGGAAGCAATGCACAGCATCTATTCTAAGATGGAAGGTAAGGTTTTGAAAAAAAATCCCAATGCTAATCATAAATTCTAATGCAAACTCATATTTAAACTTATGTGATTTTTGTTTGTTTTTATTAGAAAATAGAAATGATTTTTGGAGGAAATTATCCTTGTGATGATGATTTTTAAAAAAGGAAATAAATAACACAAGAAAAGTAACACTATATACTAAATGTTCCTTTTCTTCTATTGTCTAATTTATAATCAGTTATTCCTCTGTCAACCGTATTGCCATCATCCTGATTCTTACCTTGCTTTGATGCATTGCTTATGTTAATATTCTGCATGGAACACTTTAGCAAAATTCTTCAATTTATAAGTTTCCCTCTCTTTCCAAAACTGATTTTCTGTTGATAAAAACTGATTCTTTGGGAGATCAGTCCACTTTCTTAGACATTTTAAACATATTTTAAAGTTTAATATTTAAATACATTTATAGGGTTAGAGTTAATCATATCTTCCAAAAACCTCATCTAGTTTGACAGTTTAGAGAGCAAGAGTTACATGATAACTTAAGGGCCATGAATAGCTAGAGAAAAAATTGTGGCAATAGATGCCTGTCAGTATTGTGATAGTGGGGATGGAAGGAGATAGTGAGGTATAATATAAAGACAGATTTTGTCTACTACAGTTTCTCTGAGGGCTGGGAGTGGAATGGACAATTTGCATGTGATTCTATACCTGTCAGGATCATTTTGTACATCAAACTTATTTGAGTTTGTTTAGCTTTTGTGGTTGGATGTAACTTATAAGAAATAATGGCAGTGTTGTTGAACTTCACTAAGTTAAAGATAAGAATGGAAAAAAGTAATTTCTCTACCTCTGTTAACATTTGGGGCAATTTTGCTAATGTGTACTTCATATGGCTTTCCATCACATGGCCAATATGCACTTACTGAAGATTTAAAAATAGAATTCTTTGTACCATGAATTAAATTATATACATTTCTACTGTTTTTATTGAAACTTCTAGAGTATACACATTCTGTATTTAAAAGATTTTTTTTTTACTTCAAAGAGTCTCTAAAAGCTATCTATTATCAAATTTACATTATTTGGCTGAAATGCTTTTGCAGATAGTTATTTCATTTTCATTCCATCTAATCATAAGGTGCCTAATACTGCTCAATTCTGTGCTAGGGTATTATTGCACTTTTTTATTAACAAAAATAAAATTGGTCATGTTTAACATAATATAGTTTTAGATAACTTAATATAATTTACTTAATATATTTAAGTTTATGCATATGCTATCATATAGTATATAATATATTTTAATAATTTAACATAGCATAATTTAAGAGCTATCTTAAACATTTCTATGGGAAAGAATCCTATTAATGAAAGAGACAAGTACTGTCTCAATGGCACAAGGTTTGGCTGCAAATTTTCTCCTTCAGCATGTTTTGATGTCAGAAAATTCATCTAGTTTACATATCTAGATATAAGCATATGTGTTATGTAAATTTTGTGAGTCAAAAAGATGGCACCACTTGGGTGTTCAAAGCTGCTTTCCAGATTTGGGGTAATACATGTAAACTGAGAAGTCATGTGCAACTTGCCTATATTGATTCATGGATAGGTTTCAGTTAAATTGGCATAGTAAAGCACATGATTTAGAATAATATTAAATTTATAATGTTATAATATAAAATTTAGAATGATAAAATAAATTTCATCATGCTGAGAAAAAGGTATCATGTTTCAGTGTCACTTTATAATTATAAAACATCTGTAACATGTTTTTGTAAATCAGAGTAAATCCAAAAGGACTTCTTAAATTCCTAAGACTTAGGTAAGAATAAGAATTATTAAAATCCATTTTTAAGTTGCATTAAATATTTTCTTAGCACTCTTTTCATGAAGCATCTCAAGTCTTATAGAATTTGATTCTTTGCTATCTGGGATAGACTCATACTTTCAGGGGAAGCTGTAATAATATTTCCAAATGGTAGTGTCAATATTATTTATGTTCATGGGGATGTCAGTATGACATAGTGGTACAAGTATTAGTTTTGCATTCAGAGGACATGAGCTCAAATCCCTACTCTTCTTTCTTATTTATATCTCATTAGATGAATACTTTAAACTCTTAGTGCCTCAGTTTCTTCATCAATGAAATGAAGGAATTGTATTGTTTTGAGATTCCTTAAGAACATTCTTAAATCAACTACATATAAGCAAATACATATATCCCCTTTAATCATTCTCTGTTGTTTATAATTGTGATGTAATTCTTATATTTTTTCACTTTCAAGAAGAAAGAGTGATCACAGCAGCTATTATTATGATTTTTAGGAAAGGGGGAAAGGAAGGTTATACAGAGGAATAAGGTACATATAAATAAAATTGAATTTATTAACAGTTAAAGGAAAGCTTTTGGGAATGGAATAAAGGGGAAAAGGTTAGCTCCTGACTCTTATCCCTCTATGTTTAATTATCTAATTAAGTTTACTCTGACTACCTATCTAACTAAAGAGTATTAAGGCTAAATCCCACAGCAAACCCAAATCTCACACACAGAGTCAATGGCTGATCAGATTTCAGGAATCCCAGGTATGGTATTCTCACATGATCTCAGCAAAGTAGAGGTCTGCTCTCCAGTATCTGGCCACCAGAAGACTGGATGTTTCCTCTCATCAAAGCCAGTAGATCCTCAAAGGCCAGTTGCTTGATGGATAGATTTCCAGGATGTCTCAGCTATACACCTTCCTCCTTAGTCTTTCAGCTCCAGAGTGGCAGTTGGTAAAACTGTTTGTTGGAACTCTGATTCAACCAGCTCAGGCAAGATTCTATGTCTCAAGACCATTCAATCATTTTCTCCTTTGCTATAGTTCCCCCTTTGCAAAAAGTCTAAATCATGTTGAAAACATCATTTTGGCATTTATGCACTAACTTACTTACTTATTACCTATATTAAAATATCTACCCAAAATAACAACCTACACTCAACAATGTTAACCTATTTAACAATATTCTATTCTAGGGATTTAATCAAGGAAAGGAAAAAAAGGGAATTAAATAATGAACAAGTACAAATTTCAAACACAGATCAAACATATGCAAAAGCACAATAAGCAAATAACATCAAAAGCAAAAGATAAACATGACTTCCATGCAAACATTATACTCATAAATACTACTCTTATCAACTAATTTAGAACATTCCACTACTATTGTAATGCATAATAGCAAACAGTGAAAATTTTTCAAAAATTACAATAAACACATCGCATAAGTTTTAGAAAGAAATTAAACCAAGACATTTAACTCACTTGTGCAAACTACATGTAACAATAGATAATATCAAACATAAGTGATCAATTTACATAAATTTCATATATAATACACATAATATATACACATATATACTTCTTATTTTCACATATGATATGTGTTACATATATACATATACATGCACTATGATAAAATTAATTTTACAATCCTATTATACACACTATTTGTATATATTTGCATTGGTATTTACAATTTTGTTTGATATGTGATGTTATATGTAATTTGAGTTATGTAATATATGTTGTTATGTATGTTGTAATGCAATTCAAATCTTATCTTCTCTTATCTATCTAAATAAATTCTTAACTTCAAAATTCCCCTCTCTACCTATGTTCCTATGCTAAACTGTCTATTTTTTCTTAGTAACTAATTAATAACTACTTATAATATTGTTAGTACCCTAGCTATACATTGTTTCATTCATTCAACTAGTGAATCAATGCAACCTAACCATGTTTATGTATTTGTGTTTATATTTTTATGTTGTTATTTTTGCTATATTATGTTGTTTTGCTAGTGTTATATCAGTGTTACTGTTATGTTAGTGTTATGTTACTGTTGCATGTAATATACTTACCACTACTTCAGACTTTT
Source organism: Monodelphis domestica (assembly GCF_027887165.1). Lineage (NCBI taxonomy): Eukaryota > Metazoa > Chordata > Mammalia > Didelphimorphia > Didelphidae > Monodelphis > Monodelphis domestica. The sequence goes on along the minus strand of NC_077229.1, from coordinate 380,744,527 downwards.
CCTTCTCTTTCCACCTTATCTTGCTTGAATAATTCTTCTTCTCTATTTCCATGGTAGTAAATGTATTTATGTTTGTTTGTGAATATGTTATGTTATTTTGTGTTATAATACATTACCCAAAATTTCTTAATTCATTAATCCTGTGATCCTCTTCATTACAAATTTCCTCAAAGTCATTATCTCAATATTTAGAATTCCTTCCAGTCTACTAACAATGTCCATTAAGTTCCTGAATTCTCCTCTTGATCTGCATTGTCCTCTTCCATCCAATGTCCTCTTCCACTGAAATGGTCCTCTCCTTACTGATCTTTCTGACGGCAAACTCAATTTGCCTGATGATTCTCAGCTTCCACAATTTATTCTTCTTCAATTTTTTCTTGTTCAATGTTTTGTACATTTTCATTATTAATGTGTTAACATTAATTAACACATAACCATATGTTAATTTTATATGTGAACAATGATACCATGAATCTCTACCCAAAACTTTTGCAGAAGATGTAGAAACTAATACAATTGTGTAAGGACCTATATAACTTCATTGTGTTATTGATGTTTTAACAAAATTTTTGACATACACCATATCTCCTGATTTGAAATTATGGAGAGAATAATCCAATGAACCAACTTGGATCAGTACTCCCACATCAATTCTCTGTGTTGTTGTTGTAAAGCACTTAAGTATGAAGCAAGCTGACAATTTCCTTCTGAGAAGAGCCTTTCGGGTCTTTGCCTGTAATGGAGCATGTGCAAAGAGCATTTCTTAGAATGATATATGTAAATCTGCTCTTGGTCTCATACTTAGATAAAACAAAGCTATGGGAAGAATATTTGACCATTTTAGATGAATTTCAGCACAGATTTCCCCCCACCATAGTCTTGAGTTCCCTATTTACACACTCCACTTGACCTGAACTTTGTGGGTGATAAGGAGCATGATATTAGGTGTTGTTCCTAGATTCTCATAGACTCTTTTCAGGATATCCTAGGTGAAATGAGATTCCTTATCAGAGTCTATGGTAAGTGGTACACCAAATCTAGGAATAATTTCCTTAATTAACACTTTTACCACAATGCTAGCAGTATTTGTATTTGATGGAAATGCTTTAGGTCACTTAGTTAATCTGCCCACAATTACCAGACAAAACTTGTATCTTCCACCTTTTGGCATGCCGATGTAATCAATTTGCAGACTCTCAAATGGGCAATATGCTGAAGGTCTACCACCTAAAACTTTCTGTCTGAATGCCCCTTGGTTGAATTTTTGGTAAACAGAACAGCTTGTACAGATCTTATTTGCTACAGTAATTATTCCAGGTGCTACCCATTGCCTCTTTACGGAGTCAACTACAGCTTGAGTACCAAAATGACCTTTTGTGTGGAAAGCTTGACACAAATAGATATACAAATCTTTTGGTAACTGTGGTTTTCCAGTGTCTGCAACCCACATTCCATGTTCTTTCCTTGCTCCAAATTTCTCCTTCCACTTTTGAATTTCTGAGTATACATAAGTGTTTTCTAGATTGTCAGATTCAATAACTGACAAATTCATTATATTCCCTGGAACATTCCTGGCAGTAAATTTTCCAGTTATATTAGCCCTATGATTTCCTTTAGAGAATGAATCTCTACTCTAAGTATGACTTTTACAATGGATCACCATTAGCTATTTAAGTTTTTGGATAGCATTCAACAACTCAGTTTCTGCATGTGCAATTGGTTTTCCTGATGCAGTAATAAAACCTCATTGTTTCTAGATCTGTCCTGTAGAATGACATACAGAAAATGCATAATGAGAGTCTTTATAAATATTTACACTTTTACTCTCAGCTAGAAGAGATGCTTGTTTCAAAGTGACCAACTCTGTCCCTTGAGCACTAAGGTTACTAGTTAATGACCCATACCACAGTGTCTCAAGTTCTGTGACAACTGCAGCACCTGTACATCTAATTCCATTACACAAATATGATGATCTATCTGTGAATAACAAGTCTGGATTTTTGAAAGGAGTGTTTTTTAAATCTATCCTAGGCATATCCTCTAGATCTACTACTTCTACACATTCATTAATGGTTCACCATTCTTTGGCAAATCAGGAAGAAGTGTAGCTGGTTTTAATACACTACACCTTCTCAACTGAATGTTCTCACTACTTAGGAGTATAATTTCATACTTAGTTATTCATTGACCAGAATAAGCTTGTATATGAAATTTCCCCATTAGTGCTTCTATTTGATGTGAACAATATACAGTCAATGGACATTCCCAAATTTAGTCTGCTGATTTCTGGACTAACACAGCTGCAGCTGCTACACCCCTTAGACAAGGAACTGTACCAGCAGCTATTGGATCAAGCTGATAACTATAATATCCAATTGGACAATAACTTTGCCCTAAAGTCTGTATCAGTATGCCAGAAGCAATCCTTTTGTTTCATTTACAAACATTTGAAACTGTTTTGTATAGTCCAGGATACCTAAAGCAGGAGAAGATAAAATGACTTCTCTAAGCTTACTTAAGACATGCAGATGTTCAGGTTTTAGTTTCAGAGGTTCTGGTTCTGTGTTCCTGGTTAAATCTATTAAACACTTTGTTAATTCACTATATCCAGGTATCCATTGTATACAGAAACCAGTTGTTCCAAGAACAGCTCTGAGTTTCTTTTTGTTATCAGGAGCACTCAGGTTCTGGATGTCTGCTATTCTTTTCTGTGTGATACTTCTGACTCAGCTAAGTTCTTTTTAATAAATTGATAATAAATAAGAACACTATCTTAGGAACATAGTCAGTAGGAACAGCAGTGACTCCATTAGGTAAATTTTTATCTGGAGACCGAGTAGAGGCTGGGAGAACTCTTGGGTATAGGGCAAATGACTTCTAACCAAAAGTCCATTATCTACCCTGGAAGGAAGTAAAGTCTCCAAGATCCCTGAGAGACAGGAATCAATAGCCCATTCCAGGGTTCTAGTCCTCATTTTATATCTTCCTGATATTCTTTGGAATTCAATCCTCTAATGTTCTGAGACTGAGCCATCCTGGATTGCAACTCAAGCCTCTGTCCTTTTGCACACTTTTTCTTTTGCTTTTTCTCATTCTCATATTATGTCTTTCATTTTCCTTTTATATTATAGTTTTCTACTGAGTTCTGTTCTTCCCCACAAAAATAGTTGAAAAAACTTTTATTTTCTACCCTTTGTAATTCTGTCATCTTTTCTGGATATGTAATTCTTGGTTGTAAGTCCAGTTTTTTTGCTTTATGAAATGCTATGTTCAATGCCCTGCATTCTTTTAGTGTTATGGCTACTGAGTATTATGTTCTTATGACTAGCTTCACAGTATTTAAATTGTTTTCTCCCTTGTTGCTGATAGTATTTTTCTCCTTAACTTGGGAGCTATTAAACTTAACAGTGATATTCATGTGCATTTTCATATTTTGGTCTCTTTGAGGTGGTGATCAGAAAATTTTCCTCATTTTCTGGTGGGGTGTTCTTCCCAAGAAGTTAGAATAAAAAGTATATATTAACAGTAAATTACTTCCTCTGCTCAGCTTAATAATATGGGCTTTTTCCAGCCTTCTATAGGTGGGGGCATCATCAATGAATAATATGAATAATAATGCAAACAAATAAAATGATGGCTATAAATTCCTATCAAGGGTATTATTTTGACTTACATATCATTAATAGTCCACAATTATGTAGTTTTTTTTACATTCTTTAATAGCATAATCACTTAAGGTAAAACAAGATTGATACTAGTTCCAATGAGCTCACTGACATTGATAGTTTTTAAGAATTGATAATTATAAACCAACTCTGTTTCCATTTTTTGTTATCATCAACAACCACAACTTTTAATCTTAGGTAACCTTAGACAAGCAATTTAAGTATTTACTTCTTGAGTAAAAAAAAAATAATTATAAATTCTTTCCATGGAGAATTGGGCTATAGACTTTTGTTGCTGTCATTTATAATTGTGCCTGACTTTAGTAGAATGTAATTTAGATAGATCTGACTTGTATGAGTGTGCTTTTTAAATCTCTGCAACAATACTTGGAGCACACATTTTGTCCATGTAGCTAATTAATTTCCATTAAATTAAAAGTGCTCTGGCATTTGGTAATTTAGTGTCTCTTTTCCCTACATGTACATTGAAATTAAACTTTAGTTGTTTTGTTCATAAATCATTAAAATTATGGGAATTCTCACTTAGTTTCAATTTTAAAAATCATGTGCCTATTACATAGAAGGTATTATATTAAGTGTTTGATTTGGGTATGAAATAAGTGAAATAAAATAAATCCCTTTCTGTCATTTGTAAACATATAAATACACTTACCAGTTTCATATAGAAACACTTACCTTCTGACTGGTAATTGATACAAAGTATTACTTACAAGGCTAAAAAAGGGTAAGGGCCAGGCAATTGTGGTTAAGTGACTTTCCGAGGTTCACATAATTAAGAAATATCTGAATCAAAATTTGAACCTGCGTCTTCCCATTTCCAGACTTGGTTTGTTATTTACTGAGTGACCTAGCCACTCCATTTCTCTTTCCTTTTTTATAGTTAAAAGTGAAGAGAAGTCATGCACATGAGTTCCTATTTCACTGTTATCTTATTGGTACATTCTAAATTCCCACCAAATTATAGGTTCCATTATTTCAGTCTTTTTTCCACTTCAGTATATTATATCATCCTCTTTTTGTAATTTGTTCCTTTCTCAACTACATCTATTGGAATTCTTTTTACATTTTTTAGCTCAGATACTATCAATCAAACCTTCTTGCCTCTCTGCTGTTGAAAGTGTTCTTCCCCTTTAAGTTTCTTTTATACACTTCTTTGAATATTTCTTTTGCCTTTTTCAAGACTCTGTCATACATTTTATTTATTTCTCTACAGAAATCCACTGCCCTCATTAATTGGGTGGTAAATTCTATAAGGACAGATTATACTTATTTTCTTTATATTCCTAGAAGGTAAAAAATCCAATTAGTCAGTAAGTTCTCATTAAATGCTAACACCATTATTGCCCTCAAGGATCTTAAATTCTAAATGAATAAATAGCATTTCAATAAATGGACATGCAAATCATAAACAGTATAGAGTTGAGGATGATTTGAGTAGAAGGCTTTAGCAGCTGAGTCCTGTTGCAGTAGATGAAATTTGAAGCCAATGATCCAAATATGTGGAAGAAAAGAAAGAGAACATTCTATGCTTATGGGATAGTCAATACAAAAGGAGAGAGATGGGAAATGGAATGTCCTGTGTATGGAAGAGTAAATAGATAAGTGAAGGTGGAACACTGTTCATGTAGGAGGGAATTAGAATATAAGAAAATCATAAAGTTGGATGTTTACAGACTAGGAAACTCTTTGAGCATCAAAAAATGGAAATTACATTTAATTCTGAATATTTTAGGGAGTCACTGAATTGTATTGCCCAAAGGAGGAAGGACTAACATTGGTGTTTATTTTTAGAAAATTATTGTAGTAGTACATTAATGTAATGTTTGAGATTCGAGTAATCAGAGACTTTAGGCAGGAAGAGAAATTAGAAAACTACTGCAGTTCCTCCATAAAGCTTATAAGGAACTAAATAATCTCCTCTCAATGCCATTAGATTTTTTTAATAGGCTTTCTCTTGGCAAATAATAGCTTTTCCTTCACTGGAAAACTTTAGGTAGACACAATTGTCATTTCTTAAGAATGTTATAGCTGGGACTCCAAAAATAGTTTGGAATAAATTGTAGAATTATAAGTTGAGGGGCAAAATGGACCTCAAAAATAGTTGAGTCCAAACTGTTTTTCTAGAGATGGGTACTCAGAATATATTGAGTACTAGATAGACCAAATTATACAACCAAGTAAAACTAGGAAGTCATAATGATAGGATTTTAATTGAGATCATATCACCTGGAATCTAGTTCCCTTTTCTACTGCATCAAGACCTCTGATGTTCCTTCTAACTCTGAGATTCAACAATATTTTGCTCAAAATAAAAAAAATATTATCAATCTTCCTTTTCAAATATTAACCCTTTAGTCAATTTCATCTAGTTTTTCTCTGAATTTATAATAAATTATTGTGATATATAAATTTATCAGAAAGTACCCAGTTCTTTTCCCTCTGTATCACCAATGTTGTTATACTTAACCTAGATCTTCCTTTGGCCCTTTTTCTTCAAAAATATCCATACACCATCCTTTTTTGAAACAAGATGGAAGAATAGAGAAAGCACTCACCTTAGCTCTCCCAACAATCCCTACTAAGTATCTTAAAAAAAACAAACAAACAAATAGATACTCCTTAGCTCAAATTTTGGAGTAATAGAACCAACAAAAATCAGAGTGAGAGGTTTTTTTTTTTCTTTTTCCTAAGCTAAGACAAGTTAGGAGATCAAAAAGAGATATCTGTGATACAGTGCTGGAGACTGGTCGAGAACACATGTCGATGAAACTTCTGTAAAAAGACCTTCTAATTGGTCAGACAGAGATTACAGGGAACCTCCAAGTTAGTACTGGTTGCAGAACCAGATGCTGTTTAGTAATTACATTGACTATACTGACTTCTGGATCATAGATCAGGGGAAGAGAGGGCTGGGCAGTCCTGAGGAACAGTATTGCTTTTTGTTACAATGCCTCATAGCCCCTAAGGAATAATATCACTTCTAGGCCATAGGGAACAGGGACCCTAAAAAGCAGCAGTGATTGCAAAGTCAAAGGACCAGAGTACTTTCCTGAATAAGAACAGAGATCATATCAGGATAATAATTAATATGCTCTTTTCCCAATCACATTAGAGAAAACAAAAACTTTCAAATTCCCAGAACTAACTCAGAAAACCATAGTGTGAAGATGACTGAAGCCTGAAAGAATATCTATTTCCCTCATTCTTACCACCAGAAATTAAGAACTTCTTCAATACATAGCTTAAAAATGAAGAAACATTGTGAAAAAAGCAAATAACAAATAATCAATCAAACAAAAAAACAAACAAAAAACATACATTACTATACAAATATACTATAGTGATGGTGAAGATCAAGACAAATATAAAAAAGACAGAGAACTAAAAATAGATACACACAAACTTCAAAAAAAAAGTCCAAATTGCACTCAAGTACAACAAGAATTCCTAGAAACTCAAAAAGGTTTTTCAAACTCAAAAAAACAATAGAGAAAATATTGAGTAATAAATGAGATCAAAAGAAGAAAAATATGAAAAGGCTACTAATATATTGTTAAAAGACAAACATATCAAAGCAAATAACACCTTGCAAAATAGAACTGGAAAAATGTGGGGAAAGAGTTACAAAAATTCACTGATGAAAATAAATTTAATAATCAGAATTGGTCAAATGAGGTACAAAATTGGTAAAAAGAGGTACAAAAAGTTCACTGAATAAAAACAAAATCATTAAAAGTTATAATTGAGCAAGTAAAGCAAATTACTTTTCATGAGAAATCAAGAAACAATAAAAACAAAATCAAAAGAATGAAAAAATAAAAGAAAATGTAAAATTTTTCATTAGAAAAAAATGATCCTGAAATTACATCTAGGAGAAATAGTTTAAGAATGTTTTGCCTTCATAAAATCCATGTAACAATGAATTGCTATTAAAAATGTATTTTATTAAATGGGGAAATAGGAGAGGAAAGGGATAATAAAAAATGGGGATGAATAAAAGGGAAAACATGAAAAGAAGGCAGTGGTCAGAAGTAAAAGAAACTAAAGAGGAAGGATGGGATAAAGAGAGAGAGAAAAGGATAAACAGAAGAGATTAAGGGAAATTCAAAGGTAGAAATCATGATTATGAAAGTGAATGGGATGCATTCACTTAAAAGAAAAAGCAGAGAGAATGAATTCAAAATGAGACTTACATAATGTGTTATTTAGAAGAAACTTACTTGAAGCAAAAACACACATAAAACGAAAATAAGGGGTTGGAGCAGAATCCATTATGCTTCAGCTGAAGTAAAAAACAAACAAAAAAAACAATAACAAAACAGGGGTATGAATCATGATCTCAGAGAAATCAAAAGCAAAAATATATCTATTTAAAAGGGATAAGTGGAGAAAGTATATCTTGCTAAGAAGACACCATACACAATGAAGTAATATCAGTACTAAACATATGCTCTAAATATAATAGGATCCAAATTCTTAAAGAAAAAGTTAAGGGACTTCCGGGTAATCATGGCTGCAATCTAGACGCCACACGCTTCCTCTCCCTGGCACCGAACGAAACAGACTACATCAAAGGAGCATAAAAATCACCTTTGGAGGAACAGAAGGACACCCCAGTACTCCCCAGTACTCCACAGAGGCGAAGGTACTTGGGGTTTGAACATTTCCACACTATAATAAGAAGGATGGAAAGCTTGCACAGAAACGTGAACTGAGCCTCCCTTCCCCCCCCACCTCCCCCACCAAACCAGAGTGAGCTACCTGAGCACTCACTGGGACAGCGAGTGAGTGGGGAACATCTCTGTCTGGGGGTGCACTCCAGGGTCCTTGGGATCCGGGGACTGCCAGGTGTGACAAGGAAATCACTTTAAAAGACTGATATATATATATATATATATATATATATATATATATATATATATATATATATATATATATATATATATATATAAATTTAAGGTCGTCAAGGAATTCAGCTATGTAATTCCTAAATGAAAACTCAAGTCAGCCGTCAACCTTTTATAGAGTTTAATTAAAACAGGAGGAAGAAAGGAATTAGAGATAGAGAGAGAGGGAGAGAGAGAAAGGGGAGAGAAGGGAATAGGGCTTAAATACCCCTTCTGTTTAGGCTGGGCCAAAAGGCCCAAGCCCTTAGATAGCTGAGGCAAAGAAAGGAGATCAGTCCCTATTACTCACGTGACCAAAATGGAGAAACAGTCTCAGGGCCCTCCACCTCCAGCTTCCTTCAGAGCACCACCTCTCAGACCAAAAACCCTCTCCAACCAACAACCCTCAGTCCTCAGACCCCTCTCTCTTTAAGGAAACCATCCAAGTTCCCTCCCCTCAGTTCTCACATCTACCAATCACTGTCCATGTCTTCCCTGTGCCAATGGTGGCTCTAGCTTAACCCAGGACCGCCCAGAGATCTGTGGCTTTGCACATGTCTGTTGAAGGTCATATTCTCAATAATTAAATCTTGATCCTTTGCTGAAGCCCTTCCTAAATCCTAAATCCTTCCTAAATCCTGGGGTGGAAATTGTATTTTCCAAGACCTGGTTCTGTCATTCCAAGCATCTCTATTGTATCAATTCTAAAATCAATCATGACTCAAAGAAATTCCTGTTCTATGCTTAAGAATAGGTGAAAGCCCTTTCCATTGTTCAGCAAAAGGTTTCTGTCCTAAAGTAATCTTAAGAAGGGAGGAGGAGGAACCTCCCATGCCAAAGGGGTTCACATTCCAATAGTCAAGACCCACTATCAATAGGAAATTTTTCAAGTATGAAATTTCCCAATGGTGAAATTTCCAACATTTATAAGTCTAAGAAATTTTAAGGTTTACACAGGAAAAAACGTCTCAGGGCGGTTTCACTGGAGAACCCAGCTCTGAGCACGAGGGTCAGCGGAGCTGTACTTGGGGTGGTTGCACTGAGTATCTCGGTGGAGCTAAACACCAGGGGCAGACCTCACACTGATTATCTGGGCGGAGCTGAACACCTGGGCAGTGTGGCTGTGATCAGGGACCCAGCACTCTAAGAAACCTTGGAGACTGGGAAGAATTAGACGGAGGCAACCTAAATTCACAGAAAACCCGCCCATACCACCCAGACCCCAGACCAAAAAGGAAAGGGGAATAAAACCACCAAAGGGATGGCTCACATGGCCCAAAATCAAGCCTCCAGGAAGAAAAGGAAAAAGGTGACTAATGAAAACTTTTATGGTGGAAGTACCCAAGGAAAAGAAGAGAATGAGGAGGAAATAAAAAAAAATCAGAACATGCCTCCCAAAATGGAAACTATTAACAAGCTCTGGAAGATCTCAAACTGGAGCTTACACAAAAGATGGAAACCTGGAAAGAAAAATGGGAGAAAGAGATCAGCAGTCTGACAGATAAGACTGCTCAATTGGAAAAAGACCTCGAAGCATCCAATAGAAGGGCAGACAAAGCTGAAAAGCAAACCCCGTCCCTAACAACCAGAATTAAGCAACTCGAAGAAAGCGAGATCATAAAACAGCAAGAATCAATAAAGCAAAGCCAAAAAATTAATGAATTAGAAGAAAACATAAAATATCTCACTGAGAAGGTCACCAATCTCGAAAATAGAGGGAGAAGAGACAACCTCTGAATTATCAGTCTCCCAGAAAAACCATAGATAAACAATTAACTCGATATTATTCTACAGGAGATTATGAAAGAAAATTGCCCACACATTCTGGAGCAAGGGGGCCAAATAGGAATAGAAAGGGTTCATAGAACACCTTCTATACTAAATCTCCAAAAGACAAGACCCCAGGAATGTAATTGCCAAATTCAAGAGCTTCCAAGAAAAGGAGAAAATCCTACAAGAAGCCAAGAAGAGGAGCTTCAGATATAAGGGGGCTCCCATAAGGATCACACACGACTTAGCGGCTAACACACTAAAAGACCGCAAACCATGGAACACAATATTTAGAAAGGCAAGAGAGCTGGGTCTCCAACCAAGAATCAACTACCCAGAAAAAGTGACTATATATTTCCAGGGGAAAGTATGGGCATTCAAAAAAATAGAAGATTTCCAAGCATTTGATAAGAAAAGACCAGAGCTCTGTGGAAAATTTGATATCCAAGCACAGAAAGCAAGAGAAACATGAAAAGGTAAAAATGAAAGAAAGGGAAAAGGAGATAAATCTTATATTTTTCTTTAAGTCAAACTCTCTTCTATAAGGACTACATGTACATCAAATTATATATATTAATATGTGGGGAAAATGTTTTGTGTAACTCTCAAAAATTGTAGCATCATAAGAGTAGTTAGAAGAAACATGCATAGGGAAAGATTGGGGCATTAAGAAGATTTGGGGAAAGTGGGGGCAAAGAAAGGAAAAAGGAGGGGGGAACCATCAATAATACAAAGACTTACTTCAAGAAATAGGGGGGGACTTAATAGAATAATCTTTCCCATATAAAGATACACACGGGAAGGGGAATGGAAGAATTCTCATATGAGAAGGAGAGGAAGAGAGAGTGAAGTGGAATTACTTAAACCTTACTCTCAGTGAAATTAAATCTGAGAGGGAAGAACATCTAGATCCAGTGGGATCCTGAATTCTATCTTACCCATTAGGGCAAGAAAGAAAGGAAAATTAGTGGGGGGGAGGGAGCATAAAAAGGAGGGAAGAGGAGGGGGGAGGGAGCATAAAAAGGGAGAGAAGAGGAGGGGGGAGGGGAAGGGAGCACAAAAAGGGAGGGGCTAGAAACGGAAGCATCTCAAGAGAGGGGAATAGGGGGACTGACCTAAAGCAAATCATTGCTTCAAAGGGGGATAGCTAAAGAAGAAAGGTCAGAACTAGGGGAAGGTATCAAAATGCCAGCGAATCCACAAATGACAATCATAACTTTGAACATGAATGGGATGAACTCACCCATAAAATGTAGACAAATAGCAGATTGGATTAGAACCCAAAACCCTACCATATGTTGTCTTCAAGAAACACTTATGAGGTGGGTTGACACTCACAAGGTTAGAATTAGAGGTTGGAGTAAGACCTTTTGGGCCTCAACTGATAGAAGGAAAGCAGGAGTTGCAATCATGATATCTGACAAAGACAAAGCACAAATAGACCTGATCAAAAGTGATAGGGAAGGTAAATATATTCTGTTAAAAGGGAGTATAGACAATGAGGAAATATCACTAATCAACATGTATGCACCACATGGTATAGCATCCAAATTTTAATAGAGAAACTAGGAGAATTGAAGGAGGATATAGACAGTAAAACCATATTAGTGGGAGACTTGAACCAACCACTCTCAAATTTAGATAAATCAAACCAAAAAAATAAACAAGAAAGAGGTAAAAGAGTTGAATCAAATTTTAGAAAATTAGAGTTAATAGACATATGGAGAAAAATAAATAAGGACAAAAAGGAATACACCTTCTTTTCAGCACCACATGGCACATTCACAAAAATAGATCATACACTAGGTCACAGAAACATGGCACTCAGATGCAGAAAAGCAGAAATAATAAATGCAGCCTTTTCAGATCACAAGGCAATAAAAATATTGATTGGTAAGGGTACATGGAGAGCCAAATCAAAAATTAATTGGAAATTAAATAATATGATACTCCAAAATCGGATAGTTAGAGAATAAATCATAGAAAAAATTAATAATTTTGTTGAAGAAAATGACAACTGAGAGACATCCTTTCAAACCTTATGGGATGCAGCCAAGGCAGTACTTAGAGAAAATTCATATCCATGAGTGCATATATTAACAAATTAGGGAGGGCAGAGATCAAGGAATTGGAAATGCAAATCAAAAAACTTGAGAAAGAACAAATTAAAAACCCCCAGAAGAAAACCAAACTAGAGATCGTAAAAATTAAGAAAGAAATTAATAAAATCAAAGGTGACAGAACTATTGACCTAATAATAAATAAGACTAGAAGCTGGTACTTTGAAAAAACAGACAAAATAGACAAAGTAATGGTTAATCTAATTTAAGAAAAAAGGAAAGAGGAAAGGAAAATTAACAGCATCAAGGATGAAAAGGGCATTCTCACCTCCAATGAAGAGGAAATTAAGGCAATCATTAAAAACTACTTTGCCCAACTATATGACAATAAATATACCAACCTAGGTGATATGGATGAATATTTACAAAAATACAAATTGCCTAGGCTAACAGAAGAAGAAATAGATTTCTTAAATAATCCCATATCAGAAACAGAAATCCAACAGGCCATCAAAGCACTTCCTAAGAAAAAATCCCCAGGGCCTGAAGGATTCACCAGTGAATTCTATCAAACATTCAAAGAACAGCTAACTCCAATACTATACAAACTATTTGACATAATAAGCAAAGAGGGAGTTCTACCAAACTCCTTTTATAACACAAACATGGTACTAATTCCAAAACCAGGCAGGCCAAAAATAGAGAAAGAAAATTATAGACCAATCTCCCTAATGAATATAGATGCAAAAATCTTAAATAGGATGCTAGCAAAAAGACTCCAGCAAGTGATCAGAAGAGTCATTCACCATGATCAAGTAGGATTTATACCAGGGATGCAGGGCTGGTTCAATATTAGGAAAACTATCCACATAATTGACCACATCAACAAGTAAACCAACAAGAACCACATGATTATCTCAATAGATGCAGAAAAAGCCTTTGATAAAATACAACACCCATTCCTACTAAAAACTCTAGAAAGCATAAGAATAGAAGGGTCATTCCTAAAAATAATAAACAGTATATATCTAAAACCATCAACTAATATCATCTGCAATGGGGATAAACTAAATCCATTCCCATTAAAATCAGGAGTGAAACAAGGATGCCCATTATCAACTCTATTATTTGACATTGTATTAGAAACACTAGCAGTAGCAATTAGAGAAGAAAAAGAAATTGAAGGCATTAAAATAGGCAAGGAGGATACCAAATTATCGCTCTTTGCAGATGACATGATGGTCTACTTAAAGAATCTTAGAGATTCAACCAAAAAGCTAATTGAAATAATCAACAACTTTAGCAAAGTTGCAGGATACAAAATAAACCCACATAAGTCATCAGCATTTCTATATAATTCCAACACAGCTCAACAGCAAGGACTAGAAAGAGAAATCCCATTCAAAATTACCTTAGACAAAATAAAGTACTTAGGGATCTATCTCCCAAGACAAACACAGGATCTATATGAACACAACTACAAAACACTTTCCACACAACTAAAAGTAGACTTGAACAATTGGAAGAACATTAACTGCTCATGGGTAGGACGAGCCAATATAATAAAAATGACCATCCTACCCAAACTCATCTATCTATTTAGTTCCATACCCATGGAACTTCCAAAAAATTTTTTTACCGATTTAGAAAAAACTATAACAAAGTTCATTTGGAAGAACAAAAGATCAAGGATATCCAGGGAAATAATGAAAAAAAATACAAAGGAAGGGGGACATGCAGTCCCAGATCTCAGACTATATTATAAAGCAGAGGTCATCAAAACAATTTGGTACTGGCTAAGAGAAAGAAAGGAGGATCAGTGGAATAGACTGGGGGCAAGCAACCTCAGCAAGACAGTATATGACAAACCCAAAGATCCCAACTTTTGGGACAAAAATCCACTATTTCATAAAAATTGCTGGGAAAATATGAGGACAGTGTGGGAAAGATTAGGTTTAGAGCAACACCTCACACCCTACATCAAGATAAATTCAAAATGGGTGAATGGCTTGAACATAAAAAGGAAACTATAAGAAAATTAGGCGAACACAGAATAGTATACTTGTCAGACCTTTGGGAAGGGAAAGACTTCAAAACCAAGCAAGAATTAGAAAGTGTTACAAAATGCAAAACAAATAATCTGGAATACATCAAATTAAACAGTTTTTGTACAAACAAAACCAATGTAAGCAAAATCAGAAGGGTAGCAACAAATTGAGAAACAATCTTCATAAAAACCTCTGACAAAGGTTTAATTACTCAAATTTACAAAGAACTAAATCAATTTTACAAAAAATCAAGCCATTCTCCAATTGACAAATGGGCAAAGGACATGAACAGGGAGGTCTCAGCCAAAGAAATCAAAACTATTAATAAGCACATGAAAAAGTGCTCTACATCTCTTATAAGCAGAGAGATGCAAATCAAAACAACTCTGAGGTATCACCTCACACCTAGCAGATTGGCTAACATGACAGCTATGGAAAGTAATGAATGCTGGAGGGAATGTGGCAAAGTGGGGACACTAATTCATTGCTGGTGGAGTTGTGAATTGATCCAACCATTCTGTAGGACAATTTGGAACTATGCCCAAAGGGTGATAAAAGACTGTCTGCCCTTTGATCCAGCTATAGCACTGCTGGGTTTGTACCCCAAAGAGATAATAAGGAAAAAGACTTGTACAAGAATATTCATAGCTGCGCTCTTTGTGGTGGCCCAAAATTGGAAAACGAGGGGATGCCCATCAATTGGGGAATGGCTGAACAAATTGTGGTATATGTTGGTGATGGAATACTATTGTGCTAAAAGGAATAATAAAGTAGAGGAATTCCATGGAGATTGGAACAACCTCTAGGAAGTGATGCAGAGCGAAAGGAGCAGAACCAGGAAAACATTGTACACAGAGACTGATACACTGTGGTACAATCGAAGGTGATGGACTTCTCCATTAGTGTCAATGCAATGTCCCTGAACAATCTGCAGGGATCTAAAAAATACTATCCACAAGCAGAGGATAAACTGTGGGAGTTAAAACAGCGATGAAAAGCAACTGCTTGACTACAGGAGTTGAGGGAATATGACTGAGGAGAGACTCTAAATGAACACTCTAATGCAAATACCAACAACAGGGAAATGGTTTTGAGTCAAGAACACATGTGATAACCAGTGGAATCCTGCCTTGGCTATGGGAGAGGGAAAGGTGGTGGGAGGGTGGGAGGGGAGGAAAAGAAAATGATCTTTGTTTCCAGTGAAATGACCAAATAAAATTTAAAAAAAAGAAAAAAAAAACAAAAAGTTAAATGAATTACAGAATAAACAGCAAAACTATATTAGTGGGGGTTCCCAACATATTCTCCCAGAGCTAGATTACACTGACCATAAAATAAAGAAGATAAATGTTAAGTAGATTAATAGAATTTAAAAAATATTAGTCATGATAAATCTCTGGAAGAAACTTAATGGGAATAGAAAAGAGAATTCCTTCTTTACAGCTATACATTGTACCTTTACAAAAATTTACCATATAATAGGGTAAAAAAATCTCATAGTAAAATTAAAACAAACAGAAATAACTAAAATGAAATATAAGGGTAAATTTAGCATAGAATTACTTGGCCTAATTATATTCCATTAAATTGAAAGTTGAAATGGATGAGTATAAAATTATAAAACATTTACATGAACATAAGATGAAAAACAATATTGAAACAACTTATCTTAGAAAAATAAATTGAAAAATGCATCAAGAAGATTCTTAAGAAGAAATATTTAGAACCAGATATGTTTAAAAGTGAAATGTACTGAAACATTTAAGGAACAATTAATCTCATTACTATATAAAGTATTTTGAAAGAATTGGTAAAGAAGTTCTACCAAATTACTTATATGACACATGTGATTTCATACTTAAAACAAAAATGCCAAAAACAGAGAAAGAAAACAATGTACCATAAGTATTGATACAAATTTTTAAATAAATATTAACAATGAGATCATAGTAACATATCTAAAAGATCATACAATATGATTATATGAGATTTATAGCAGGACTGTAGGCTCATATCAAGAATACCAAGTTCAGTATTAGGAAAATTCTCAGGATATTGATCATATCAATAATAAGAACAAGAAAAATTATATAATTATATAAAACTATAAAAAATTTTCCTTGAAATAATACACAAATTCTTATTAAAAACACTAGAAAGCAAAGGCATACATGAAGCATTTCTTAAGCAATAAATTGTATCCATAAACAAACCAAGACCAGGCATTATCTGTAACAGGGATAAACCTGAAGTCTTTCCAGTAATATCATGGGTGAAGTATAGATGTATATTTCTCCCACAATTTAAATTTTTAACAGAAACATTCATTAAAAAACGTTTTTTGGTAGTTCTATGGGTATGACACTAAATAAGCAAATAAGTTTGGGTAGGATAGTAATTTTTATTATGTTAGCTCATCCTACCCATGAGCAATCCGTGTTTTTCTAATTGTTTAGATCTAGTTTTAGTTGGGTGAAAGTGTTTTGTAGTTTGTCTCATCAATAGATTCCTAAGTATTTTATATTGTCTAGAGTGATCTTAAATGGAATTTCTCTTTCTTATTCTTGCTGCTGAGATGTGTTGGAGATATATAGAAATGCTGATGACTTATGTGGGTTTATTTTACATCCTGCCACTTTGCTAAAATTTTTGTTTTTTTTCTACTAGCTTTTTAGTCGATTCTCTAGGATTCTTTAAGTAGACCATAATATCATCTGCAAAGGATAGCTTGATCACCTCGTTGCCAATTTTAAAACCTTCAATTTCTTTTTCTTCTCTAATTGCTACTGCTAGTGTTTCTAGTAAAATGTTATACAATAGAGGTGATAATGAGCATCCTTGTTACACTCCTGATATTATTCAGAAGGCTTTTAGTTTATGCCCACTGCAGATGATGTATGCTGATGGTTTTAGGTATGTACTGTTTATTATTTTTAGGAATGAACTTTCAATTTCTATGCTTTCTCGCATTTTCAAAAGGAATGAGTGTTGTATTTTTGTCAAAGGCTTTTTCTGCATCTTTTGAGATTATCATGTGATTTTTGTTGGTTTACTTGTTGATATGGTCAATTATGTGGATGGTTTCCTAATACTGAACCATCCTTGTATTCCTGGTATAAATCCCCCACCCCCAACCCCCTGGTTATAATGAATAATCCTCGTAATGACTTACTGGAGTCTTTTAGCAAGTATTCTATTTAAGATTGTTGAATCTATGTTCATTAAGGAGATTGGTCTAGAGTTTTCCTTCTCTGTTTTTCACCCACCTGGCTTTGGATTCAGTACTATGTTTGTGTCATAAAAGGAGTTTGGTAGAACCCCTTCTTTGCTTATTATGTCAAATCGTTTGTATTGTATTGGGATTGTTGTTCTTTGAATGTTTCATAGAATTCACTTGTGAATCCATCAGGTCCTGGGAATTTTTTCTTAGGCAGTTCTTTGATGGCTTGATCAATTTATTTTTCTGATATAGGATTATTTAAGAATTCTATTTCTTCTTCTATTAACCTAGGCAATTTATATTTTTGTAAATATTAAAACATATCAGCTAGATTGCCATAAATTTGGCAAAATAGTTCTTAATGATTGTCTTAATTTTCTCTTCATTAGAGGTGAGGTCTCCCTTTTCATCTTGGATATTTTAAATTTTGTTTTCTTCTTTCCTTTTTTTTATGAGATTGACCAGTGCTTTGTCTATTTTGTTTTTTCAAAATACCAGCCTCAAGTTACCAGCTACCAATTCAAATTCATTTAATTTATTAACTCAATAGTTCTTTCACTTTTGATTATATTAATTTCTCCCTTAATTTTTCAGAGCTCTAATTTAATTTAAATCTGGGGATTTTTAATTTGTTCACTTTCAAATTTTTTGATTTGTATGTCCAATTCATTCACCTCTGCCCTCCCTATTTTGTTAATATTTGAACTCAAGGATATGTTTCCCCTTAAGTACTACTTTGGCTGCAACCCATAGATTTCGAAAGGATGTCTTATCATTGTCATTTTCTTCAATAAAATTATTGTTTTTATGATTGTTTTTTAACTGACTGATTTTACAGAATGTTATTATTTAATTTCCAATTAATTTTTGATTTACCTCTCCCTGAACCCTTGCTAATTATTATTTTTATTGAATTATAATCTGAAAATGTTGCATTTATTATTTCTGCTTTTCTGCATTTGTTTGGAAAGTTTTTATGCCCTAGTATATGGTCAATCATTGTGAATGTACCATGTGTTGCTAAAAAGAAAGTCTATTCCTTTTTGTCCTGATTTATTTTTTCCATATATCTATTAACTCTGATTTTTCTAAGATTTCATTCATATCTATTACCTCTTTCATATTAATTTTTTTAATTTGATTTATCAAGATTTGATAGTGGTAAGTTCGGGTCTCCTACTAGTATAGTTTTACTATCTATTTCAACCTTGAACTCTACTAATTTCTCCTTTAGAAATTTGGATGCTATATCATTTGGTGCATACATGTTGATTACTGATATTTACTCATTGTCTATGCTGCCTTTTATTGGCATGTAGTTACCTTCCCTATCCCTTTTACTCAGATCTATTTTTACTTTGACTTTGTCAGATATGAAGATTGCAAGTCCTTCCTTGTTTCTCTCAGTTGAGTCCCAATAGATTTTGCTCCACTCTTTAATTATAACCTTGTGAATATCTACCTGCCTGCTGTATGTTTCTTGTAGATAACATATGGTAGGATTTTGGTTTCTGATCCATTCTGCTATTTGTTTTTTTTTCTTTTATGGGTGAGTTCATTCCATTCACATTCAAAGTTATGATTGTCATATGTGTATTCCTAACATCTTGATATCTTCTTCTTGTTCTGTCCTTTCTTCCTTTGCTATATCCTTTTAAACCAGTGGTTTGTTTTAATCAGCCCCCCCAATCCCCACCCTTAATATACTTCCCTTTATGCCCCCTCCCTTTTTGTTCCCTTCTTCTTATTATATTTTTAGGGTCTATTAAGTTCTCTCCCCCTCTCCATCCATTTTTGTTATTTCCTCCTCCCTTCCCCCTTTGTTTTCCCTTCTCACTTTCCCTGTAGGGTAAGATAGAATTCAATATCCCAATGAATCTAGATGCTTTTCCCTCTAAGAACTTATTTCAATGAGGGAGAGGCAGGGTCAAGATGGTGGTGTAGAGGCAGTAAATGTTCAGACCTCTGAAAACCCTTCCGCACCAATTGAAAACAAAATGCTTCTAGGGGACTGAAAAACGAATCTAACAACAGGATAGAGCTAAGGAACTAACCTGCTGGGATCAACTTAAAATGTACACCCCCTAGAAGCCTGAATTAAGGAATACTTGGGTTTAAAGAGAAGGAAGAAAGAAGGTCCCAGGACCCCTCCCCAACTAGAGTACTGAGCCTTCAGCAGCAACTTGAACCTCTGGGCAGGCAAGGGCACTATTCTGAAGAGAGTACCTTGTGGGCAAAGTGGTGCCAGGCTCAGGGCTTTCAACACAGACAGTGGGAAAGCAGCTGGAGTAGAAGCTCAGAGAATGCAGCACAATCAAAGCTGAGACACTCCATATTGCATCCTCTCAAAGTTTTTGGCCTCAGGGCACATCCAGCTCTACAAGAACAACTCTGCCCTGGCTTGATCTCATCAAGCCTTCAGAGGACAGTAATTCTCAAGCTCCAATACCCGTCCCCCACATACTGCTTCAGAAGCCTTGCTGATCAAGCTCCAAGTGTGAAGACTGCAACTACTACAGAACACCTTAATAACAAGGTGAGAAGTTCAGCTCCTTTTCAGCTTCTGCTGACAACTGGTGAATATCTGATATCAGGACTCAACCTGACCAATCAGCAGAGCAAAGAAGAATTCCCTTCAGGACAGAAAAGCCCAAACCTACAGATACAGCACAAAATGAGAGGACTAAGACTAAGACTACAGGGAACTACAGGGGGGAAAGAAGGGGCAAATATGAGCAAACAATAAAAAAAAGAAAAAGAAAGAAATTACAATCAACAGCTTCTATCTAGGCGATGAATAAAGAGAAAACAAAGCAGAGGAGGATCAAGGAACATAAAGCAAAAACACAGAAACTCCTGTGAATTGGACCCAGGCTTTGAAAGAACTAAAATACAATTCAAAACACAATTAAGAGAGGCTGAAGAAAAGAGGGAAAATAACTTAAAAAGAAAGATAAGTCATCTGGAAACAGAGGCACTTGAACTAAAGCAAGAAAATAGTGTCTTGAAATCCAAAATCAACCAGCTTGAAAATGAGGCAAAGGAGATGAAAGATAAGGCAAAGAAAAATAAAAGATAACCTCCAAAGAAAATCAGACCAGAAGGAGGATGACCAAAAAATCAGGGATGAAATTCATTCTTTAAAAACTAGAAAACAGTTAGAAACAAGCAACTTCACAAGGCACCAGAACACTATAAAAATTTAAAAAAAAATGAAAAAATTGAGTAAAATATGAAACACCTCATCCACAAAACAGAAGATTTAGAAAACAGATTCATGAGAGACAACTTAAGAATCATTGATCTACTGGAAGACTATGACAAAAGAAAAAGGCTGGCCATCATTCTACAGGATATTATGCAAGAAAACTGCCCTGACATTCTAGAGCAAGAGGGAAAAGTGGAGATTGAAAGAATAGATAGATCATTCCCTAGACTTAATCCCCAACTGACAACACCCAAGAATAGTATAGCCAAATTCAAGAACTACCAGACCAAGGAAAAAAATATTACAAGCTGCTAAGAAAAAGTCATTTAGATACCATGGAAATACAGTGAAGATAACACAGAATCTGTCTGCATCAACACGGAAGGACCAAAGGGCATGGAATATTATATTCTGGAAAGCAAGAGAACTAGGTCTAAAACCAAGAATCAATGACACTGCAAAACTGACTATATTCTTACAGGGGAAGGTATGGTCATTTAATAAAATAGAAGGCTTCCAAGCATTTTTAAGGAAAGGCCAGACCTGAGTAGAAAATTTGATGCCCAAAGACAGAACTCAAGAGAATCATCAAAAGGTAATTAAGAAAGCGGGGTAAAGAAAAACAAAACAAAATAAAACAAAACAAAAAGCTTTTTTAAGGGAACTCAATAAGTTAAATGATATGTATCCCTATAAGAAAAGAGTACATTGGTAACTCTTAAAAATTTTTATCATCACCTGGGTAGTTGAAGAATTATTCTTAGAGGGAACAGTGACAAATTCTATAGGACAAAATGCCAAGACATGAATATGCATATAGATATATGTATGCATAAATATACATAGATAGTTTTAAAAAGTGGTTACTACTAAGAGAAATGGGGAAAGAAACAAAATGGGGTAAATTTATATGTCATAAAGAAGCACATGGTGGGAGGGAGGGAGAACACCAATACCCTCAAAGGGTAAAGAATTTTGAGTTAGAAAATAATCAATTCTTATGTGCATTGAAATTGACTCTAATAGGGAAGAAAAACTGAATCCATTGGGGCAGAGAATTGATTTGTGCCCTATAGAGATGTAGAAGGGAAACAAATGAAATGGTGAGGAGGGAAGCAATATAAGGGACAGAGAGGCTGGGAGTAATTTAAAAAGACCATAAAGAAAATAAAACAGGAATAAGAAGGGGGAGGGTATAAAGGGAATTAAAATAAGGGTGGGAATTATAGGGACTGATTAAAAACAAAACTCTGGTGTAGAAGGAAATAGTGAAAGAAAAAAGGGCAGGACTAGGAGTGGAAATCAAAATGCTGGGAAATACATAGCTGATAATCATAATTCTGAATGTGAATGGAATGAACTCACCCATAAAAGGTAAGCAAATAGATTGGATTAGAAACCAAAATCCTACCATATGCTGTCTACAAGAAATACACATGAAAAAGGTAGATATGCATAGGGTAAAAGTAAGCATATGGAGCCAAATCTATTGGACATCAATTGAGAAAAAGAAGGCAGAAGTCTCAGTTATGATATCTGACAAAACTGAAGTAAAAATAGATCTAGTCAAAAGAGATAGGGAAAGACATTTCAGTCCTGATAAAAGGCAGTATAGACAATGAGGAAATATTAGTACTCAACATGTATGGACCAAATGGCACAGCATCCAAATTTCTAAAGGAGAAACTAGTGGATTTAAAGGAGATTAGTGGATTAAAGGAGAAACTAGTGAAATAGATAGACCTGAACCTTCCTCTATCAGAACTAGATAAGTGAAAACAAAAGATAAATAAGAAAGAGGAAAGAGATGGGAATGAAATCTTAGAAAAATTAGAGTTAATAGATGTGTGTAGAAAAATAAATAGGGACAAACAGGAATACACCTTCTTTTCAGCAGCACATGGTACCTTCTCAAAGATTGACCATGTACTAAGGCATAGCAACATTGAAAACAAGTGAAAAAGAGTAAAAATAATAAATGCAACCTTTTCAGATGACAATGCAATGAAAATAATAATTAGTAAGGGTACCTAGAGAGGCAAATAAAAAATTAATTGGAAATTAAATAATACAATTTTCCCAAATCAGTTATAGAACAAATCATAGAAATAATTAATAATTTCATTGAAGAAAATGACAATGATGGGACATCCTTTCCAAATCTATGGGATGCTGACAAAGCAGTACTTAGGGGGAAATTTATGTCTTTGATTTATATATTAACAAATTAGGGAGGGGAAACATCAATAAATTGGACACGCAAATTAAAAATAATAGAAAATAAACAAATTTAAAATCCCCAGTTGAAAATTAAATTAGGGATCCCAAAGATCAAAGGAGAAATGAATAAAATTGAAAGTCAAAGAACTATTCATTTAATAAATAAGACTAGAAACTGGTACTTTGAAAAAACAAATAAAATAGCAAAAGTACTGATCAAGCTAATTTTAAAAAAAAGGAAAGAAGAAAACCAAATTGACAGTATCCAAGATGAAAAGGGAGAACTCACCTCTAATGAAGAGGAACTTAAGGCAATCATTAAAAACTACTATGCCCAATTATATGGCAACAAATATGGTAATCTAGGTGATATGAATGAATTTTAAAAAAATAAATTGTGAAGATGAGCAGAAGAAGAAATAAAATTCTTAAATAATCCTTTATTAGAAAAATAAATTGAACAAGCCATCAAAGAACTGCCTAAGAAAAAATCCCCAGGACCTGATGGATTCACAAGTGAATTCTATGAAACATTCAAAGAACAACAATCCCAATACAATACAAACTATTTGACATAATAAGTAAAGAAGTTCAACCAAACTCCTTTTAAGATACAAACATGGTACTGATTCCAAAACCAGGCAGTTGAAAAACATAGAAGGAAAACTCTAGACCAATCTCCTTAATGAACATAGATGAAAAATCTTAAATAGAATAATAGCAAAAAAAAAAAAACTCCAGTAAGAGATCATGAGGGTTATTCATTATGCCCAGTTGGGATTTATACCAGAAATGCAAGGATGGCTCAATATTAGGGAAACCATCCAAAAAATTGACCATATTAACAAGCAAATTGACAGAAATCATGTGATTATTTCAATAGATGCAGAAAAAGTGTTTGACAAAATGCAACCCTCATTCCTATTGAAAACAATAGAAAGCTTATGTATAAAAGAGCTTTTCATAAAAATAATAAACAGTATATACTGAAAACTATCAGCCAACATCATCTGTGATGGGGATAAAATAGATGCTTTCCCAATAAGATCAGGAGTGAAACAAGAATTCCCATTATCACCTCTATTATTTAACACTCTTCTAGAAACACTAGCAGTAGCAATTAGAGAAGAAAAAGAAATTGAAGTTATTAAAATTAGCAATGAGGAATCCAAGCTATCCCCCTTTGTGGATGATATGATGGTCTACTTAAAGAATCCTAGAGAATCAACTAAAAAGATAGTGGAAATAAATAAACTTTAGCAAAGTGGCAGGATATAAAATAAATCCACATAAGTCATTAGCATTTCTATATATCTCCAACACTTCTCAGCAGCAAGAATTAGAAAGAGAAATTCCATTTAAAATCACCCTAGACAATATAAAATACTTAGGACTCTATCTGCTGAGACAAACACAAGATCTATATGAACAAATTACAAAATAATTTCCACACAATTAAAATTGGATCTAAACAATTGGAAAAGCATTGATTACTTATGGGTAGAAGGAGCTAACATAATAAAAAAGGCCATTCTACCCAAACTTATTTACTTATTTAGTGACATACCCATTGAAATACCAAATTTTTTTTCATTAATTAGAAAAAAACTATAACAAAATTCATTTGGAAGGACAGAAGATCAAGGATATCCAGGGAAATAATGGGGAAAAAAAGAGAAGGAAGGGGACCTTGCAGTACCAGATCTCAAACTGTACTATAAAGCAGTAGTCACCAAAGCAATATTGTATTGGCTAAGATACAGAAAGGAGGATCATTGGAATAGACTTGGGGTAAGTGACCTCAGAAAGATAGTCTAGGATAAATCCAAAGATCCCAGCTTTTGAGACAAAAATCCACTATTTGATAAAACCTGCTAGGAAAATTCGAAGACAGTATGGGAGAGATTAGGTTTGGATCAACATCTCACACGCTATACCAAGATAAACTAAGAATGGGTGAATGACTTTAATATAAAGAAGGAAACTCTAAATAAATTAGGTGAACACTGAATACTATTCATGTCAGATCTTTGGGAAAGGAAAAATTTTAAGACCAAGGAAGAGTTAGGAAAAATCACAAAATGTAAAATAAATAACATTGATTACATTAAATTAAAAGGGTTTTGTACAAAAACCCAATGCAACCAAAATTAGAAGGGAAGCAACAATTTGGGGGAAAAATCTTTATAACAAAAACCTCTGACAAAGGTCTAATTACTCAAGGTTATAATGAGCTAAATCAATTGTACAAAAATCAAGCCATTCTCCAATTGATAAATGATCAAGAGACATGAATAGGCATTTTTCAGATAATGAAATAAAAACTCTTAATAAGCACATGAAAAAATGTTCTAAATGTCTTTTAATCAGAGAAATGTAAATCAAAACATTACTGAGGTATCACCTCACACCTAGCAGATTGGCTAACATGACAGCAAAGGAAAGTAATGAATTCTGGAGGGGATGTGGCAAAGTTGGGACATTAATATATTGTTGGTGGATTTGTGAATTGGTCCAACCATTATGGAGGGCAATTTGGAACTATGCCTAAAGGGTGCTAAAAGACTTTCTGCCCTTTGATGCAGCCAGAGAACTGCTGGGTTTATATCCCAAAGAGATGGTAATGAAAAAGACCTGTACAAGAATATTCATAGCTGTTTCCTTTGTGTTGGAAAAAAAAATATATATATATATATATATATGTTGGTGATGGAATACTATTGTGCTCAATGGAATAATAAAGTGGAGGAATTCCATGTGAACTGGAATGACCTACAGGAATTGATGTAAAGTGAAAGGAGCATAACCAGGAGAACATTGTACACAGAGACTGATACACTGTGGTACAATAAAATGTAATGGACTTCTCCATTAGTGGCAATGTAGTGATCCTGAACAACTCGGAGGGATTTAAGAGAAGGAACACTATCCACATTCAGAGGAAAAACTGTTGGAGTAGAAACACAAAAGAAAAATAACTGCTTGATTACATGGGTTGAGAGGGATATGATTGGGGATGCAGACTGTAAATGATCATCCTAGTGCAAACATCAACAAAATGGAAATAGACTCTAATCAAGGACACATGTAAAACTCAGTGTAATTGTGTGTTGGCTATGGGAATGGGTGGGGGGAGGAGAGGGAGGAAAAGTATATTATTCTTGTAACAAAGTAATAATTTTCTAATTTGACTAAATAAAATTAAAAAACAAACAATTGATTTTACTGAGAGTAAGGTTTAAGTATTACCTATTAACACTCTCTTCCTCTCCATCTTATAATAGTAGTCTTCCCTTCTCCTTCCCATGTGCTTCTTTGTGTGATATAGATTATCCTATATATCTTCTTTCTTCAAGTTTCTCATGGTGCTATTTTCTATTCCCCTCCCATTTTCTTTTTTTGCATACCATCTTATACCATTTATTACCCCAATATCTTCCTGTGAAGATTCCTTACATTCCTCTAATAGTAAATATACATTTTGACAGTTACAAATAACATTTTCCCATATACTAATATAAAAATTTGATCTTATTGAATCCCTTAAAGAAGAAAATTTAAATTAAAAAAAAAAACATTTTTCTCTGTTCCATTCTCTTTCTTATTTACCTTTTCATGTTTATCTTGATTTTTGTGTTTGGATATCAAACTTTCCACTTAGTTCTTTTCTTTATAAATAGTCTGTCTTTTCTTTATAAATACTTGCAAATTTTCTATTTTATGAATGCCCATACTTTCCCCTGAAAGTATGTTGATGGGTATGCGATGCATGGTTGAAGACCAAATTCTCTTATCTTTCTGAATATCATATTCCAAGCCTTGTGGTCCTTTAGCATGGAAGCTGCCAGATCTTGTGTAATACTGATTGGTGCTCCTTGATATCTGAATTGTCTCTTTTTGGTTTCTTGTAAAATTTTCTCCTTAGCTTGAAAGCTCTAGAATTTGTCAATTACATTCCTGGGAGTTGTCTTTTGTGGATTTAGTGTACAGGTTGTTCTATGAACTCTTTCAATGTCTATTTTACCCCATTATTTAAAAACATCAGGGCAGCTTTCTTGTATAATTTCTTGTAGTATGATGTCAAGATTTCTGTTTATTACTGGGTTTTCAGGTAGACCAATGATTCTCAAATAGTCTCTTCATGATCTGTTTTCCTGATCTGTCAGCTTGTCAATGAGATATTTTATGTTTCTTCTATTTTGTCAGTCTTTTGACTTTGCTTTATTAATTTTTGCTGTTTTGCAAGATCATTGGGTTCCAATTGCTTAATTCTGGTCTTTAAGGACTGGTTTTCTGTCATAATCATTTATTTTTCCTTTTTTGTTTGGTCTATCCCACTTTTTATGGCTTCCAGTTGTTTCTCCAATTGGGAGTTCTTGTACTTTAAACTGTTATATTTTTTAACTATTTCCCACTTTTCTTGCCAGAAGGCTTCAATCTTTTTATATTATTATTTTTTAAATTTTACTTAGACAATTTAGAACATTATTCCTTGGTTACAAGAATTATATTCTTTCCCTCCCTCCCTCCCCCCTAACCTTCCTGTAGCCAATGCACAATTACACTTGGTATTGCATGTATCCTTGATCATTTCCATTTTATTGATGTTTGCACTAGGATGTTCATTTAGAGTCTATATCCCCAATCATGTCCCACTTGACCCATGTAATCAAGCAGTTGTTTTTCTTCTCTGTTTCTACTCCCACAGTTTTTACTCTGAATGTGGATAGTGTTGTTTCTTGTAGATCCCTCCAGGTTGTTCAAGATCACTGCAGGCTTCCATCTTTTTGATTAGCTCCAATTTAAATTCTTCAAAAGCTTGTGGCCATTTTCCACTTTTGGGATGGTTTTGGTGCATTTGTTTGTATTTCCTCTTCTGCTATTTCCTCTATAGTCTGGATTTTTCTTCCATAAAAATTATCCAGGGTCAGCACCTTCTTTTTTGTCTTGGTGTTGGGAAGTTGTTCCTGGGCATTGTTTGCCATCACTGTGATAGTTTTTCCTTCCCTTTCCTGTCAGAAATCTTAGTGAGGAGGGCAGGCTTTCTATGTATGGAGCTACAGAGCAAGGCCCGAGGCTACCTCTCAAGTCTCTGCAGCTTCTACTTTTTGCTGCCCTTCTCTGTGCTATCTCCCTGCAGGCACCCAAGGTCTGAGCTCTTCAGCTTGCTGGGGTTTCAGGTCTAGCTGCTCACAGAGGGTAGTTCTTTGTTAGTCCTATTCATCTGTCAAGGACCTAGAGGTGCCCCCTCACTCACTCTAGAGGTACCCCTCACTCACTCACTGATTCTAGGGGGCACTGGCTCTGACTCTGGCTCTGTAGGTCGGGTGGGGGAAGAGTAGATCAGCTCATGTTTTGGTGGAAGCTTTTTCACCCTCTTCTAGTATGGAGATGCTCAAATCCCACATACCTTCAATACTGTGTTCTACTGTAGAGTCCCTTCATTCATATGAATTTTATTTTTTTGGCATTTTGAAGTAGTCAAATTGGTAGGTGGTGAGGAGAAGAGTCCTGCATCTAGACTGTCACCATGTTTACCTGGAAGTGTTCTAGCAGCAACATTTTCAAGACAAAAGGATCAGTTGTAGATGTTTTCTGGGATTGAACCATGTTTTGGAGAAGCTTAAGATCTAGTTTTTATTCTTTATTATTTCAATGACATTCAAATGGTACAGATCTAGTTAAAAAGGAATTTTCTCTCAAGCATCTAATTAATCTTACTTTTGAGGCAAATATAAGGTACTAGGATAGTATCACAAGACTCTCTTGCCATATTTAGAGAATTGTATTGATCCTTTATGGATTATGGGGAGTCCATTAAGTGCTTTCTATGTCTTCAGTGAGCTCTCCTGTATCCAATATGGCTTTCTGCCGTTAGTGCTTGCAAAGGATATGTGCTACCTTGTATGTAAATCTTTGGAGAACTTGAAGGGTTGGAGAAGTTATTTCTGAACTATAGTCTGAGATTTCCCAGAGCAATCTTTGAGTTGACTTGAATCAAATAGGGAAGTTTTTCTGAGATTGAATTTATTCTTTATTAGACCAGTGCAAGAAAAGAAGGGGAAATCCTTCTTTTAATAAATAATGAATGGTTGCTTTGTCTCACTGGTTAAAGTGTTATACCAGTGGGGAGTTGAGAGCACCAAGTGATCAGGAAACAGGGGCTGAGGTAAAAAACTGTTGAGAGAGGGAAATTGGCAGGACCTCTCTCTCCCTACTTTGGGTGAACAAGAGCAAGGGTTTGAGGTAAACTCTAGAGAGAAGGAAAGATAATTCCTCTCTCTCCTTCTCAAGAGATATCAAGCAGGCTCTATCCCTTGAATCCCTCTGAAAACAGTAGTTGAGGGGATGAGATGTCAGTCTCCCCTGTCATATGCTTCAGAGAAAGTTTTCTATGTTTCCTTCCCCAAAGGAGATATGTGGCAGGCTTTGTCTGGCCTTACCACAGAATGGGATTGACCTCAAGCTTTGAGGCCTGTCCCCAGTTACCTAAACACCCTTCTTATTGAAATGGGTCAATCCAAAATCTGACTTGCTAACTAAAGGGTTTATTGAAGAGATAGGGGAAATGGGTTGAGGGGAAATGGGTAGACAAGAAGCCCTGACAGGTTATCCAAGCAGCAGTTGACTCAAGAGACTGAAGTCAGTGCACATGAATGCTTCTATGCCTTATCCAACTTACTGTCCTTTTTATAATCTCTATGCTATTATAGAAGGCTGGGATTTGATTGAGAGAGTCCTTAGCCAGCACCCCCTCTGGAACTGTGATCTTTGTAGCAGGTGGAGGAATCTGTAGAAGGATTTCTGGAGAGAAAACAATTCAGGATTAAGAGCAGGAATCAGGGTCTTCTCTCATTGTTTCATGGGTCCCTTCAGCCACTCAGAAACTGGACCTTTTATCTCTCAACCCTGAGACGAACCAGGGGATGTTCAGAATGCCCACCAGTCAGTGTTTCTCTCCCATAATCCCTTGCTCTTCAAAGTGCCACTCCAGCCCCTATCAGTCAACCTAAGGATTCAAAAACCCTTCCTTTGTGCCATCCTAACACCAGGGAATTGTCCCATTGATTACATTAACAAAACTAAACAAAAGGTAAATAAATAACATCAGTTCATTCTTATGCTATTTATAGCTAGTTGATTAAAAGGGAGAAAAGAAAAGAAAAATGTTAGAAGATATTCAGAGATGTTAAATACATTTACAAATTATAAAACTGAGGTCCAGAGAATGGAGATGATTTACCTAGGGCTACACAAGAAGTTGCATAATGGGACTCTGAACAAATAATGTCTTACTGCAAATTCAAAAGTTTTAAAACTATTAGTAATTATTATTAATGTGTCCATCTTAGTAGGTCTCACAGCATACATTACAAGGAAGGGCTAATGGTTGTCTCTAAAACACCACTAAGAAATCTACAGTGTATCACTTATGACTAATTATCATAATTTACATTATAATTATGCATTTCACTAAATATATAGTGCAGTGATTTTAATTTTATAAGATCTTAGAGTTAGAACTGGAAAGTATTTGAGTATCTTTTAATCTACCTCTAACTATAGATGAGAAAACAGGACAATTTACAAGCAGCTCTGAAAAAAAATTGCTATTCTAAATCTGCATTAATAACATTTTCTATTACTTTCTTAAATTTAGTCAATCAACAGAACATTAAATCAATCCTGATTCACAATGTTTCTTGATTTCTGAATTGTAAGTGCTAATGTTGAAATGTTAACAAATACCCACTATGATCTTGCTACAGCACAACAATGAAACCGAGACTCAGGATGTCATATTTTGCCAATGATTGTAGAGATGGCAAAAATGGCATTGATATTTGGATACAAATTCAGTCTTCTTTCCATAATACAAAGCTATCTTCCTTTTATATAAGTGATTAAAAATTAAACTCACTTGATGAGTGCTTACTTCTTATTGTTTTTACCATATGGTTATCTACTTCCATTTTTATATAATTGATGGAATGTCACTTGCTATCATATAGTAAATAGGTTATGTCAATACTCATAATTAATAATTTCTAAATCCCTATTCGTAACTAATAATGAATCTTGTTGAAAAATCAACAACTATCATTTCAATGAATTTCCCCTGATAATGTGGGCACAAGAATTTAGATTAATTTGAAAGTATTTCTGTTGTATATTTTGTATTCCACAGTAGTATTTTCGGTGTTTATGGTGTTTGGAGAATTTTTATGTACTTAAGAGTTAATTACTTGCAGAGTAAAGGAAAGGGACTTCAAGTCAATAATAGTTACATTAATACACACTTTAAAATTTACAAAACAGTTTTATTTCAATAACTGCAATATATGTATAAATGTTTTTTTTTTCATTTTATATATAAGGAAATAGTGTCAGGTTAACTGAGCAAGTAATGCATGGCAAGTTCATGAGCTGGTTTTTAACCTTAGTGCTTTGCACAGTACCTAGAATATAGAAGCCATTTAATACTATGTTTATTATAAATTGTTACATGATATTATTAAAATGTTTATGATCATCATCAATATTATTAAATACTGGTCTCTACATGGGCAATCTACTGGATTAAAATTGACTATTCTTACTTACAATTATGTCATAAAATTAAAAAATCTTACTATAAAGAACTTATGATTTTGGTCATATTAAAATTCTTTCCTTTCTGACAATCAACCTCTCATCTATAATTTTTAAAATTCAAGTTTCTTGAAACTATAAGAGGAAAAGTCACTTGCCCATGTTACCAAAGCTAATTGTAGGCAGCAAAGGTGTAATTTGAACAAGGTCTTCTTGCTTCTAAGTTTAATACTTTATCCATTACACTTTCCTCTGTTTCATTTTCAAAAATATTTTTTAAGTTCAAATGAAAATACATAAAAGAACTTACACATATTTGTAATTCTAATAATGTAAAAAGTTCTGTAAACTCCTGATTTATAATATTCCAATTTTACCAGATTCTGAACATGTTTAACTCTAAACTAGAGTACCCACTTGTTATTCCTTAGCAAAAAAAGAAAAAAAAAGAAGTTATCAGTGGAGTAATAGGCATTCTGACATTTAAATAAGATTTTCAAATGAAATTTTCATAAGAATTTTAGAAAAAATATATTAACTGGACTTTATCCAAAAACTTTTTTCTAGCACATCTCTTAAAAATTTAGTGGATATAAAAAAAAATTTAATGAAATTATGCATGTTGGAGAAAGAGGGGAAAATGAAACATTTTCAATTGACTCCATATGCTCTGTGTGCATCTTACATGCACCTACATAGTGTCACCCACCTAATAATAAAAACTTCTTGAACAACAACAACAACAAAAACTTCTTGAAGGCAGGGTTTATCTTTTGTTCCCTTTTCTATGCATCCTTAGCATTGAGCCTAGTGCCTGGCACATAATTCAGTGCTTAGTAAATGTTTATTTAATGAGAATATTTGATAGTATTCATATATTGAAACTATTTTTAAGAAGCAGTAATAGATTACCTGGATCTCAAAGATGTATAATTATTATCACATATTTTGGTTTGTTTGTTAAGTGAACAAAACAAAAAAATTACCATAATTTTGGCATGTGCTCATAAATTATATCTTTTTGATCTGTTGGGTGCTCCAGATGAAGCATCAAAAAAAAAAAAAGATCAGTATCTCACAGCTGTGATGTATGTAGCATATTACTGAATAGAACATTTTTCTTCTTATTTACATGGCTTTTGCAAATTGTCAATAGATAATAAGAGAATAAGAATTAGAAGGGGGCTTGCTTGAGAATTCTCAGCTCACCTAACCTTTAGGTATGTTGTATTTTACATGCATTTTCCTAATTCATGGATGTGAATAGCCTCCTTTGATTGTAACTAGAATGGGCTGTGTTGAGAGGGTGAAAAGCTTGTTTACCTATAGCATCAGCACTACTAACTAGAAGTGATGAGACTTCTCCAAAGTATTTTACCCCAGAAATGGACCTGAGTATGTTTATTTCTGGGCAGCTAAGTGGTACATAGATGGAGTGCAGGGCTGAAGTCAAGAAGATTGTTCTTCATTATTTCAAATCTGACCTCAGACACTTACTAGCTGCATGTCCCTGGAAAAGTCACTTAAACCTGTTTTGCCTTAGTTCCTCATTTTTAAAATAAGTTCAAGAAGGAAAGGATAAACCACTCTATAATCTTTGCCTATAAAATTCCAAATAAAGTCACAAGGTTTTAGATATTACTGAAATGACTCAAAATAGCAATGTTTGTTTTTTTTTTCTATTCAGTTTCATGACCTTTTGGTCTTGAATTCCTGTAGTCATCCCCATTAGAGACAGGA
Source organism: Monodelphis domestica (assembly GCF_027887165.1). Taxonomy (NCBI): domain Eukaryota; kingdom Metazoa; phylum Chordata; class Mammalia; order Didelphimorphia; family Didelphidae; genus Monodelphis; species Monodelphis domestica. The sequence goes on along the minus strand of NC_077229.1, from coordinate 380,711,097 downwards.
GTTCAAGCTACAGTTTCTTTGGAGGCAGAATTGAAGCTAGAATACTATAAAACAGAATTAAAGTTGAAAGTGATCTTAGAGGTTATCTAATGAAATACCCATATTTTACATGCATGAAAGAAGAATCTTGAAAAGTCAAATAGCAGAACTGGGATTCAAACCCAGTTACTCCACTTTAAAATTCCTCATTCTTTCTGTTGAACCCCATTTCATTGAAGTATTAGCCTCCTATTACTTCTCCAATCTTTTGTTAGGAATCATAAGTTAATTCTTGCTTATTTGGGAGTTCCCTTTGATGACCTTTTATGAATTTTTATTTGAAACAAAAATGAGGGGGACAAAGTACAGTAGGTAGTTATTTTTTTCTTGCCATCTCTTTGCTCTCTCAACTTACCAAGGCAGGCCCTTCCATAGTCTTGGGATGTACTATTACTTAAGATTCCTTGGAAAGATTTGTCAGAATCATTGTCTTTGTTCAGGGCTCAGCCCAGCTTTTTTCTTTACCTTGGTTGTCAATTCACTCAACTCCTACCCACCATAATGCTCATACACATGCATCAGCACTAAAATAGTTAGGTCCTGCTTAGTGATGATAATGAATCCCCTGAAGTAGAGACATTATTCTGGATTTCACAGCATATTTTCATTGGGTTGGAACAAATTATCATGTGTCACCTAATTATAACTTAGAATATTGCAAATTTGAATACATAGGACCACTTCAGGGGATTCACTTTTCACACTAACAAGGACTTAATTAACTTTCTTTAGCTTTTCATTTAAAATGATATTTGTCCTATGGATAGTGTCTAAAGAAAGAAATTTTAAAAATCACTGTTGACAACATTATTTGAAATTCAAATGGTTTGAGTCACTTCTCATTTTAAAATAACATTTTATGATGTTCCTCAATTACATAAAAAATAGTTTCTTAGAATTCTCACCCTCCTTACATCTCTTCCCCCACTCCCCCCTTCCTTTGAAGGCAAGCAATAGAATATAGATTTCATATGTGTAATAGATATCCCAGTATTAGCTGTTTTGTGAGAGGTAACGAGCAAAAAAAAAGGAAAATGAAGAAATAAAATGAAATTAAGTAATGTATGTCTCAGTCTGCTTTCAGAATCTAGTTCTTTTCTGGAGGTGGATGGCATTTTTCATCACACATCCTTTAGGATTGTCTTGGATCACTGTGTTGCCAAGAATAGCTAAGATGTTCATAAATCTTTCTCATATAGTATTGCTGTCAGTGTTTACCATATTTACCTGTTTCTGCTCACCTCAGTTTGTATCAGTTCATATAGATCTTTCTAGTTTTTTTCTGAAACCAATCTTTTGATCATTTCTTATAGCCACATCTTGTTCAGAATGTCCTTAACTGATTGACGTCTTCTCAATCTCTAATTCTTTGTCACCACAAAAAGAGCTGCTATAAATATTATTGTTCAAATAGTTCCTTTTCTCTCTCTTTTTAAAAATTCTCTTTGAGATACAGATCTAATAGTGGTATTTGGGGAATCAAAGGGTATGCAGAATTTTAAAGTCCTTTGGGCATAATTGCAAGTCACTCTACAGATTAGTTCACAACTCTACCAGTATTACATTAGTGTTCCAATTTTCCCAATCCCCTTCAACATTTACTATTTTCCTTTTCTGTCATATTTGCCAATCTATAGGTATGATGTGTACCTCAGAGTTATTTTGATTTACATTTATCTAATCAAGAGATTTAGAGCATTTTCTGTGATTTTATATATATAATATATCCTTTATTCTGTTATCTGCAAACTACCTGCTCATATTCTTTGACCATTTATCAATTGAAGACTGACTTTTATTATTGTAAATTTAATTTAGTTCTCTCTATATTTAAGACAATAGTTTTTTATGAGAGATGCTTGCTGTAAATTTTTTTCCATTTTTCTCCCTTTCTTCTAATCTTGTTTGGAACAGTTTTGTTTATACAAAACCTTTTCAGATTAATATCATCTAATTTATCTATTTTATAGTCAATGATGCTTTCTATTTCTGGTTTGGTTACAAATTCTTCCCTTATCCATAGACATGACAGGTAGAATATTTTATGCTCCCATCATTTGCTAATGGTAAACCCCTTTAGGTCTAAATCATGTATCCATTTTGACCTTGCTTTGTTATATGGTGTCAGATGTTCATCTATTATCAGTTTCTGCAGAATTTACTCCATTTTCCACAACTGTTTTGTTAAATAGCGATTTCTTGTCCCAAAAGCTTGAATCTTTTTGTTTCCCAAACATTGTTACTACAGCTATTTGCTAGTGTGTATTGAGTAGCTATTCTATACCAATAATCTACTGTCCTGTTTTTAGCCAGGATAAAATTGTTTTGATAATTTTAGTTGTGTAATACAGTTTGAGATCTGGTAATGATAGGCAACCATCTTTTCTAATGTGTTTCCATTGATTCCCTTGATTATTCTTGATCATTTGTCTTTCCAGATTCATTTTGCTATTTTTTAGCTATGTAAAATAATTTTAGGACAGTTGAATTGTTAGGGCACCGAATAAGTAGATAAATTGAGGTTGTATTGTCATTTTTATTATATTAGCTTGGCCAACCCATGATCAAGTATCATTTTTTTCAGTTGTTTAGGTCTGATTTTTTAATTTGTGTGAAACTGTTTTATAATTCTGTTCATATAATTCTTAAGTTTAACTTAGCAGGTAGATATCCAAGTATTTTATACTATCTACAGTTAATATAAATGAAACTTTCTTTCCATCTCTTGTTGTTGGCCATTCTAATTATTTATAAACATTTATTTTGTATCCTGCAATTTGGGTAAAGTTGTTAATTATTTCAACTAATTTCTTTAGTTGAATCTATAGGATTCCCTAAGTATATCATCATATTGTCTATAAGAGAGATGATTTTTCCTTCATTGCTTATACTAATTATTTTTATTCTTTTTTATTCTCTTATTCCAATAGTATTTCTAGTACAATATTGAATAATAGTTGTGATAATATTCATTAGCAAAACTGGTCTTTAATTTTCTTTCTGTTTTTGCTTTTCCTAGGTTATGTATAACTAATATATTTGTGTTGTAAAAAAGAGTTTAGTAGATATCTTCTTTAGCTCTTTTCCCAAGTAGTTTGTATAGTATTGGGATTAACTGTTATTTAAGTGTTTGGCAGAATTCATTTTTTGAATCCATGAGGCCCTAAGGATTTTTTCTTAGGTAATTTATTGATGGCTCAATTAATTTCTTTTTCTGAGATATGATTGTTTCAATATTCTATTTCAGAAGATGGCTGCTTAGACACAGCAAAAGTCCAGACCTCTAAAACCTTTCCACACCAATCAAAAATAAAGTGCTTCAAGGGAACAGAAAGCCAAATCTAACAATAGGACAAAGCTGGGGGACCCTCCTTCTGAATTCAACTGAAAAGGTATCTCCAAGAACTCTTCCCCCACCTATTGTGCTGAGTCTTCAGCAGGCCCTGGGATACTCTAGGCAGGCAAGGGCATTAATCTGGAGGGAGCAGCGCCTTGCTGGAATAGCTGTGCTAGATTCAGGGCATTGAATACATATGGAAGGGAGGTAGTTGGAGAAGAGCAAAGAGGGCAGGATAGTCACAGTCAAAATGGTCTATCTTTCCCCTCTCCCCCTTTCTCCAGGTTTTTGCTTCAGGGCAAATGCAGTTCCAAAGGCCAACTCCACCCTGGCTTAATCTTATCAATAGGGCAGATAAAAAAAACCTTCAGAGGCCAGGGAAGCTCAATTTCCAACACCTCTTCCCCATAGACTGTATTGAGATCCTTGCTGATTAAACTCTGAGGGTGAAGGCTGCAACCACTAGAGAATACCCTGATAACAGTGTGGGAAGCTCAGTTCCATTTAGCTTCCACACTTTTACATACACTTTCAGCTTCTGCTGCCAGCTGGGGAAGATCTAACCTCAGGGCTCATTAATACAATCAGCCTAACTTAGTCAATCAGCAGAGCAGAGAAGAAGATCCTTCAGGACAGAACAGCAAAAACCCACAGATCCAGCAAATAATCAGAGAAGCAATATTACAGCCAATTATGGGGGGGGGGGAGAAGGAAAAAGAATATGAGTAAACAACAGAAAAAGAAAAAAGAAATTACAATAATAGATAGCTTCTCTGCAGGTTAAAAAAAAAAAGAGCAAATGGAAAAGAAGAGTACCAATGAACACCAAGCAAAAACAAAGAAACTCCAGTTAATTGGGCACAGGCTATGGAAGAACTCAAAACACAATAAAAAAAAAACAATTAAGAGAGTCTGAAGACAATTGGGGAAAGAACTGAAAAAGCAAAATAAGTCATCTGGAAACGTAAAGTAGTGTCTTGAAAAGCCAGAATTGACCAGCTTGAAAATGGGGCAAAGAAGGGGAAAATGACCTATAAAGAAATCAGAACAGAAAGAGAATGACAACCAAAAATCCAGGGATGAAGTTCAGTTTTTAAAATTTAGAATTGAACAGCTAGAAGCAAATGACTTCGCAAGGCAGCAAAAATCTATTAAACAAAATCAAAAGAATGAAAAAAATTGAGGAAACTATGAAACACCTCATTGACAAAACATCAGACCTTGAAAACAAATCAAGGAGAGACAATTTAAGAAATATTGGACTACTGGAAGATCATGACAGAAGAATAAAAAACTGGACACTAGGAAATTTTCCAAGAAAACTCCCCCAACATTGAGCAAGAGGGGAAAATGGAGATTGAAAGAATCCACAGATCATGCTCTGCATTTAATCCTCAACTGATAATGCCTAGGAATGTTATAGCCAAATTCAAGAACTACCAGATGAAAGAAAAAAATATTAGAAGTGTAATGGATAATTTTAGTGCTTTGACTTAAAATCTAAATAAGTGGTCATTGTGGGAAATTCCCAAATATGAAAAATACCCAAGTCAGCTGGGATTTATGGAGATTTTAATTAATAAAGAAAGAAGGAATTAAGGGAAGGAGAGAGAGAAAGAGAGAGAGAGAGAGAGAGAGAGAGAGAGAGAGAGAGAGAGAGAATGAGAGAGAGAGAGAGAGAGAGAGAGAGAATGAGAGAGAGAATGAGAGAGAGAGAGAATGAGAGAGAGAGAGAGAGAGAGAGAGAGAGAGAGAGAGAGAGAGAGAGAGAGAGAGAGAGAGAATTAATTTAAATTGCTCTGGCTCAGTGTGAGCCAAGCAGTAGAAAATTGCCTAGGCCTGAGCCTAAGGGAGAGTGAGTCAATCTTTATCACCCACCACAAGATTGTCTCTGATCTGGGTTCTTCCACTCTGAACTGAAATTCTTCTCCAAACTGAATTGAATTGTCCCTGAACTGTTCCTTCACCTCCTTTTTAAGATATTTTTCTCTCATGTCACCTCCCCTAAATTTTCACATCTACCAATCATAGTAGATGCTTTTTTCAAGGACTACCAATTATTAGTTTTCACCTTCTTTGGATTTCACCTTCTCTGGTTAGATTAATCTTCTGAGTACTTCACACCTCTTTGTTAAGCTTGCCTTTTGTAAGTTACTTGACCTTTTTAGGTATTAATTTAACCTTTACAGGTACTTAACACCTTTTTGTATTAGATCTAAAAATAGACCTATCTTAAGGTTCTAGCTTTACTATAAGGTAGGAGGTAGGGACTTTCTTTGTTCAATCATGAGTTTACAACTTTTATCTTCCCATAAAGCATGTCTGAGTAGGGTGGAGTAATTTTAAAATTCACACAAGCTGCTAAGAAGAAGTCATTCAGATACAATGGAGCCACAGTTAGGATAACACAGGATCTGACTGCATCTACACTGAAGGACTGGAAGGCATGGGATATGATATTCCATAAAGCAAGGGAACTGGGACTACAACCAAAAATCAACTACCCAGAAAACTGACTATATTCTTATAGGAAAATGTATGGTCATTTAATGAAGTAGAAGAATTCCAAGTATTCATGAAGAAAAGACCAGACTTATACCAAAAATTTGATGCCAAAACACAAGAGAATTACCAAAAGGTAATTAAGAAAGGGGGGAAAAATCAAAGTTGTTTTTAAGGGACCCAGTAAGTTAAAATGATTTGTATTCCTATGAGAAAAGATGATACTGGTAACTCTTAAAATTTGTTATCATCACCTGGGTAGCTAGAAGAATTATATTTAGAGGGAATGGTAAATAACTGTATAGGATGATATATATATATATATATATATATATATATACATACATATAGATATGCATATATACACATATATGTGTTAATATATATATATATAAAACTAGAGGTAAAAAAGAGGTTACTACTAAGAAAATGGGGAAAAAAGACAAGAGAGGGTAAATTTATATTCCATAAAGAAGTACCTGGTGGGAGTGGGGGAAAACACCAATACACTGGAAGGGTAAAGAGGTCGAAGACAGGAAATCCTTTATTTTTTGCATTGAAATTGACTCAAAGAGGGAAAACCAATCAGATCCATTGGGACAGAGAATTGATTCCTGCCCTATAGAGAAGCAGAAGGGTAACAAACAGACTGGTGGGGAGGTAAGCAATACAAGGGAGGGATAGTGTGGGGTAGTTTAAAATACCACAAAGAAAAATAAGAGGTGAATAAGAAGGAGGGGAAAAAGGGAAGTAAAATAAGGGTGGGAATTAGGGGGACCAATTAAAAATAAAACACTAGTGTAGAAGGAAATAGTGAAAGAAGAAAAGGAAGGACTAGGAAGAGGAAATAAAAAAGTTGGGGAATACAGAAGTGGAATCATAACTCTGAATGTGAATGGGATGAAGTAACCCATAAAATCAAAGCAGAAAGCAGAGTGGATTATAAACCAAAATCCTACCCCATATTGTCTTTAAGAAACACACATGAGGCAGGTGGATACACACAGGGTAAAGGTAAAAGGCTAGAGCAAAATCTATTGGGCATCACCTCAGAAAAAGAAGTCAGGAGTCACAATAATGATATCTGACAAAGCCAAAGTAAAAATAGATCTAATTAAATGAGATTGGGAAGGTAATTACTTCCTGATAAAATGCAATATAGATAATGAGGAAATATCAGTACTCAACATGTATTCACCAAATGGTATAGAATCCAGATTTCTAAAGGAGAAACTAGTGGAGGTGAAGGAGGAAATAGATAGTAAAACTATACTAGTGGGAGACCTGAACCTTCTTCTATCAGATCTAGATAAGTCAATGCAAAAAATAAATAATAAAGAGGTAATAGATGTGAATGAAATCTTAGAAAAAATTAAGAGTTAATAGATATTTGGAGAGAAATAAATTGGGGCAAAAAAAAATAAACCTTTTTTCAGCAGCACATGGTATATTCACAAAGATTAACCATGTACTAGGTCATAGAAACATGGTAAACAAATGCAGAAAAGCAGAAATAATAAATGCAAACTGTTCAGATCATAATGCAATAAAAATAATAATTAGTAAGAGTACATGGAGAGCCAAATAAAATAAAAATAATAATTAGTAAGAGTACATGGAGAGGCAAATAAAAATTAATTGAGAAATTATATGATTCTCCAAATAAATATTCTATTTCTTCTTTTGTTAATCTAGGTAATTTACATTTTAGTAAATACCCATCCATTTCATGTAGATTTTTGTAACATGTTGCCAAATAATTCAGATAAAGCTAATTCCAGTAATTACTTTAATTTACTTTTCTTTGATGGTATTTTTTCCATTTTAGATATTGGTAATTTGGTTTTCTTCTTTCTTTTTTGAATAAAATTAACCAATGGTTTTTATATTTAATATTTTTTCCTAAAACCATCTTATAGTTTTATTCATTAGATTATTTTTTTCTTCAATATTACTACTCTAACATTTGATTTTCAGGATTTCAAATTTGGTGTTTAATTAAGGATTTTAAAGGGTTTTTTTTGCATATTCATCTGCTTTTTCTGTAATTTATCGAGGAAAGTAATTAGAGATATGCATTTTATCCCAAGCACTGCTTTAGCTGTATCTCATAAATTTTGCTTTATTGTCTTATTCTTACCATTCATAATAAATTTATTGGTTTTATGATTTGTTCTTTGACCATTTAATCTTTAGAATTAGATTATTTATTTCCAATTAATTTTAATCTCTCTTTCCAAGGATTTTTATTGAATGTAATCTTATTGCATTATGATGTGAAAAAATTATGCATTTAATATTTCTTTTTTTCTACATTTGATTGTGGAGTTTTTTTTGCCCTAATACTTGATGGATTTTTATGTAGGTGCCATATACTGATGAAAAGGTATATTCTTTTATTTTCCTATTTAACTCTCTCCAATGATCTATTATATCTATCTTTTCTAAAATTCAATTTACCTCCTAAATGGCTTGCTTTCTTTTTTATTAGATTTGTCTCAATTTAGGGGGTTAAATTGAGGTCCCCCACTAGCATAGTTTTACTATTTCTTCCTTTAACTCTTTTTTTTTGACTTTTTAAACATTATTTTATTTGGTTATTTACAAACATTATTCATTGGAAACAATGATCATTATCTTTTCCTCCACCCCTCCCCCCTCCCAGCACTTCTCCCATAGCTGGCGCACAATTCCACTGGGTTTCACATGTGTTCTTGGTTCGAACCCATTTCCATGTTGTTGGTATTTGCACTAGAGTGTTCATTTAGATTCTCTCCTCAGTCTTTTCCTCTCAGCCCCTGTAGTCAATCCTTTAACTCTTTTAACTTCTTTTAACTTCTACTTTAACATTTTGATTGCTATAACATGGTCCACATATGTTTAGTTGTGATAATACTTCATTGTCTACGGTACCTTTAACAAGAAAAAATTCCTTTCTTATCTCTTTTAATTATATCTATTTGTACTAGTTTTGTCTGAGATCATAATGGCTGCCCTACTTTTTTTTAACTTGAGTTGAAGCTTCATAGGAGGCTTGTGTCAGCCTGTGTCTCACTGCTGAGAGAATGAATTCTCATATAGGTCACTGGGGTACACTCTGTCCTTGCTGCTGACTGCTTGATTGTTGCTCCCATTACAGCCCAGTGAGACAGTTATCTTATGCTGGTCTTCAAAACTGCTCTGGTGTAGTAAGCAAATTCAATTCTTCAAAACTTGGCATAAAGTTATTGTTTTTGGTTGTGTGGAGGGCCATTTGGTAAAACTTAGGGAGATTATAAACTCACTCTGCCTTATTGGCACCAGAAACTATCTTCTGTCATTGTGAAAATTACATTTCATCTCATCAATCCTAGATGAATCAGAAGCTGCAGAAATTCAAAATCCTTTACCCGCAATACAAGGTTAAATCATAAACAAATAAGAGAGCCCCAAGCATCAAGGAAAAGAGTACAGCCAGTTTGGTCTAGCCTCTTCAGGGTAATAGTAGAAACCAGTGCAATGAAGAATAAGCAGCATTGTAAAGAAAGTGGCCATGCAGATCTTCATAATCCAGATGGGACAGAGCCTGGATATTTCCCAGCACAGGCAGCAGTGAGAAGAACTCAGCCCAGCAGAATCTAGCTTCTACAGGATTTGGCAGAGCATAACTCAAACCAGCTGAATGGAATAGCTGTGACTTTTACACATTAGGCCAACCAGGCAGCCTCTGCAAAATGCTTGATCTAAGACCTAGACATCTGAGCTGATCTGAGGGGCAGTAGAAGAAAAGGATAGTACTCCTTTCCTCCCTCTAAGAATGGAACTAAGCTTCAGCTTATAGACAATATCAAGAGGAAAAGAACTTCAAAATGAGAAAATGACAAAGAAAAAATCTGACACTAGAAACATACTTCAGCAAGAGAAATGGCCAAAATACAAGATCAGGAAAGAACTGCAATACAAAAATGAAAACATATGTAGCCTCAAAGGAAAATATGAAAGGGTATCAAGTCCAAACTAAACATCTGAAAGAGCTCAAAAAATGGATAGAAAAATAAGGAATAAGAAACTTAGAAAAAATGAGAAAATAAAATGACAGAAAAAAAGTAACAGTTTAGAACAATAGTGTAAATAGGAAAATAATTCCCTAAGAAAGGGAACAATAATAAAGCCTGTTGTCATGAGAAATGACAAACAAGATGGTCACAAAAAATACAAAATCTGGAAAGACATAATATGACATGATGCAAAGTCATGTGAGCAGAACCAAGAGAATCTTGTATACAATAACTAGAATAATGCATGATGATCAACTGTGAACGACTTAACTATTATCAGTAATACAAAGATTCAAGACAACTCGAATTCATGGCAAAAGAAAACAAAACAAACCAACATCCCTAGACATACAAACAGAATTTGAATGCAAATTGAAACATACCATTCCTTACTTTGTTCCATGAACCTTTCTCTAGTGTAAACAATGTGTATCTTCTTTTGCAACATGACAAACATGGAAATATGTATTGTGTTATAATATTTGTATAAACTGTATCATATTGCCTGTCTTCTTGGGGAGGGTTGATGAGTGGCTTTGATGATATTAGATTTTGACATTTAATCAATATGTAACTGATAGGGTTCTTTATGTATGAATTACTGGAACCATTTCTATTTGAGCTTGACAACACTGGTCAAGTTTACATAAGACTCAGATATTATTATAAAGGAGTGAAAATGAATATGGTATTACCAAAAGCAAAAAGATGACATAAAATTATTCTACAAAAAATGAATTTTTCCTACAGAAGAAAAATATACCTTTAATAGGCTAAAGTACTTCAAATCCACTTTATGAAATATTCAGAGATGAGTAGAAATTTTGAAATGAAATTACAGGAGGCAAGAGTGTCCTACTAAGTTAAATATATGTAGACAATTGAAAGGGATTAAATGATCATAAAGTGCTAAAATTCTAAAGCAATCAAAAAGACTAGTAGTATCATTTCAGAATACTAATGTTTTAAAGTGTCATAGAAATGTTAAATAAAATAAATTCAGGGCCCATATCTGTTTGGTGGTTTTAGAAAATTAAAGAATATGGAGAGAAAAAGGAATATACCAAGAAAAAGGAGGAAGAATTTACTGTTATATATAAATAGGGAAAAATGTATAAAATATGTGGAGGAAAGAAAATGTGGGAGTATCTCATTGCTTTGTATTTGAACTGGATGAAGGAGGATTGGATATAAATAGAATATAGAACTTCATGAAACTGAATATTAAAACAGGATGTTATAGGGAAAGGTGAGAATGAGAGGTATAACAGGAAGAATAGAACCATGGAGGGACTTTTGTGAGTGAGCTTTATTTATTTATTCTTCTTATTAAAAATGTTTACACAGCTAAACAAAATAAACATTTCAATACATAAAGAAAAAGAAGACGTTACACAAATGAAATCACAGATCTCTTATTTACCTTACTTTTCACCACAATTACATAGTAGATCTCATCCACAATTGTCCCAATGTTTCCCCATCTCCTCTCACATAGAATATCATCAGGAAGGATACCAACATTTTTCATAGAAATCAAATCTTTCATATTTTATCTTTCTGTTTAATCTCTAGATTCTCATTTATTCTTCCAGTATTAGTAATATGGCTATGTATAATATCCCCTTGGTTCTACTCATTTCAATGTTCATTATCTTTTATCTAGTTCTTCCCAGGATTTTTTTAAAATATTATTTTATTTGGTCATTTTCATACATTATTCATTGGAAACAAAGATCATTTTCTTTTCCTCCCCCCCCCCTCCTCCAACCACCCTTCACTTAGCCAATGCATGATTCCACTGGGTATCACATGTGTCCTTGCTCCGAACCCATTTCCATGTTATTGATGTTTGCACTAGGATGTTCATTTAGAATCTATATCCCCAATCATATCCCCTTGACCCATGTAATCAAGCAATTGTTTTACTTCAGTGTTTTTACTCCCACAGTTTGTCCTCTGCTTATAGGTAGTGTTTTTTCTCCTAGATCCCTGTAAATTGTTCAGGGATATTGCATTGACACTAATGGAGAAATCCATTACGGTCAATTGAACCACAGTATATCAGTCTCTGTGTACAATGTTCTATTGGTTCTGCTCCTTTCGCTCTGCATCACTTCTTGGAGGTTGTTCCAGTCTCCATGGAATTCCTCCATTTTATTATTCCTTTTAGCACAATAGTATTCCATCACCAACATATACCATAATTTGTTCAGCCATTCCCCAACTGAACCCAGGATTTTTAAAATCAATCTATTCATTATATCTTATAGTGCAGTAGTATTGCATCACAATCATATACCACAAGTTGTTCAGCCATTCCCCAATTTATGGGCATCCCTTCAGTTTCCAATTCTTTGCCAAAACAAAAATAGCTGATAAAAATAGTTTGGAACATATGGGACATTTTCCTCTTTCCCTGATTTCTTTGTGAAACAGACCCAGCATTTTGATTGGTTCTAAGTGTATACTGTAAGGATGATATTAGAAAATAAGTTTTGTTTTATTAGTTTAGGAATAAAAAGTAAAGTGGCTGCTTGAGAAAAGGACTGGAGTTTGAAGCAGAGCTGAGAGAGCTGAGAGAGAATGTTAATTTCAGATGTGACAGTTATAACCATTTTTTCTATTTCAATTACTCTCTCTGGCAGTTGACAGAGACACTCTGTCAGAGAGTCTCTCTCAGGGATGAAGGAGGTAACATCTTTGCCTCTCTCTCTGTTTGAGAGAAAGATCTGAAGGATCTCAGTGTTTTCCCTTCCCAACCTGGGAAACACTAGTGACTATCTATTGTGGTTTTATAGATTGCTTTATATCTGAGAAGACCAAAGAAAAACCTGGTCTTTGGATTGGAATTTGGTTTGGTTTGTTGAGACTCAACCAGCTAGTGTTTCCTATATTATCATTTGAAGATGAAGTTAAGATTTATAAGAATAAGAGCAGTAGTTTTTATTTAGATAATAAAAATTTGGGTTAGTTATATAAGGGAAGATTAGTGTAGCCTGTGAAACACAGGAGAAGTGGTTCCTTACAGAACCTGGGAATTTATTTGGATGGATTTAGAGACCCTTTGAATTAGAAATCCTTTATCCATATATATTTCAATAAATATTTTATGTTCATAATAAGAGTCTCTTTTAGCCTCATTGTGTCTGGCCCTGAAGGAAAGTTCACATTTGAGCTTCACTTCATCACTGAGGATACTTCTGATTACCTCTATCAAAAGTATCTGAACCTGATTGGCAAGTTAAACAGTTTTGAAAAGTTTTGAACCTATATTGGAATTGTTTTTCTATCTAAAGATTTTATTTTTATAACTGAGCAAATTTATTTTTACAATACACAGTTTTATAACTCTTTGGTTATAATTCCAAATTGATCTCCAAATAGTTTGGATCAGTTTATAGCCCCATCAACATGAATCGATGTCCTCATTTTTCTACAATCCTTCCAACTTTTGTCACTTTTTCCTTTTGTCATTTTAGCCAGCATGATGGGTGAGAGATGATATCTCAGAGTTATTTTGGTCTCTATTTCTCTAATCAATAATGATATGGAACATTTTATATGCTTGCATGTGGCTTTGAATTCTTTATATGAAAATTGTCTGTTTATATATTTTGCCAATTTATCAATTGCGGATGTCTCTTATTCTTATAATCAGACAAAGTTCACGACAGATTTTAGATATGAGACCTCTGAGAGGCTGTCTATAACATTTTTACTTGATTTTCTGCTTTCTTTATAATCTAGTCAGTGTTTATTTGTCCAAAATATTTTCAATTTCATGTATTCAGAATTATCCATTTCATATTTCACAGTGCTCTCCATCTCTTATTGACTCATAAATTCCTCCCTATCAATAAATCTGATACATATTATGTTCCCTATTCTTCTAATTTACTTATAATAGCTCCTTTTATGTCTAGATCATTTATCCAACTAGATCTTATCTTAGTGAATGGTATAAGATATTGTTCTAACTCTACTTTCTGCTGAACTGCTTTTCAGTTGACCCAACAATTTTTATGAAATAGGGATTAGTTATTCCAAAATTCTAAATTTAGGGTTTTATCAAATACAAGATTACTAAATCTTTTACTACTGTGTGTTTTATGTCTGTTTTGTTCTGACGGTCTACCTTTGTATTTTTTGACCACTATCAGATAGCTTTGATAATTACTGCTTTTTAATACAATTTGAAATCTGGTACTGCTAGACCTCTTTCTTTATAATTTTAATAAATTCATTTGCTATTGATTTGCTATTGATTTATTCTTTGATATGAATTTTGATATTTTTTCTAACTCAAAATAATTTTTGTTAATTTAATTGAGATGAAAGACTTTGAATAAGTTTATTAGTTTAAGTAGGATTGCGACTTTGGGCTTTGCCCATCCATGAATAATTAATATTTCTCCATTTATTTAGATCTGACTTTATGTAAAAAGTGTTTTATAGAAGCAGAGCTAATATGGAGCCATAGTAGCAGGAGCCTTCTGAATCTCCTTCTAACCAATTATTACAAAGTGTCTCAAAAGGACAGAAATCAAAATTGGACAAATAAAGGAACTCTTTCACTGGTAGACAGTGTTTGGGAATTCCCATTGTAAAAGGGGGCAAAACGACACTTATCAAAATGTGTGAATCTTGAAATTTCTCAGACTTGTGAATGTTAAAAAATTCCCCATTGGGGAATTCTCCATTGGAACATTTCCCTACTGGGAACATTCCCCATTTGAAATGTGAGAACTCTACTTGGGTCAGAAATGGGAGGACCTCTTCCGGTTAAGATGGCGGCTTAGAGAAAGCTAAAGCTCAGATCTCCGGAAAACCCTTCCCGACCAATCTCAAACGATAAGCTCCTAAGGCGCCGAAATTCAAAACGATCAACAGCACAGACCCTGGGAACCCTCCTCCTGGACCTGGACCCGGTTCAAAAGGTACGGCTCCCCTTAAAAGCCAGAACCCGAGATCCCTCGGACCTCAGGGGTAGGAGCGCAGAGTCCAAGGCTCCCGGAAGCGGCAGCCACGCCGGGCTCAGAGAGCAGGGTCTGAGGAACAACAACCCTCAGGGTCTTCTACCCAAGTCCCAGTCCGGGTGAAAGTTACTGCCTGGGGCCTCCGCTGCAGAGAGCTGGTCAAAACAACAGCAACCCTCAGGGTGGGCAAGACAGCCTCACGGGCTGGATCCTGCTATCCAAGTCTCAGTGAAAGTCTGTGCTCTCGGAGCTTGGGGAAGCGGCAGCCCATCCCCCCGCAGGCCGACGAAACAGCCTCACGGCCAGCGATTCTGAAGGCAACTTCCGGAAAGCGAGCCGGGAGAGAGTGTGGCCTCGTGGTCCGACCCTTCCATTCCAGTTCCAGTGAGGCATATTCAGTTTAACCCAGGGAAAGCTCATAGAACCATCTGCCCAGGACTGCCTCTGAACACCAGAAAGAGACAAGAAAAACTAATCCTCCACATTCAGAGATGACAAACTCCACAGAACCACAGAAGCCCCAAAATACCAAGAAAAATAAGAAGAAAGGGGCGACTTTGGACACATTCTATGGAGCCAAAATACAAAATACAGAGCAGACAGAAGATAATATAAAAGAAAATGCTCCAAAACCTTCCAAAGGAAATGGAAACTCTCCACAAACCTATGAAGAATTTGAATCAGAAATGACCAAAAAGATGGAAGCCTTCTGGGAGGAAAAGTTGGAAATAATGCAAAAGAAATTCACGCATCTACAAAACCAGTTTGACCAAACTGTAAAAGAAAACCAGGCTTTAAAGGCCAGAATCAGGCAGCTGGAAGACAACGATCGTGTAAAAGAGCAAGAATCAATAAAGCAAAGCCAAAATACCAAGAAATTAGAAGAGAACATAAAATATCTCACCGACAAGGTGATAGATCTGGAAAATAGGGGGAGAAGGGATAATTTAAGAATAATTGGACTCCCAGATAAGCCAGAAATAAACACCAAACTGGACATGGTGATACAAGATATAATCAAAGAAAATTGCCCAGAGATTCTAGAACAAGGGGGCAATACAGCCACTGACAGAGCTCACAGAACACCTTCTACACTAAACCCCCAAAAGACAACTCCCAGGAATGTAATTGCCAAATTCCAAAGCTATCAAACAAAAGAAAAAATCCTACAGGAAGCCAGAAAAAGACAATTTAGATATAAAGGAATGCCAATCAGGGTCACCCAAGACCTTGCAAGTTCTACTCTGAATGATCGTAAGGCATGGAACATGATCTTCAGAAAGGCAAGAGAGCTGGGTCTCCAACCAAGAATCAGCTACCCAGCAAAACTGACTATATACTTCCAAGGGAAAGTATGGGCATTCAACAAAATAGAAGACTTCCAACTTTTTGCAAAGAAAAGACCAGAGCTCTGTGGAAAGTTTGATACCGAAAATCAAAGAGCAAGGAATACCTGAAAAGGTAAATATTAAGGAAAGGGGAAAATGTTATCTTCTTCTTTTACTCAAACTCTCTTCTATAAGGACTACATTTATATCAACCTATGTATACTAACATGTGGGGAAAATGTAATGTATAAATAGGGGGTAAAGAAAGACCAAATAGAATAATCATTCTCACACAAAGATTCACATGGGAAGGGGAGGGGAAGAAAACTCCTATAAGAAGGAGAGGAAGAGAGGGGGGGGGGGGTTACTTAAACCTCAATCTCAGGGAAATCAGCTCTGAGAGGGAAAAACCTCCAGATCCATTGGGATCTTGAATTCTATCTTACCCAACAAGGGTAAGGAGAAGGGAAAACCAAGGGGGGGAGGGGGAGAGGGAGAACAAAAAGGGAGGGTAAGAGAGGGGGGAGGGGGAGGGAACAAAAAGGGAGGGACTAAAAAGGGAAACATCAAGGGAGGGGACAAGGGGGACTGTTTCAAAGTAAATCACTGGACTAAAAGGTAGAGCCGAAGAAGAAAAGGTTAGAATTAGGGAAGGCAATCAAAATGCCAGGGAGTCCACAAATGACAATCATAACTTTGAACGTGAATGGGATGAACTCACCCATAAAACGCAGACGAATAGCAGAATGGATTAGAATCCAAAACCCTACCATATGTTGTCTTCAAGAAACACACATGAGGCGGGTTGACACCCACAAGGTCAGAATTAAAGGATGGAGTAAGACCTTCTGGGCTTCAACTGATAGAAAGAAGGCAGGAGTGGTAATCATGATATCTGATAAAGCCAATGCAAAAATAGACCTGATCAAAAGGGATAGGGAAGGTAATTATATTTTGTTAAAAGGGACTCTAGACAATGAGGAAATATCATTAATCAATATGTATGCACCAAATAATATAGCACCCAAATTTCTAATGGAGAAACTAGGAGAATTGAAGGAAGAAATAGACAATAAAACCATACTAGTGGGAGACTTAAACCAACCATTATCAAATTTAGATAAATCAAATCAAAAAATAAATAAGAAAGAGGTAAAAGAAGTGAATGAAATCTTAGAAAAATTATAATTAATAGACATATGGAGAAAAATAAATAGGGATAAAAAGGAATACACCTTCTTCTCAGCACCACATGGCACATTCACAAAAATTGACCATACATTAGGTCACAGAAACATAGCACACAAATGCAGAAAAGCAGAAATAATGAATGCAGCCTTCTCAGATCACAAGGCAATAAAAATAATGATTAGTAATGGTACATGGAAAACCAAATCTAAAACCAATTGGAAATTAAACAATATGATACTCCAAAACCGTTTAGTTAAAGAAGAAATCATAGAAACAATTAATAATTTCATCGAGGAAAATGACAATGGCGAAACATCCTTCCAAACCTTTTGGGATGCAGCCAAAGCGGTAATCAGAGGTAAATTCATATCCCTGAATGCTTATATTAACAAACAAGGGAGAGCAGAGATCAATCAATTGGAAATGCAAATGAAAAAACTGGAAAGCGATCAAATTAAAAACCCCCAGCAGAAAACCAAATTAGAAATCCTAAAAATTAAGGGAGAAATTAATAAAATCGAAAGTGATAGAACTATTGATTTAATAAATGAGACAAGAAGCTGGTACTTTGAAAAAACAAACAAAATAGACAAGGTACTGGTCAATCTAGTTAAAAAAAGGAAGGAAGAAAAGCAAATTCACAGCATTAAAGATGAAAAGGGGGACAGCACCTCCAATGAGGAGGAAATTAAGGCAATCATTAGAAATTACTTTGGCCAATTATATGGCAATAAATACACCAATTTAGGAGAAATGGATGAATATATACAAAAATACAAACTGCCTAGACTAACAGAAGAGGAAATAGAATTCCTAAATAATCCCATATCAGAAATTGAAATCCAACAAGCCATCAAAGAACTTCCAAAGAAAAAGTCCCCAGGGCCTGATGGATTCACCTGTGAATTCTATCAAACATTCAGAGAACAGTTAATCCCAATACTATACAAACTATTTGACATAATAAGCAAAGAGGGAGTTCTACCAAACTCCTTTTACGACACAAACATGGTACTGATTCCAAAACCAGGCAGGTCAAAAACAGAGAAAGAAAACTATAGGCCAATCTCCCTAATGAATATAGATGCAAAAATCTTAAATAGGATACTAGCAAAAAGACTCCAGCAAGTGATCAGAAGGATCATTCACCATGATCAAGTAGGATTCATACCAGGGATGCAGGGCTGGTTCAACATTAGGAAAACCATCCACATAATTGACCACATCAACAAGCAAACTAGCAAGAATCACATGATTATTTCAATAGATGCAGAAAAAGCCTTTGATAAAATACAACACCCATTCCTATTAAAAACACTAGAAAGCATAGGAATAGAAGGGTCATTCCTAAAAATAATAAACAGTATATATCTAAAACCAACAGCTAATATCATCTGCAATGGGGATAAACTAGATGCATTCCCAATAAGATCAGGAGTGAAACAAGGATGCCCATTATCACCTCTACTATTTGACATTGTACTAGAAACACTAGCAGTAGCAATTAGAGAAGATAAAGGAATTGAAGGCATCAAAATAGGCAAGGAGGAGACCAAGTTATCACTCTTTGCGGATGACATGATGGTCTACTTAAAGAATCCTAGAGATTCAACCAAAAAGCTAATTGAAATAATCAACAACTTTAGCAAAGTTGCAGGATACAAAATAAACCCACATAAATCATCAGCTTTTCTATATATCTCCAACACAGCTCAGCAGCAAGAACTAGAAAGAGAAATCCCATTCAAAATCACCTTAGACAAAATAAAATACCTAGGAATCTACCTCCCAAGACAAACACAGGAACTATATGAACACAACTACAAAACACTCGCCACACAACTAAAACTAGACTTGAACAAATGGAAAAACATTAACTGCTCATGGATAGGACGAGCCAATATAATAAAAATGACCATCCTACCCAAACTTATTTATCTATTTAGTGCCATACCCATTGAACTACCAAAATACTTCTTCACTGATTTAGAAAAAACCATAACAAAGTTCATTTGGAAGAACAAAAGATCAAGGATATCCAGGGAAATAATGAAAAAAAACACATATGATGGGGGCCTTGCAGTCCCTGACCTAAAACTATATTACAAAGCAGCAGTCATCAAAACAATTTGGTACTGGCTAAGAAATAGAAAGGAAGATCAGTGGAATAGACTGGGGGAAAGCGACCTCAGCAAGACAGTATACGATAAACCCAAAGATCCCAGCTTTTGGGACAAAAATCCACTATTTCATAAAAACTGCTGGGAAAATTGGAAGACAGTGTGGGAGAGACTAGGAATAGATCAACACCTCACACCCTACACCAAGATAAATTCAAAATGGGTGAGTGACTTAAACATAAAGAAGGAAACCATAAGTAAATTGGGTAAACACAGAATAGTATACATGTCAGACCTTTGGGAGGGGAAAGGCTTTAAAACCAAGCAAGATATAGAAAGAATCACAAAATGTAAAATAAATAATTTTGACTACATCAAACTAAAAAGCTTTTGTACAAACAAAACCAATATAACTAAAATCAGAAGGGAAACAACAAATTGGGAAAAAATCTTCATAGAAACCTCTGACAAAGGTTTAATTACTCATATTTATAAAGAGCTAAATCAATTGTACACAAAATCAAGCCATTCTCCAATTGATAAATGGGCAAGGGAAATGGATAGGCAGTTCTCAGATAAAGAAATCAAAACTATTAACAAGCACATGAAGAAGTGTTCTACATCTCTTATAATCAGAGAGATGCAAATCAAAACAACTCTGAGGTATCACCTCACACCTAGCAGATTGGCTAACATAACAGCAAAGGAAAGTAATGAATGCTGGAGGGGATGTGGCAAAGTAGGGACATTAATTCATTGCTGGTGGAGCTGTGAACTGATCCAACCATTCTGGAGGGCAATTTGGAACTATGCCCAAAGGGCGACAAAAGAATATCTACCCTTTGACCCAGCCATAGCACTGCTGGGTCTGTACCCCAAAGAGATAATGGACACAAAGACTTGTACAAAAATATTCATAGCTGCGCTCTTTGTGGTGGCCCAAAACTGGAAAATGAGGGGATGCCCATCAATTGGGGAATGGCTGAACAAACTGTGGTATATGTTGGTGATGGAATACTATTGCGCTAAAAGGAATAATAAAGTGGAGAAGTTCCATGGAGACTGGAACAACCTCCAGGAAGTGATGCAGAGCGAGAGGAGCAGAACCAGGAGAACATTGTACACAGAGACAAACACACTGTGGTATCATCGAACGTAATGGACTTCTCCATTAGTGGTGGTGTAATGTCCCTGAACAACTTGCAGGGACCCAGGAGAAAAAAACACCATTCATAAGCAAAGGATAAACTATGGGAGTGGAAACACCGAGAAAAAGCAACTGCCTGAATACAAAGATTGAGGGGACATGACAGAGGATAGACTCTAAATGAACACTCTAATGCAAATACTATCAACAAAGCAATGGGTTCAAATCAAGAAAACATCTAATGCCCAGTGGACTTACGCGTCGGCTATGGGGGGTTGGGGGGGGGAGGAAAAGAAAATGATCTATGTCTTTAATGAATAATGCTTGGAAATGACCAAATAAAATATATTTAAAAAAAAAAAATAAAATAAAATACTTTAGAAACATTAAAAAAAAAAAAAAGAAATGGGAGGACCTCTACTCCACCCTTACTTAGGACTGCTTTAGGGGAGAAAACTCCTTGCAGAACAATGAAAAGTACTTAAACCCATACTTAAGCCATGCCTATTTTTAGAATTAATATAAAGGGGTGCTAAGTACCTATTAAAGGTCAGGCAACTTGTAAACTTGCCAGGACAAAAAGGTGAGAAACTTGCTCAAAGATTCTAACCTACTCAGATGTGGGTTGCTAAAAGGATTAATCTACTCAGCTGTGAATTCAGAATGGGCTGTCCTTTGGAAAACGTCTACTGTGATTGGTAGATGGAAGAACTTAGGGGAGGTGACATAGGAGAAAACCCCCTATATAAGAAAAAGGATCTCTTGAGATAGGAGGCTCTTGAGAGACAATCTCTAAGGAGGTCTTTCAAGGGAGGCTGACTCTGGCTGGAACTCCCTCTGGGGAGACTCTGTCCCCCTGAATCCTTGCTTGAATAGATCTTATGGTGAGTGATAAAAGACTGACTGGTCTCTCTCTCTTAAGACTCAGGTCTAGGCCATGTTGGCTTAAGTCCCTTCATACTTATTCCTTTCTTACTCTTTCTCTCTTTCTTTAATTCCTCATTGTATTATTAATTAAAGTCTCTATAAAACCCAGTTGACTTGGGTATATTCATAATTGGGAATATTTCCCTGGCAACCACCTTATATTTGATTTAAAACAACGCACTGTAGTGAAAACATATTTTCCGCGGTCACAATTTACTCACCCACTCTTATATCTACTACAATTTATATTTTCCACTATTTTACTCACTACAGTTTACAACCTCAACCATTTTAACTCTTACAATTTATGTCTCTCTCTCTCTCTCTCTCTCTCTCTCTCTCTCTCTCTCTCTCTCTCTCTCTCTCTCTCTCTCTCTCTCTCTTTTAAACCCTTACCTTCTGTCTTGGAGTCAATACTGTGTATTGGCTCCAAGGCAGAAGAGTGGTAAGGGCTAGGCAATGGGGGTCAAGTGACTTGCCCAAGGTCACCCAGCTGGGAAGTGTCTGAGGCCAGATTTGAACCCAGGACCTCCCATCTCTAGGCCTAGCTCTCAATCCACTGAGCTACCCAGCTGCCCCCTCCCTCTCTTTTAAATGCCACAAATGCAAGTTGATCATCCCTCCCCCATACCAACTACCACACCAGATATCAGGGAGAGTTTGGGGGTAATCTCTAAATTCTAAGGGGCTATCAGAGGGCACCATAGACTTACCCCTAAGGACAATGCAAGGCCTTGGCAGCAAGACTTGAGACATGAGGCTGAGGAACATGGATCTTGGACAGCAGAGTACAGAGTTTGGGCAAAAGCAAGGCTGGCCCCAGTCAAGAGAGCAGAGGCTGGGAAGACAGCCTCATGTCAAAACCCTTTAAAGAGGCTATTCAATGAACTTCACATATCTACGTGCCCTCATTCAGGATTCTGACTTGGAAAGAAAGATGCTACCAAGGCATAGCCCTGCAAGACAGAAGTAAGTAAGAAAGAAGAAAGGTATCAACATGCAGGATCTGCCATCCACTAGTTGGAAAAACATAATAATAAGCAGCAGCAAAAAAAGCTCTTGACCCTGGATAATTTCTATGGAGAAAAATAACAAAGAAGCAACATCAGAGAGTGAAAAGCAAGCAAAAACATCCAAACTTTCAAAAAAAAGTCAAAATTGGTCACAACCTCTCTAGGAACTCAACAAAGGAGTTCAAGAATCAAATAATAAAGATAGAATAAAACTGGGGGAAAAGAAATAAAAATAGTACAAAAAGAAAATAGCCACATAAAAGATAAAATTGCCCAAATGGAAAAAGAGGCACAGAAAACAAAGGAAATTGTAAGTAAATTGGAGAACAGAATTGACCTGCTGGAAGGCATTAAAATCAGGATAGACTAAAGCAAAAAGGAAAATGAGAAGATCATAACTGATAAAATAGACATTGAAAGAATCCATAGATCACTTGCTACATTAAATCCCCAAAAGAAAAATCCCCGGGATTTTATAGCCAAATTCAAGAGCTTCCAGGCCAAAGAGAAAATATTACAAGTGGCCAGAAAGAGATAATTCAGATATCAAGGGACCAGAGTCAGGATTACACAGGATCTGGCAGCCTCCACACTAGTGGACTACAATGTTTGGAATATGATATTCAGAAAGGTGTAAGAATTGAATAATGTTTCTACCCAGATATATATTTTATAAAGTTGATTAGGAAGGGTAGACAATCATTCTTAAGTAACCTGACCACATGATCCCTAGCCTACCAGTCTCTTTTCCCTTCCCTCCTCCTGCCTGCTCTGTATCCTGACTTGTTCCTTCTTTGTTCTCTTTTTGCTTCCCCCAATTCTTTCTCGACTCTCTCCCTAAGAAGAAGCCCCAAACCTTGACCTTTATTGACTCACAGCACATTGACCAACTCAAAACCTTGCACAATTGTGGTATCTCAGGAATGTTTTTTAGGCAGGTAAAGCTCCTCAGGAGGGGGAGGGGATAAAATTCCCATTTCCCTGATTTCTCTTCCTACAATTCATAATTACATGACCAACTTTTTCACAAAAATAATGTTAGTGGTTGTTTTGTGGATTCTTGTAAGGGAGCTATGATCTCTCCTTGATTTACCTTTACAACTATTTCAGTTAATTCTTTTATTTCCTTCCTCAATGTCTCTACTAAAGTAGCATTCGCCTTATCCTTCTCAGTCTGTTTAGAAGTAAATTCCTTTATTTCCTTAATGCTTCCACTAAATCACTGTTCTCTTTCTCCTTTCCCTTATATCCTTCAAAAGCATAAACTGCCACTCTTTTAGATTTTCCAAGTTCCATAGTAGGCCAATTTGGACAACTAGTCTCATCTGTGGTAACTGCTGCTTGGTCTGTGTTTTGGAAACCTCCTCATAGGCCAGGTGGGATGATAGAGCATGTCCCTTGCTAGATTTCACTGAAGGGGCTAAGCTAGAATGATTTGAATCTTTGGAATCTTTGTTTTTAATAGCTAACTTCAAATCTTTTAAGATCTTGAAGTCACAAGAGCCATATTTTTTCGAGGTAAAAGATATGTCAATCCAAGCCTCAAAAAGCTTTCTAGATTCTTTCTTTGACATCCAATTCACCTTAGGAAGATTGGGATCACTCCAGGAATTTAGAAATATATGCAGGTGTGAATCAGAAGGAATATGTCCTGATTTCCCTTGATGTGTTGCAGTATTTCCCATATTTTCTAGTGTGTATGTCCTATGTAAGCTAGTTTGAATATTACTAAATGGTCAGCTTAAACAATGAAAAGTTCCTAAAGCAAACAAAAAAAACGGAGACCACAAAGTTCTTCAATGTTATTGCGGAAGGCAATAAGAGGAGGTTTAAAACAAAAAGCTATTGTAAGGAAACAGTTATTGTTGCACTGCAATAGTATCAATAATGAATGTGTATTCAGTGTAATTATTGTTGTTACTAATAATTAATAACAATGTGCATTATGATTATTAATGATATTATTAATAAGATGCATTTATTGTAATAATCAATGATGGTATCAATAATGAATATGTATTTATTATATAGGGCTACCCAGAACTCAGAGATGCCTCCATCGTAGCCCTATACAAGAACAAAGGCTCATGAGCAGCCTGTGACAATTACAGAGGCATCTCACTACTCTCCACTGCCAGAAAGATCCTCGCCCATGTTATACTCGACAGACTCCTGTCATCTGTTTCAGAGCAGAACCTGCCTGAATCACAATGTGGCTTCCGACCAGATCGTAGCACCATCGACATGGTCTTCATGGTGAGGCAAATGCAGGAAAAATGCCTTGAGCAGAACCTGAGTCTCTACATTGTCTTCATAGACCTGACAAAGGCTTTCGACACAGTGAACAGGGATGCATTGTGGGTGATCCTCAGCAAGCTCGGTTGCCCAGCAAAATTCGTCAAACTGATCCAGCTCTTTCATGTCGACATGACAGGGGAAGTCCTATCTGGTGGAGAGACTTCCAATCACTTCAACATCTCCAATGGTGTGAAACAAGGCTGTGTCCTTGCTCCGGTACTATTCAACCTATTTTTCACCCAAGTATTACGACATACTGTGATGGATCTAGACCTGGGTGTCTACATCAAATGCTGACTGGATGGCTCACTATTCGACCTTCGCCGCCTGACTGCAAAAACAAAGACAACAGAGAGACTCATCCTGGAAGTTCTCTTTGCAGATGACTGTGCTCTCATGGCCCACCAAGAAAATTATCTCCAAACCATTGTGGACAGGTTCTCTACTGCAACAAAACTGTTTGGCCTGACTATCAGCCTCAGCAAAACAGAGGTGCTGTTCCAACCTGCACCAGGGAGGCCAACGAACCAGCCGTACATTACAATCAATGGCACTCAGCTTTCTAACGTCAACACTTTCAAGTACCTGGGCAGCACCATCACCAACGACTGGTCCCTAGACCATGAGATCAATGCCAGGATCCAAAAGGCCAGCCAGGCACTTGGGCGGCTGCGCTGCAAAGTCCTCCAACACAGAGGTGTAAGCACTGCGACGAAGCTCAAAGTGTACAACGCAGTGGTCCTCAGCTTGCTCCTGTACGGTTGTGAGACATGGACACTGTACCGGAAGCACATGGAACAGCTGGAGCAATTCCACCAACGCTCCCTCCGGTCAATCATGAGGATCCGATGGCAGGACCGAATCACCAATCAGGAAGTCCTCGACAGAGCCAACTCCACCAGCATCGAAGTCCTGGTCCTCAACACCCAGCTACGATGGTCTGGACACGTCATCCGCATGGACCCACAGCGAATACCAAGACAGGTATTCTATGGTGAACTGTCAGCTGGACTCAGGAAACAAGGCCGACCAAAGAAAAGATTCAAGGATCAGCTAAAGTCAAACTTGAAGTGGGCTGGCATCACACCAAAGCAACTAGAACTCACTGCCTCTGACAGAAGCAGCTGGCGAACCCACATTCACCATGCCGCCACCACCTTTGAAGATGAGTGACGTCGACGTCTTGCCTCTGCGCGTGAATGCCAACACCAGGCCACAGCCACACCTCCTGTAACAACTAGTGTCCCACGCCCCATGTGCCACAAACTTTGTGCCTCAGCCTTTGGACTCCAAAGCAACATGAGGGTACACCGTAGATGAAACTGTACAAAGACAATAGTCATACTCGATCACCAAGAGACTACCACTATACTATACTATTTATTATATTATGAATATTGTTATTAATAATTAACAACCATAAACAAATATCAATCACCAATAATAACCACTAGTAATTAATAATAATGACTATTGAAAATTAATAACTATTGCTATTGATAGTATGTTCCAAAATTATTCCTTAATATTGCATGTAATTAAATTCAATATTATTAGTATTGCCTATTAATAATCATTTTTTTAAATGTATTCAATTTAATAGCAGTATTTTAGATCACTAGCAACAATAACAAATATATTTACCTGCAGTTTTAATTCTCAACAGTAGGTGGCCCTACAAATGAATGTAGAGTGGAAGGCAACTGTGGGTAGACCTATCTAAGCAAGTGGTCAGATAAAGGAAAGAAAAAAATGCCTTTTAATATGCTAAAGAAGACAGGCACTCTGCAAGGACAGTTTTAGGGTGGGTTTTGATGTGCTAAAAAAGGCAGGCACTCTGCAAGGAAAGTTTGAGGGTGAGGGAGGGAAAGAAAAATGAAGTTTCCCTTACCCCAGAGCTTAGTTGGTGGTCACGTTGTTTTCAAAGTTTGGGGACAGGGTGCTCCTAACCATAGCACAGCCTAAAAGGACCCCCAAGATTAATTTAATGGGTGTCTCTGAGCAGG
Organism: Monodelphis domestica; assembly: GCF_027887165.1. NCBI lineage: Eukaryota > Metazoa > Chordata > Mammalia > Didelphimorphia > Didelphidae > Monodelphis > Monodelphis domestica. The sequence goes on along the minus strand of NC_077229.1, from coordinate 380,684,173 downwards.
TCCCTGATGCAGCAGCCACACAGCAGGGAAAGTCAGGCAGACACTGGGCTGGGAAAGACCTGTTGGGTTCTAGTTCCCCTTGATTAAAAAAAAAAAAAACAACTTGGTCCTTTTTGGAATGGGGGGATGGTCTCCCATAAGCTGGGCCATGATGAGCTGAGGAAAGGCAGCAAGAATAGGAGATCCCATGTTAGTTTCCCCTATATTGAGTGCCTGGGAAGAGTGTAGTGGGAGGGTTGTGCATCTGATTTCCAGCAGCTAGCTATGCTCATGGTGGCTAAAAGCCTGCATTTTTGCAAGCCTGTGAAAATCAGACTGTCCTTTACTGCCCCACTCTCCTCCAAAACTGGTCAGGTCAGGTCCAGTGGGGTGGGGGTGGGGACCATGTGGGGAGTCTTTAACATCAGGGGGAAAAACAGCTGCTCTCCTGCCTGGGTCTGTGGTTCTGTTTTGGGCAAGAAGTGTCCTTTCCCTTCTCTATGGCCCCAGGCAACCCCTACCTCTAATCCACAGTCTAGAAGGACCCCCAATATTTGTTAAAGAGGTTCCCCCCACCCTGCACTGCACTAGGCTGAAAGAAGGAGCACTAGGACCTTGCTTGCTGTGGAAAGGAAAAGAGCGGGAGTTCCTGTTTGGTCCTAAAACCCACCAGATTCAATATGGGCAAAAAGGCCCCTTCACTCCATTCAAGCCGAAAGAAAAAAAGGGTGGGGTGGGGTTGGGGGGGATTCCACCAAGGAAGGAGCTTTACTCACCAATCCAATGTGATCTGATCTGGGAAAACAGCAGCCTGTTCCCTCTCTCTACCAAGGTTCCTCTAGCATATGAAAGCAGGCCAACAATCTGAAGCTGTTTTGTTTTTTTTACCTAAGCTATACCTACTCAAAACTTCTCTCAGAAGAAAATTAAGGTCCTAAAAAAGTCCCAACTATGGTTGCCAACTGTAAGAATTGAATAATATTTTTACCCAGATATATATTCTATAAAGTTTATTAGGGAAATTAGAAAATCATTCCTAAGTAACCTGACCCTGTGATCCCTAGCCTGCCAGTCTCTTTTCCCTCCCCCACCCCCGCCTCCTGCCTGCTCTACATCCTGACTTCTTCCTTCTTCATTCTCTTCTGGCTTCCCATAATTCTTTCTCAATTCTCCCCCTAAGAAGCCCCAAACCTTGACCTTTATTGACACATAGCATGTTGACTGACACAAAACCTGGTGTAACTGTGGTATGTCAGGAATGTTTGATGGACAGGTAAACCTCCTCAGGAGGGGGAGGGGATAAATTTTCTTGACACAAAGGCAAGAGAATTGGGTTTATAACCAAGAATCACCTACCCATTAAAACTAACTATATATTTTCATTTGAAGAACAAAATAGAAGATTTCTAAGAATTCCTAAAGAAAATACCAGAACTAAATAGGAAATTTGATTACTAAATATAACATTCAAGAGAACTATAAAAAGGTGAACAAGAAAGGAAAAAAATAAGGGCTTCAGTAAGGCCAAATTCATTTCTTTCCTATATTGAAAAATCTGTGACTTGGAAAAAATGTTTTCATTAGCATAGTAGATAGAATTATGATTCATACAGGTTGTGGTTTTAAGTTGTTTAAGATGATATTTAAAAATTGGGGAGGAAAAAAAAGCTGTTACTAAGAGAAACTTGAAGGAAGAAGAAAATAGGATAAATTGTACCACATTAAGAGGCAAATGGAGCAGGGGGTACTATTATAAGAAGAGGAGGAAGAGAGTGGTAATAGGTAATACTTAAATCTTATTCTCAATGGAATCAGTTCTGAGAGGGAAGAACAGCCAGATCTATTGGGGTACAGAATTCTATCTTACCCTATAGGAAAGTTGAGAGGGAATAATAAAGGGCAGGAATAGGGGGAGAGTTTAAAGGGGAGGGAAAGGTTGAGCATGGGGTGATTAATAGAACTTAAAGATAAATAACAGAGGAGTAAGGAGAGAAGGAAAATAAATAAGGGTGGGGAAAAGGGGGACTGACTAAAAGCAAAATACTGATGTAGAAGGAAATAGTGAGAGAAGAAAGGACAGGACTAAAAGAGAAAATAAAAAATATGGGGAATAAATACAGGTAGTAATCATAACTCTGAATGTGAATGGGATGAACTTATCCTTTAGATGGAAACAGATAGCAGAGTGGATTAAAAAACAAAATCCTAACAAATGTTGTCTACAAGAAACAGGTAGGCAGGTAGACACCTATTGGATAAAGTTAAGAGGTTGGAACAAAATTTATTGGGCATCAAATGAGATAAAGCAGGAGTCACAATCATGATATCTGACAAAGTCAAAGTAAAAATAGATCTGATTAAAGGAGATAAGGAAGGTAATTACATCTTGATAAAAGACAGTATAAATAATAAGGAAATATCAGTACTCATGTAGTAATCCCTTTACTATACTCGGCATGCATGCACCAAATGTTATAGCATTCAGTTTTTTAAAGGAGAAGCTACTGGAGCTTAAGGAGCAAATAGATAATAAAACTATACTAGTGGAAGACTTCAACCATCCTCTATCAGATCTAGATGAATCAAACCAAAGACTAAATAAGAAAGAAGAGATATGAATAAATCTTAGGAAAATTAGAGTTAATAGATATATAGAGAAAAGTAAAAGGGATAAAAAGGAATATACCATCTTTTCAGCAGCAAATGACACATTCACATAGATTGACCATGTTCTAGAGCATAAAACATTGAAAACAAATACAGAAAAGCAGAAATAATAAATGCAACTTTTTTCAGATCATGATGAAATAAAAATTATAATTAGTAAGGGTACATGGAGAGATAAATCAAAATTTGGAAATTAAATAATCTGATTCGCCAAAGAAGAAACCATAGAAAAAAAAAATTAATGATTTCGTTGAAGGGAATGACAACAATGAAACAACATATCAAAATTTCTGGAATATTGTAAAAGCAGTACTCAGGGGGAAATTTATATCCCTGAGTGCCCATATTAATAAAAATAGAGAAAGAAGAGATTAATGAATTGGGCATGTAACTAAAAAATTAGGGAAAAAACACAAATTAAAAACCCTCAGTTGTAGACCAAATTAGAAATCCTAAAAATCAAAGGAGAAATTAACAAAATTGAAGACAAAAAAAAAACATTTACCTAAAAAAAAATAAGACTAGGACCTGTTATTTTGAAAAATAAAATAGATAAAATATTGGTTAATCTAATGAAGAAAATAAAGAAGAGAACCAAATTAACAGCACCATGAATGAAAAGCGTGATCTCACCTATAATGAAGAGGAAATTAAGGTAATTACTAAGAACTACTTCACCCAATTATATGGTAATAAGTATGGCAATCTACATGAAATGGATGAATATTTACAAAAATATTGTAAAGATGTAAAAGGGAATCTTGACTATGGATATTGATCACTGTTATAACTGTCACTAGTTATTGACCATGTAGGGAATCAATGGTATTAGCTATTCAGGAATTGCTGGAAAGAAGTTATTTAAAAAGTTATTCTTATTCATTGAACTAATCAAAGGAAAGGAAAAGAAAGGAAAATAGTAGTATATAGTTGAGGTAATTATATTTTTCCTAATCTAATAAGATCTAACTTTAAACTCTCTTTCCTCTATCCTGCAAGAGATTCCCTCTTTCTTGGTTATCCAAGGCTACTCTCTCTTCCTTTCTAATTGTACAGTGAAAAGTTTTTCTTCTCTCACAGCAGGGAGTCTCCTCAAAAGGGGTCCCACTCAGCAGTGGTCAGTTCAGACCATGGATGAAGTTGAACTTCTCTGTTTGGGGTGATCAGCTCTAACCTGCCTGATGCTTTTCTCTCTCTACTGACAACACTCTCACAACCAAAACTTTCTTCTCTTCAAGCTGTTAACTTCCAGATCTAGTTTTCCAATCTTTTCCCAAAAGGATCACTGAAAAATTGAGCCACTCCTCTCTGAGTGTCTACCTCACAGAGTGAAGTGACCAAGAAATCCAGAGCAACTAGTAAATTTACAATTGTTCTTTCCTTAGAGGTTCTTTTGGAATTCTATCCCTCTGACCTTAGATTCTACCTACCCTTAAGGGACCCTCATGTACCTTTCTAACTCCCTATGCTAGAATCTCACTTTGACTAGCAATCTATGCTTAGTTAACCAAATTTACTTAATTAGCTTTTAATTAACTATTTCAATATACATTAATTAGATTAACAGAAGAGGAAATAGAATAGTTAAGTAATCTCATATCAGAAAAAGAAATTGAACAAGGTATCAAGGAACTCCCTAAGAAAAAAATCCCCAGGTCCAGATAGATTCACAAGTGAATTCTATCACACATTTAAAGATCAATTAATCTCAATACTCTATAATCTATTTCCCAAAATAGGCAACGAGGGAGTCTTATCAAATTTTTATGATACAAACATGGTACTTATTCCCAAGCCAGGAAGACCAAAAACAGAGAAGGAAAACTGTAGACCAATATTCTAATGTACATAGATGCAAAAATATTAAATAAAATACTAGCTAAAAGGCTACATAAGTTATAACAAGGATTAGTCACTATGACCAGGTGGGATTTATACCAGGAATGCAAGGATGGTTCAATATTAGGAAAACCATCCAGATAATTGACCATATCGACAAGCAAAGCAACAAAAATCCCATGATTATCTCAATAGATGCAGAAAAACCTTTGACAAAATACAACATCCATTCCTACGGAAAACACTAGAAAATATAGGAAGAAAAGGTCCTTTCCTCAAAATAATAAACAGTATTTATTTCAAACCATCAGCAAGTATCATCTGCAATGGGGATAAGTTAGATGCCTTCCCAATAAGATCAGGAGTGCAGCAGGGATGCCCATGATCACCATTACTATTTAATGTTGTACTAGAAATGCTAGCAGTTATAATGAGAAGAAAAAGAAATTGAAGCAGTCAAAGTAGGCAATGAGGAAACTAAAGTATCACGCTTTGTAGATGACATGATATACCTAGAGAATCTGAGAAAATCAAATCAAGAGCTATTAGAAATAATCAATAAGTTTAGCAAAGTTGCAGGGTACAAAATAAACCCTCATAAATCATTAGCATTCCTATGTTTCCAACAAAACCCAGCAGCAAGTGTTAAAATCGGAATCTCCATTTAAAATCATTCTAGACAAGATAGCATATCTGGGAATCTACTTGCCAGGACAAATTCAGGAATTATAAGAACATAACTACAAAACACTCTTCACACACATAAAACTGGATCTGAACAACTGGAAAACACCTCAAATGCTCATAGGTAGGCCAAGTTAATATAATAAAATGACAATCCTAACTAAATTAATTTACTTATTCAGTGCTATTCCTATCAAACTACCAAAACACTTTTTTTATAGAATGAGAAAAAAAAATTATTATAAAGTTCATCTGGAAAAACAAAAGATAAGGGAAATAATGAAAAAAAAATGTGAAGAATGAAGGTCTAACTTTACCAGATACTAAACTATACTATAAAGCAGCGATCATCAAAACGTTATGCTTAGAGATAGAAAGGTGGATCAATGGAACAGATGGAGTAAATGACAGTAGCAAGATAGTATTCAATAAATCCAATGATCCCAATTTTGGGGATAAGAACCCACCATTTGACAAAAACTGCTGGGAGAACTAGAAAACAGTATGGGAGAAATTAGGATTAGATAAATGTCTTACACCCAATACCAAGATTAACTCAGAGTGGGTAAATGACTTAAATATAAATAGGGCAACTATAAACAAATTAGGTGAACACAGAAAAGTGTATCTCTCAGATCTATGGGACAGGAAGGGATTTAAGGCCAAGCATGAGACAGTGAATACTACAATTCTCTCAGGATTTTAAAAGGTTTTGATCCTGGTTTAATTGCACTCTTGTTTCCATTCCAAAATCTCTCCTTCACACTGGTGGAGTTGTTAATTGTTCCAGCCATTCAGGAAGGCAATTTGGAATTATGCCCAAAGGGCTTTAAAAGACTGTCTGCCATTTGATCTAGGAATACTACTGCTGAATTTTTACCCCAAAGAGATAATAGAGAAAAATACTTGTGCAAAATATTCATATCCACACTGTTTTTTAATTTATTTGTTTTGAAATTTTTATTTAATTAGTCAATTTAGAATATTTTCCTTGGTTACAAGAATTATGTTCTTTCCCTCCCCTTACACCACCCACTCCTGTAGCCCATGCACAATTCCACTGGGTTTTATATGTGTCCTTGATCAAAGCCTATTTCCATATTATTGATGTTTGCACTAGGGTGATCATTTAGTCTCTATCCTCAATCATATCCCCATTGACCCTTGTGATCCAGAAGTTGTTTTTCTTCTGTTTCTACTCAGTCACTCTCTTTGTGGTGGCAAAAAATTGGAAAATGAGGGGGTGACCCTAGATTGGGGAATGGCTGAACCAGTTGTGGTATATGATGGTGATGGAATACTATTGTGCTGAAAGGAATAATGAATTGGAGACTTTCCTTAGAACTTGGAAAACCTCAGTGAAATGGTACAGAATGAAATGAGCAGAACCAGAACATTACAGATAGAAAGTTAAATATTGGGGGGGAAATCCAATGTAATGGACTTTATTACTAGTAGTAATACAACAAGCCAGAACACTTCTGAAGGACTTATGTAAAAGAATGCTATCTACATTGAGAGAAAGTACTATGGGAGTAGAAGTGCAAAAGCAAAACATATGACATCACTTATCACATGTATATACGGTCATGTGATTTGGGGTTTAGGCCTCAAAAATCACTCTGTAGTAAAAATGAATAATATGGAAATAGGTTTCAAGTGACAATATTTGACAACTCAGTGGAATTGCTTGTTGGCTCTGGAAAGGGGGATGGAAGAGGTGAGGGAAAGGAAAAAAAAAGTGCTTGATAATTATGTTCATGATGTTCCTGGGTTTGTTTTTGCAGACACACTTCCACGTATTTTATTCTTTCTGTGAATGTTTTAAATGGAGTATTTCTTTCTATCTCTTCTTGTAGTACTTTATCAGTAATAAATAAGAATGCTAATGATTTATGTGGATTTATTTTATATCCTGATACTTTGTTAAAATTATATAGTTTCAACAAACATTGTAGTTGATTTTCTGGTATTTTTTACATATAACATCATAGCTCAGACAGTCTTATTAGCTCTTTGCCCATTCTGATTCCTTTTATTTTTTTCTCTCCTGTATATACTATTGCTAGCATTTCTAATACTGTCTTAAATATTATTGGTGATAACTGGCATCCTAATTCTTTTAACTCCTTATCTTTTTGGGAAGGCTTCTAGCTTCTCCCCATTAGAGATAATACTTGCTAATGGTTTTAGGTAGATGGCTTCTTATTATTTTCAGAAAAAACTCCATGTATAACTATTCTATTTTATTAGGACTAAATGCTGTATTTTGTGAAAGGATTTTTGGCATCTATTGATATAATACTATGGTTTTTATTACTTTGGCTATTGATATTATCAATTATGTTGATAATTTTCCTAATATTAAACCATGCCTGGGTTCCTCATATAAAAGTTGTTTGGTCACAACATGACATCTTGTTTTATAGTTTCCTATCTAGTATTTTGCTAGGAATTTTGCATTCATATCCAATGATGAGATTGTTACATAATTTTCTATCTATTTTTGCTCCTGGTTCAGGTTCATATTTATTGCATGAAATTAATGTGGTGTAATTTCTTTTTTACCTATTATTTCAAATAATATGTTTAATATTGGAATTACTTTGGTCTCTAAATGTTTGGTAGAATTCACTTGTAAATCCATTTAGTCCTGGTGCTTTTTTTCTTTTCTTTTTTTTAGCTTCAGCTTTTTTTTAGCTTCAGGTTTTTTTTTTTAGCTTCATCTACCTTTAATTTAAAACGAAGAACAAACAACAAAGAGCATAAAAGTTAATTAACAACAAGATATCTGAAGTAGTGCCAAGTATTTCCAATGTTGTTTTCAAAGCAACAAATTGGATCTCAAAGCAAATGCCTGATAAGGAAAAAAAAATTCATGTTTTAACTGACAGGTACAGACTTCTTTACAAAAGTGCTTTATACTTAATTATACCTTCAGTTTAAACCTGTGTGTGAGAGAGAAAATCCAGAGACTTTTGGAAGGAAAGCCTAGTAGAGCTGCAAGGATTCCATCAACAGCAGGGGTTGGGCATAAAGAGAAGGTTTGGAACTCTGAAAGGAAAAAACAAAACAAAACACCCTGATTGTCAGGCTCTGCAGACACTGTTGACTGAGACCTGCTAAGGAGAAGGTTCATTCTTTGACTAGATCCTGATCCCAGAAACCTTTTTCTCCCTGAAACCTGATCCCAATCCTCCCAGATCAACAAGACCTGAAGAAGGAAGTAGTCCACAAGAATACCTGTCACAATCTCTTTTCCCTGAACTTAAGACACCTGTTGTGCTGTGTGCCAAAAGCCAGGGTTCCCTGCTTTGAACCCCTCAGGGGCTCAGGCCAACAAATCTGCGTTGCCTAATTTGGGGTGAAGGGCTTATCTAGATAGGGATACCTTCATCCCTCTTTCCCTTTTAATCCATATCCACTACCTATTTCAACCTTGTCCTTCATCCTTGTTTCAAACCTGTTATAAAACCTTAACTGACTCAAGCCTCAGTAAAGGGCAGTCACAGCTGGGGGAGGGGGGAGAGAAGTGACCTCTCTCTTTCCCTAGAAGGAAGGAACTTATCATTTAGGAAGAGCCTGGCAATAGAGAGAGAAAAGGCACACACAGTGAGGGGACATAACCAGAAAAGATTGAAGGGGGAAAACAGATTCACTCTCCTTCTATCCCTTGACTTAACTGTAACATCATCACCTCCTCCTTTGTCCATGCCTTGACAGAAGGAAGACTCCATTCTCTCACTCTCCTCTCTCTCAAGACACCCCCATTATTACACCTGGGATAAAAAAGGTCTGTTAGTAACCAATGGAATTGGTTCAAGCAAGGCAATCAAATGAAGACATTACACCAATCCATACCATTTTCTAAGAAAGAGGAAAAGCATTCCTTTCATGTGTATATTTTTTATTAGTCTTTCAACAACAACAACGAATTCAAGCCTATGACTATGGCAACATTATTTAAATATTCTTCAGATGTGGTGTATTTTTGTATTCTGATGAATTAGAGATTTTAGTAAAGGATTTAGTTTTCTTGTGCCAATCACTTTATGAGTTCATTAGTTTACAAATGATTGCAACACAAGTTAATAAAATTGGAATGCCCCCCAACAGCTTTTAGTATTTTAAATAAACTTCAAGCTTTACACTGTGGCTCTTCTTTGTAAAATAAATTGAGCCAACAAGTAACAGGTACAGCCTAGCAAGACTGAGGCTCCAGTAGAAATGAAGAGTTCCAAGTTTTTAATTGGTGCAGGCTTGCTCTGCTAAAAAATACAACATAATCCAATTATAAATATCTCTTGGAGAAATAGTTCATATTTTCATATAGCCATTTTAAAAAAGTGTAATGACAACATGTGTATAGAGCTTCCTATGTCATTAATTTGGCAATACTATGTTTTCATTTTAGACCAGAAAAAACCCAAACTTGTGATTTTACAAGACCTGAAATCTCTAAAATAGGGTAGCTCAGTGGATTGAGAGCCAGGCCTAGAGATGGGAGGTCCTAGGTTCAAATCTGGTCTCAGACACTTCCCAGCTGTGTGACCCTGGGCAAGTCACTTGACCCCCATTGCCTAGCCCTTACCACTCTTCTGCCTTGGAGCCAATACACAGTATTGACTCCAAGACAGAAGTTAAGGGTTTAAAAAAAAATGATTGAAACTTTACTGGCTTTAAATGAAACCATGTACTATAAGTCTTTGTCTCTGGTTATCCTTAAGGTAAGAATCTCAAACTCTGCTATGATTCTTAGAACTTGTGTGTGTTTGTGTTTGTGTGTGTAACTTGGTACTGACTCCTCAGCTTCAGGGGTTTCACTTTCATATGAAGGGAAGATGGGAAGAAATGGACTAATAATGGTCCCAAACCACTCAGCCCAAGATACCCAAGGCAAGCAGAATGGAAAGGCTATAACCTATCCTGGATGCCAAATAACATTTTATCCACTAACAAATTTAATAGCTAAAGTCTTCAGTACTGCTGTTCATAGCGGCACTCCTAGCTTATCATCTACTGGCAGCAATTTCCATAAAGGCAAAGAATGGTTCATCTGCCTAACCATCTTCCTCTGAAGGAGTGTACCAGCCATTCTTCTCATGTATCCATACTAGGGATTTATAGGACCACTGAGCTCTTGCTAGATTATATTGATTCTTAATAGGTCCAAACTGTACTTGGGACTTCCCTTTGACTAAGGTGACACTGATTTGCATGATGATCAGTTCAATGTTTTAGGCACTGCTCCAGGCCTGTTTTGTGAGAAGTTCCATGCCACCACCAAACACTTACTCTCCTGGGAGGATAGGAGCCACAATTCAAACAATGGAGGATCAAAAGGGAAGTTATCCTTAGAGGAAAAGTTAAGCAAAATGTATTCTACACTTTTTTCTTTTTAAGACCTGAGTATCCTGATATAATGGGGCTGTCAGAAGTTTGAGAACTTGAGAAGTTTAACATGCCACTCATATAAACTGTCGGTTCCACTAAGTAAATTTCTGTTTTATAACTGTGATGTGTATATATCCTTGAGTCTGTCTGAAGCCTGCACTGACCCAGACACAGTGCCACTCAGATGGTCTTGCCTTTGATTCTTCCTGATTCTCTCCAATGTCGCCAGATTCTCTTTCTCCATACCTTCATCTTCAGACTTCTTTCCATCAATGGGCTCTTCTTCCTTCATGTCTTCTATATCTTCTTTCTCTACTTCTGAAGTAACTTTCTACCATTCCATTCTGACCCACAGGCAGTGGCTGGTCAAGCATCTCAACATCAGGATGTTGAGGGAGGTTGTACAATCTGCAGAGGTCACATACTAGATGCTGAAGAAGCAGTGTTGCTCTTTTAATGTCTTCAAGACGTTCCAGAACTGATGTCAAATTGGGGTCATCTGATTCTACACCATATTGGTGATGAACATAGATAGGATTCCATGTTTCAGTGAATAGTGAGCTACGGCGGGTGCCCTGTGGCAGCTCTTCAGGCTGACGATCCGGAACCGCTCGTGATTCTTGTTGAAGATGGATTCCAGGCCATAAGCCCGGACACCGACATCTTCGCTTCATCTCCTGGGCGCAGGCAAGGGGAGTTCTGCCATCCCGGGCACAGGAGGAGCGAACGACGCAACCGCCCTGCTCTGCTCCGTCCCACGTTACGGCCTCAGGCCCAGCCCAGCCAACCGCCTCGAAGATGGCGGGGGAGTCAAAACCTCAGCCAGCGGAGGTCGCTCAGTTGGCCGGGCCGGCCGGCCGGCTTCGGTAACAAAGCCTGAGGCGCGCTCCCCTGCCTGCCTCCGCTGCTCGACTAGCAGCCACCAACAGCGGGAGAACCAAGGAGCGCCATGGAGCTCAACAGAGGAGCGTCCGGCCAGCCCTGAACCGCACAGCCTTACCCTCCTCGGCCCGCCCCGCCCCCTCAGCGACTGGTGCACCTGACCCTGGCCTCAGGAACACCCCGTCTCGCCCCGCCCCTCACTCCCCCAGTGCCTTTTTCTTAGGAAATTAATTTATGCTTTGCATAATTTCTTTTCTTTTCTTTTTTTAGACCCTTACATTCCATCTTAGAATCAATATTGTGTATTGGTTCCAAGGCAGAGAATGGTAAGGGCTAGGCAGTGGGGGGGTAAGTGCCTTGCCCAGCATCACACAGGTAGGAAGTGTCTCAGGACAAATTTGAACCTAGGACCTCCTGTCTCTCTGCCTGGCCCTCAGTCCACTGAGCTACCCAGCTGACCCCTCAATTTCTTTTTCTAAAAAAAGTTTACTTATGCATTCAATTTCTTGCACTGGTTATCTGGGCAGTTTATTTTTTGTAAGTATCCTTCTATTTCTTTTTTACTGTTAAATTTATTTTCATGTAATTAAGCAAAATTACTCCTAACAGTTGATTTAATTTTATCTTCATTGATGGTATTTGGTGGTATAATCACCCTTCTCATATTTAATTCAGTTGACTTTGTTTTCTTCTCTCAATTTTTTTTAGATTAATCAATGGTTTATTTTGTTGATTTTTTCCATAAAACCAACTGCTAGATCTAGTCATTATATCAGTTGATTATTTACATTCAATTTTATTGATCTCATCATTAATTTTTAGGATGCATAATTGAGTGTTTAGTTGGTGATTTTTATTTTGATCCTTTTCTATTTTCTTAAAATTCTATTCTCAATTTATTAATATTTTCTCTATTTTATTAATATAAGCCTTTAGAAATATAATTTTTCTCCAATCAACTGTCTTTGCCTTGTCCCATGGCTTGTCTCATTATTATCATATCTTTCAATAATTTGTTCATAAACCCACTGATTCTTCAATATTAGCTCATTTAGTATCCAATTAGATTTTAATTTTTTTTCCCACTGTCCCTTATTATATACAGTCTTTATTGCATTATGGTTTAAGAAGGTTGCATTTACTATTTCTGCTTTTATACATTTAATAATAGTCTTTTCTGTGCCATAATACATGGTCAGTTTTTATGAATGGTGCCTTGTACAACTGAGATGTACTTTTTTCTGTTCCCATTCAATTTTCTCCAGGTATCTATTATATTTAACTTATCTGAGTTTTATTCATCTCTTTGACTTCTTCCTTATTTATTTATTTGTTAGATTTGTCTAATTGTGAGAGAATGAGATTAAAATCTCTCACTATCATTGTTTTGTTACTTATTTCTATGTGTCAATACAATTTCTTAATACTTGTTTTGTTATTTTTCAAACTTTGTTCTTTCTATTCCACTGATTTACCCTCTCTAATAAAGGAGGTAACATGATATAGATAGTACATGTGCTAGTATATGATACATATGTACATGTTCATCATGTTGTGAAAGAAGATATTGCTTATACTAGAGAAAAATTAATGGAAGGGATACAGTAAACAATGGTATATTTCAGTTTGCATTCAGACAGTATTGAGACATTTTTGACAGTAAAATTCATCTAGCAGAACAACAGTTTAAGAATCCTAATGGGAACAATAAGAAAAGTGAGATGGAAGGTATTTTTGCTCTGATCTAGTCATCATCAAAACAAATGTGTATTTTTGAAAAACAGTGGAAGAGATTAGAAACCAAAAAAATAGCAATAGAATATATTTTGTTGTTTTAAAAATTAAACTCAGATACAAATTACTGTTGTAAGGACTGTTTAACAAAATATTGGGAAAATTATATATTAGTCTGGTGCAAATCTGATTTATATTAACTTCTGAGATGTGCATCACAATAAGAATAAGGTGAACATATGATCTTGAAATAAAATTTATAATAAGCAAATTAGATCATGAAGGAAGGTAATATCTTTTACGACTATGGATAGGAGAAGAGTTTTTCAACAAAAAAGAGATAGATGATAGAAGAGGAGCAAATTTAAATAACACTTAAAAGCTTTTATACAAACAAAAGCAATGCAGCTAAGATTATAAGGAAAATAGTTAAATGGATACATTTTAACATAAAATATTTCTGTTAAGTTCATATGTCTAGGATATATAGAATTGGTACCAATTATGTAGGGATAACATCCATTCCCTAGCATATATGGTCAACATATTAAAAAAATTGATTTTCTCAAGGGAAGAAATACAAGCTACCAACAACCATGCAAAAAATTGCTTAAAATTAATAATAAGATAAATTCTAATTGAAATAGCTCTGAGCTGCTCTTGAACATATGTCTTATTGTTGTGGGAGAGGAAATGACAATTTTTGTGGTGCTATGACAGAGATCAAGTAAAATAATGTACTCTTATTGGAGTTGTAAGATGATCAAATCATTCCAGAACACAATTTGGAATTGTGCAAAATCATATATATATATATATATATATATATATATATTATCCCATCAAGATAAATATATATTTATATTTGTTAGACTATTTGTAATAAGAAGGCTTTTATAGCAGTGATGGGCAGGAAGAATGTGGAGAAATCACAAAGAAAATATATTTAAAATGTGTAGGTGAAACATTTAAAATACACAGAAGTGAGAAGTGAACAAAGTTCAGAAAGAAATAAAGAGAAGTAGGCAAATGTTATTATTATGCTGTACATTTAATATAAATTTTAAAATAATGCTTATGTACTATATTAATGATATAGTCATTTCCCCATGTGGCCCACTTTTTACATGGAATAATATTTTATTTTCTAGGTCATAATAAAAAAGTGAACTAAGTTCATTTTTAAATTTTTTCTTTAGGATAAATTTATTCTTTTGAAATAAGCTCAGTCATTTTAATTAAAAGGTGTTTTTTTTCCTTTTTGAGAAGAATTGCATATTCTAAATAACCTCTTGAAAATATGCTCCAAATCAGTTAGAATGTCAGAGGTCATTTATCTGAATCTATGTATTTTTCCTTGTTCTCAATTTACTGTATCAGTTCATGTAAATTTTCTCATTTTTCTCTGACAGTCATATGCATATTTTCTTATATAATAATTCAATATTGTAATTTGTAAAAAATATTTAAATGAGTTATTTCCTAACATACAATGACTAATAATGAACAGAAAAGATGCGGTTTAAAAAAAACTGTTAAGTTTTTCACTTTTTGAAGTATTATTTTTTATTAAATATATCCAAATGAAACATGTGGTAAACTTAAAAGGTTAATACTATGCTACTAATCATAAATAGATGTTACAAATATAAAAACCACTTTAATCATATTAATATAAATTTATTATTATGATAGATTCTCTTTGTTCATTGTACTTTTTAAAAAACCCTTACCTTCAGTCTTAGAATCAATACTGTGTATTGGTTCTAAGGTACAAGAGTGGTAAAGGCTAAGTAAGGGGGGTTAAGTGACTTACCCAGGGTCACATAGCTAGGAAGTGTTTGAGATCATATTTGAATCCAGGACCTCCCATCTCTAGACTTGCTTCTCAATCCACTGAGCCACTCAGCTGCCCCCAATTGTACTTTTAAATGTAACATCATTCCTATATTTATTTCTAAATGATTTATAATTTCAGGACAGTTTTGTCTAAAATCATATCTAAAACTAATTTTTGAGTCAGTTGAATCAAAAAATGTTATTCTATAAATTACATTTTTTCCTAAAAAACAATAATCTAACTCCTTTATTATCTCCTAGTATAATTTTTACCTTTTGTTTGTTAAACACATCACCACATAACTGTATTTAAAAATTGAAAGCAATTTAGCAGAAAATAGTTTTATACCCATATTTTGTACTCTAAACCCTGATAGACTCAAAATGATATTTCACTTGATTACAAAGGACACATTGAGACAAATGAAAAGGCAATGAAAGGGATTAACTTTCTTATCTAAAACTAGAGGAAGAATTATAAACTATACCTCTAGAGAATGTCAAAAAAGATGAAACATGTAATTTTAATTATGTGAAATGACAAAGCTCTTCCAAAACAAACAAAAATATATATATATATATATATATATATATATATATTTCAATTAAACTCTGATATTCAGTACTGTTATAGGGAATTTAAACAGAAGGAATCAAACTAACTAACTAAATATATATATATATATATATGCACACACACATCTATATATATATATCTATATCTATCTATCTATTGTAATATTTATTGGGAAAGGAAATAGGATTATTGGAAAAATGGAGGATAATGGGAGGTTTGTATGAGGGTAAGGAGGAGTTAAGGGGAGAGAGGGAACACTGCTTGGTGAGGCAAGGGAGGGAGATGCCCCCTGCTGAGAGGAAACAGCAGGGGTCCCAATAAGGTCTTTTATTGCCTTGATGACTGAACTGATTTTCAGCTCCCTCTATGACCAGAAAAGATAGTCCACTTATTTGACTGCAAATTCAAATAATATAAAGTTTAACAATCCAGTTGGAATTGGAGTTTTTCCCTAGCTTAAGAGTATAGGGCCAGGCCCTAGAGGCTGGCGGAGGGTTTTCCCACTTTCGTCTCCTCTATATCAGTCCAGTTTTGTATATGTCAGAATCTTAGCAGTAGATAGAAAGCAAACAAGAACAGGTCTAACCTTTAGGAGCGACTGGGCCTGAATCTTCCAGGTGAACCAAGAAGAGCATGCCACTCCAGACTGGGCTGAACAAGTTCCACTCTCCTCCAACACCCGGAAGCAAGTTCCACCCTGTAGGAAGGAAGTGCTAGTCACAAGACCCAACTGCCACTCCCAGTTGGGCCCTTCCCCCACAAACTGTCAGTCTTGTTGTCTTGTTTCCTTTCGACACTATCTCTCTCTCTCTCTCTCTCTCTGTTTCTCTCTCTCTCTGTTTCTCTCTCTCTCTCTCTCTCTCTCTCTCTCTCTCTCTCTCTCTCTCTCTATATATATATATATATATATATATATATATATATAAAACAAGTGTATTAGCTAAAGGAACAAGGGAATGGGAAGGGAATGGGGGAGAAATTTATTTTTCCTCACTCACCCAGATATTAAAATCTTAGCCTTTCTAAATAACCTTAATCTAACTAAACAAAAGGATAGTTAAAGATAAAGGGGGATTAGTAAAGTCCACAGGGCCCAGATTCTCACAACACCAGAGTCCTCTGTTGGGTCACACCGCAAGATGTAGAGTCCTCACAAAGCTCAGGAAGGGAGGAGGATCAAACCCACACACACCATCCACCAGTGTGGGGGGATCACTCACTCAACCTCTCCTTAAAGATGATCCAATTTCCTGGCAGCTCCAAAGTTGATTTTCCTCCAGAAAGGCAACTTCGGTTCCCAACTGCCTCTCAGTGCCTTAGAATGTTGACCCAGTCCTTGCAAGCTCTATGGAATCTTGGTTTTACAGCATCCCATGCTGCTAGCATGCCCTGATAAAAATCCTGTACTATAATACATAGAGGAAATTGACATAAATATATAAAAGAAATTATTTTTTCCAATACACAAGTTATCAAAGAATATGAAAAATAATTTTAGAAGAATTTTATACCATCAATGATTATTTGAAAAAATTTTCTATCTGGACATATTTTCCTCCATAGAAATGACTTTGACATAAAAGAAAATTTTATATATGTCTCTACCTATTTTATTTGTCTATCAACATAAATACAATACAATGTCCCTCATATCTGTGTATGTATTCAGATTATTTGGATAAAGCTATATATGTCTTTTTTTTAAACCCTTTCCTTCTATCTTAGAATCAATACTGTGTATTGGTTCCAAGGCAGAAAAGTGGTAATTGCTAGACAATGGGGGTGCCCAGGGTCACACAGCTAGGAAGTGTCTGAGGACAGATTTGAACCTAGGACCTCCCATCTCTAGACCTGGCTCTCAATCCACTGAATCATCTAGCTGCCCCCAAGCTTTATATTTTTAAAATTTCAATGCTAACATCTAAATATTACTTTGAAATGTCAGTGAAACTAATCTTGATTTTACATGACAAAGCACATTCTCCTTTAGAATACATCTAATTATATTACAATGACCATCTATTATATATATATATATATATGTACACACACACACATATATATATATATATATGTATAGTAAGAATTAAATAATATTTCTACCCAGATATATATTTTATAAAGTTTATTGGATGGGTAGAAAAACTATTCCTCTAAGTAACCTGGCCTCATGGTGCCTAGCCTGCTAGTCTCTTCCTCAGTCCTCCCTTACCTGCCTGCTCTATTCCCTTCTTGGTTCTGATTCTTCTGTGGTTCTCCCCAAGCAGCCCCCAACCTTGACTTTTATTGATGTACCAAACTTATACAGACACAACCCTGGTCCAGCTGTGGTATGTCAGGAATGTTTGATAGACAGGTAAAGCTCCTCAGGAGGGGGAGGGTATAAACTTCCTTGATGCAAAGCCCCCTATCATCCTTTGGGAGACCCGTCTCTCCAATCAATAATTTAAATATAAATATTTTATAACTCTAAATACCTTCTAGCTAAAAGTACATACAATATTGCATATTTCTAAGAGGGAGTTATAATAGTTAGAGATGGGAGTAAAATGCAAAAACTGATTGAAAGGCGCATTGACAAAATGCCAATTGGTGGCAGTCCTGTATTGATATAGAATCTTGAACCCTAGAGACATTTCCCATAATCCCCTTTTCCTTTTCCTGTTTGTGCATCTCCCTATGTGGAGGGAGCTTTCAGTTTTTATTTTTTTTTCCACCCATATGAGCTCTCTGGTTCCATGGCGGAGGAGTGAGGAGCAGCTCTGAGTTTTTGTTATCCTTACTTATTTATACTTTAAGATAAATATTTAATAAATATTATTAAATATAATACTTGGAGTAGTGGATATTAATTTAATCTTCACATTTTTGGTGACCACAAAAGGACTCTAGAACTTGGATTTTCTTTTTCCTTTTCTTTAAAGCCTGCAGCCTGATTTCCGTGGAGCATCTCGGCAGTTTAAAACTGCTACTGGTGTACAACTAAAGCTGCTTTTCTACTGGTACTTTTGACACCCCTCTCCAGCCACCCAGCTGCATTAATTTAGGGGACTTGGTGGAGAACCCTCTCCCTGCCCATGGCCTAGAGAGCAGTCCAATCAGCCTGATTGACCATTCTTACCTGCAGTTTGGCCAAATCCCAGGTAAAGTGGGGTCCTGAGCTACCTCAAACTACTACCTCAGCACCCTGGTGCTGCTATGTCCTCAAGCTGCTAAAGCCTAATCACACTTGACTTGGCTTCTCCTATTTGCAGCTCCAAAGTCTGTGTTAGGTTTTTTCCACCCACACATTGCTGCTAATTCTGCTGCCCTAATCTCCATTCCAGCTGGTGAGTATAAGCTTCCCTTTCCACAGCCAGTTGGAAGGATAGCTGCTTTCCTGGCTGGACAGCTGATTTCCTCCTAGGCTCTACCATGCTATTTGCCTTGGCTGGGAGAGTCCTAGCCCTCTTTCTTTTGTTTTTAACCACCCCTAACCATGTCCCTAACCCCTCCCAGTTGTAGGGCTGCCTCATGGCCACTAGAGATCAATATTGAGCACTGATTTTTTTCTTGTCTTTTCTTCTTCCTTTTTAGCCTTTCTCTTCACATTTCTTTATTTCCCTTTTCCTGCTTAGCTATAGTGGTTGTTTGCTGCCACTAGATGGCTGCAACAAACAAACAAATAAATAAATAATTAAACATTTTTCCATTAAAGAAATTAAATAAGCTAAATACCCTCACCTTCTACCCTACCCCTTATAATAATAACAATTAAAAATTAATCAATAAAATATATATTATTTTTTTTCCTTTTTTGATCAAAATGCTAAGTACATAAATGCTACTGTGCATGAAAAGACTTCTGCTTTTTGCCCAATTAGAAGCATGTAAAATTCCAAATTCCCTCCTCCTCCTTGTAATCCTAAGACATTTTATTTTCCTGATCTTCATTCTTAAGACAAAAGATACCTTTATACAAGAGATTAAAGCAGAAATGCAGATTGACAGGAAAATTCAATCAAAAGATTTCAAACACTTACATGACCTACTAAAAAATACTGATCCCAACCATAAAGTCTGAATTTTGTGAACCTGCTCCTGAACCACAAATAGAGGATGAACCTTTTTCTCCAGAAATGGAGATGAGACACCCCTCTCATATACATCAGGTGCAGATCCTTTTCTCTTGTACTCTGCATGCTCTGAAACTCCTGGCTGATTTTACCTCCCCTGATCTTTCTTATAACTCTCCATCCTCTCTTGCCCTTTCTCCCACCTCATGACCAGCCCTAACTCCAAAGAAATCTCATTCTTCTACCATACTTGTTCCTACCAATGTTGCCTTGGCACCCCCACAGTTAATTTCTAAGGAATCATAGACATCAGATTACGACTATGAAGACCTTTTCCCATTAAGGGAATTGTCCCAAATAGGACGCAGTGGGGATGTGGTGACCCTAAGATATCATATTCCTTTACTCCCCAAGAAATTATAGAAATGACACATAATATACCTTCATTTTAATCTGAATCTTTGGTTGTGACCAAGAAGATGGCTAATATTTTTTATCAATATGACCCATCCTATAAGGATGTTGAGAATTTGCTCAATGCTTTTCTAATGGAATGTGAGTAAAATAAAATTATCTCTCATGTTAACAAGGCTCAGGGGTGCAGTGCATTATGCTGGGCAGCTCAGGATCCTGCATGGGATTATAACAGTACCAAGGACCCATTGCAATTACATTGTTGTAGGGATGCCATTATAACAGGTATGGGAGAATGCTCTGAGGATACTGAAACATGTTCAAAATTTGAAAGGCTTAGACAATCAGAAAATGAAACACCCTCATAATTAATGGATGAGCTCATTGAGCTTGGGGGTCGATATCTAGGCCTTGATATTTCTAGAGACAAAGATATTAAGCAAATAAGGAGATATTTTGTCAACAACTCTTGAAGGGTGGTGCAGGTTGTCCCTTACCTGCCAATTTTATCATAAGAAGGACCACATATTGATGAACTTTAGGTATTTTCCCCAGGTACTGCTTAACTATACCAACCAGAGAAATTCTTATAGGAACAATTACAGGAATGATAAGTATAATGGTGATTTCAGGAATCATAATTTTGCGACTGATAGTAATCCTAGGGAGATAAATCAGGTACCTGACAACTCATACCAAATGACCCTATAGCAGTATGTTTTGAGTGGAGCTTGCTCTTAAAAACACCCAGGGAGCTACTGCCCTACATGGGGGGAGCCCAAGGTACTACCAAAAGATTATGAAGGTATATGGGGAGGGACAGTTTGGGGAACAAGAAGCACAGGGTACAACCATTGATTTTCCAGACCCTGACATCTTACTGCCCATTGTCCCTATCCACTGCTAATGAGCCATACTAATGACCCCCATGTAACATTAAAGGTTGGTAACACCTATTGTGATTGCCTTTTGGATACTGGAGTTCCTAGTCTGTATTGAAGAGTACACCTGATTCGTATTGCAGTTCCATTGGCTCAATTAATGTCAGGGGTATCAGGGACACCCCTAAAGGTTCCCAAGCTTTCCCCTAGAATAGTGTCCATAGGACCCCATTAGTGGAACACTATTTCCTCTTAATGCTGGCTCCCCTTTAAATTTTCTGGAGAGAGACCTTTTGTGCAAGCTTAGGGCCACAATAACTTGCTCTCCAGATGGCTCTGACAGTGGAACTGTCTGAGGAATCCTTAACTTTTCTCACTGTTCTTTTTTCAGATACTCATGAAATGAAGGAGACTCCTACTTTTGAGAGTCTCTCTAGGCCATATCATCTTCTGATGTTGACCTACTTTTAATCAGCTGTCCCTGTCCAAAATCAAACAACATGTAGCCCACCTCCTTCCCTTCTTCAGTACCCTCTTTCTAAGGAGGCAATTAATAGCATTACACCAGTAATAAATTCCCCAATTGACCAAGGCATCATAATTCCCTGTAAATCTGAATACAGTATTCCATCCTGCCTGTTAGAAAGCCAAAACTGGGGCCAGATGGCAAGCATCTCTGTTGCTTTGTCCAGGATTTGAGAGCTGTGAACAATCATGTCTTAAAGAGACACTCTGTAGTTTCCAACATAAATATTGTTATTTCTTCTATTCCTAGCACAGCTACATACTTTATAGTAATAGATTTGTGCTCAGCTTTTTTCTCTCTACCCATACATTAGAACTCCAGGCATATCTTTGCTTTTACCTGGAAGGGCTCCCACTGGACCTGGGCTCATTTGCCCCAAGGTTTCATAGATAACCCTACTCTGTTCACACAATTCTTAATTGCTGATACAGATACCATAAAATTTAAATACAGTCATTTAATTCAGTATATGGATGATTTAGTCTTGACCTCACCAAATGGTGAAGCATGCCAAGTGGATATCAAGCACCTCCTCTTAGAGCTACATAAGAGAGACCAAAAGGTCTCCAAGGACAAAGTTCAATGGTATCTCCTCAAGGTACAATATTTAGGCTTTATCTTAACTTCTGTGTCCCTTTTCATTTCTCTCAAGCTGATTGAAAATATCCAAAAGTTAAGTGTTCCTATCACTAAAAATCAATTGAAAACTATTCTTGGAGCAACAGGATTTTGTTGGCAGTGGATCCCTTGCTATGTGGAAATCACTAAGTCCATTGTAGCACTCACAAAAATCTCAGTGTCCGAACCACTTAAATTGGAAACAGAACACCTAACAGCTCTCTCAAATTTTAAACAATCTATCCTGCCTGCTCCTGCTCTAGGCATACTAAATTATGATAAACCATTTACCTTATATGTCCATAAACAAAAATGGGTAGCTTCAGGTGTTCTAACTCAACTTTTGGGACCTGATCAATGCCCAATAGCCTATTATTCAGCCCAACTTGACCCCATAGCTGCCAGAGCGCCACCATGCCTTAGAGGAGTAGCTGCCACAGCTTTCCTGGCAACCAAATCTGCCAATCTAGTATTGGGATGCCCTCTGACCATAATGTGCCCATATGAGGTCAAGGCATTGTTATTAAGACATAGCACACAGGCATTTACTGACCAAAGGATTACTAGGTATGAGATAACCCTATTAAATAATGAACATATCACACTAAAAAGCTGTGGAGTTCTTAATCCTGCATTCTTGCTCCCTGATTTGCCAATTTCTGGAGAAACTTTACATAATTATACATCTTTAGTGTGCACTGTTGATAAATCTCTTAATGATTTATTGGACACCCCATTGGATGATTCAGATTTAATATTATTTACAGATGTTCTTCATTTATGAGGGATGGTGTGTGTTGTACAAGAGCTGCAGTAGTTACTGAATTTGATACTCTGTGGTCAGCTTCCATGCCCTCAATTGTAAGCACACAGGATGCAGAACTCACAGATTTGAAACAGGCCTGTATTATTGCAAAGGATAAAAGTTACAATTTACACAGACTCCCACTACACTTTTGGCATATGCCATGCCATTGGCATGCTGTGGTTTCAGAGGGGATTCTTAACATCAGCTGGAAAATATATTGCCACTGCAAACCTGATTACTGAACTTCTTTCTGCAATCCAGCTCCCCAAAACTATAGCTATTTTTCACTGCTCTGCAAATACAGGTGGCACTGACCCTGTCTCCAGGGGAAATAACCAAGCAGATATTACAGCAAAACTAGCAGCCTTAGAAGGCTCTGAATTAATTATGCCACTAAAAATTACTGATGATTTGGATCTATCCCTTTCTTATAATTACAAGGAAGTGGAAACATGGAAGAAGAAATTTAAACAAAATAGATAAATGCAGTATGGGTATCATCAGATGGCAAACCCTTACTCCCTAGAGCTTTCTATAACCAGATTTGTCACTCTATTCATGAATATGGTCATTTTGGCACTCTGTTAAAAGAGTATGGATGGCACCTGGAATAACTACAATTGTCTCCAAAGAATGCACAGCTTGTCCTACCTGCCAGGCCTTTAATCAACATGCCTTTTGAGGAAAAGCCTTTGGTGGACATCCTCTTGCTTACACACCATTTGAGCATCTACAAATTGACTTTATCTCTATGCCAAAAGCTGGACAGTATAAATTTTGTCTGGTCATAATTGATCAACTGGCCAGTTGGCCTGAGGTATTTCCTACTTCTCATGCCACAGAAGCGTTTGTTTCTAAAATCCTTTTGAAAGAAATTATTCCTTGTTTTGTCCTGCCAGCATGTATTGATTCAGATAAAGGAACTCATTTTACCAATTTGGTGTTATCTCAAATTTATTCATGTCTTGGAATAACTCCTAAATTTCATACCCCCATATCATCCCCAGAGCTCTGGCCAAGTTGAACAAATGAATAAAGAACTTAAAACCATGATTTGCAAATTATGCACAGAGACTCATTTAAAGTGGCCTGAAATTCTACCTCTAGCCCTATTTTTCTCAGAAGCAGACCCAGAGGTTATTTACACATCTCACCATTTGAGATGATATTTGGACATCACCCTATTCAGGCACAACCATTTGCCCGTGCCTATACCTCACTGTTAGGAAGGGATACAGTCATTGGTACATAAATCAGAAAATTACAAACAAAATTGAAAGACCTCCACAACTCAAGCTGCTGTTCAAGAAGGCCCCATTGATTTCTCACTTCATGATTTAAACCCAGGTTATAAGGTATACATAAAGAATTTCAAATGTATTGGGTCAACTGAACCTGCTTATGATGGACCATTCCAGGTACTATTAACTACACCAAGAGCCATAAAAATTGGAGAGAGGGACTCATGGATTCATTGTAGCCATGTAAAACGAATACCTTTTGTTGATGGTGAAATAATTGCTTTCACTGATTGTATTTGACTATTAATTGTGATTGGACTTCTTTATTGCTGATTTTGTACTACATTGTTACACTTTATTTGGTTGATTCTTGTATTTGCACAAATTGCCTTGTAGGGCAACATATGTACTACCTCATAGAAGAAAATCTGTATTGGTGACCTACATTGACCTGATGTGCCTTTTGGAACATTTTGTGCCTTTACTTGTTTGTTTACTTGTTTGTTTTTGTATTTTCTTGAAAGTATTATTGCTTTGTCTACCTCATTTGCAGTCACATTGTTTTATCTCCCTTATTTGTGTCGACATTGTGGATCATGGTAAATCAAAGAATAAATGAATCTTATTATTTTTAAACCAGTCCCTATACTTTAACTTTGTAATTGTGAAATATATACAATATTAGCATTTTATTTTCTTCCTACATGTCATACAGTACTTGATTGTTCCTTCCTTTCTCATTTTTTTTGCTTTTGACACATGTCACTAGTATTGAAAATAAATTTTTTAGCTATTTTTACTTTTTTTCAATAGCATAAGCTAAAATATCCATTTACCTATCATATAAAAAAATAATAAAACACATACCCAAAATGCTTTGGACTATGGCAACCTGCCACTAGTTATTTAACTATTATGAGACTTTTGCTCAATGACTATGTCCAAGGACAAATGGACCACAAAGGAACACAGAAGTTGACTTGCAAAGTGCCAAATGAGCACACAAAAAGTGAAAGAAACCAAACCAATCCTGCAGGGATTGAGGACACTGCACAAATCACAATGACTTGATCATGTGTGAGACTCGAGATTGCGGCTATTTAACATGTGTTAAATGCAAGACTTCCTTGTACCACACTCTATATTAAGCATATGACATTGTTTGCTCTGGCTCCATTATCCTGAACAAACGAAGAAAAGGGTTAAAGCAGGAAACTCTATTTCCCTTTTGTCTTGAGATATAGTCTCTTTTTCTATTTTCTATCATGATGTGACAACTTACTGGAGTCTAGACTGCTAAATTGGGATTAGTGACTACTAGTTGTACGTTTATGGGACATGGATCACTACAAGAACATTTTGTGAGTTGTGATTTTTTTTCCTTCCCAGAACTTTTTCCAAGTTTCCTTTTTATATTTTTTTTATCTGACTCAGAAGTTATTTTTTTAATTTTAATTTCTTTGATTCCTTGAAGTTATTTTTTTTTGATATTTGATTCATATGCCTTATGACTTGACCATGTATTCCTGTGTAATTTCTACATGCATCCCTGTATCCTTCTCGGGATGGGGGGATGTATTATTATTTTCCTCAGGGGGTTACTATGTTATTGTTATGAACTTTGACTTGAATTTGAGCCAATTTTAGAACAAGAGATTACCTCCCAGAATCTAGAAGGAGACAATAAGATGCCTGCAGAGTCCACACACTGTGTCAGAAAATTGAGAGTGAACTTTAAGATATGGTGAATTTGAACTTTGGGGAGGGGGTTGTAATGCTTTTGTTTTGAATGTACACTCTTATACCAAAGGTGACTGCCCCCTAATTGGCTTTTTGTTAATGCACCTATCATTTATTTTGTTACCTTTCCCTTTTATTTTCCTCTTATCCCCAAATTATTGTATTTTCCCTTTAAAAAATGTAACATTTGTATATAGCTCTAGTTAAAGTTATGTTAGTTATATTCTCCTGATCCATTGGGGAGACTAGTCTCCCAAAGGATCACAGGGGTAAATGTATTGATTTAGAATCTTGAACCATAGACTACATTTCCCATAATCCCCTTTTCCTTTTCCTGTTTGTGCATCTCTGTACATGGAGGGAGCTTTCATTTTCATTTTTTTTCCTGTCCACTTGAGCTCTTGGTTTCCATGGCAGAGGAGGGAGGAGCAGCTCTGAGTTTTTACTAGCCTTACTTCCTTATACTTTAAGATAAATATTTAATAAATATTATTAAATATAATACTTGGAGTACTGGATATTAATTTTAATCTTTACAGTCCCCTTTGGCATAAGAGTTTACATTCAGAATAAATATACTCAATTCCCTTCAATTCAGTTCATTATATCCCAAAGTTCATTCTGGATCTTTTGATGCAGCGTGTGGCTTCTTCAGTCATCTTTACAGCACCTTCTCCAAAAGGATCCATTTTCTTGATTTTGGGGTGTTGGCAAGTTTCTTTTCCTGAAATTTCTCCAAAAAATTTTAAAATTTTGCATTTTAGGATAATTACACCAACCCCTTTGAGGAGGGTGTTGACCAATATCAGTATCACACTGGGATACATGACTGAGTTATGATACATATGAAATAATTGTCAAAAGAAAAAAAACAAAACAAAAAACAAACATCCCCCCCAAAATTCAAAATAAAAGTAAAAAATGAAATTCTTAAGAAGTACAGAAATGATAAAAAATAAAATAAAAATCTTAGTTGCATATAATTCTGAGTAAAAAAATAATAAACCTGTAACAGGTTCTTGAATCACAGGTAAGGCTCTATTAAAGTGACTTATGTCCCATAAGCCTGTAGGACAATAGCAACAATACAGCATTTTACATATTTGCATCCAGGAATACACAAAATTGCCAAATTATAAGAGAGAAATGACTAAGTTTCAACAGTAAATGGGAAAAATCATTCCTTGGTCTGACTTTACTATTGCTGTCAGAGATAGGAAGAGCCAGGATGATAGCCAACCTGAGGTACTTGACAGAATATTGCACATGGAGTGTGATTCAAGGAAGTCCTGCATCTTAATGTATGTCAAGTGCTGCAACCTCAATTCTCACTCTAGGTTCAAGTCCTTTTGTATTGGCAAAGAAGTTCAACAATTTTTTTTTTGTCCTTTTTGACCTCTTGCTACTTGGCACTGTATAATGGCTCTTTTGTTCCCTTTTCCTGGAGTCAGACATAATCATTAAACAAAGTCCCATAACATTTATCAATAAATGGCAGGTTTCAATACTTAAAAACCTTTGGGTATGCATATTACTAGGGCTTATAGATACTGTAAACGTACACTGTAAACTATATCCTTCAAGTAAAAAAAATAATACTGATTTCATGTACTTCAAGTATCACCAAGATTAGGAAAAAAGAAAGAAAAAAATCAAATATCCTATTGCAAACATAAAGAGAAAATATAATTTAAAATGATAATTTCACAGTTCATATTCCATGTGAAAATGTGTTAGCCAACCTGAGACACAACACAAAAGGTGCTCATTCAAAAATGAAATTTATATCACTCTTAAGTTGGCCAGGATCCACAGTGAGATTGAACATAATTTTTTTTCACCAGGTAAAAGCCTTTTAAAAGCAGTCATACAACAGTTAATACAGATTATAAAAAGTTCCACAATTACCCAAATTATAAGAGCCCATTTAATGACAAAGAATAAATTAATCCAATATCATTAGGATTCACATGACTTGCTGTATGACATTTAAAAACTTTTGAAATCATGAATACTTGTCACAAGTTTTGCAGCTTTTTCCACTATTTTAACTTTGGCAAAGATATTTTTAACAAAGTCTATTATTAACATCATTCCAAAATTTGGTGAGAGAGAAACCCCCCCAAAATCCCTCTATACAGTTGATGAAGAATTACAAATTATTAGAAATCCACTTCAAAGCTACAAGTCTTCACAGGAAAAATCATCCCCATCTCCCAGATGAGATTATAACACATCACAAGTTAACTAAGCCTCTTGAGGCACCTCCCTCCCTCTTGGTATGAGAATATAACAGTGTAATAGAACTGACTCCAATATGTCCCAACCATTTTCACGTGGAGCTGAGGACTAAAAGACAAAAATCACTTCAGGTGTGTCATCCATTACATTTACAATAAATGCAGATATGGGAAAATACAACAGTGCCTTTTCACTTTACTTCAACTACAAATAGACCCTTACCTCATATTACAAACACCTAAGAGGCAGGCAAATAAATGGTCAGTCAGAGGTAGGGATGCTCCCAAATATCTGAAAACCATGTCTGAAGACTCATTAAAATCAATTTAAATTATTAAACAAGTAAATTCCCCAAACTTTTATACAGGTTGAAACCAATGTAAAGAAATACATCCATCAGTTCTGTGTGACAATTAACAAAGGCAAAAAAGGAACAAAATGCTATTTATGGTCTTTTACAATGATATTCTTCACTACAATCATAGCCATAGGGGAGGTATAAATTAAGACAATGTAACAGAATATTTCAATTTTGATAACTCATAAAGTATTTAACAGTAAATTACATACATCTTTTATTCAAAATTGTGGTTCAGAGACTTCTCCATTCTGGGGAGGAGAATAAACTGAAATAGTTAACTTCAATAAGGTAATTAGGTCTGAAAAGGCTTAAAAATTCACTTCCAGACTCTGTGAGGTTCCTTCCCCTCCCAAGAACCATCAATCATCTCAATTTCTTTGTCCACACATCTGGGGTCTCCCATGCTGAGGGGAATTCCCACACTGAGTACAGGTGTTTGGGTGTGAGTTTTGATTTTCCTCATTTGAATAACTCTTCCTCCTATCAAAATTACTATTCCTGGAAGTTCCATTCCTAATTTTCTGATTTCTCTTTTTACAATTCCTAATCACATAATCAACTTTTCCACAAAAGTAACATGTTAGTGGTTGTTTTGTGGATTTATGTAAGGGAGCTATGACCTCTCCTTGCTTTACCTTTCCTACTGTTTCAGTTAATTATTTTATTTCCTTCCTTAATGTCTCTACTAAAGTAGCATTCTCTTTATCCTCACCCTATTTAGAAGTCAATTCCTTTATTTCCTTCCTTAATGCTTCCACTAAATCAGTGTTTTCCTTCTCCTCTTCCTTATGTCCCTCAAAAGCATAAACTACCAATCTTTTCAATTCTTCAAGGTTCATAGTAGGCCAGTTTGGACAGCTAGCCATAAATAATTCCTAACTACTTTAAAACTGTTTTTCACAAATTGTATTCTGATTTGTCTAAGGTCCCGTTCTCTATCCAGATCAAGCTCAATGTATCTTCCTCCCAGCTCAATAAATCTGTCCATAAATTTGGGGGGATTCTTTCTATCTTCTTGCTTAAGGTTTTCAAATTTATTCCATGTACTATTCTTATCAGAACAGGCTCTCATAGCTGTTGGCAATGCATTTCTAGCCTGGCATAGTTAAGTAATCTTGCTCTGAATTTGAATTCCATTTGGGATCTTCAGTTGGCCAATGAGTTGCTCCCTCTTCTTGGGCCTGATTGACAAGAGAAAGAATCTTATTCCTTTCCCTTTCTGTTATCAAGGCCTGGAGCAAATCTTCTACATCAAGCCATGTGGGATTATATGTGTGAAAAATGCTTTCAAACTTATTTATCACTACCACAGGATCAGCTTCATATGAAGGTTTTTTTTCTTTTAACCTCCCAATGTCCTGTGGAGAAAAAGGTGTATGATGTCTAATATTTACTAAATTTCGATGTCTGTAATATGTAGAGACAGCTCTTAGAGGGAAAAGACCTTTATTTGAATCATCTGTGGTAACTGCTGCTTTGCCAGTGTTCTGGAGTTAAATGAAGTGTATTGTAGGAGGCTGGTAGGGGAAGAGGGTGGGTGGGTGGAATGGAGATGGTAAGCAGGTGGGGAGGCAGAGTGAAAAGATTGGGGGTGGGACCGGGTACAGGGTGGAGAGGGGTAGGATTAGTGAGGTCTTTAGAGGGATCCCAGTAAGGTGGGTAGGAAGGAGGGTAAAGAAAAGGATTGAAGTAGGGATGGTACAGGTGGGGATAGGGGAGATTTGAAGGCACTGGGTAGTGGGATGTTAAGGGAGGGTAGAGAGGTAGATTGTGAGAAAAGGGGATGGGAGGAGTAGGGATGAGTGAGGTCTGACAGGGAGAGGAGCTGAAATGTTCAAATCCTGGTTTGGGTCAGTATGAGGAGAAAGCTCCTCATGTGTCAGGTGGGATAATAGAGTGTGTTCCTTGCTAGATTTCACTGAAGCAGTTAAGCTAAAATGGTTTGTTTCCAAAGAAAGAATGGTTTCCTCCCTGGAGGGGATAGTCGATTTATCAACATGATATGCCCATAAGTACCAGTATTTATAATCTTTGGAATCTTTGTTTTTAATGGCTAACTTCAAATCTTTTAAGATCTTGAAGTCAAAAGAGCCATATTTTGGCCAGGTAAAATATATGTTTGTCCATGCTTTACAAAGCTTTCTAGCTTCTTTCTTTGTCACCCAATTCTCCTTAGGCAAATTAGGATCACTCCAGCAATTTAGAAATTTATGCAGGGGTAAATTAGGAGGAATAGTTCATGATTTCCCTTGATGTGTTGCAGTATTTCCCATATTTTCTAGTCTGTATGTCCTATTTAAGCTATTTTGAATATTGCTAAATTAGCAGCTTATACAATTAAAAGTTCCTAAAACATAAAAAAAAATGGAGACACAAAGTTTTTCAATGTTATCCTGGAAGGCAATAAGAGGAGGTTTAAAACAAAAGGCTAATGTAAGGAAACAGTAATTGTTGCACAGCAAGAATATCAAGAATGAATGTGTTTTCAGTGTAATTATTTTTGTTATTAATAATTAATAACAAGGTGCATTTATTATAATTATTAATGATGTTATGAATAATTAATAATGAGATGCATTTATTATAATTACCAATGATGTTATCAATAATTAATAACATGCAACCATTATAATTATTTTTATTAATAATTAACAAGCATAAACCTTAAACAAGTATCAATACTCAATAATAACCATTATTAATTAATAATAATGACTAAGAATATTTATTGAAAATTAATAATTAGCAAAGTAATTCTTTTTATTTTTCTGCAGTTTTAATTTTTGAAAGTGGGTGATGCTATAAATTAGTGTAGAGTGGAAGGCATCTTTGGGTAGATCTAAGCAAGCAGTCAGATAAAGAGATGGCAAAAAATTGTCTTTTAATGTGCTGAAGAAAACAGACAGTCTTCCAGGAAAGCTTTTGATATGCTAAATAGGCAAGCACTCTGCAAGGGAAGTTTGACTTTAGATATGTTAAAGAAAGCAAGCAGTCTACAAGCAAAGTTTGAGGGTGGGGGGAGGGAGAGAGAAAATTGCAGTTTTCCCACCCACCAAGGATCAGCAGTGGCCACATTTTTTCAAAGTGGGGGGTGTGGGCTACAGGGAGCTCCTAACCCTAGCACAGCCTGGAAGATCTCCTAGGATTAATTTAAGAGGTGTCGCCAAGCAGGTCCCCAAAGCAGCAGCTCAGGGAAAGTCAGGCAGACACTGGGATGGGAAAGAACTGTTGGATTCTAGTGTCCCTTGGTTTACAAAAATCCTGGTCCCATTTGGAATGGGGGGGGGTCTTACACTAATTCCTAGGGTGCCACGCCTGTGTATTATTCCCCCAGTCTTCAAGGGCCATCCTGTGAGGGGACCCTGCCCTTTACTGACCCATTCTTGTCCAAAAATTAGTCAGGTCAGGTGGGGAGAGTGCAGAGGCTGGGATGAAATAGGCATCTGGGTTTTTTGCACCCATGGGATCCTGCCCTTTAATATAAAGCAGCAGCTTTCCTCCCCAGTTCTCCAGTTCTCCTTCAGGCAAAAGGGTTCTTCTTCTCTTCTGCCCCAGGGAGCCCCTAACTCTACTCCACAGCTTAGAAGGACCCCCAGGATTTGTTTAGGGGGTTCCCCCCCCACCCTACACTGCACTAGACTGAAAGAAGGAACACTAGGACCTTGCATGCTGTGGAAAATAAAAGAGCAGGAGTTCCTGTCCTAAAACCCACCAGATTCTGTATGGGCAAAAGGGCCCCTTCACCCATATTCAAGCTGAAAGAAAAAAAAATTGGGTGAGGAGAGGGGGTGGGGGGATGCCACCAGGGAAGAAGCCTCTCACCAATCCAAAGTGATCCAATTGGGGGAAAAAGAGCAGCCTGTTCCCTCTCTCTGCCAAGGTTCCTTATGCATATGAAAGCAGGCCAGCAAACTGAAATGGCTTCTATCTTACCTAAGCTTTACTTAAGACTAAAAAATTTTCTCAGAAGAAAAGTAATGGTAGTTTTTAAACCAATGTGATTGCCATCCTGTAAGAATTAAATTAATATGTCTACCCAGTTATATATATTTTATAAAGTTTATTGGAAGGGTAGACAAACCATTCTTCTAAGTAACCTGACCATTTGGTGCCTAGCCTGCCAGTCTCTTCCTCATTCCTCCCTCACCTGCCTGCTCTGTTCCCTTCTTGGTTCTCCCAATTCTTTAGTGGTTCTCCCCAAGCAGCCCCCAACCTTGACTTTTATTGATGTACCGAACATACACAGACACAACCCTGAAGCGACTGTGGTATGTCAGGAATGTTTGATAGACAGGTAAAGTTCCTCAGGAGGGGGAGGGGATAAACTTCCTTGACAAAATGTGTATATATAGTTCTGTAATATTAAGGCATTTCACAGTCATCACTATAGAGGTATTAGTTAAATCATGGTGTTCTATGTGATCACTGACAGGAACGATTTAAAGATAGAAGAAAAGAAGATTTCATCACAATGTTTGAAGACTAATACATTTAGAAGAAAGAAAGAGAAACCTTTATGAGAATATTAATTATGAGTAAATTGTTAAAATAATTTATGAATAAAATTAATGAATTGAAAAATGAAATAAAAAATAAGTGAAAAAAGTGTTAAAATTATTATACATTAACAATGATCAAAGTGGTGTGCTAAATGTTATAGAGAAATAGAAAAAGTATACTAAATAGATCTACAGTAAAAGCATGCTTATCATTCTTTTGATTTCTTGGCTTCTTTATGCAATTGAAAGAAAGCTTTCATTTATTCTGTCAACAAAAGTTTTTTGATTCAAAAATAAAAGCTTTAGAAAAATGGATACAAATATTTTCTAGTTTCTTTTCAGTTTAGCTTGAACTTAGTCTTTAAAAAAGCAATCAATGAAATAACAAGTGAAAATTTCTTCCTCCTTATTTACTTATCTCCTTGTCTATGATTTGACAGCATAATCAATGGAGATTCCTGCAAAGGGGTAATAAAATGCACATTAAATTATATTTCACAAAGTATTCTAGAAAAATCATATTACCTCGATTCAGTGTGATGTTACTTTGAATTTAATCATCTTTGATAATATTCTCAGAAGTATGTGATTGGTCAAAAAGCTTTTGATAGCTAAGAAGCAAGCTCTCTGAAGAAGTTTATAGACTCTCCATCAATTTCAATTCATAGCAGTTTCAAAATAATAATCAATTCATATTTTAAAAAAATCTTATGTGGAATGTTAATGAGCTTCTTTATATCATTAAGAAAATTAAACTATGAAAAAATTTACTTATTTATATTACATTACATATGGTAATACATTTACCATAAATAAATCATAATAATTACTATTTCATAATATTTAGAACAGAGAGAAACTGTTGAGATAATCTCATATAACATCCATACTCTATGAATGAGGAAACTGGGCAATTTACTTTTTAAATGAAGAAAGTTAAAATATTTAAATGACTAATGTGGGTAACAATAAGAAGAGATGAAATTCAAATCCAAGTCCTCTGAATTATCTTAAATAATTTGTCAGGGCCAACTTTCAATAGATGTAGATAAACAAAGAATCTTCCCATGGAAAATTTGTCCATGGCTCTCTTACTACTCATCCTTTATATTATGAACTTTAGATTACTCCACCCTACTTAGTCTAACAAAATCAGGAATGTCTACACCCATATTTAAGGATTAAGTATTTAGGAGGATTTTCTATGTCAAATATGTGCTAGCAAATGACAAATCAGAAACAACTGACAAACCCCTGGGCTGTCCTAAGTGAAGCCTAAGATATCATTGATATATGTGAGATGCAGGAAAGTGATGTAAAACCATCTATATATTTCACGTCACTTCCTCTCTCCGGCCTCTTTGACAGCGGAGAAATGGCTGGCGGCAGCTTGTTGTGCGTGTCGGCATCTTGGTATGATGGCTGCTATTGTCTGGGTTTAGCAATGAGTTTTCCTTGATACCATACTGAACTAGTTCAGGTGAGGCTCTTCTCTGAGATCTCTTGGTGTTTAGGCTGATTTTTCTCTCCTTTACCTTCCAAACACTATCCTCATAGAGAAAGCCTCTAATCTTCAAAGACCTCATGGCAGAGGACTTTGAACTTGCCTGGCACAGGCTGGGTGGGAGAAATCCTACACTTTTCCCTCTCTCTTCTCCTTGATTTCTTTCCAAGAAATCCTATGTTTTTCCCTCTCTCTTCTCCTTGATTTCTTCCCTATATATTGATTAAACCACCATATATTTCCAAACTGACTTGGGTATTTTATTTGGGATATCTCCTGCTGACCAAAAATCAAACTTAGATTAGGTCACAACCCTAAATTATCCTTACAATACATTCCCATTAAAATTCATCATAAAGAATAAAGATGAAAGTGATATATTTATTTTTCTTTGTCAATATTGAATTTTATTTAGAATCTTGGAAAGTAGAGCAGTTTTTATTTTCTTGGATTTTCTGTGGATTAGTAAGCATGAAACTTTATCTGAACAATTTAGAGGACAAAATAAAGTAAAAAAATGTCAATTTAACTAGTATTTTCTCTCCATTTTCTATCAAATTGAGGTGTTCTGGCTAGTAGTAACAGAATGGTAAAGAGAGTATGAAATCTAAACCTACATATATATCTTATGAACCTTTATATAACCTACAAACCATTTATAGCATAAACTTATACCCTTAAATCTATCTATCCATCTATCTATTTGTATATCTAGGTCTATATATGAATGGTCTGAGATTTAGCATCTGAAAGATAGCATGAAACTTGTACCAATGACTATATGATGAAGTTAATTAGTTGATAATTTGATATGTCATTTCTGTGGTTATATATTCCACCAAGAAGTTCAAGTCCATCTATAAATAGCTGGAAGTCTTCTGCTCAGAGATGTTAAGTGATTTTACCCATTGCCAAAAAGATAATGAGTTAGTATACGAGGCAGAAAATATAAAATACTTGGGAGTCTACTTGCCAAGACAAACTCAGAGGTATATAAGCACAATTACAAAATAGTTTTCATACAAATAAAGAAGGATCTCAAATTGCAAAGGATGGATTATTTTACTGGTCAGATTTACAGACAAGGAAAAACAATTATGACCAAATGAGATAGAAGGCATTATGGGATATAAAGTGGTTAATTTTTATCAGATCTAATGTAAGGGATAAAATTTAGAAGTTATTGACTGAATATATTATACTACTGGTTGCCAGAGATTAATTCGATCCCAATGAATTACGCAAGTCAGTTAATTACAATAGAAGGAAGAAAATTAAGAAGGGAGAGAGGAAAGAGGTATAAGATTTCTCCGGCCTAGTGTAAACTAAGGGAAGTTCAGAGACCTCAGCTACAAGGCCTCCTCCAAGATTTAATCTAGTTCAGCTACCAGCCACAAGGCCTCCTCCAAGGTGTAAACCTTAAAATTTCTTAGACTTATGAATGTTGGAAATTTTCCCATTGGGAAATTTCATACTTGAAAAATTTCCTACTGATAGTAAGAACTCTATTGGAATGTGAAACTCCTTGGCATGGGAGGATCCTTCTCCTCCCTACTTAAGACTACTTTAGGACAGAAACCTTTTGCTAAACAATGGAAATGGCTTTGACCTATGCTTAAGCATAGAACAGGAAGTTCTTTGAGTCATGATTGATTTTAGAATTGATACAATAAAGATACTTGGAATGACAGAACTTCCAATCTCCACCCTACTCAGAGTAACAGGATTTAGGAAGGGCTGCAGCAAAGATCAAGATTTAATTATTTGAGAATATGACCTTCAACAGACATGTGCAAAGGAAACAGACCTCTGGGCAGTCCTGGGTCAAGCTAGAGCCACCATTGGCACAGGGGAGACATGGACAGTGATTGGTAGATGTGAGAACTGAGGGGAGGGGACTTAGATGGTTTGCTTAAAGATAGAGGGGTCTGAGGACAGGAGGAGGAGGTTTTGCTCTGGGAGGTTTTGCTCTGAGAGGTTTTGCTCTAGAGGAGTCTGAGAGGAGAGAGGTCCTGGAGGGAGAGCTCCTAGAGAGGTCTGAGAGGAGGGCTTGCTCTGAAGGAGGCTGGAGGTGGAGGCCCCTGAGACTGTTTCTCCATTTTGGTCACGTGAGTGATAGGGACTGATCTCTTTTCTTTGCCTCAGCTATCTAAGTGCTTGGGCCTTTTGGCCCAGCCTAAACAGAGGGGGTATTTAAGCCCTATTCCCTTCTCTCCCCTTTCTCTCTCTCTCTCTCTCTCTCTCTCTCTCTCTCTCTCTCTCTCTCTCTCTCTCTCTCTCATACCTTTCTTCCTCCTGTTTGTAATTAAAAACTCCATAAAAGGTTGACTGCTGACTTGAGTTTTCATTTAGGAATTACATAGCTGAATTCCTTGGTGACCTTAAATTAATATATATCCATCCTTTAAAGTGATTTCCATATCACAAAGGTGAGCGTTCTCCTTGGAGGATAGTGCTTTCGGGAGATAAATATGCAAGTGGCATGAAGAGAGAGAGGACTTGCAAGCCAGGTCTTGTAAGAAACAAAGCTGGGGACCTGATCTGCAAAATCAAGGAGAAGATTCCAGGTGGAATGTTCCCAGGAGGAGGCAGTTGAAGCTGGCCAGGGGGAGGAACAGATGCTATCTCTCTCTGGGGGTTGACTGACCAAGAAAGGAGAGAGAAACCTCTGCTCTAGGTTTTTTACTGACCGAGGGAGGCAAGCCTGTCTGGAAGGGAAAGAAGCTGAACTGATCCTATTAGCTTCTGTCCCAGGCTGAAGGACCCTGGTGGGGCTTCTGAAATTAGTCTGAGAGACCTTGGTGATTTTGTGAATTGAAAGAAGAAAAGAAGACAACAGTTATCCTCGATCTCTCTGACTGTCTCCCTGTCACAGCTGTGACTTCCCAAACCCTCATAATATTCATTTTAGATTAGGGAAACCCTCATCCCTATCACCTCAGTTTCCTTGTCTTATTATCCCAACAAACCCTTTACCTGAGAAAAGAAAGGAAGAAGTTTTTCCTCATAGATATAGTAGTCCACTGGGGGGGGGGAGGGGCGAAGCCACAAGCTTCAGAAGAAACTGGGAAGGAGAGGGTGGAAGAAGGGAGGGAGTGAAGGGAGGAGGAGGTTAGGAAATCTATTGATCATCAGTCATCAGTAGAGATCAGTAGGCAAACCCCAGAGCATTCTTCTGTAGCAGCATCTCTCTATCTCTAGCAGCATCTCTCATCTATCCCCATTGTAACTAGAGAGCCCTCAAGTGTCCCCATACTAGCAGTCCTCTAGTAAGCTAGAGTATCCAGTTAGCACAACAAGAAATAATATTTACACAGATTACCAATTCTATTACATAAATGAAAGGAGGAAAGGAGGAATCACTCACCAAGGTTCTCAGGGAAGATGCCTCACCTAACCCAGGCTACAGAACTTCTCCCAGTCATCTCACCAGCAAGCCACAAACGCCAACCTCCAAGATGCCAAGCATGTTGTCACTAGGCACAGGAGTGAGAGAGAGACAGAGACAGAGACAGAGACAGAGACATGTCTCCGTGAT
Source organism: Monodelphis domestica (assembly GCF_027887165.1). Lineage (NCBI taxonomy): Eukaryota > Metazoa > Chordata > Mammalia > Didelphimorphia > Didelphidae > Monodelphis > Monodelphis domestica. The sequence goes on along the minus strand of NC_077229.1, from coordinate 380,646,152 downwards.
AGAGCCCAGGGAGAGAAAGTGACACGAAATATATAGACCATTCTTTACATCACTTCCTGCATCTCACAGGTACCAATGGTAGCTTAAGCTTGACTTAGGACAGCCCAGGGGTTCTGTCAGTTGTTTCTGATTTGCCACTTTCTAGCATATGTCTGTCATAGGGCATCCTCCTCACATTTAATCCTTAAGTGGGGTGTATACATTCCTTGGTTGCTAAATTTCTAAGACTAAGCAGGGTGTAGAAAATATAAAATTCACACTAATTAAAAAGGTTTTGCACAACTAAAACTAATGCAGTTAAAATATAAATAAAAAAGAAATGGTGAAAAAATTGTGGTAAGTTTATTTGACATAAACTACATTCTCAAATAAATAGAAAAGTGAATCAAATTTATAAGAATTTAAATAATTTCTCACTATTAACTAATCAAAGGATATAGAGTCCGTTTTCATAAGAAATCACACCTCTCTATAGTCATAAAGAAAAATGCTTAAAATCACTATTAATTCAAGAAATGTAAATTAAAACAATTCTGAGATAGCCCTTTATACTTATCAGAAATGAAAGATGGCAAATGTTGATGGTGATGTGGAAAAGTGGGAAAACTAATGTATTGTTGGTGGCATTGTAAACTGAGCTTTGACTCACAATACCTGTAATAGGTTAGTGCCATAAAGAGATCAAAGAAAGAGGAAAAGTATCTTTATCAACAAAAAATGTTTGTAGCAGCTCTTTTTGTGGTGGAAAAAAATGAAAAATAAAAGGAAAGTTATGAGGTGTGGAATGACTAGAAAAAATTGTGGTCTCTGATTTTGATGGAATACTATTGTGCTATAAGAAACAATGAACAGGATTGTTTTGAAAAAGAAAAACACTTTAGAACACTTGATATGAACTTCTGCTGAGTGAAGTGAACAGAACCAAGAGATCATTGTGCACAGTATCAGCAATGTTGTAAGGATGGACAAGCTGATTCTTCTTACTCTAGGTATAATGGTCTTTATTCTTACCTCCCTCCATTTAGTTCTTTACAAACAAAATGCTTACCAACAACTCTGAAACTACCTTTTATAGGGTCACTTCAAATGTTATATCATGTTATCAGGGCATTATTATAAATTGATTTCCTTTTTCAGCAATTTTGGTATTTGGTTCAATTTTTATTTCCACTTCCATCCCCTATTCTCATTTTATATACCTTTTACATTGGTGACATTTCAAGTACTCTGATCTTCCAGTGTATTAACTCCATTTACTCCATTTCGGCTTTACTTTGCCACTATGCCTTGTATTTTAGATGATATATTCCCTCAAAACTTTTCCACCTCAGATAACTTGAGCACTAAAATACCCCTTTCTGATAATAATTTCCTAACACTTCATTTTTCTTTTTTATATCAATTCTGCTATTCCACTTTTTGTCCACACCCTAACTCTCAAACTTTTATTTCTTGCTTTAATTTCCTTCTTATTAGCAACCCCTTTGGGCCTTATTTTCTTCCTACACTGTCTTTACATCAAAGTTAACCTGTTCAATATACTGCATGGCTTAGTGAATGAAGAATTGGGACTAGAGTCAGGAAGACTTGAATTCACATCTAGCCTTAGATACTTCTATGATGATTGGCCCTGGGAATGTCACTTAACCCTTCCTTGCCTTGATTTCTCATTGGTAAACTGTAGATAATAATAGTACCTTCTTAGGATTTTCTGGAGGAGCAAATGAGGTAAAAATTATCAAATGCACAATGCCTGGCACATAATAAACATTTTTTCCTTTATTCCTCCTCCATCCTGGAATCTCCCTTTTCCTTCTGCTGTTCATATCCTATTAATATTCAATAATGTGTCACCTTCACCTTCTAGTCTTATAGAATTACATCTTAAACTAAGTTTTAATTCTTTTTAAATTTTTTATCACCATAGTTTTCCAAATATCCTTTCCCACAATGGGTTATAACATGTAATAATTAGTATGTTTGAAATATGAAAATAAAGAAAAATGAATAAAAGTAATTAGAATAGCTGATTAATATATGAAAACTATTGTGCTTTATATAATATTTATGAACTTCCCAATTCTTCAAAGGGATGTGATGGATTGTCTTCTTATATCCTTCTTTTAAGTCTAGCCTCTTAAAAGTGATAAATGGTAGGAAAGTTAGCTGGGTATTGCCTTTTTCCTGATTTTCCCCCCTTTCTTATAGTGGAAAGAGAACTGGACATGGAGTGAGAAGACATGGATTCAGTTCTACCATTAATTAGCAGTGCGACCATGTATATAACTTGAATCAGAATTATTTCATCTATAAAACCAATCTCACAGAGTTATGAGAACAGAATTTTGTATCATCTAAAACTCTCTATAAATGTGAGTTATTATTCCTATTTCACGTTACCCAGGAATTAGAATAGTATTTTTGTCACCCCCCCCCCCCCACCTTGGCCGCAGGGAAGCTTCTAATTTTGGTTCATCCTTGCAACACCATTCATCATCTATCCTGCCCTTGGTTGCTCTCTTAAATGTTTTCTCAACCCACACTGTATTATCTTTCCTTCTATGTTTCTCCTCTTTAATCCTTCCTAATCTATTGGTTTGTTTAATGCTGGAAAAGGACTTAGTTCTTCTAAGATTTAAAAGTTTTTCATAATATCTGATGTTTTGTCTCGCACTCTAATAACTGGCAATGATGAAAAATGGAACCATCACTTTGGGAGACGTGGAAAATCAGCCATGTTGTTGTTGTGCCTATGAATTCATTGAATAATTCTGGAAAGTAACTTATATTTATACAAATAAAGTCACTAAATTGCTTATACAACTTGATTGAGAATTCTGCTATTGAATATAACTTAAAGAGCTAACATCTGAAAATGAAATTCTATAACTTATAAAATGATGCATAAATGTGCAAGTATCCTTTCCATATTGTGACTTTTCCCATCACTGCTTCAATATATCCTGGATCAGCATAATAAATTAACTGGAAATTTTGGGGGAGTTCTTTGGAAACTATACAGAACATTTAAAGGTCAGCAGATGACATGGAAAATGTTTAGAACTTATATAGCCTACATCACAATATTTAACCCAAATTTATAATAACGAACTATAAAAATTCCATAAAAGAAAAAGAAAAATCAGATCTCTTATCTGGTATGAAAGGAGAGCCAAAAATTTTATGCAGATATTCCAGATTGTGGTAGCATCAAACCCCATAATGTCCATAACATGGAAGGGACACCTGTAACTTTTTAATTTTACTAAAGAAGAAACAAAGTTAGCACCTAGTAACTTGGAACTGGTTGAAATAAACAGCAACAATGTGCTGTATAAATGTAGTGGGTTATGATTTTGCAGTACAAATTAAGAACAAAAGAAATTCAGAGAAATATTGAAAAATTTGTATGAAACAAATTAGCAAAATCATTATCGAACACAATACCTGCAATAATAAATCAGAACCTGCAATTTAGATCTATAAGGGATCCTAGAGGACCTCTAATCCAATCCACTTGATTTAAAGATAGGAAAACTGAAGTTTTTTGAAGTGAGGCTGTGTGCCCAAGATAACTCATTTTAAAAACTCATTCTGTGCTTTATAGCAGGCTGCAATATGTAATAAGCTGGGAACTCTGAAGAAGAACAAATAATTGTATTGCAGGAAGAAAAAAAATTAATTAATCACTTTAAAAGAGTAAAGAATAATAAATGGATGGTCAGAATATTCCACTGGTAATCTCAAAATGTTGCGATTTAGTAAGGAAGGCTTGCAACATATTGAATGGATCTTATTTTATAAATTTGAGGGCAAATATAGACAAGTTACAATATATATGTAGGCATAAATGAATTGTGGCCCATAGTATGTTTTTAATAAATCCTTTTTGGATGAATCAATGAATTATGAAATTTACAAAATAAAACCCTAACAAACATGATTTTCATATATATTTTCTGGAGTGTATCTGGTAGTTCCTTTAAAAGATTCTTATAATTACTATATTACCATCACATTCTCATGAATCATAGGAGTTCTGGTTATAAACCTGCTGCTTTAATCATATTTGCGGTTGGGGTTCTTAGAGCTTGAACTATTGTCATTCCCTTATGGATTTGCAGAGTGAAAGTCAATGAAAAGTATAAATTCCACTAGAAATTATTGGAAGTCCTAGTTGTTAATCAAGATGCACTTTTGGAAAGTAAAACCTTATATTTTTCATGTATTCATTATACTTTTAGATTTTTTTATGCCTTACTTTACTGGTACTTTAAATAGCCTTAAATGATAGTTTCAAAAATATATTTCTTGATCAATTATCAGTTCCTCCCCTGAGAGTCGATGCTGTTTTGTTCAAATTTTACTGTTCATAATTGTTTGTAAATTACTTTGATGGCTTGGGAAGAAATAACATTAGAAATTATAATTACCAATTTTTTGTTGACATAAAAATAATCAAGCAAGAAAATAACATAATTTCATAAATCTACTATACTTCAACTATAAAATACTTCGCCCTCTTGATAGTAGTTTCCCTAATGAATCTATATTCTAATAGTTCTTGGCAACCAACCACATAACTAAATAGAAGAGCAGGACAACCATTAATTTTGGTATAGATTTGGTGTTTATTACAATGTTGGAAGTCAAAGAATTGGAAATGTGGAAGACCAATAAATGGATTCTTGTTCCTTTCTAGATTCCATTATTAAGATATTCTCATTTTCATTGGAAGACTTGAGTGTCTATCTTTCTTGCCACATTCCTATAACATTATTTTGCTAATTACTTAGTAATTTGTCCTTATTTATGCACTTAATCACACTGACAGAAAAAGAAATCTCTAAAATTCCTTTAGACTTGTTACATATTAACCTATTTCTCATACAGATGTCTCAAAGATCAATTATACTGTTAAAACAGTGAATGATAAATTTGTTGCCCCTTACCTTCTCAAAAAAGCCATGCTCTGGATCAAATAACAGCTAAATAATACAAAAATGTTTTAAAAATTGTTTTTGTTTAAGAAATCTGGCTTCATTATTTGTTATTTGGGACAGAGGCAAAAATCAACTGTGATTATAAAGGATGGGCAGAATTCAATGCTTCCCTTTAAGATCTATTCCCTGTTTATTCATATTACTGTAAAGAGCAATACCACCCTTCTAGTTCCTCAGGCTCACAATCTAACCACTAGTCACTGTTTCCCATTCAGTAAACTTTTTTTTTTCCTCCAGGAGTAAATATAAAATGTTCCATTTGGAATGCAAAGCCCTTCATAATCCAGTCTTCTTACTCCAGTACTCCCCTATATTCTCTTTGATCCAATGACACTGGCTCCCTGGTTGTTCCATAAAAAAGATTCTCCCACTCTCACTTCTGCACAGTATCTCTGGCTGTCCTCTCCCTCATGCCTGGAATGATCTCCCTTCTCCTAACTCCCTTTGCTTTCAAATTAAATCCCATCTTCTACAGACAGTTTTCCCCAAACTCTCTTGGTTCCAGTGCCTTCAATCTGCTAACCATTTCCTATGTAACCTATATATAGCTTGCTTTGTATATATTTGTTTGAATGTTGCCTCCCCTATTACATTGTAAGCTTCATAAGAGCATAGACTTCTACTTCTTTTTGTATCCCTAGCATTTAGTAATAAATGTTATTGATTAGGTTTTTTGGGGGGGTGAGTGGAAGAGCTAGATGGCCTTGTGTGGGAAAAATATAGATATCTTAGCAAATAATGAGTTTAAGTTGTATTGTGGAAATGGGTTTTAGGATTACAGAGTAAACAGAGCTATTGTACTTTAGATGGTCAACTACAACTAGAATTTGAAATTCAGTTTTGGCTTGGCTGACCGTCTATGGTTATAGTAGAATACTATTATTCCATGAGAGATGACAAATAGGAGAATCACACACACATCTAGAAAGATTCCTATGAGGTGATGTAAAGTGATATCTGCAGAATAAAGGGTGTTGTAAACAATAACAGCAACAATATAAAACAATCAGTTGTGAATTATGTTACTATTAATAGCATTAAAAGGATCCATGGCAACTCCACGAGACTCATGATGAAAAAGATTACCCATTATCATAGAAGGAACTGATGGAAACGGAATGAAGTTTGGAAGAAACCATTTTTCATTTTATTGATTTCATGTGTTTTTTTTTCTTATATAAGTGATATGTGTCTTTTCTCACAACAATGATGAATATGGAAATATGTGTTATAGGATAGAATATGTATAACCTATATCATATTATCTATGACATCAGAAGACTTAAGAGGAGAGGTTGAGAAAGTATGGATCACACAATGCCAGAAAACAATTGTTAAAAATTGTATGTAAAAATATTGAGAAAATATAATTAAAAATAAGGAAATTCTGTTCTTATTACCAACAGTTAGGAAGTATGAGACTTAGTAGATTTCTGAAAACCATGAATTAGTTGTCATAAACCAAATCAATCCCCAAAATCTACAGATAATTTACAAATCACATCTTTTTTTCTGAGCAAGTCTCCCATCTCAAACTGCCTTTTGAACTAGATGTCCCTTATACAACTCAAACTCAACATCTTCCTAATTTACCCAGGTTTCAAGCATCGTTGTCATACTCAACTTTTCACTCTCATCCCACATATTCAATCAGTTGTCAAATCTTGGAATTTCTACCTCCATAACAATTTTTTTCTGTTTCTTCTTCTTTACGTATGTAGCTACCATTTTATTTCAGGCACTTATAATCCCTTTTCTGAAAGGGATTCTTCTTCTAATCAGTCCCCCTGCCTCAGGTGTTTCTATCACATGAAATGTAGTCTACTCAGCTTCTCAAAGTAATTATACTAAAGTGAATGTCTGGCCATCTCTTACCCTTCTCACTTTTCAATAATTTCTGATGGCACTCTATTACTTTTACTGACAAATTTAGGCTTTTCAATTGACATTTAAAGCTCTTTAAAACCTGGATACATTTCTACCTTTCCAGGCTTATAATTTATCCATTTTTGGACTTTACAATTTCACAATATTTGCAGACCTGTACTTCTTTGTACACAACACTCCATTTTCCATTTATGCATCTTGGGACTTGATTTCCTACATGTCTATAATATTCTGCCTCTAGATTTCCCTGCTTTCCTCCAAGACTTAGCTTAAAGCTTACCCCCGTTGGAGGATTTTCCTTGTGACTTCAGATGATAATGCCTTCCTTTCTGTGATTCCCTCTCATGTACCCAGTTTATATCTTCTATGAGTAAAGTTATTTGCATAGCTCCGAAGGAGGAAATATGGTACTTGAAGAAGGGTCTATTTTTATTTATTTTTTTATATCTCTAATACTCAATACATTGCCCAACACATAGTAATTACACAGGTGCCTGTTGATTGCTTTATATATCACTAAAATGGGTGTAATAATATTGTATTACCCACCATAAAGGGTCATTGTTAAGGGGGAATAATTTTGTAAACTGCTACATTGATGTTATTTTTATCACAAGAGTTAATATTAACTATAATTTATGATCAATAGATTCAAGAATAGCATTCTATAGCCATTCAATTCCTGTGATCACACATTTCCAACACTGGTGGTATACTGGACCCACCTCTATTTTCATATTGGAAGAATAGAGAAAATCTATTTTAAACTCCTTTCTTACATTAGTCTAGATAGGACAAAGTCATGGAATGAGAAAATCCTCCTTCTGTAAAACAGTTTAATAAATCAAAATGAGCAGAATCTTACAAAAAATGTTAATTAACAAAAAACTAGCATTTTATATGATTATTTTTTAATGGCTGGCTGTGTTAAGAATAAAGTTTTGAAATAAGGAGAGAAAATTGTGTCATTTTTATTTCTAATCAAATTAATATTCTGCCTTGATTTGTTAGGCTTATGAGTACTCTACATATGCAGCAATATAAGAGGAAAAATGAAAGGATGTTTATTTAGAGTGGGTAATACTCTCATTTTGTAATTAAAAGTTTGCACATTATTTAAAAGTTCCAATTTATTTCAGTGTGGTTAATTTAATAGCATTGGTTGAAACTGAAAAAGTATCTCAGTTGAGGAAGTGCTAATACTAAAATGGATACAACCAGTAACTGAAAGAGAGAGAATTCAGAAAGAATTGATTACACTGAAGGTAAGAGATTCCTTTGGTGGCAACATAGTTTTATGTAGGTTTCCTAGAAATAATGTGTGTCTCTTTAAATTATATGCCATTGATACTTTGGTTTCACCTTAGTGAAATTTATAACTGAATTTATAACTGATTTATTGTCTTCACAAAAGACTACAAATTGAAATTGATCTACTGTTATTGATAAATGCAACTATTCACTATATAAAGGTACTACATTTGAGGAAAAGGAGGACAGGAAGAAGAGGAAGAAGAAGAGGAAGAAGAAGGATAAGAAAGAGGAGGAGGAGGAGAAAAGGGAAGAGAAGGAGGGGGAATTTGGGGAGGAGAGGGTTGAAGGAGGATGGGGAGGAAGAGGAGGAAAAGAAAATTACAAGCAAAATTATCTTGAATTTATTTAATAAATTTCCTATGTCAGATTCCATAATATCCACTGAATTTTGATTACATTACACATCATCATTAAAGTATTTTTGTACCAAAACAGTAAAGGATACGAATATTGCATTTTTTTTGGACAAAATGCACTATTTTTAGACTTCATTCCAGAATTTTATGAGGAGCTATGGTAACTGCAACGCAAAACACATTTTCCATTAAAAGAATATTAGGCATAGAATTTAGGATCTTGTTATCCCCTAGGAACCTTGTTAACCTATGTGGATGCTGAAATCTGATCAGAAGTAAGATATTCTAACCTCCTCGTTTACTTAAAAATAATGCCATGTGAGGTGAGATTTTCTTTTTTCCTTTTTAAAACTTTCTGACATTTTCTACTCTCTCCACTTTCCCTTAATCTCTGACAAGGAGCCTTCTCCTTACCAATGACAACCACCTGATCCCATCCCCTTCTGCTTTCTCCAACAGATTGCTGCCTAACTCATTCTCATCATTGGAATATTGAACTTCTAATCTGTCATCAGAAAAAAGCCTAAAACTGGATTGAATATTTTATTTCATTTCAATTTGAATTTATTCCCTGTCTTACTCCTGACAGATACTATTCCAAACATATTCATTTTTCTGGATCTTCCTAATTTTCTCTCTCTTGTCTTTCACAACTGAGAACTTTGTCTTTTACTGGAAAATGAATTTGAGGTGATTCCATGTGAGCTCCTCCTCCCATTTCCCTTTTTTTTTTCCAAAACATCTTATCTCATACTCTCTGGAATAAGATATTAACAAATGCTTGCTGACCTGACTTAATTTCCCTTTCAATCCTTTCAGTTTGATTTTGAACTCCATCATTCATTTGAAACTGCTCTTTCCAGTTACCAATATCTTCTTAATTGCCAAAACTGATGGTATTTTCTTAGTTCCTGTCTTTTCAACTAGACTGTTCTATATTGTTGACAACATTTGATTTTTGGATTCCTATGTCTCCAACAAAGCCCAGTAGCAAGAGATAGAAAGATAAAATCCATTTTAAGTTATTCTAGACAAGATAAAATACTTTGGAATCTACTTGTCAAGACAAATTCAGGAATTATATAAACATAACTACAAAACACTCTTCACACAAATAAAATGAGATCTATGCAACTGGAAAAGCATCAATTGCTCAGAGTAGGACAAGCTATTATAATAAAAATGAAAATCCTACCTAAATTAATTTACTTATTCAGTGTCATACCTATCAAACTGCCAAGTAACTTTTTTATAGAATTAGAAAAAAGTATTACAAAGTTCATCTGGATGAACAAAAGAACAGGAATGTCAAGGGAACTAATGAAAAAAATGTGAAGGATGGAGGCCAAGCATTACCATATCTCAAAATATACCAAAAGCTGTGATTATCAAAACAATATGATGCTGGCTTAGAGATAGAAGATGGATCAATGGAATAGACTTGAGGTAAATGACAATATCAAGATAGTGTTTGATAAAACCAAATACCTGCTTTTGAGACAAAACCCCACTATTTGACAAAAACCTGCTGGGAGAATTGGAAAACAGTATGAAAGAAATTAGGTTTAGATCAACATCTTACACCAGATGCCAAGATTAATTCAGAATGGGTAAATGACTTAAATATAAAAAGGGAAATCATAGACGAATTAGGTGAATGTAGAATAGTATACCTGTCAGTTTATGGGAAAAGAAGGAATTTGAGCCCAAGGAGGATATAGAGAACACTACAAAATGAATTAAGGGATGAAAAATAGAGATTCATTTAGAGGAGGGGAAAAGTAGAGGTTGAATGGGATAAATTATGTCCCATTAAAGACATATAAAAGTGTTTTTACAGAGGAGAGAAAATGGAGAGTAGGGGCAAGAAAACACTTGGACCTTACTCTCAGTGGTATTGGTTCCAAGAAGAAATAACATATATAATCAGTTGGGTATAGACATTTATCTTAACTTACAGGGAAGGAGGGGAAGAGGATAAGAAAAATGGATGGGGCCTGATAGAGAGGAGGATGGTTTGGAGGAGACAGTGATCAGAAGTAAAACATTTTTGAGGAGTAACAAGGTAAATAGTTAAAGAGAAAAGAATATGTAGGTATGTAGATAGGATAGAGGGCAATACACAGTAATAACTGTGAGAAACAATTATAGCATGCTTCTTTGATAAAGATCCCATTTTTGAAATATGTAAAGAACTTGGGGCACTTAATAAGTATGAAAGTTATTCCCCAAGTGAAATATTGTCAAAGGATATGAACATACATGTAAGAAATGTCCAACATTACAGAAATGTGCAAGGAATTTAATATGAGGAAAACTGAGAAACTGAGTAAGGAAAATGAGTTAGTGGCTTGGGGAAGATATTAAGGCAATGATAAGGACAAAGACATAGGTAAGGGCACTGAAATACCTATCATAACAACAGCTCTGACAGTGGGGATGTGCATAGACAAGAACATGATGGATAAGCAAACTATCACTGAGCCTGAGGAAGTCCCAGGGTCACATACGATCATGCCTCTCAGGGATTTTGCTAAAGTAATCCTAGACTCAGGGATTCTCCATGCAAAGGTACACAAGTCCTTTAGCATCCATGTTTTGGATTCTCTGAAATGGAGAATGCCCAGATTCTGTGTAGAAACATTCCATAATCTAAAAAAGTTGAAAAGAGCTTTCAGACTTTATTACTCAGATTCCCAATATGTAGAAATCTTTGTTTCTGAGCTATTTATCCCACAAGAGCACAAACAATTCACTAACAAAATTTGTGAGGACATAAATCTTACTAGTTGGCTGGAAGCTTTTGAAGACATTGATTTTTTCACATCCATTTAACATGACCTACCTAAAAAAGCTAGGGAGGATTTGTTAGAGTCTATAACTAGATAACAGTTGGGGAACAAAACTATAAAGCTCTCATTGATAACAGGGCAACAAGATTCATTTTGTAATCATTCCCAGGGGACAGTAACATAGAGGTATCAGTCACAGTGGCTGGAGCAACCAGGGAAATACAGCAAGTTCCTAAACTTGAACCTAAGATGGTGAAGCTAGGTTCATTATCTATAGATCATACATTCCTACTGATACCAGGGTGCCCAGACAACCTTCTGGAGAGAGACTTCCTTTGTAAAATTGGAGTGACAATTCATTTTGAGCAGTCAGGGAAATTTTATCTACGCTTACCAAAGCATTCCTTGAAATGCTACCCATTATTATTCTTAGGTCAACTAGATGAAACACCTGACCAGCTGCACACAGAAACACCAGTGTTTGATATCCCCAAAGACATTCCACAGGACATATAGGCTACACATTCAAATGATGTAGGGAAGATAAAATCACAACACCAGCAAAAATTGAAGTAGAGGAAGGAATACCTCCTAAGATCCCTCAATATAAGCTAAGCAAAGAGGTAATAAAGGGCATAACACCTATCATCACAGTTTGCTTTAGCAGGACATATTAAGACCCACTATCTCAGAATTCAATAGCCCTGACTATCAAAAAGAACAAAAGGAACCCTGATGGATGAATCTCGTGGGGATTTTTACAAGATCTGAGGGTGATCAATGACTTCATAAAGAAAACTTACATGATCACTCCATCCCCAAATGGCATCATATCAGAGATACCTAGCACCATGAACTGGTATTCAGTTATTGACCTCACAAATGCCTATTTTACAGTCCCACTTCACCCTGATAGCCAGAATATTTTTGCATTCTGGTGGGGGAATCATAACTCTGTTGGACTCAGTTGGTCCAAGGTTGTTGTGAAAGTGTCTTGATATTTTGTCAGCTACTAAAGAGAGATCTAGAATTCATCAAGTTCAAGCACAGCAAGGTAATGCACTATGTAGATGATCTGCTTATTGTATCCCCAGACTCTAGAACATGTTTACAAGGCTCAAAAACTCTGCTCATAGAATTATACAAGAGAGGGCAAAAGGTTTCGAAGAAAAAATTACAATGAGTCTCACCAAGAGTAGAATATCTTGAATTCATCCTAGAAAAGGGCACTAGGAAAATATCTAATAAAAGGATAGCTTCCATCCAAAAGCTAGGAATCCATCCCTAGAACAAAAAAGACAACTCAGGGTGTTTCTTGGGATTTGTGGGTTTTCATGACAGTGGGTCATAGGTTATTCCAACATTTCCAAATGCCTCACTGATTTAACAAAAAATGAAATAGAGGAACCCCTTCAACTCATAAAGGAGAACTTGCATACTTTATCACAACTAAAGCAAGCAATTTTATCAGCCCCAGATTTAGGAATACCTAATTATTCAAAAGATTTTTACCTATTCATCCATGAAGCAAAGGGGATAGCTTCTGGAGTCCCAGCCCAGAACTCTGGACTGCAAAAGAGACCAATGGTTTATTATAGTACTAGTCTAGATTTGGTAGCACAGGGCATGGTTCACTGTCTGAGGAGCATAGCTTCTGCTGTTCTTATGGTCAAGGAGGCAAATGAATCTGTGCTCTGATGTAGATTACATGTCCATTCTGCCCATCAAATTGAAAAATCTGTTAAAATTTAAGGACATGCATGCATGAACACCTGCAAGATTATCCCAGTATGAAATCATATTGCTAGGAAATTAAAATCTGTCTCTACATCTACAAGGCATTGTAGAGTTCACTTTTAGTGCAAAGATAGGATATCCCAGGGTAACAACAGAGTCAATGTTACAGTAGAATGCACTGCTAGATTTGGTCCCATAAATGAGCAGAACTTCTCTCTAGTTGAAAAGCATGATATCATACAAGCTTACAATGAAGAAGAAGTTCAATCATGGAAACAACAACCTTAGAGCAAAATTAGTAAACAGAATATGGATAGCGGAAGGAGGGAAACCTATTCTGCCCAAGATATTGTATCAACACATCTACAATGTCATACACTCCAGAGGAAATTATGGGGTGAAGGCATTGTTAGACAAAATCATATGATTTTGGGCAGCCCCAGGGATATCCACACATGCAATAAAAGTGTTTCAGGCATGTTACCTTTGCAGATGATTTAACCAAGGTCATTTCAAAAGCAAGGCATTAGGGGGGAGACCACTAGCTTTCACACCCTTTGAATCCTTGCAGATAGATTACATCAACATGCCTAGTGACAAAGGATATAAATATGCATTAGTGTAGTAGACAGATTAACATGGTGGACAGAGGCATATCCAGCTAAAAAGAATAATACAGCCTTTATAGTGAAGACACTCCTGAAAGAAATAATGTGTCTTCACTATAAAGGCTGTATTATTCTTTTTAGCCCAGATAGGGCATTCCAAATAGTATCGACTTAGATAGAGGAACTCACTTTACATCCAAGATCCTGCAAGAAATCTATCAAAACCTGGGTATAAAAGGGAATCTGTATAACATCTATCAACCAGAAAGTTCAGGGCAGATCAAGAGGATGAACAGAGAATTAAAAACTTCAGTGGAAAAATTATGTGCACAAACACAAAGTGGACAGAATTTCTCTTGCACTGTTCCATCTCAGAACGAAACCCAGAAGAGATTTACACATATCTCTCTGTAAGAGATACTTTTTGGACAACTTCTTTGTCATGAATGGAACACAAAACAATCTTACATTTCCATGCTAGGTGGAGAATGTCAATTATACACCTATCTTACAGAGATACAGGATAGGCTAAAAGAACTGAGAAGTTTAGGATTATTAGTATAAAGGGTACCACTGGATTTTTCACTGCATAACATCAGCCCAGGAGATAAGGTATGTGAAAAAACTTCACCAGAAGCATACCAACAGAACCAAAGTGGAATGGACCATTCCAAGTCACTTTCACCACTCCCACTTCAATCAAAGTTATAGGAAAAGAACCAATGTTCCATGATTCTCATGTTAAACACCACTTTGCCCAGACTGCCCCAGACAAAACTAATACAGAGATTGCCCCAGATCCCATGCAAGAAACTCAAACTCAAAGAGAAAGTGACCTAGAAGAAGAAAGCCCTGTAGAAAGTGATGATGAAATTAAATAATGCATAAAGATAGACAGACCATAATACAGACAGAATAACATCCATCTAACTCTCCATCTCAACCCTCTATGTGATAAAGATGATAATCTGTGGAGCTATTTCTAGTTGCAGTGAATGATATACTCTGGCTGTGACTAGAGAGATACTAGGGGAACCTGAGGATTCCTAGTTGTTATTGGAGATAGACATACTTCTAAGAGATAGAGAGATACTATCAGAGAGATATTCTGTGGTTGCCTGTTGATCACTATTGATGGCTAATAGATCAAGATATTTCCTACCCCCCTCCTCCCTTCACCTCCCAGTTTCCACGCATGCCCTTCTGCCTCCCTTTCATCTCCCCTGGTTTTAGTCAGCTACCTTCTAAGTATCTCAGGGGAACTATGAGATTTCAGAGAAATATTCTTTACACTTCTTTTCTCAAGTAAGGGGATTTATTGGGAACAACGGATGGAGAACTGAGGTAGAATGAGGTGAGAGGGATGAGGTTTTCCCTAATCTATATAGAGGATTAGGAAGATCTGGGGAATGTCAGTCCAATCACAACTGTGACATAAAAGTCTGTCAGGGAGATGGAGGACAACTGTTATATCTTCTTCCTTCTTCCAATTACACAAAACCACCATCAACAGTTAAATTCTTCTCAGCCTAACTCCAAAAGTTCCCACCCCACCCCCAAGGTCCTTCAATCTGGGACGGAAGCTAACAGGGATCAGTTTCTCAGCTTCTTCCTGAAGCCAAGGAAAACTCCGAAACCAAGAGAAATAGTTCAAAGCTAGAAATCCCAGCTTCTTCTCCACCACTCTTTCAGAGCCACCAAAATCTCCCAGTTCCTCTCCTAGCCAGGCTCCAATTGCCTTTCCTGGGAACATTCTATTTTGGAATATTCACCTTGATTGACAGCTGAGGTCCTTTACTTTGTTTTGGATGATTGTCTTGTTTTGTAAATTCTGTCTTCCTTCATGCCTCTTCCACATCTATCAACCTAAATCACAACACAAGAACATCACATACATTCATACACATAAAATAAACCAGATAAGCTTAAAAAAAACTGACTACTCACCCAATCTGAATCACTCTTATACATACACACACATGAAGACAATCATTCTTACACACATGCACAATCCTGTAAGATCCGATAAAAAGACAGAAAAATCTACAATTGTAATCAAGAGAAATGAAATCTGAGATTTGAAGAAGATGGACCCAGGAGAAGCAACCGGAACATTCAGAGGACCTGTGGGGGATAGGAGAGTTCCAAGTGCAAAGAAGTAGTTGGAGCCAGAAAGATTTCTGTTCTTCCAGTCTTGGACTCTGAGAAAGAGAAAGCTAGGAGAGACTCTTCCCAAGCCCTTTTGCCTGAACAGTACTGAAGAAAGTTCTTGCCCAATTTGAAGACACCTGTTGGTTTAGAGACCACATTTCCCTTAGGGGAAATACAAAACCATTTTTCTGAAGAGACTCTTGATCAGACTCTCAATGGTTGCTAGAGAAAAGATATCAGGAACCTCCCATCTCTTCCCTCTACCCTCTCCCTTTTTCCCTTCAATTTAAATTAAATACTTTTAGTGATAACAACATTGGGTTAGAGTCTATGTAATAGAAAGGCGAGCTTTAATTCATCAAGTATTAGAAAGTTGAAAGAAACTCAACTTACCTTTGAAGCTGGGCTGATTAGAAAACCTGCTCAACTCCAAGAGGAGGGGTCAGGAAGTGTGACACAGAAATCAATCCTAAACAATAGCTGCTCTTAGGTTCCTTCATCTTTCCAGTTCCCCTGACTATTACACAATTAAGGTGAGACAACAAGGCAAAAGGGGTCAGTGAACAGAGGAAGAGAACCAGACCTGAGGAAACCTCCAGAAAACACCAGAGACTAAAAGACATATAGAAAACAGGAAAGAACTTCTAACCAAGGACTGTATAGGAAAAAGAACTTCTATAAAAACTCTCATGTAAGATGAATTGTTGTACACATTAACATCTCACTAGGGAAATACACATACACACATGCACACAATTTCTTCATAAAAAGAAAGGAAACAGACTCAATAGGCAACATATGAAGAGGAGACATTGGCAACGGTGTGAGTATATGCATCCAACAGCATATAGCTAGTACACAAACAGAAATAACAAACTGATTTAGGGACCATTGTTGTAAATAAGCACAGTCCATGAGAAAATGTATATTATGTAAATAAGGTTCTTGCAGAACTCAAACCCTGCTCCCTCTTCCCTTCTGCCTCATTCCTAAACTTATCTGCTGTACAATTTGAGAAAAATATTTTAAAATATAAAATAAAATGAGCATTAGGGGGAAAATGGTCCAAACATAGGGCCACTCAGAAGCTACTTTGTAATGTGAGTATTTCACAGGGGAAAGAATCTACAATAACCAAAGCATTCTGCCACCCAACAAATAAGTGATTCTGTGGTTCTGAGAGATTTTGTGCAACAATCTACTGATTGTTATTTCTTTTCACACAAGAGCTGCCTGATTGAATTTTATTGCTGGTGTCCATAGCTGTGGCTCTAAAACTTCTATCCAAAAGCATATGAGCTGGTTATAGGGCACATGCACATCCTTGAACTGAGAAGGTAATCCAGGATCTGAGATACGTTAAAGGAAAAGTCTCACTTCCTTAGAGAAAAATAAACACCAATAATCTAGAATTTCACAGTACTTCAAGCTGCAATGAAAATTTAATGGCACATCCTAGAGGCCCTGTCATTTCTTTCCCTAGATCCTTGTTATCCTTAAAGGGGAAACAGGGAAATTTGAGAACTAGATCATCTCATTTCCTGGAAAAACTATATTCTTTTCTGCACTGTTCTTTACTACCTGCTTTGTGCTGAATGACCTGGCTATTCTCTGTTTGTTTCCCTGACACCTCATCTCCATCATATCTCAAACAAAATATTTTCATGATTCTATCCATTAAATATGAGATTCTATCTATCTCTATCTGTATATTTCTTTCTCTTTGTCTTTTTCTGTTTCTATATCTGCCTATTTCCATATCTCTCTCTCTCTCTCTCTCTCTCTCTCTCTCTCTCTCTCTCTCTCTCTCTCTCTTCATTCTTGAGTAAAGGAAGTAAGTGGAAGAATCAGGATTCACACAAGTTCCCTCTCTCCTTAAAATAATTTCCTTTCACCAACAAGGACAACAGGGTTGAAATTAGCCCAGAAAGAAGTTTGATGTGAGTCAAGAAGACAGTTCACAGGGACATAGTAAGAACATTCAGTTTGATCTAAGAAATAGAGATTGCATTAAAGGGATTGTTTAAAAAGTAGGTTGGAGTAGCAGGAGGGCAATGGGGAGAATTAATTTCCTCAATATTTCAAGTTTTAAAAATAGTTAAATAATTCTTTTTTTGCAAGCATAAGTAGATTATATGTCCTTCCATCACAATTTGACATGTACTACATTGAAGAAAAGAGTATTTTTACTTTAACTGAGGGTATTTATTTTTGCCTATGACAGAAACCCTTAGGGATTATGTCTAGCCTTTGTGCTCACTCTATCACCATAGCTGACTGATCCTGACTGAATTTGGTGGGATGCCATATACCACGGTAAGCTAGAAAGCCTTCTGTGCTGAAACAAATATTCATATATTATTTTTAGTTTATAATATAAATAGCTTCCAAAGAAAATTTCAATCTTTACCAGATAAAGCAAAAAAAGTTATATTATTAATGATGATGGAAACAACTATCCTATTTCCAGAGTCAGTTGAACATATTAAATGGTCAAAGGAATAAATTGTAATATTGATTGATAATGATTAGATATTTTATTAATTTGTGGAATAGGATTATATATTTCTAAGTAGAATGTATATAAGTGGTCATCTAATCAATCCCATTGTTTTACAGAGGAAGAAGATTAGGCCTAAAGGTTTGAAATGAATTATCCAAGGTCACACATATAAATTGAGAATTAGGCATTATGCTCAGGTCCTTTGATTTCAAATCCATTGCTCTCACTCAACATTATAAGGATGATATTAGAAGATAAGTATTGTTTTATTAGTTTAGGGCTTAACCAGCTAGCCTTTGCTATTTTATAATTTGAAGGTGAAGTTAAGATTTATAAGGATATTAGTGGTAGTTTTTATTTAGATAGTATAAATTTGGGTTAATCAGATTAGGGAGGATTAGTGTAGCCTGTAAAACATAGGAGAAGTGGTTCCTTGAGGAACCAGGGAGTTTATTTGGGTGGAGTTAGAATCCCTTAGAATCAGAAACCCTTTATTTATCTTTATATATTTCAATAAATATTTTATGTTTATAATAAGAGTTTCTTTAGCATCCTTGCACCTGGTCCTGAAAGGAAGTTTATATTTGAGCTTCACTTCATCACTAAGGATACTTTTGATTATCCCTCTCTATATATGTATTGGAACTATTTTTCCATCTAAATATTTTATTTTATGTAGCTTGTCATTATTTTTACAACATTCTTCTGGAAATGTAAATCAAGATAGAATAATATATTCTCAAGATCCTCCAAGTAAAAAGGATATCAGAGGCACCCCTAATTCCAAAAAAATTATAAATGTTGTTTCCAATAGCCTTTAAATCCTTCCAGAATCTGATAGAAGGCATAATGGGAGAGGAATTTACCATTCTTTTCTTAGATTGCATAAAAAATTTTCCTTCCTGTGATTTCTACCCAGTGGACTTCACTATTTATCAGGGCTGCCTTTGAAATGATAACACCATAATTACAAAAAATATTTACCTAACATTTATCTCATGAATATTTTTTTCCTCCCAAGTGATTTATCAGTAAGATCATAGTCTTAAAAATGGGAGGAATTTGTGAAGTTATTGAACTTATACCCTTCAGTAACAAAGGAGAAAACTGAGACCCAGAAGACATTAATTTATCTACTCAAGATTATAAAGATAGGAAGTGGAAGAGCTAGTTAGAATTCACACTCAGATCTTCTATCTCCTCTCTTTTCAATACCCTGTTCGTTTAATTATCTTATTGAAACTTTTTCTATTTTGGTCCCATATTACTGTCTCTTAATATATAGTGCCCTAACGTGGATATAACACTCCAGTTGTGGTCAGACTATAGCAGAACACAATGGAACTCTTAGCTCCTTAGCTAGTGATTGACATACCTTTGTTAAAGAAGTGTAAGTTTACATTAGCTTTTCTGGCTTCCATATCATACAATAAACTCACATGTTTCCAGTCTTCTAATATCCTTTATTTTGTGCACATTTCATGTCATTTAATTGCATTTACCTATTTCATACTTATGTCTTTTAAAATATATATCTCTCTAAAGTATATTAACTTAATCCTTATTCTATTTCATCTTATTATCTTTAACTCACTGCTCTAGCTTGGAGAGAGATTTTAAGATTCCAGTTTGGTCAAAAGTACATTGCTTATTTCTTCTAGCTTTGTATAAACTATAAATTTGTAAAAACTGAAACATTTGCCTATAATTCCATATCATTGAAAAGAATATAGGATACAATATAATCAATGACAGATCTTTTGTTTGGTAGATCATTTTCTCTAGGTGAATTTCAGTTTGATTAAATGCTAATATTTTTAAAATTTATGTCTACCATGTTCAAGACTTTTTTCTAGGCCATTGTTGTTAAAGATAAAAAAGATAAGATAAAAAAGGGAAGGGTTCTAACAAGATTATTGAGTGATCATAGCTCCCCTTCACTACTTCAATAATCAAAATACATGCCAACGAAAAAGAATAAAACTAACCAAACAGAAAAGAATAGCAATATCTTTTAAGAAAAATCTTCTATATAAATGAATAAGAGACAAATGAATACACAACAAAATCTCATTCTATGGAGAAATCATATGAGGTAAAATAACTTGATGGCAAGCCTTCATGAAAAGAGGATAGTTCTGTAATAAGTTTAATTGAATCCCAAGCAATGAGAATAATAAGTGGAAAAAAAATAAAAAGAACTGTTCCAAACTCCTAAGCCAAAGATCTGACATATTGTGAGTACAAAATGTAGAAGTCAGAGGTCTGAAAGCCACACCTAGTGTTCTTCCAAATGACAATGGATTTTATAATCTTTGAACATTTGCCTAATGCTGTTAATTAACAGGGAAATTATTCAGAGCATGATCTTAAATTGAATTTGTGAACAATTTCCTGCGATAGTTAATAAATTCCTGTGAAAGGGGTTATGACCAGGCTCCTTGACCTTTCTCCTTTCCCTTCTAAGGGCATTACAAAATAGGGGACCAGTTTCCTCTTATCACATTCTCAATATCCATTTTGGTGAACCTAAGACACACATGCCAGAGTGTGCTGGAGGGGACTGCTCCTTCTCCCTTTCCATTCCTGCCTGAGGACATTTCTCATATGATCTGCTTCTCTGCTCAGCAGCCCAATGGGAGACTTTGTCTGGGGTCAGGCAGGGGGCTCATTTGTGGTGTTAGGGTTGCAGTTTGGATACTCAGTTGCTAAAAGGTTCATCGTTATTGCTTTAGTGCATAGGAAAGAAAAAATGGAAGTGTACTAACATTTTCATCATTACAGAGACTCTTACTACTACTCCTATTCCTATTCTATCTAATTTAAATCACACAATTACAGCTCATAAAACTATTATAGAGGAATTCTTAGAAATAGTTAAAATTACTCAATTAAATGTCTTCTTACAAAGGAAGACACAGGGTGTTTTAGAAACTTAAATTAAATTAAAAGAAGTTAAATTAAAATCTATTAAGGTTTCAAAAATTACCCATGCTTTAGAACCAAAGGAAGAGAGTTAGCACTGGATTTAGAAATAGAAAACCTGAATTCAAATCATGGCTAAGCCATTTTTGCTAAATCCTTGCTATTAGCTTTCTCCTTGAGTTTTAGTACATCATGTAACTTCTCAAAATCTCAGGTTCCTTATCTTTAAATTGAGATCATTGAACTAGACAAACTCTTTGCATCTTTCTAGCTCTATATCCATGAAATTATGATTATTTGAAAATTAATAAAATAGGGAGTGATCTTAAAAGAAAGTGGAGAATAACAAATGTGAGGTTTATAGCAACGTATAGTAGAGGAAAGTAAAATGACAACTGTAGCAGAAGAATGAGATTTTTACATAAAAAACCTAAATTTGAAGACAAAATGTCATATAACAATCAAATAAGGTTTTGAATCTCCCCCCCCCCCCAGATGATAAAACAAAATCCTAAAACTTTATAGAAGCATAGGGTAAAATTCAGATCAATTGAAAAGATGAACATGTCATTTGATAGATTCATGAAAAAATGTTAAAAAAATAAACAAGTCTATATAGAACATTTCAACCAAAAATACTCAATCAAATGAATCTGTTTAAATACTGTAGGGACAACTTTCATATTATTAATAGTTTCATCTTGTATAAAAGCCATTAAAACATTTAGGAATGATATTCTTTAAGCTATATTAAATTAAATTAATCTTGAATAGGGAAGAGTTGAGAAAAGGAACAATTAAATTAATTATTTGGATTGGGGTGCCATAAGATTCATTTAAAGATACAGAAAGAAAGTGAGTGTGGACAAGAGGGGACATTTCAGGAACAAATTCTTATCTCTAGAATTATGTCATATTTGAGGATCATTAAGTGTATTAAAAAGTATTTGTATGTGAATCAAATAATAGGAAGTCAAAAAAGTATTTTAGTGGATAGCAATGTTAGCTGGAAGAGGAAGAAGGAAAGAGGAAGAAATTAATGGGATCACAGGACCTGAATGATTAGGATTAATAGAACTTGTGAATAATTTATTTAAACCTGTCTTTTGATTTTGAGAAGACTGAAACTCAGATCTTCCTCAGATTTCTCAGGAGATTCTCAAGAGAAATATGGATTTAGGGCAGGGGCATCTGAATCTTTATACATATCTTTTGCTATACTAAACTATATCCTTGGGAAGTAATATTTCTGGGAATAAGGATCTAGGTATCAAGTTATTTCAAACAAAGTAAGAAGTAAGGATAGAACAGTAAAATTAGAATCTGAAACTCTGCCTTCATCTGGAATGAGCAAAAAGAGAGACATGTTTACTATCTTTAAGATTACTAGTTACATATTAGGATCATAGAGAATACAAAGAAAATATTTGGTATTTAAGCCAATAAAAGCAATTAGTTTCTAAGATTACCTAGAGAAGTGGCGAAATGGGGATAGAGAAGAGAAAGAACTGAATTGTTATTTCAAAAATTTGGTTCAATAGATCTTGCACATTTCCAAGAAGAGTTAGGACATGGTTTGGTGACAAGTGATGTGTGGAACCAAAGTATGTTATTGGTGACTTAACAAAAGAAGCACTTGTGGTAAAGGGCGAAGAAGAAAGAAAAAAAAAATTAGTAGGAATTTTGTTGCTATGAATACATCTATTAAGAGAGTAGATATATTCTTTATTTTTTGTAAGGTATTGATGTGTTTTGTTTTGTTTTTTAATTACAAGCAGGAGTCAAGATGGAGGCCAAGAAGGAGCAGAAGTTCAGTCCTCTGAATAGCCTTCCTTACCAATCACAAACTGAATGCTCCTAGGGGACTGATCATCAAACTTAATAACAAGACAGAGCCAAGGAACCCTCCTGCTGGACTTAATTCAAAAGGTATGCCCCCTGAAAAGCCAGAATCCAAGAACACTCAGGTTTAAGGAGAAGACAGAAGGAAGGTCCCAGGACCCACCTCCCCCCCACCTAGAGCTCTGAGACTCCAGCGGCAGCAGGAACTTCTGGGTGGGCAAAGGTGCTGACCTGGAAGGTTTACCTTGTGGGAAGGGCTGTGCCAAGTTCAGAGCATCGAACACAGATGGCGGGGAAGGAGCTAGAGAGGGAGCATAGACCTGGCAGCCTGGCCAGAGCAGTGGAGATCCTCCATATTTGCTCCAGCCTTCCAGGAGATTTTGAACTCAAAGCACACCCAGCTGAACTAAGCTGAACTTAATCCCATCAAAAGTCTCCAGAACTCAGGGAAGCCTAGGCTCTACACCCATCATCATTGACTGCTAGACTTTAATCCAATCAAAATCCTCCAGTAGACAGGGTAGATCAAACCCCCAACAATCCTCCCCCAGAGACTACACTAAGAGATCTTCTGTTAAAGCTCCAAGAGGGAAGACTGACAGAAGCCCCAAAAACCAAAAAAATGAGAGAAGCAAGAGCACAGACAAATATGGGGAGTAAAGAAGGGGTGAATATGAGCAAACAACAGAAAAAGAAGAAAGAAACTACAATAGATATCTTCTATTCAGCAAATGGAACAGAGGGGGAGAGATCAGGAAATGATAAATCAGAAATCCCAGCAAATTTAATACAGGCTGTGGAAGAACTCAAAACACAATTTAGAGAGGCTGAAGACAATTGGGAAAAGAACTTAAAAATTAAGATTAGTCATCTGGAAACCGAAGCACTTGAACTAAAATGAGAAAATAGTGTCTTGAAAGCCAAAATCAACCAGCTGGAACATGAGGCAAAGGAGATGAAAGACTAGGCAAAGAAGATGAAAGATGAGAAAAATGACATGAAAGATGAGGTAAAGAGGATGAAAGATGTCCTTCAAAGAACATCAGACCAGAATGTAAAGGATGACCAAAACACCAGGGATGAAATCCAGTCTTTAAGAACCCAGAATACAACAAATGGAATTAAGTGACCTCACAAGGCAGCAGGACACTATAAAACAAAATGAAAAGAATGAAAAAATTGAGGAAAATATGATGCATCTCATTCACAAAAAAGACGATTTAGAAAATCATTCAAGAAGAGACAATTTAAGAATGATTGTTCTATCAGAAGACCATGACAAAATAAAAAGCCTGGGCAAAATACTACAGGAAATTATTCAGGAAAACTGCCCCAATATCCTAGGACAAGAGGGGAAAATGGAGATTGAAAGAATCCACAGATCACCTCCTGTATTTAATCCCTAACTGACAACATTCAGGAATGTTATAGCCAAATTCAAAAACTATCAGACCAAAGAAAAGATATTACAAACTGTCAAGAAGAAGTCATTCAGATACCATGTAACCACAGTGAGGATAATGCAGGATCTGGGTGCATTCACACTGAAGGACCAAAAGGCATGGAATATGATATTCCAGAAAGCAAGGGAACAAGGACTACAACCAAGACTCAATTACCTTTCAAAATTGACTATATTCTTACAGGGGAAATTATGGTCATTCATCAAAATAGAAGAATTCCAAGCATTTGTAAAGAAAAGACCAGGCCTGAACAGAAAATTTGATATCCAAGCACAGAGCTCAAGAGATTCTTCAAAAGGTAATTTAAAAAGAGGGAAAAAAAGAAAAACAAAACAAAATAACAAAAAAAAATTAAGAGACTCAATGTGGTAAAATGATATGTATCCCTATGAGAAAAGAGGTCATTGGTGACTCTTAAAAACTGTTGCTATCACCTGGGCAGCTAGAAGAACTACACTTAGAGGGAACAGTGACAAATTGTATAGGATGAAATGACATGTATATGTATATATGTATATAATATATATATATATTATATACATATAAATGTATATATATACACATATATACAACTAGAGCTAAAAAAAGAGGTTAATACTAAAAGAAATGGGAAAAGAAACAAATGGGGGTAAATTTATATGTCACAAAGAAGCTCATGGCAGGAGGGGAGAGAACATCAATATACTGGAAGGATAAAGAGGTTGGAGATAGGAAATACTATAAAGATTAAAATTTGGGAGAAACTGAGGAAAGGTAGAAATTAGTTTCTCTCTGGTAGAGGTTTTATATTTTTAGAGGTTTATTGAAGATTAAAATATAAAGAAAATACAAAATAAGAAAGCAGGTGTCCAGGTGGACAGAGAGACCCAATTCAACCTCACCTACATGATGAAAACACCCATCTGCTCTGAAGCAGAAGTAGGAAAGAGACCCAATAGCCTTTACAGCCAGATTAAATAGAAATTCTTGACCTCACCCAGGTGGAAATCTAAGTGAGATTAGAGGGCATTCTGGGAGCTAGCAAGGATTCCTGGGGATTGGAGTCCAGAGTTCAAATCTCCATTTTTACAGTACTCAACTCTTATGTGCTTTGAAACTGACCCAAAGAGGGAAGAACAATCTAATCCATTGGGGAAGAGAATAGATTTGCGCACTATAGGGGAGTAGAAAGGTATCAAATGGACTGGTGGGGAGGGAAGCAGTGCAAGGGAGGGAGAGGTGGGGGGAATTTTAGAAAGACTACAGGGAAAATAAGAGGGGAATAAGAAAGGAGGTGGGTGGAAAGGGAAGTAAAATAAGGGTCAGAACTAGGGGGACTGATTATAAACAAACATTGGTATAGAAGGAAATAGTGAAAGAAGAAAAGGCAGGACCAGGAGTAGAATTCAAAATACTGGGAAATACATAGCTAGTAATCATAACTCTGAATGTAAATGGAAAGAACTCACTCATAAAATGCAAGGGAATAGCAAAGTGGATTAGAATCCAAAACCCTACCATATGCTGTTTACAAGAAACACACATGAGGAAGATAGCTACACATAGGGTGAAAGTAAGAGGGTGGAGCCAAATCTACTGGGCATCAACTGATAAAAAGAAGGCAAGAGTCACAATCATGATATCTGACAAAGCCAAAGTAAAAATAAATCTAGTTAAAAGAGATAGGGGAGGTAATTACATCCTGATAAAAGGCAGTATAGACAATGAGGAAATATCTGTACTCAACATGTATGCACCAAAAGGCATAGCATCTAAATTTCCAAAGGAGAAAGTAGAGGATTTCAAGGATGAAATAGACAGAAATACTATACTAGTGGGAGACCTGAACCTTCCTCTATCTGAACTAGGTAAATCAAACCAAAAAATAAATGAGAAAGAGGTAAAATAAGTGAATGAAAGCTTAGAAAAATTACACTTAGTAGACATGTGGGAAAAATAAATAGGGACAAAAAGGAATATACAATCTTTTCAGCAGCACATGGTACATTCACAAAAATTGACCATGTATTAGGGCATAAAAACATTGCAAATGAGTGCAAAAGGGCAGAAATAATAAATGCAACCTTCTCAGATCATGATGCAATGAAAATAATAATTAGTAAGATTACATGGAGAGGTAAATAAAAATTAATTGGAAAATAAACAATACAATTCTCCAAAACTGGTTAGTTAAAGAACATATTGTAGAAACAATTAATAACTCCATTGAAGAAAATGACAATGGTGAGACATCCTTTCAAAACCTATGGGATGCAGTCAAAGCAGTACTCAGGGGGAAATTTATATCCTTGAGTTCATATATTAACAAAATAAGATAGGCAGAGGTCAATGAATTTGGCATGCAAATTAATGAACTAGAAAGCAAACAAATTAAAAATCCTCAGATGAAAACTAAATTAGAGATCCTAAAAATCATAGGAGATATTAATAAAATTGAATGTCAAAGAACTATTGATTTAATAAATAAGACTAGAAGAGAGTACTTTGAGAAAACAAATAAAATAGACAAAGTACTAGTCAGTCTAATTAAAAAAAAAAGGAAAGAAAAAACCAAATTGACAGTATCCAAGATGAAAAGGGAGACCTCACCTCTAATGAAGAGGAAATCAAGGCAATCATTAAAAACTACTATGCCCAATTATATGACAACAAATATGGCAATCTAGTTGAAATGGATAAATAAACAAAAATATAAGTTGCCTAGACTAACAGAGGAAGAAACAAATTCCCTAAACAACCCCATTTCAGAAAAAGAAATTGAACAAGCCATCAAAGAACTCCCTAAGAAAAAATCCCCAGGTCCAGATGCATTCACAAATGAATTCTATCAACATTCAGAGAACAACTAATCCCAATATTATACAAACTATTTGACAGAATAAGCAAAGCAAGAGTTCTACCAAATTCATTTTACAAAACAAACATGATACTGATCCCAAAGCCAGGCAGATCAAAAACAGAGAAAGAAAACTATAGACCAATCTCCCTAATTAATATAAATGCAAAAATCTTAAATAGGATACTAGCAAAAAGACTCCAGCAAGTCATCAGAAGGGTTATTCACTATGAGCAGGTAGGATTCATACCAGGAATGCAAGGATGGTTCAACATTAGGAAAACTACCTGCATAATTGACCATATTAACAAGCAAACTGACAAAAATCACATGATTATCTCAATAGATGCAGAAAAATCCTTTGATAAAATACAACAGCCATTCCTATTGAAAACACTAGAAAGTATAGGAATTGAAGGACCTTTCCTAAAAATAATAAATAGTAAATATCTGAAACCATCACCAAACATCATCTGCAATGGGGAAAAACTCAAAGCCTTCCCAATAAGATCAGGAGTGAAACAAGAATGCCCATTATCACCCCTATTATTTAACATTGTACTAGAAACACTAGCAGTAGCAATTAGAGAAGAAAAAGAAATTGAAGGTATTAAAATTGGCAGTGAGGAGACCAAGCTATCACTCTTTGCCGATAATATGATGGTATACTTAAAGAATCCTAGACTATCAACCAAAAAGCTAGTTGAAATATTCAACAACTTTAGCAAAGTTGCAGGATACAAAATAAACCTGCTAAGTCATCAGCATTTCTATATATCTCTAACCCAGTTCAGCAGCAAGAATTAAAAAGAGAAATTCCATTTAAATCACCCTAGACAATATAAAATACTTAGGAATCTATGTGCTGAGGCAAACACAGGAACTATATGAACATAGCTACAAAACGCTCTCCACACAATTAAAACAAGATCTAAACCATTGTAAAAACATTGACTGCTCATGGGTGGGATGATCTAACATAATAAAATGACTATCCTACCCAAATTAATTTATTTATTTAGTGCCATACCCATTGAACTACCAAAAAACTTCTTTACGGAATTAGAAAAAAAATAACAAAGTTCATTTGGAAGAACAAAAGATGAAGGATATCCAGGGAAATCATGAAAAAAAATGCAAAGGGAGGAGAACTTGTAGTCTCAGATTTCAAACTATACTATAAAGCACTGGTTATCAAAATAATTTGGTACTGGCTAAGAGACAGAAAAGAGGATCAGTGGAATAGACTTGGGGTAAATGACTTCAGCAGGGCAGTCTATGATAAACCCACATGTCCCAGCTTTTGGGACCAAAACCCACTTTTTGATAAAAATTGCTGGGAAAATTGGAAGACAGTATGTGAGATATTGGGTTTAGATCAACATCTCACACCCTACACCAAGATAAACTCAGAATGGGAGAATGACCTGCATATAAAGAAGGAAACTATAAGCAAATTAGGGAAACACAGAATATTATACTTGTCAGATCTTTGGGAAAGGAAAGACTTTAAAACCAAGCAAGAGCTAGAAAAAATCACAAAATATAAAATCAATAATTTTGATTACATCAAATTAAAAAGTTTTTGTACAAACAAAACTAATGAATCCAAAATTAGAAGGGAAGAAATACATTGGGAAAGAATCTTCATTACAAAAAAGTCTGACAAAGGTCTAATTACTCAAATTTATAGAGCTAAACCAGTTGCACAAAAAATCAAGCCATTCTCCAATTGAAAAATGGGCAAGGGATTTGAATAGGCAATTTTCAGTTAAAGAAATCAAAACTATTAATAAGGACATGAAAAGGTGTTCTCAATCTCTTTAAATTAGAGAAATGCAAATCAAAACAACTCTGAGGTATCACCTCACACCTAGCAGATTGGCTAACATAACAGCAAAGGAAAGAAATGAATGTTGGAGAGGATGTGGCCATGTTGGGACATTAATGCATTGCTGGTGGAGTTGTGAATTGATCCAACCATTCTGGAGGGCAATTTGGAACTATGCCCAAAGGGCGATAAAAGAATGTCTGCCCTTTGACCCAGCCATAGCACTGCTGGATTTGTTCCCCAAAGAGATAATAAGGAAAAAGAGTTGTACAAGAATATTCGTAGCTGTGCTCTTTGTGGTGGCAAAAAAATGGATAACAAGAGGATGCCTTTCAATTGGGGAATGGCTGAATAAATTGTGGTATATGTTGGTGATGGAATACTATTGTGCTCAAAGGAATAATAAAGTGGAGGAATCTATGGGGACTAGAACAACCTCCAGGAAGTGATGCAGAGTGAAAGGAGCAGAACCAGGAAAACATTGTACACAGAGACAAACACACTGTGATACAATCGAATGTAATGGACTTCTCCATTAGTGGCGGTGTAATGTCCCTGAACAACTTGGAGGATCCTATGAGAAAAACCACTATCTACATCCAGAGGAAACACTGTAGTAGTAAAAACACCAAAGAAAAACACCTGCTTGAATACATGGGTTGAAGGCATATTGTTGGGGATGTAGACTCTAAATGAACATCCTAGTGCAAACAACAACATGGAAATAGGTTCTGATCAAGGACACAAGTAATACCCAATGAAATTGCATGTTGTCTGTGGGAAGAGTGGGTGGTGGGGAAGGAGGAAAATAATGTGATTATTTTAACCAAGGAATAATGTTCTAAATTGACTAAATAAACTCATTTAAATGGAAAAAAAAATGAGAAGCATTTACAATTTACTCCCACTTTGAAAGATCTCTTGTAGGGAAGTAAAAGAATTAAGCATAATTAATAAATTAAAGTGACCTCTTCTGAAAGGGAATGTGACATAACACATTTGCGTCACCCTGTAACTGTTTATAATTAAGTTAACATAAAATTATATTCTTTTCCCCTGTAAACTCCATGGGAAAAAATAGACAAACTAAATTCCCTCCATGATACATACTTTCACCCTCCCTTCCTTCCTACATCACATCTTTCCATATATGCATATATACACACACAAAACCACAGACACACATATCTCAATTGCAATATATATGTCTTAGTCTGCCACTTTGGAGAGTATGAGGGAAAATCTTAGTATTGCATTTATTTGCATTCATCCAATTAATGATGATTTTGGATTTTTTTTAATGTGAATAAAGGTAACTCAGGTTTTTTTTTTTTCTTAAAAACTGCCTCTTTATATCCTTATACCATTTATCAATTTAGGAGTGACTCTTCTACATACGAATCTATTCTCCTTCTCCCTCCTTCTTGTCTTCCCTCCCTACCTCTTTCTCACTCTCTCTCTCTTCACACACACACACACACTGACACACACACACATGCACACAAGCACACAAACACACATTTTTTTGAAGTTTTCATTTTATCTTCTATGATCTCTTATTCCTTCTTTGGTCAATAGTTTTTCTCTAGTCCATATATCAATTTTTATCATGTTTATCTGATTATCTTTTACCTTTTATATCCATATCACATACACATTTTGAGCTTCCAGTGACATATGAGATATCAGTCTAGATATAATTTCTTTGGTTCTACTGTTCAATTTTTCCAACAGTTTTTTCTTAAATAGTAAGTTACTGAGTATTTGAAATAAAAAAAAAGGTACACTTGTTTCTGTATATTGTGTGCCCAATGTGTTACACTGATAGATCTTTATATTTTTAATGCATAATAAAATGTTTGAATAATTGTTTTATTTTATATTTAAATATGTCACTTCTAGGCTTTGTACATTGAGTATTTGATATAATTCACTAATTCCTATTTTTCTGTAATTTTGATGTTTTTGAAAATTTCAGTTAGGACCAATTCAATTCCTTCCTCTGAAATTCTTTGGTTTAAACTCTAGTTTTCTCTATTTGGTTTTTATACTTGTGTAAAAATTCATTTTATTAAAACATTTCAGTGTAATTGTTATTCCAAAGTCCACTGGTATGGGAGTTATTTTATTTGTGGAGGTCAGTGCCCCTTACCTGTGTAGGGGTGAGGCAGAGATGGAAAGCATGAGAAAGGAGAGGTCAAATCACTTTAATGTCTTTTGACATCCAGAATTGAGACAAGCTGTAATGTATTCTAATTTCACTTCAGCACCATAAGGAAAAAAAAGACTGTGAGAAAAAGTTAGTATGAGAGGAGTTGGCTATCTCTA
The DNA here is from genome assembly GCF_027887165.1 of Monodelphis domestica. Lineage (NCBI taxonomy): Eukaryota > Metazoa > Chordata > Mammalia > Didelphimorphia > Didelphidae > Monodelphis > Monodelphis domestica. Next base: position 380,614,576 of record NC_077229.1, on the reverse strand, counting down.
TTGTGTTGAGGAATTTTATCTTTGGTTCAGATTTGAGATTCTCTTAGTTGATTTTTATATTTCTAATCCCAATTGAAATTACTTCCAATCAGCCCTTTAAGATATAATGTCTGATAAACACACACATACACACAGAAGCACACACATGCATATGTGTATAAATAAATAAATAAAACGTATTATCACATATATCCTTACTCTGCTTTTGACTTTTACTATCAAATTAAATAAATATTTAGACTGCTTGCTATTTGGTATATGTGTTCTTTGTGGAAACAGTACTTGTTGAGAAGGGATTCGATATTCAGATATAAGGCTTAGGGCTTCCCTTTCCCATTATGTAACAGTAATCAGGAGTTTAACTTGAAACAGAAAATAACTTCTGTAGATAAATAGCATTTAAGTTAGCAGATAGAAGCAATTCTATCCTAACACTTCCAAAGTGACCAGGTTCTGGATCCAAGCTCCTGATTTCCCCTCCGGCAGGAATTGATGTCTTCACTGAAGAAAAGTGAGATAAGAAGTCTCCAGAGAGGCTTATTATTGTCTTATGCCATAATTTTAAAACTGCTTTTTGTTTCAAATTTTGTTTGTTTCTTCTTTAATTTTTAAGATTTCTATTTCTGATGTTTGTTTCATTTTTTAATTGATTTGTTTTCTAGTATATTTCATTGCATTCTCAAATAAATGATAAGTTCATTTTCTTTTTCGTTAATAAAGAAGTTTGGAGACATAAATTTTCCCCATAGAATCTTTTTTTACCATATTTCATAATTTTAGAATGTTGTCTCTTTATTGACATATTTAAGGAAGTTGTTATATTATTTTAAGTTTAAAAATTATATTATTCAAATATTTTATTTTTAGCATTTTGTTATAAATTACTTTCTGTCTTAGTAAGCAGAAGGACTAGGGAAATGGGTTTAATTGATTTGTTCAGGGTCACAGAGCTAGGAAGTACCTGAGGCCATATTTGAATCAAGGTTCTCTCAAATCTAAACCCAGTGTTCTATTATTCACTGTACTATGTACCTACCCATATAATATAATTTTAAGGACATTGTCAAATAGCAAATATTAATTTAAGAGAGGAATATAATTTACTGGAGGGAAAGACAATGGACATTTTAACATGTTCTGTATAGCATCTTTTTTAAACCTGCTTTTCAAGCCTTCAATACACCCCCTTCCCTTTCTAAATACAAGATTTTCCCTCAGTTTTTACTAAAGATATAAATTTTATTTGCCTATTATTCCCTCTTTATTCTATACACTATATATATCAAGATTCTTTGACATCATCCTCTATTCTCTCCTTTAATCTCTAATGAAGATGTTGCCCTTAAATCTATCAAGGCCATCTCCCCCCACACCTCTCTCTCTCTCTCTCTCTTTCTCTCTCTCTCTCTCTTTCTCTCTCTCTCTCTCTCTCTCTCTCTCTCTCTCTCTCTCTATATATATATATATATATATATATATATAAAACATTGATTTTTCTCCTCTCTTGTCTGTTCCAAGAAATTGTCCACCTTTCTACCATAAAATTCATTTGTCAATTACCAATTTTCAATTACCTCCTATCATATTGCCTCATCTACTCACTATTCAAAACTTGTTCACTTTACCCTGTATTTTTTAAAGCTGTTGCCCTAGGTAAATTACTCCCTTTACTCATTGCATCTACTTCCTCTTCTTTCCTTTATTTCTTTGCTTGTAATTCTTGCTTGATGGTTCAAATGATAATACACCAAAGTTAGTTATCAGTGTTCTCTCCATCACCACATTTGAAGGATTTTTCTCAGTCCTCTTTCTTCCTATTCTTTCTTTAGCATTGACCCTATTGACTACTTTGTTTCCCTACCTGTACCCTTATATTCTTAAACGTGTACTGTTCTTGTTCTCTTGCTTCCTAGGCTGGATACTCCTACAAAGTATTCTTAATGGATTATGTCTTATACTGGACCCCTAATTGTGGTAGTACCCTAAATCTTTGTCCAAGGCCCTCTTCTTTTATCTCTTTATTTCTAGTATATTAGTAATCTTATTAACTCCCATAAATTTAGTTATCATCTCTATGCATAAAAGTCTTTCAACAAAAAATACTCATTTATGTTAAAAAGCACAGATATGAAAAAGACCCTTCTTTTGTTATGATTTTTTAAAAAAATGTATAAGAATAAGAACTAGCATTAGTTGCCATGGAGAAACTGTATGAGCATTTTAAGTAAGCACAGTGGTAGAGTAAAAATGTTACCCTCTCCACTATTATCTGACATCATTCTAGAAACTATGGCCATAAGCCTTAAGATGAGAGAAATAAAAGGTCTAAGAATCATATACGATTTTATCTCTTTTTTCAAACAATATGATAGTTTATTAAAAAAAAACAGAGAAAGCACAGAAACTAATCAAGATGAGGAATAGCTTCAGTAAAGTAGCAGAATGCAAAATTAATTAAAAAAACAGCATTTTATATATCCTACCAAAAAATACCTCAGCAGATAAAAATAGAAAAATAAATTTGACTGAATATAACTACAAAGTGAATAAAATATTTTCGAAAAATCTTACCGAGATATTAAATATATAAAATACATCACATATTTTATAATAAAAAATGAAGATTTACAAAGTTGGATAGATATTTATTGCCCATAGCTTGGGTATAACTTTGTAAAAACTATACTACTACCTTAATTAATTAACCAACATAATGCTAATTAATATATTAATGTATTTTAATATTTAATGAGTACATTTAGTTAATTAACCATTTTAAAAACCATATAACCATATTAAAAAGTTAATATCAATTAAATCTATCCAGATTTTACTAAGTTTTGAATATCAAAACTTATACAATGATCAAAAATGTATTTGGAAGAACAAAAGTTCTAAGTTTTTATAGAAAATAATGAAATAATGAGGCACAACATTACCACATGTGTTTAAAAAGATGATGTTTAAAATGATTAGTTATTACAATTTTAATTACTCAATTCAATTAAAGGAATAAGATAAATAACACCTTTAGTATTTGAGATACTTCATAACACCTTTGAAATTTTTTCTTTGTATTCCAAATTCTTAACACCTGTATCTAGAACACAATCAATATGCCTTCCATAAATGCTTGTTGATTGATTGATATGACAAAAAAAAAAACAAACAAAGGAACATATTAGTCCAAATTTTTTAAAACCCATGGATACAAATTACAAGGGTAAGAACTTCCTAATATATGAATACTTCTGGGAATTGAGGAAATATATTTTCTAAAAAGTAAGTTAAAACCAATATATATATATCTTTAGTTAACATAATAAAATCCAAATTAAAAAGATCCTGAAGTATAATAAAAGCTATAACAAAATATTTAGGGAAATTATAAGGGGTACCATTTATAGTTCTATTTGCAGAAATAATTCACAGCCAAATGAGATAGAAAATATGAAAAAGGTCATTTCAGTTCCAATGATTTAAAGAAATCTTTTTAAAAAACAAAATGAATATTGTTAGAATAAAAAAAAAGTATTTGGGTGGCATAAACATTTTTATAACTCTCACAATCCTGGTAATTATAGTATAAAATATTCACATAATGACATGACTTCCATTCACAGTGAAAACGTGGTTGAATAAAATGTGCAGTTCTCAAAATAAATTCAAAATTTTCATAACTATACATTTAAAAATTTTAACATAATTCATTATAATGCATAATTCTTTGCTTATAGGGGCTTCATGTGGTTCCAAAGGAGTGTGGGTAGAATAGCTTCTCAGAATGAATTATCTGACTAAGTCAGCAGATGGTGTTATAATCTTTAACTACTAGCTCAGGAAACTGTGAATGCCTGAGTAGGATTTAACATTCTGAAGCTTTAAATGGTTAGCTCAGTTTCTCAATGTACACAAAAATTTTGGTGGTTATGTTCAGGCATAGTGGATATTTATTTTTTTCCCTTGGTTAATTTCCACCATAAGGGATATTTCTATTATAACAAATTTTTTTTAGTGGGTCATTGCCTCTCTCTCATTTGATTCTACAGTATCTACCCAGGCCTAAGGAATAATAAATAATAAAATTTTTCTATCAAGATATAATCTAAATAAATTTATAGAAGAGAAAATAAATGTAATAAAGTATATCTTTAAAAGAGGATAATCTAGAGAAATGGGTTGATGAGAGATATCATGGAATAGTGAGCAAAGCATTAGCTCTGGAGTCAGACATACCTAAATTCAGAGACCTCTCTAGAGTGCTATCTACTCTTCCACCACAGGGAAGTCATTTAATCTCTTCTTCATTTTAGTCATTTACAAAATAAATAGGTTGAATTGTATTGTCCCAAAGCTTAATTTTTTAATGTATTCATGGGTACCAATATCAGAAGGAGGAGAAGAAACTGATTCAATACTGATAACTCTCATTGTCTGGTTATTATTATGGTTACCTTAAAATTCTGATTTGTCTACTATCAGAAGCTGATATACAATGCCTTCATAGATTGGGAAATCCTTTTGTCATTTCTCAGCATCACTGCCAGCCAGCCCAAAAGATTGTCTACTTGCAAAGTAACTTGAAGCCCCAGAATAAAAACCACCTATGTGCCCTGAGAATGAAAAAAAAAAAATCAAAGCTTTGAATTGCCCATCTTAAAGAAGTGCTTCCAGATCACATTACATCATGACCTATGATTACTGTCCTTTTCTTTAACCTTGAGCCATTTCTATTCACGGTAAAGTGTATTTGTTGCCTAAGAGGGAAATGATAGTTATATGCTTAACTCCATATAGAGATTACATAATAATAAGTGTTTTCCCATCATGCACATTTGGTAAGTCAAATACAATACAAATAGTTAATATTAGAGAGATGGTGGGAAGACAAACATGCTAATATCCTGTGAGAGCTATGATTTTCCAATATTTCTGGGCAACGATTTGGAATTTTATGAGAAATTTTAGTAAATGATACCAAAATTTGCATACTGAGATTGAACTCCAGGGAAAATACTTTAGTAATACAATGAAAGTAACATATATGTCAAAATATTCATAATAATCCTTTTTAAGGTAGCAAAATGTGAAAATGAAGTGAATGTTCATCAATTAATGAATGGTCAAATAAATTATTGAGTATAAATGCACTAATATGCTATTTTATATGCTTTATTTATTTTAAATAAGTTTTACTCAGGTATGAATTATAGTGTTGTTGGCTGAGTCAATTGTTAATGAATGAATGATATGACATATCCAGAAAAAGGAAGTAGAAATTCACCAATCTATATGTAAGGGCACTCCAAAAAGAATGAAATAAATGTTGTGATCAGAAGTTTATAGGAATTTAACTGTATATTTTCCTTTAGAACATTTTCTAATTAATATTCAGTCATTCAGTTTTCACTGTTGCTTCATAAAATGTAGCTAATATGAGCAGTGAGAATTCATATTATAGGGTGATATAAATGAAATGAATAAAGAGTAATCACAAAAGTCAACTGTTTTGATGCAACAATGAATATTGGTTCCAGAAAACCCATGCGGAAACAAATTTCTTTCTCCCTAGTAAAGGCTTGAGGGATAACAGCTGAAAATTGGTACCAAACTATGAATAGTGATGACTGTGTTTCAAATGATTTTTGCTTAACTATTTTACTTTATTATAAGGAAGAGTTCAACAAGGAAAAATTTTAGAGGGACATTAGGGAATGTATTGTATAAAAAGAAAGGGACAAAACCTTGTAAAAGTATCTTTAAAAGTCACTGATATTTTACTATGAAATGTACATTCCTTACTTTGATACTTAAAAATTTTAACAGTTTGATTCCAGCCTACCTTTGAGGATTTTGTTCATATAAATTTCCACCAGTTTTTATTTATTTTTTTTAAACATCATTTATTTGGTCATTTTCATACATTGTTCATTGGAAACAGACCATTTTCTTCCCCCCTAGCCCCCCCACCATCCCTTCCCTAGCTGACAGGGGATTCGTCTGGGTATCACATGTGTCCTTGCTCTGAACCCATTTCTTTGTTGTTGGTATTTGCATTAGGGTGCTCATTTAGCATCTCTCCTCAATCATGTCCCCTCAACCTCTGTAGTCAAGCAGCTGCTTTTCCTCGGTGTTTTTACTCCCACAGTTTATCCTCTGCTTGAGGATAGTTTTTTTTTTTCTTAGATAGCTGCAGGTTGTTCAGGGACATTGCATTGACACTAATGGAGAAGTCCATCACCTTTGATTGTACCACAATGTGTCAATCTCTGTGTACAATGTTCTCCTGGTTCTGCTCCTTTCGCTCTGCATCACTTCCTGGAGGTTGTTCCAGTCTTCATGGAATTCCTCCACTTTATTATTCCTTTTAGCAGAATAGTATTCCATCACCAACATATACCACAATTTGTTCTGCCATTCTACAATTGAAGGGCATCCTCTCATTTTCCAATTTTTGGCCACCACAAAGAGTGCAGCTACGAATATTCTTGTACAAGTCTTTTTCCTTATTATCTCTTTGAGGTACAAACCCAGCAGTGCTATGGCTGGATCAAAGGGCTGGCAGTCTTTTGTCGCCCTTTGGGCATAGTTCCAAATTGCCCTCCAGAATGGCTGGATCAATTCACAACTCCACCAGCAATGAATTAGTGTCCCCACTTTGCCACATCCCCTCCAGCATTCATTACTTTCCATAGCTGTCATGTTAGCCAATCTGCTAGGTGTGAGGTGATACCTCAGAGTTGTTTTGATTTGCATCTCTCTGATTATAAGAGATCTAGAACACTTTTTCATGTGCTTATTAATAGTTTTGATTTCTTTAACTGAAAATTGCCTATTCATGTCCCTTGCCCATTTATCAATTGGAGAATGGCTTGATTTTTTGTACAACTGGTTTAGCTCTTTATAGATTTGAGTGATTAGATCTTTGTCAGAGGTTTTTGTTATGAAAATTGTTTCCCAATTTTTTGCTTTCCTTCTAATTTTAGTTACATTGGTCTTGTTTGTACAAAAACTTTTTAATTTGATGTAGTTAAAAGTATTTATTTTGCATTTTGTGATTCTTTCTAAGTCTTACTTGGTTTTAAAATCTTTCCCCTCCCAAAGGTCTGACGTGTATACTATTCTCTGTTCACCTAATTTGCTTATAGTTTCCTTCTTTATATTCAAGTCATTCACCCATTCTGAGTTTATCTTGGTGAAGGGTGTGAGGTGTTGATCCAAACCTAATCTCTCCCACACTGTCTTCCAATTTTCCCAGCAGTTTTTATCAAATACAGGGTTTTTGTCCCAAAAGCTGGGGTCTTTGGGTTTGTCAAAGACTGTCTTACTGAGGTCATTTACCCCAAGTGTATTCCAATGATCCTCCTTTCTGTCTCTTAGCCAGTACCAAATTATTTTGATGACTGCTGCTTTGTAATATAGTTTGAGATCTGGGACTGCATGTCCCCCTTCCTTTGTATTTTTTTTCATTATTTCCCTGGATATAATTGATCCTTTTTTCTTCCAAATGAACTTTGTTATGGTTTTCTCTAATTCAGTAAAATAGTTTTTTGGTAGTTCAATGGGTATGGCACTAAATAGATAAGTTTGGGTAGGATGGTCATTTTTATTATGTTAGCTCATCCCATCCATGAGCAATCAATGTTTTTCCAATTGTTTAGATCTAGTTTTAATTGTGTGGAGAGTGTTTTGTAGTTGTGCTCATATAGGTCCTGTGTTTGTCTTGGCAGATAGATTCCTAAGTATTTTATATTGTATAGGGTGATTTTAAATGGAATTTCTCTTTCTAATTCTTGCTGCTGAACTGGGTTGGAGATATATAGCAATGCTGATGACTTATGTGGTTTTATTTTGTATCCTGCAACTTTGCTGAAGTTGTTGATTATTTCAATTAGCTTTTTGGTTGATTCCCTAGGATTCTTTAAGTAAATCATCATATCATCTGCAAAGAGTGACAGCTTGGTCTCCTCATTGCCAATCTTAATACCTTCAGTTTCTTTTTCATCTCTAATTGCTACTGCTAGTGTTTCTAGTACAATATTAAATAACAAAGGTGATAATGGGTGTCCTTGTTTCACTCCTAATCTTATTTGGAAGGCTTTGAGTTTTTCCCCATTGCAGATGATGTTTGCTGATGGTTTTAGGTATATACTGTTTATTATTTTTAGGAAAGGCCCTTCTATTTCTATACTTTCTAGTGTTTTCAATAGGAATGGGTGTTGTATTTTGTCAAAGACTTTTTCTGCATCTATTGAGATAATCATGTGATTTATGTCGGTTTGCTTGTTTATATGGTCAATTATCAGGTCGTCGTGGATCCCTGGTGAACTAGGGCTTTGCTCACCCAGCATGTGAAGACTGTTTCGGCGGAACAGGTGGAAGAAACCAACAAGAAGGTTCAACGGCTGAGATGGTGATGCAGCAAGGTACTGTGGAGTGCTTAGGGTGTATTGGAGCACAAAGGACAACATGGTCATCCAATGCAGATGAGGAAGTCTCCAGGTGTAACAACTTTTGGTGCCACTGGACCCAGGCTTCCAACGCCAAGAGAGTGTGACTGTCTCTGTGCATCGACTTTTCCACTTAAATCTTCATGCACAAGTGTCTTTGTGCACAAAAAAGCACAAAGACAATCATCATCCTCAGTTACCTAGAGACTACTACCATGGTCAATTATGTGGATGGTTTTCCTAATATTGAACCATCCTTGCATTCCTGGTATGAATCCTACCTGATTGTAGTGGATAACCCTTGTGATGACTTGCTGGAGTCTTTTTCCTAGTATCCTATTTAAGATTTTTGCATCTATATTCATTAGGGAGATTGGCCTATAGTTTTCTTTCTCTGTTTTTAACCTGCCTGGCTTTGGGATCAGTACCATGTTTGTGTCGTAAAAAGTATTTGGTAGAACCCCTTTTTGGCTTATTCTGTCAAATAGTTTGTATAGTATTGGCGTTAGCTGTTCTTTGAATGTTTGATAGAATTCATTTATGAATCAGTCTGGACCTGGGGATTTTTAATTAGGGAGTTCTTTGATGGCTTGTTCAATTTCCTTTTCTGATATGGGGTTGTTTAGGTAATTTATTTCTTCTACTTTTAGTCTAGGCAATTTATATTTTTGTAAGTATTCATCCATATCACTTCGATTGCCATATTTTTTGCCATATAATTGGGCATAGTAGTTTTTAATGTCTTGATTTCCTCTTCATTAGAGGTGAGGTCTCCCTTTTCATCTTGGATGCTGTCAATTTGGTTTTTTTCTTTCCTTTTTTTAATTAGACTGACTAGTACTTTGTCAATCTTAATTGTTTTTTCAAAGTACCAGTTTCTAGTCTTATTTATTAAATCAATAGTTCTTTGACTTTCAATTTTATTAATTTCTCCTTTGATTTTTAGGATCTCTAATTTAGTCTTCATCTGAGGGTTTTTAATTTGTTCACTTTCTAGTTTTTTAATTTGCATGTCCAATTCATTGACCTCTGCCTTCTTAATTTGTTTATATATGAACTCAAGGATATAAATTTCCCCCTGAGTACTGCTTTGGCTGCATCCCATAGGTTTTGAAAGGATTTCTCACCATTGTCATTTTCTTCAATGAATTTATTAATTGTTTCTATGATTTGTTCTTTAACTAGCTGGTTTTGGAGAATCATATTGTTTAATTTCCAATTAATTTTGGATTTATCTATCCATATACCCTTACTAATTATTATTTTTATTGTATTGTGGTCTGAGAAAGTTTCGTTTATTATTTCTGTCCTTTTGCACTTGTTTGCAATGATTTTGTGCCCTAATACATGGTCAATTTTTGTGAATGTACCATGTGCTGCTGAAAAGAAGGTGTATTTCTTTTTGTCCCTATTTATTTTTCTCCATATGTCTACTAACTCTAATTTTTCTAAGATTTTATTTGCTTCTCTCACCTCTTTCTTATTTGTTTTTTTTTTTATCTGATTTATCTAGTTTGGATAGGGGAAGGTCCAGATCTCCCACTAGTATAGTTTTTCTATCTATTTCATCCTTGAGCTCCTCTACTTTCTCCTTTGGAAATTTAGATGCTATGCCTTTTGGTGCATACATGTTGAGTACAGATATTTCCTCATTGTCTATACTGCCTTTTATCAGGATGTAATTTCCTTCCCTATCTCTTTTAACTAGATTTATTTTTACTTTGGCTTTGTCAGATATCATGATTGTGACTCTTGCCTTCTTTTTATCAGTTGATGCCCAGTAGATTTGGCTCCATCCTCTTACTTTCACACTATGTGTATCTACCTTCCTCATGTGTGTTTCTTGCAGACAGCATATGGTAGGGTTTTGGATTCTAAACCACTCTGCTATTCCCTTGCATTTTATGGGCAAGTTCATTCCATTCACATTCAGAGTTATGACTACTAGCTGTGTATTTCCTAGCATTTTGATTTCTACTCCTGGTCCTGCATTTTCTTCTTTCACTATTTCCTTCTATACCAATGTTTGTTTATAATCAGTCCCCCTAGTTCCCCCTCCCTGTATTTTACTTCCCTTTCTACCCCCCTTCCTTCTTATTCCCTCCCTTATTTTCCCCTGTTGTCTTTTGAAAATTGCCCCCCCACCTTCTCCCTCCCTTGCACTACTTCCCTCCCCACCAGTCCGTTTTTTACCCTTCTACCCCCCTATATGGCGCAAATCTATTCTCTTCCCCAATGGATTGGATTGTTCTTCCCTCTTTGGGTCAGTTTCAAAGTACATAAGAGTTGAGTATTTCCTATCTCCAACCTCTTTACCCTTCCAGTGTATTGATGTTCTCTCCCCTCCCGCCATGAGCTTCTTTGTGACATATAAATTTACCTCCATTTGTTTCTTTTCACATTTCTTTAAGTCATAACCTCTTTTTTTTAGCTCTAGTCATGTATATATATATATATATATACATATACATACACATGTATATGTATTTATGCATGCATATATCTATATACCTATTTATGTCTTGTCCTTTCATCCTATACAGTTTGTCACTGTTCCCTCTGAGTGTAATTCTTCTAGCTGCTCAGGTGATAGCAACAGTTTTTAAGCGTTACCAACGACCTCTTTTCTTATAGTGATACATATCATTTTAACTTATTGAGTCTCTTAATAAATTTTTTGTTGTTTAGTTTGTTTTTCCCCCTCTTTTTTAATTATCTTTTGGTGATTCTCTTGAGTTCTGTGGTTGGACATCAAATTTTCTGTTCAGTTCTGGTCTTTTATTTATGAATGCTTAGAACTCTTCTGTTGTGTTGAATGACCATACTTTCCCCTGTAAGAATATAGTCAGTTTTGATGGGTATTTTATTCTTGGTTGTAGAGCTAGTTCCCTTGCTTTATAGAATATTGTATTCCATGCCTTTTGGTCCTTCAGTGTGGATGCAGCCAGATCCTGTGTTAACCTCACTGTGTTTCCATGGTATCTGAATGGCTTTTTCTTGGCAGCTTGTAATATCTTTTCTTTCATCTGATTGTTTTTGAATTTGGCTATTACGTTCCTTCATGTTGTCAGTTGGGGATTAAATACAGGGGGTGATCTGTGGATTCTTTCAATCTCCACTTTCCCCTCTCCTTGGATCTCGGGACAGTTTTCCTGGATAATTTCCTCTAGTATTATGTCCAGGCTTTTTCTTTTGTTGTGGTCTTCTGGCAGTCCAATTATTCTTAAATTGTCTATTCTTGAACGATTTTCTAAATCGTCTGTTTTATGAATGAGATGCTTCACATTTTCCTCAATTTTTTCATTCTTTTTGTTTTGTTTTATAGTGTCCTGCTGCCTTGTGAGGTCACTTGATTCTAGTTGTTTTATTCTGGTTCTTAAAGATTGGATTTCATCTCTGGCTTTTTGGTCATCCTTTTCCTTCTGGTCTGATTTTCTTTGAAGATCATCTTTCATCCGCTTTTCTTGTTTTAGTTCAAGTGCCTCTGTTTCCAGAAGACTTATCTTAATTTTTAAATTCTTCACCCAATTGTCTTCAGCCTCTTTTAGTTGTGTTTTGAGTTCTTCCACAGCCTGTATCCAATTTGCTGGGATTTCTGGTTTATTGTTTGCTGATCTCTTCCCCTTTGTTCCATTTGCTGAGTAGTAGCTGTCTATTGTAGTTTCTTTCTTCTTTTTCTGTTGTTTGCTCAAATTCACCCCTCCATACTCCCCGTATTTGTCTGTGCTCTTGTTCCTCTCATTTTTTTTTGTTTTTTGGGGACTTCTTTCAGTCTTCCCTTTTGGAGCTTTAACAGAAGATCTCTTGTTGTAGTCTCTGAGAGAGGGTTGTTGGGGGTTTGAGATTCCCTGTCCTCTGGAGGCTTTTGATTGGCTTAAAGTCCAGCAGTCAATGAGGACGGGTAAGGAGCCTGGGCTTCCCTGCATTCTGGAGAGTTTTGATGGAATTGAGTTCAGCTTGGTAGGGCTGGGTTTGCTCTGAGCTTTAAACTTCCTGGAAGGCTGGAGCAAATATGGAGGATCTCCAAAGCTCTGGCCAGGTTGTCAGGTCTATGCTTCTTCTAGGCTGCCATCTTGACTCCACCTCTAGGTTTCTGTTTTTTTCAGAAAACCCTGCTCTCTAAGGGGGGAGGGGTCATGGCCTCCGTGGGCTCTGAGGGCTCCTAATGGGATTAGGTTCAGCTGGTTTGGGCCAAATGAGCCCTGAAGCAAAAAACCTCCTCCTCCACAATCTGTGTTGAATGCCGGGAGACTGGCCCAGGTTGCTTTCAAGGAATGCCCTTTAGAGCAACCCCTTTGCTGGCCCTGAGGTTTCTGTTTTTTCCAAAGACCCTGCTCTTTAAGTGGGTAGGGTTCCTGGCCTCCCTGGGTTCTGAGGTCTCCTGATGGGATTAAGTTCAGCTGGTGTGGGCTGAATGATCCCCAAACCAAAAAACCTCCTCCTCCACAATCTGTGTTGAATGCTCAGAGACTGGCCCAGGTTGATTTCAAGGTAAGCCCTTCAGAGTAACCCCTTCTCAGGCCCTGAGGTTTCTGTTCTTTCAGAAGCTCTGAGGACTCCATATGGGATTAAGTTCAGCTGGTATGGACCGAATGATCCCTGAACCAAAAGAAACAAACAAACAAAAAAAAACTACTCCTCTACAGTCTGTGTTGGATGCCCAGAGACTGGTTCAGGCTACTTTCGAGGTAAGCTCTTCAGAGCAACCCCTTTGCTGGCCCTGAGGTTTCTGTCTTTCAGTAGCTCTGAGGGCTCCTGATGTGATTGGGTTCAGCTGGTGCCCTAAAGCTGGAACCTCCCTTGAGACTCAGATGGAAGGACCCAGCAGGACCCAGCCAGGGGGCTACAGGCTTCCGCCTTCTCTCTGTGTTTCCCTGACGTCTGTGTTGGGCACCCTGGAGACTGGCTCAGGTTGCTTTCAAGGAGAGTCCTTCAGAATAGCCAGTCCTGAGGCCCTTTTGCTGGCCGTGAGGTTCCTGCTGCTGCCATGGGCTCAGCACACTGGGTTTGGGGGGAATGGGTCCTGGGATCTTCCTTCTGCCTACCCCTTAGATCCGAGTGATCTAGTGTTCTGGCTTTTGGGGGGCCATACCTTTTGATCCAGGCCCAGGAGGAGGGTTCCCCGGGTCTATCCTTTTGTTTAGTTTGAATATCGGTGTCCTAGGAGTACTCAGTTTGAGATCGGTAATGAAGGGTTTCCCCACCAGTGTTTATTTTTGCTAAACCAGCTTATTAGAAATTTCTATACTTATCATGTGATCTATTTCCTATCTGTTCTGTGCTCCAATATTAAAAAACTCCATTCTTTCCCTATCATCCTGGGATCAAATAAAAGTTCCTGTGTTTGGCATAAAAATCTCTCACAGTTAACCCTGTCTACCTTTTTGTGTCATTACAAATTTCTTTCTTCCATATACTCCATGGTGCAGTCAAATTGGCCTTCTTCCTGTTTCTCATACATGACACTATGTCTTCCATGTCTGGTGTTTACAGTGACTGTCCTGTCTACAATGTAGATCCTTTTAAATGCCAGGTCTTTGTAATATTTTGTTTTCTTCAAGTTTCCATTCAAATCTCATCTAATTCATGCATCTGTTTCTGGTCCTCCCAAATGTTAGATATTTTCCCTCATTCCATTGTTTATGTTTTTATTATATGTGAATGTTTTCTCTTCCACAAGTTTCATGATGGCAAGGTCTGTTTGACTCTTGTCTTTATATACTCAAAAGTTAGCAAAGTGTTTTGAACATGAGACATTTAGATGTTTATTGAATTTAACCAGGTGTGAAATATGTCTAGTTGTGATAGAGGAATGATCCAGAGACTTTGAACAGCAGAGCCTGGAAGACATGCAGAGTTTGCAACCATAGTGGGGGATGGTTGAGGGGGCTTGAAATCTTGAGGGATGAGAGATTCCAGGTGGGAAACAGTTGATCTCTCTCTCTCTCTCTCTCTCTCTCTCTCTCTCTCTCTCTCTCTCTCTCTCTCTCTCTCTCTCTCTCTCTCTCTCTCTCTCTCTCTTTTGAGAAAGCCAAGGTGACATCTGGTTCAGGGATTTCAAAATTCCTCATTGAACCTAACTGCCATTTACCCCCAAAGACACCAAGAATTCTGCCACCAAGTGGCAGAAACTGAGAAGAATAAGAACAGCATAAGAAGATCTCACAGAGCATCTGTGACACTCTGAGTCTGGACATTGGCTCTGCTGTGATAAAGCCTAGGGGTCACAAACTCCCGAACTTCTTAGAGAACCGGCTGGCAAGCCTGAGTCTCTCAATTGTGGAGGGAGGGAAAAAGATATTTTGAACAAACGGGGACTTTCCTTTACCCTCTTTCCTATAAACTCCAACCTGCAGACATCTTGCTCACCTTATCCCTAACCACAGTTTGTTAGAATAAAGTTGTCAATTGTCCTAAATTGACTTCCTTGTCATATTGGAAGAGGGAGAGAGCTGATTTCTCTCTCCCTAAGGGAAGGTGTTCACCCATTAAAATCAATTATTAGAGGGGGGTAAAGGCAGGGTTAGTGGAGAGACATATTTGAAGAAGACTGAAGGGAGAAATTCATCTCACCCTCCTTCTATTTTCTGGGCTTGTCTACTCTTTCTCCATTATACCCAAACCAACCCTCTAATACAATTTGGCATGCCAGGAAAAAAAGATCCACAGACTGACAGTTGGAACTCAAAGGGGAAGATAGCCATCTTAAGGATCAGGACAATACCATCTGGTATATAGGATCAGAAATTTTGATTCCTATAAAGAAAAAAAAACCCAGGAGTCTAACAGCAGACATTTTCAACAGTCAACTTTCAACAGAGTCCCTGGGTAGAGTAGCCATTGTCAAGAAACATCTATAAAGAAATAAACACTTAATATCTGGCATATTGATAACTAAGTGAAGTAAGACAAGTAGAAACAACAGAAGGGATCATATGGGGAAAATGTTGCAGTTGTTATTCTGGGCAACTTTAATGGAGGTTTTGATGGTTTACTGGGGATATTGTGTAATATATAACACAATAGCAGGAATAGTTGAGAATACTATAGGTACTGTGGTAAACATAACAACCTCTTAGATTCAAATACCTTTGGATATGTCCTTTCTCTGGAACACCCTCCCTCAATTATATGTAGTTTTCATGGCAATGGTTCAGACATTAAATAACATCAAGGTTGGAGCTAATATCATCATGCAGAAGAAAGTTGTTAAAACAATGGTCCTTGACAATACATTGAAGACATTATTTGAACAGATACCCATTCTAACTGAAATTTGTCAGGAGTATATGATTAGTGGTAGTCTCTCAGTGACCGAGAATGACAATTATCTTTGTGCAGTTTCATCTACGGTGTACCCTCATGTGGTTTTGGAGTCCAAAGGCTGAGGCGCACAGTTTGTGGCACATGGGGCATGGGATGCCAGTTGTTACGGGAGGTACGGTTGTGGCCTGGTGTCGGCGTTCACGCGCAGCGGCAAGACGTCGACGTCGCTCATCTTCAAAGGTGGTGGCGGCATGGTGAATGTGGGTTTGCCAGCTGCTTCTGACAGAGGCAGTATATGATTAAAAAATAAGAAAACATGGGAAAGGGAAAGGACATGGTGACTGGGGAAGTGACTATGGAAGATGTGACTGAGAATACTGACATGGACAAAGACTCTAAGGCTACTAAGGGTACAGCATTAGGGGCAATAGGAGTGAATACCATGACAGGCATAACTGAAACTCAGGGCAATACTACATCTGATAGCACCTATATCACATACTTTAGAGATGACTTCAAGGACATGCATTTTTGGAGGATGTAGTTCTAGAGCCAGAAGGGGCCTGAAAAGTTATATATACTCTTTTTCTTGTTTTATGGATGATGAAACTGAGGTATAAGACACATTGATTGTGACTAGAATATTATAAGTGGAGCAAGATTTTTTTCATCACCAATCCACTGAATTCCTGCTTGATCATGGTGTTATTGTTTGTTCTTTTGTCTTTTAGTACTGTTTCCCTTCAATTGTTTTTTAACAACTTACTTGATTTTTGCTAAACTTGTTTTACATATAAGCCTACCCATGTTTTTCCCCAAAGTCTTCATTTTTATTATTTTATGTTGCAATGGTATTCTACTATATCCACATTTTAAAATTTTGTTGTTATTCCCCAAGTAATTGATACTCACATTGCTTCTAGTTTGTTGTTGTTTTGCTATTTTGACAAAAGCTGCTAGAAATATCTGGGTACAGTTTGCCATAATATATTTAATTGATTCCACCCACACCTTGCTTCATATCATGTTCAGCTCTGACCTAAGGACTTACTTAGACATACTGACATATATGTTATTTTTGTTCTTCTTTTGTTCCAGTGATGTCCCGCTCTTTAAAACTACATTTTGGGATTTCTTGGCAAAGATACTGTAATGGTTTTCTATTTACTTCCCCAGCTCATTTTACAGATGAATACAATTAGGTAAATAGGGTTTAATAACTTAGCTAAAGTCACACAGCTAATGTTTGAGACCAACAAAGATTTAGGAAAACATATCTTCCTGACTCCAGGTCTGCCACTGTCATATGACTAGATTCTAAATCAAATGAAAAGATGAGTTTACAACATATTGGATGATATCATCAATTCCTACCTTTTATTGAACTTTCATGAAAACATGTTTTAGTTGACAAAATTTTAAACTGTTTAACTTAAGAGTTTTAATAGAACTGTTTTTCTATTAACTTATTGAACAACTTATTTAGAACTATCTGTACTCAGACATTATAAAGTTGTTGATGCTATTTTGTGTGGTTTTCTGTCTATACACTGACTGACATAGTGATTACCTTAAACTCCACACTATTTTCAATAGAATGAGTCAGAGAGATGGGTCAACGTCAGTGGATAGGATTTACTCCCCTTTGTCTCTGTTGACAGTAGAGGATTGGAAGATACAGATTCACTTATAACTCTGGTCTTGTCAATTTTTAGCAGAGTCTTGTCAAAAGAAAGAAATGGGATCATGTCACTACTCCAAAATAAACCATAAATATATATCATTAGTGGCCTTTACCCACGATTCATAGTTATTTAGAATCAAATCATATATCCACATTAATGAAATCTGCATTATTTAGGGACACTCAAAAGTGAAAATCTTTATTTTTCTTTTTATCAGTGAATTACATATGATGAAATTTCAGTAATCAGAAAATAATAATAATAATAAATAATAAAAATAATGAAAAATAATAACTGCCATTTAGTCATTTTCAAAAATCACAATAAGCTGCATAAATATGGATCACTATTTTAATAGATAAGGAATTTTAGTTGTTATTTTTTAAAAAGAGTATTATTAGATCATTGATATTATGCTAGTTTTGCATTTTCCCCTAAAAGATTACTCTTAGATATGTTGCTTAAAAGGCTAGCTCTCCACTCAACAAATCAGTTATATAGAAGAAGAGGCAATTGTCCTTCCTTTAGTCCAAAGACATAAAAAGACTTTTATGAAATTTGAGTTTGCCTAACTCAAGTTTCTCTTCATTAAGGGTATTTGAAATATTCTCAGTCATGTCTTTGGGACAGGGACTTATTTTCCAAAAAAAATTCCATTTATATTTAATATAGTTCATTGTACACTGATTTAGTTATGGGAGAAAGTACAAAGATAAATTAGATATTATTCAGAGGTTTAGAGTTTTGTGAGAGATTAGGCATAAAGATTGTGATACATTCATAAAGGACTTAGAAGACTCTATCCTGGGGCCTCATTAATTTTGTTTCTCCATTCTATCACAAAATCTTGATTATTTTCTCTATGTAGATAAGTCCTTCATATACAGTCAATTCTTCTGATCTCTAGTCACATATCATCAATTGGCTATTGTACATTTTAAAAAGCATAGATAATAAGCACCCCAAACTCAATCTGATGCAGAACTTATTTTTTCTCAAAATTCACTCCTCTTCTGTACCTACCTATTACTGTTGTGTACTCAACCATCTTTAAAGTTATCTAGGTTCAAACTCTTAGTGTCATCTTTGGCTCCCCATTCACAAATACAATCTCTTGCCAAATCTTTTTCTGTTTGCTTATTTCCCTCAGTTCTGTCAACACCTTGATATTAACATTGGTACCAACCTAGTTTGTGCCCTTATCCTTCTCATCTGGATTTTTAATATAGCCTTCTACTGTGTCTCCTTTCTGTAAGCTTAGCTTCACTACCATCTGTACTTCAAAGAGTTATCAATAATCACTTAAAATGCTCATAATGTTTATGGATTAGAGAAATGTAAATTTGAAGTACTTGAAGATATAGCCTTATCCCTATAATATTAGTTAACATGACAGAAAAGAAAAATGACAAATGCTAGAGGGGATATGAAAAAATGGGACACATATACTGTTGATGTTGTTAACTGATCCAATCATTTTGGGTAACAATTTGGAACTATATCCAAAGGGCAATAAAGCTGTGCATACTCTTTGACCCAACAATAACTCTACTGGGTCTGTAACCCAAAGAGATGAAATAAAAGAGGAAAACAAATCTTATTTGTACAAAAATATGATTATTGACTGAAGAAGGTAGAAAATTGGAAATTGAAGAAATGCCTATCAGTTGGGGAATGGATGAACTAGTTGTGGTTTATTATTGTGATGAATACTATTATTCTATAAGAAGTGATTAGAAGTATGATTTCAGAAAATTATGGGAAGATTTATTTGTGCTTATGCCAAATGAAGAGAAAAGAGTCAAGACAATATTGAAGGGAATCACAGCAATATTTTAAGAATGGTCAACCATGAAAGATTTGACAGTTTTGATCAATAGAATAATCCAAAATAATTCCAAGGATTCGTGGTAATAAAAGCTATCTGCCTCTACAGAGAGAACTGATGAATTTTGAATGTAGACATATTTATGCTTTTTAAAAACTTTTTTTGTGCTTTATTTTGCAATCTATGTAAAATAGAAATATGTTTTCCATTACCTCACATATATAATCTATATCAAATTATTTGCATTCTCAATGTAGGGAGGGAAAAGGAAAGATAATTTGGAGCTCATTTTAAAAAAAATGAATTTTAAAAATCACACATAGTTGAGAATTATTTAATGAATAAAAAGCTTAACAAAAATTTAAAAATAAATCAACGAGTTTGAAAATATTCTCACTCTTTGTTTGGAGTTAGATAGCATAATTTAGCCCAGTCTTTGTTTGGAGCTATTTCATAAAATGAGGAATTTACACTAAATGAATGATCTCTAAATTCATTCAAGTTCTATTGACTAATTTTTTTTAATTCAGAGAGAAATTCAGCATATCATTAATGGGACTATAAAATTCAAATAATTTGAAATAATTTATATCCTTATAAGCTAAAAAACTGTGATCCATAAATAAATTGAACAAAAAATCATAAAGTTAAGAATTTAAATACAAATATTCCCTTCCTATTTCCAAATTATCTCACTAGTTGACATTTTATTATAATTATATACTTTAGAGAGAGGGAAAGAATCTAGAATTGTATTTTAATTGGTTGTTAAAGCTTTTATAAATAACTGGAAATATTAAATGAGATACATATAATATATTTTAAAACATCCTTGCTCAAAAATTAAAATAATGACATGTTGCTTATGAAATACATCATGATCATACATCTGCAATTTCTTTGTATTCCCCACCACCCAAAGATAATGTTATTACCAATTGGCAATTTTTCCTCTTTTCTCTAAACTTTTTAGTAATGAAGCAAACATGTGGCAGGAATGATTTAACTCTTTAGTGTGCAGACAGGAAATCTAGAAAGTGTAAGTGACTTGGAGATGTCCCATTCAGTAGTTAGTTACCTGTAGGCATTTTCATTATGTGCAACTGAATTGAGTGGAAATGAAATCTCTAGGAGACATCTATATCATAGTCACCACTACCTTCATCAAATATTTATTTCTAAGGCACTTTAACTAAATAAAAAAGACATAATTCCTATCTTCTTGGAGTCTACTGTCTGGAAGAAGACAACAGATAGACAAACAATAGATATAATAAGGTATCTGTCAGATGATGGATGACATTTTGTCCATGTGAAAAAAAAATAAAACTGATTTTAAAGTAATGCTTCTTTGTAAGAAGCATTGGAGAAATAATTCATTTTAAAGGTAGATATTCTGTTTAGGAAGCTGGTTGTCAAAGCATTTGGACATTTGATCAATGGGCATAGACATTAGTATGACTTCTATGTTTTCCATACAGATTCCTAAGAGACAAAAGTAGTAGATGGAACAATATTTACATCTTCAAAGTCCCATAGCCTTTAATGATTGATATTCACATTTTTACTTGTAGGAAACATGATTAAATTTTCTAATTTTTAATTTTTTAAAACATTTAAATGTTTTTCTTATCTCAGCATTCTTAAGAATTTGATATAGCAAATGCAATTATTCTCATTTTGACATGAGAAAATTAATTATTAGTTTTAAAATCATATGGAACAGGTCATATTGAACTTGACTTTGGAATTTTAGACTCAAAGAAAATTGGAATATTCATCCTGTGGATTTTGCTGGAAGTCTCACTTTTCCAGGGAAAAACATTCAATTTTACCCCAAAATAGCATATTATCCAGTATCAAATATACAGAAATTAAAGTTGGTTGTAGTCTGAGGCCAACTATTCCAAACCATCCCTGAAAATAAAATCCTATCTACAATATTCTTAGCAATTGGTAATCCACTGCCTTTTGAAGATCTCTTAATGAGTCTGAGATGACAGTAACTCACATTTCTTCCCTTACGCAAAGAATGAATTTGTTTCATTGCAACTCATTCCCTTCTTATTTCATTTTTCAAAGTTAGAGAAGAAAAAATCTAGTTGTTCTCCTGTAGCTTGTCTTTGAATACTCAAACACTGTTCTCCAGCCTAAAATATCTTTAATTCCTTCAACCAGGCTTTTTATGGGATAATCTCCAATTCCCTCACAAAACTGGTTACTCTCCTTGGGACCAATTTCAGTTCTCAAAATGTGGTAAAAACATTTTTATATGATTCAAAAGATACTAAAATTCTAGCAAATTGTGAATGAAAATTATTTTGTATCTTGTTTTTTATCAGCACAAGAAAACTGTGGTTTATTTAATTCCTTGAAAACTTCTATACCTTTATCTTTTTACATTAGTGCTCTAGTAGTAGTAGTAGTAGTCTCTCAGTGACCAAGAATGACTATTGTCTTTGTGCATTATCATCTATTGATGTACCCTCATGTGGCTTTGGAGTCCAAAAGCTGAGAGGCACAGTTTGTGACACATGGGGCCTGGGACGCCAGTTGTTATGGGAGGTGCAGTTGTGGCCTGGTGTCGGCGTTCACGCGCAGCGGCAAGACGTCGATGTCGCTCGTCTTCAAAGGTGGCGGCGGCATGGTTAATGTGGGTTCTCCAGCTGCTTCTGTCAGAGGCAGCGAGTTCTAGTTGCTTTGGTGTGATGCCAGCCCACTTCAAGTTTGCCTTTAGCTGGTCCTTGAATCTTTTCTTTGATCGGCCTTGTTTCCTGAGTCCAGCTGACAGTTCACCATAGAATACCTGTCTTGGTATTCGCTGTGGGTCCATGCGGATGACGTGTCCAGACCATCGTAGCTGGGCTTTGAGGACCTTCGATGCTGGTGGAGTTGGCTCTGTCGAGGACTTCCTGCTTCGGTCCTGCCATCGGATCCTCATGACTGACCGGAGGGAGCGTTGGTGGAATTGCTCCAGCTGCTTCATGCGCTTCTGGTACAGTGTCCATGTCTTACAACCGTACAGGAGCGAGCTGAGGACCACTGCGTTGTACACTTTGAGCTTCGTTGCAGTGCTTACACCTCTGTGTTGGAGGACTTTGCAGCGCAGCTGCCTGAGTGCCTGGCTGGCCTTTTGGATCCTGGCATTGATCTCGTGGTCTAGGGACCCGTCGTTGGCGATGGTGCTGCTCAGGTACTTGAAAGTGTTGACGTTAGAAAGCTGCGTGCCGTCGATTGTAATGCACGGCTGGTTCGTTGGCCTCCCTGGTGCAGGTTGGAACAGCACCTGTTTTGCTGAGGCTGATAGTCAGGCCAAACAGTTTTGTTGCAGTGGAGAACTTGTCCACAATGGTTTGGAGATGATTTTCTTGGTGGGCCATGAGAGCACAGTCATCTGCAAAGAGAGCTTCCAGGATGAGTCTCTCTGTTGTCTTTGTTTTTGCAGTCAGGCGGCGAAGGTCAAATAGTGAGCCATCCAGTCGGTATTTGATGTAGACACCCAGGTCTAGATCCATCACAGCATGTCGTAATACTTGGGTGAAAAATAGGTTGAATAGCACCGGAGCGAGGACACAGCCTTGTTTCATGCCATTGGAGATGTTGAAGCGATCAGAAGTCTCTCCACCAGATAGGACTTCCCCTGTCATGTCGACATGAAAGAGCTGGATCAGTTTGACGAATTTTGCTGGGCAACCGAGCTTGCTGAGGATCACCCACAATGCGTCCCTGTTCACTGTGTCGAATGCCTTTGTCAGGTCTATGAAGGCAATGTAGAGACTCAGGTGCTACTCAAGGCATTTTTCCTGCATTTGCCTCACCATGAAGACCATGTCGATGGTGCTGCGATCTGGTTGGAAGCCACTTTGTGATTCAGGCAGGTTCTGCTCTGAAACAGATGACAGGAGTCTGTTGAGCATAACACGGGCGAGGATCTTTCCAGCAGTGGAAAGTAGTGAGATGCCTCTGTAGCTGTCACAAGGTGCTTGTAACTATCATGCTCTTTGATATTTTCTAAATATTGTTGCACAAAATTAGTAGTTTACATTTTATCTCATAATTGGTCATATCAGTTCATTATATTGGTCCCTCTCAGAAAAGTTATTATTGTAAGAATTAAAATTTAATTAGTTCAGGTGTGCAGAATAAGATGGTTATTGGTTTTTAAATGTTTGCAAATGATAATGTATTTTTTACATATGTAGCACTGCCCTCTTCTGTGTAAAATATGATCTGGTTTTATTGATTCATTTCCAATCATTCTCCTATGTGGCTAGCAGGAATATACAGTGATGGGTTCTTAGAGTTGAAAAAAATCCAAGATATCATTAAGTTCATTGCCTGAAAAAGACATTTTTACATACATCTTCTCACAGCATCCACTAAATATTTCCTTTACTGCAAGAATATAGGACAGTTATTTTAGTACACAATAATATAATAATTTCTTCCTAAGGACTTTGTGCTTGATCATTCTCTTGTTTTGAATTGCCATAGAGTTTTAAATGATTTTCTTAAAGTCATATTTTATAGTGTTTAATGATGTGTAACTTATTAAATCCAAATAATTGTCTATTAAATAATGCTCAAGTTAAGAGAATCATCCAATACTTCAAGATATATTCATTTTAAAAGCATCTCATATTGTAGAGTATCATATATTAATTTTTATTATGTATAATTATTTTTCATCTTAAATTAAGCTAAAAATGAAGCATGTTTTCTTGGTACTGAGTAACATCTTCCCCATAAATAGCTTGTCAAAGACATTTCTACTTTCCATCCACTTCTCCCATCTACAAAAGATTGATAGATAGTTATTTATTCTTTAAATATCTTATTATGTATTTTTGTAATAATACTTTCCAACAAATATTACTTAACCCCTTTTTGTGATACTTTCTTGGGTAAACAGAATAGTATAGCTGTTAACCTTGGTGATATAGAATTAATATTGAATATTACAAATGACAAGCCTTTTTTTGTTTTCATTGATAAATGTATGTGCTTTCCTGGAACTTTGCCTGTCATTCATCAGGGTTCTTTCCTCCCTTCTTTGTGTTTCCCTTCATTAAAGTCTTTTAGTGTTTACATGGATTCTTTTTACTCTTTATTCACTACAGTACAGGAATAGGTAAATATATAGAGAGGAGTCCTATGATTTAAATAGTATAACTGTCCTACTAGAAAGTCATAATTTTTCAGCCATTTCAAAATCTGATACATATTTTACCTCTAGGTTTTCATCACAAATAAAAATTACTGTGATATTTTTGTTGATAATGTGTTATGTCTTCAATTCTAGTCCAAGTAATGGAATTCCTGCTTTAATATGTATGTAAAAATAGAGCCATTTTCTTTCAAAATTTGAAATTACTTCTCAACCTACATGAAAATTTCATAGCCTTTTAATCCCATAATCACTGCATTTACTTTGTATCTACTTTACTGAAACTGTTAACTGGTTATATGGATTTCATTAATATTTCTTTAGTGTTGATGTCATATTTTTTGCACATAGGCACATTCGCATCATTTTTGCAAATGCTTTGCCTTTAATTTGTATTTTTTCTTATTAAAATTGCTATCTATCTTTTCATTTCTACCATGTTAAATATCATCAGGAGGACCAAACATCCTTGTTTTACCTTTGATCTTTTGAGAAAGCTTCTAGGATTTCTCCATTATAGACAACTATAGATATTGACTTTTTAAGGATACTTTTGGCCACATAAAATATGAAAACATTCTTTGATTTTTTGTGTGATTTTTCCCAATGTTAACGTAAAAAGAATGCTGTATTTAAGACATTTTATGCACTGATAAAAACATGTATTGTTTTTATAATCCCAAAAGGCTTATTTTTATTGATAAAAGAATGATTCTTATTTCCATGGTATAATACAACTTAGTCTCAGAGGAGGAAATAAAATTTCAAATATTTATTGATTTTTATTTTTTACTAATTTATCTATTGCTTTGTTTGAATTTATAATTGCTTTTTCTCCTGCTTTTAAATTTTCAACTGAGGCAAAATTTCCAAGAAACACAACTTTTCTTTCCAAATTTAGAATAACCTTCCTCCAAAAGATAGATCCTAAATGCTAGTGTTCGGTGTCTTACTACTATGTTTTACAGCTAATGTTTATCAGAATACTGGATTTCTGATAGAAATTGATGTCAAACATTTCTGAAAAATAACAGAAAGAAAAATTACAGAAAGGAGTACAGTCATAGACCTATACAATATTAGACTAATTATATTTCAGATAAAAATAATCCTTAAGCATGATTTTTTCCAAAGAATATTGTTACTTATGCCTCCTTTTTATAATAATAGTGCATATAATATGATTCAGCTTACAAGTTTGGAGAAGGGCCATCAGTTTATAATCATGATCCTAAAAGGGACTTCAGAAGCTATCTCCCAAATATCCTTTGTGTTAGTTGAGGTTATTGCAGATCAACTTACTTAAAGGTCATATACATAATAACCATTAGAGGCAGGGATTGAATCTAGGTTCTTGTATTTCTGACCCAGTATTTTTCAACAGCATACCCCAAATCTTATCAGCAAACATTAACTATAATATCTTTATATCTCAAAAGGAAATTTGTATCATTACATTTTGGTATTGTGACTTAAGAGTGAATGCTTTCTATGTAGATTAATTTTGTTAATGCTAAGGAAACCACTGTTCAGGTTTCAGAAAAAGTCTTCAAATTAGAATGGTGGAGGAGTGCTGTGGAAATGTCTTCTATCTATTTGATGGTTATGTGGATTAAATATTTTATTTCAGTCTTTTTTGGGTTATTTTTGATGTGTCAACATTTTTTCATTGATAAGTTCGAAAAATTATTTTTAGTAAGATGGTACATGTGGTTTGAAAAATTGGAAGTTGTAGAAAATGTGTATGGGACATCATGAATGACACAAGTAAAAGTAACTTTCTAGGATTATAAAGTTTTCTGATATTTTTAATCTATATTTTCATGATCTTCTTCAGTTTTTATCATTAAAGCTTACCTAATGCTTTATTTCATTTCTCTCTAATTTTTACATTTGAAAAACTTCTATTGGGTCTATATTTTTATTATTTTCATAAAAAACACGACCCCTAATATGAATGATACTCATTTTAATATTATCAAAGTACTGTAATTACTAATTCATTGTCTTCTGAGAGTTGGTTAAATATGTACTAACAAAAAAGATAGTTTGTTCTTTGTATGCAGCCCCTTAGTCTCAACCTATAAACATTTCTGGTGAGTTAGACATCATAGAATAATTCCAAGTCTCAAAAGAAGAGAGAATAATACAAGATAAGACCCCATGAAATAACACTGCAGAACATTAGAATGTAGTATTTATAATCAGCATTCCTAACTTCAATGGACTATGCCTTTACTGAAATGAGCACAGGAAAATATGCCTTGTGATTCAGGATCCACTTACAGAACTCCTTCACTCAAATGATGCTTAAACTCATATTTCTGATCAATCAAGATCAAGTTATATTAGGCATGCAAAATCACAGGTTGGAGAAAAGTAGGAATATGGTGCAGATAAAAGGGACCTGACATCATATTCATCATAATAACTTTCTTTGGTCAAGTTACTTTTTTTTTGTTTGCTTGATCATTTATCAGCCCATTTCTTACTTTTAACTAGGACCCTTTAGTCCTGAGACTGTTACCTGGAACTACTATGGGAAGAACAACAGTATTTTGTGCCCTTCAATCTCCTCCACACCAGTTGCTTCAACATCTCTGTCATTCATAGTGTGAGCATGGAATCCTACAAAGAAAAGAAAACAAAAATCAAAGTAGGATTTGATTTCAGTTCTTCAAAATGTGTCTTCCTTTTAAAACATATTGAATATGTTTTTAAAAATATTATCTGAATGGAGGAAAAGAAGAAAGAAGATAAAATGATATGAAAACTGGAGAGTCCATGGGTTTGAAATCCTGGCAATTATTATTGAGTGTATTAGATGGTCTAATATTTAATTATTTTAATTATTTACTATAGTAAGAAAACTTAGAGATGATCTAATAGTTTGTAACAAAAGAGTATTTTTGAAGGAGTCGCTAAGCTAATGAAAAACAATTATATTCTAAATTGAATAGAGAAATTAGAGAGATAGAAAGTTCCTTTTGATCATTTCAGTTTGATTTTTTTAAGTTCCCAATTACTAACCTCTTTTGAAATGAATGTCTAATACCATTATCCTTTTATGGCAAATGAGGAATACTATTTAATATTACGCATAGATATTTCTATGGATCAAAAATGGCAGAGTAGAAAAGCACTCAACCAAGCACTCTCCCAAACTCCTCTCAAAACAACTCTAATATAATTCATAAAGCAAAATCTGGGGTGGCAGAACCAACACAATTTCTGAAGAAACTATTTCCCTACCACAACAACTTAGGAAGGAGGCAGAAAATGTGTGGGTCACCTGGATGTTGGTAGAACAGCTGTTCCATGTTGCAAGCTATGCGACTTACAGGCAATTGTTTTGGTGGTGGTAGTAGCTTCAGTGTACAAGTATCAAGATTTTTCCATTGTGGATAAGGGAAAATATGTCCATTTTTAAGGTGGAATCTTAAGAATTTTTTGGAAATTTCCTTTTCTCTTTGATTGTGATGTCTGTTTTTTGTTATTGTTGCTGTTGTTACTGTTGTTGTTTTGTCTTATTTTGTTTCAGTGGTAGTTTGTCTTCTTTCAAAATTTATAAATTCAATCAATGGCCTTTGGAAAAAATTTGGAGTCTAAGCAACTGAATTCAGAAATATGTAACCATGTGTTTAGAGTTCATGCCAATGGAAATAACATCAGAAACACCTTTTTTTAAGGGCAAATGTACAGGTGTGTTCACTGATCATTATACTTTATTACATAATATTTTATATTACTTTCGAGTTTAAAAATTACCCTCATGACTATTATTTGATTTTCATGAACAATTTTAGGGAGAGTGGATTCAATATCAGTGCCAAACCCATGGTAGCAGAGATGGTAAGGGGATAATTTGGACTTAAACCAGTCTTATCTCTTCACATTCAGTGACAGTATGTCCCTATATGGGTATGATTGTACCTAATCCTTTCCCTGTTTTAAGTATCCTTTTGTTTATTTCCTTGCCATGTTTTGATATAAGCTCTTTGAGGGCAGAGGCTTTCTTTATTTTTTTCTGATGTTTGTAGTCCCAGAACTTAGCAAAATGTTCAGAACCAAATAAATACTAAGAAATGCTTATTGTCTCATCTTTCCATCACTGAAAATGTGAGTAGAGTCAAAGAAAAAAACTCATGATTTTAAGCATTCCATGATAAGTTATGCTATGAAATAGGATGACTCTAAAGTCAATATCAGTAAACATTTACTAAATGCCTACTATGTGCTAAGAACTCTGCTAAGATTAGAAACATGTAGAAAAGCAAAAGGTTGTTCTTTTTCTCCAAGAATTTATGTGATGATTGGGGGGGAGGAGGGGGAGCAGGCAAATAACTGTACTCAAAGAAGATATGTAGAAGAAAGATTGGAGGTAATCAAGAGAAGAAAATCATAATAACTAATGAGGGTGGGAAGAAATTTTCCTGTAAAATGTTATATTTTACCTGAAACTTGAAGGAAGCCAGGAAATTTAGTGGTGATGGAGCACATTCTCTGCATTGGGGATAGCCAATAAAATAGCCAAAGTGGAATGTCTTTTTCAAGAAATAGCAAGGAGGCCTGTGTCACCAACTTAGTAAATATAAGGAGTTTGGAAGTTCTGCTAAAATATGTTTTAACAGAAATAGTAAAAGTGTTAAAAGATGAGAAAGTCATTGGGGCAGATCATAAAAGGTGTTGAATGCCAAACAGAGAGATTTATAGTTATTTGGGAGAATCTGGATTTTATTGAGTGTGTATGGAGAGTATGACATGGCCAAACTCATGTTTTAGTTTTATCAGATTACTTTGACAGATGAATGGAGGAAGGAATGGCATGGGGAGAGAAATCAACCAACAATCTATTACAATGGTCCAGGCACAAAGTAATAAGGACCTGTACCTAGGTAATTACAATGTTACAGGAGAGAAGAAAATATATTTGAGAGATTCTATAAAGGTAAAATTAATAGACCTTGACAATAGATTGGAAATAAGTAGAGATAGAGTGAGAATCAAAGAATGATATCTAGATTGGGATCTGGATAATTGGGAGGATGATGCTCAAAAATATAGGCAAATTAGTAAGAGGTGAATTTCCTCAGGCTGAGGAAGGAATAATGAGTTCAGTTTGGAATATGCTGTGTTTAAGGTGTCTATGTAACATCCAGCTCAAGATGTCTAATGGGCAATTGAAGGCTGACAATATCAAGAGAAAGATTTGGATTGGGTAAGAAGATTGGAGAAAATAAAGATATATACATGAGTTATATTAGTAAAATGTTATGAACAGATGACATGTACTGAAGATGATTATTTTGAGAATGGTAAGGAATTGTTTCTGATGATATAAAAGGGACAGTATTGAGGCATCAGTTATTATTACTACAAAAATATGATTAAGATAATGGTAGTACCTAAAATGGTAGTACCTAAAAATCCTTGTGTCTATTTGTTTACTTCTATTGAATTATTAGGGGAATAATCCATTAAGGAAGCAACAACATAGTAGATGAAGGCTTAAGAACACAACAGATAGTTTTTGCAAACCATATTCTAGAAAAGATCTTATTTTAAGTCAAATGATTGAAAGGTATAAAGAATAGAACACTCCACAATGATATTTTTTATTCTTAATAAAAATTAAACTTTCTAGGGAGAGTAATGTGGCCTTATTGTTTATCTCATATCTTAATATGTCACAAAAAATATTTAATTCCTGAAAAATTGTTTGAAAGATGTAACAATAAACATAACTTTTCTCAAATGTGGTATTCATATCAAATGATTAAAAGCAGGGATAATATGTAGTTGTATAATTGGTAGATTTTCAGATACATGTGGAATTATGTATCCTCTGATGTCCCTTCCAACTAACAATTCTCTTATTCTTTGAAAAATGTTAATGGTTTATAAACTATGATATATTCCTGAATTTCCAGTTAATTCATCTTGGATTTTTATAGAATAATAAATAATGTCTTTGATATAATAATATTGCGTGTTTTCTTTTTTACAAGATAGTTGTGGTGAAGAAGCTACATCTACCATTTCAAGCTAGGAATTATCATGCAACTGTCAATCTTAGAAAGATGCCTGGAACACTGCGGCTTTGAAATCAAGTTTTCTTGAATGTAAGTTAAATTTTGAAGTTAAGAACCACCATGTCTCTAACAAAATATCATTAATCTAAATTACTTTAATCAAATATTAGGCAAATCATATTTCCAGCTAAATAGTTAACTTGGGCAACTGCTTTATTGAGGAATATTTTTAAAGTCATCAAATTAGTAAGTTAATAGGTTAAATATCTCTTTCTGCTGGAAAAAAGTCAAGATGTACATTGAAAATATATGCTATGGCATTAAAAAAGATATATGAAATCAAACCCAATCATTGATTTTAAAGAACTCTTGAACAGAGTCATTTCCCCAAATGTTTGAATCAGTACAATGAAGTAGAAAAATTGAGCAATTATCATAGTATTCTTAACTATTTTATGTGATTGGATAGCCAGTTATTGGACATATATGTGAAAGCATTAACAATATTTCTGATATATTTGTGAAAAATAATCATTTAAAGTTAAAAATATTAAATAGACATTATAGTATTTTTGTAGTCTCCAAGTGGGGCATTTTGATTATGTTTTTGACTAGTTGGTAAAAAAATACTCCTTCAAATTTAAATACAAATTAATTTAAATAATTTCAGATACTGATAAAAATAAATTAATCAAGAAGATTTATTATGCTTATACTATGTTTTTGATACTCTGTGAGGCATACTTGTATTAACATTTTCATGTATATAATTTTTCTCATTATGTATATAAGATGCATATTACCTATAGGGAGAATAGAGAACAATGTAGACTGGAGTAATCACGAAAGGCTTCATTGGAGATGTGGTATTTAAATTAGATCTTGTAAGATAGGAAGATCTGAACAGATCCGAAAAGATGGTGGTATTAAGGTACTTATGTTTTTCAGAGATATTATTAGATACATACCCCATAGATTACATTATAATGCTGTTCTTGTCCAGTGGCTAAAAATAAGATATAGTGAGAAATTCTACAGAGAATGTAATTTCTCCAGTAAAGTAAAAGATTTGTAGAATTGCAAAGCCCTTTAAAATGGGTTCTTATAGCTTGAGTTGAAATTATTTCTCCAGCAATTTATCTTGTAATGAGTTCAATCTTTGACGAAATTCCCTTCATGAAATAGCAAAATATCTTTACTTGCTGTTAGCAAATTACTAATTATATTGTTTCATGTGACCATGCAATAGTTTTATTCATAAAATGAATAGTTGCATTAATTAATTTTATCTGATTACTTTATTCCATTCTTTCTCTCACCAATTATATAATTTTAATTTTGGAAATGTTATTAGGTTATCTGCCCAATCTGTACTGAAAGATACTACTCTATAACATCCTAGACAAGAAGCCTTCAAGCATCAGTTGAAGGAAAAATGATCAAAATGTCCCTTTTATATAAATGCATGAAACTGTTGCATTTGAACTGTCCAATAGACTTTGCTTTGACTTCAAAGGTATATCTTATAGTAAAGAACTGGAAAAAATCTGTCACACCCTCCAGTTTAGTAGATCAGGAAAAGTATAACAAACATATATGCTTTACCACAATGTGGCTATAGAGATTAACTCTCTTTTTTCACTTTTAAAACAAGGGTATTTTTATTTTTGGAAAGCATTAGTAGAAAAACATGTGAAAATGTATAATCTCGTCTTTGTCATAGTAACAGAGTTCAAAAACATAAGGTAATAGTGTGAGGAAACTTGGGTCTAAAATCAATTCTCTGCTGTGAGCTATTTCATCTAGGGTAAAATCAACTGATGTCTCCATTTTCTAATTTGTGTTTTTAAATGAAAAAAATAAATAATGTTAAATTTTTTTAGCAATCTAACAATTCTCTGATTCCAAATGTCCTCCAAATATTTTAGGTATGGATAAAGAGGATTAAATAAACTGTTAAACTTATCAGACAAGTTAGACCACAGAAATAAATGCAAAAAAGAATAGTAAGAATAGTAGCAAAATCAAGTAGTTTAATCTTGACAAAAATCCAAATAATGACCAGAAACAAAACAACAACAACCAAAAAAAAAACACCTCTGGGATACAAATATGTACAGCTAGGGAAAATAAAGTAGATAATATTGAAGATATTGATACAAATAAATAAATTTGACTTTATGTGTGTTATTGAGACAATGCAATGGAACATAATTTAAATGTAGTTCAAAAGGTAAAGGTAAAATATGAGAAAAGGAGTGTTAAAGAAGCATTATTTAAGAAGAGTAAATATCTACGTGAGCAAATCTTTCAGAATGGAGAAACATGATGGAGAGCATTTGGATAAAAATAAATTGATTGAGAAATAAAAATCATTGTGATCAATTTCCATTTTGGGGGGTTCAGTTTGGATGTGGTTACTTGTTTTTCACTCTCTGTTCTTGCTTCTGTAGTTTTCTCTTCTTTGCCATAGAAATTATTTAGGTTCAAGAAGGATTTTTTTTTTTTTTTTGCTGTTGCTCATTCTTTTGCCACTAGTAAATTGGGCTTCCTGCATATTAATGATCATTGCTTTCTTAGCTTCTTTCTCACAGGACTTTGCCTTGGTAGTATTTTCCCTTCCCTGTCAGAGGCCTGAATGGGGGCAGGTAGATCTATGATGTTCTTTGTGTGAGTCTTTAAAGTGTTTGTCTCTGAAGCTGTCTTCTTAGCCCTGGCAGTGTTTCCACCCAAGCTCCATGATCTTGAGCCTTGAGAGTCACTGCCAAGGCCTTGCACTGTCTTCAGGGACATATCTGTGGTGCTTTCAAGCAGTCCCTAAGACTTTAGAAATTGCCCCAGCCCTTGCTCTAGTGCTGATGCAGTAAGTGGTGTGGGGGAGGGGGTGATCCATTTGCCCTTTGATTAATGCAGTTTTGCCCCCTTATAGTGTGGGAATCCTCACTCAGTGCCTTCCTTCATTACTGAGTTCAGTGGGAGAATCCCTTTACTTGTCCAGTTTTTGTTAAGGGTAAAATTAGGGTTGTTGACTGAATATATTATAATAGTGATAGCCAGGAATTAAAATTCACCTCCCAATAAAATACTCATCAGTTTGGGATTTTTATGGAGGTTTAATTACAATAGTAGGAAGAAATTAAGAAGAGAGAGAGAGGGGAAAAGGAGTTGGACTGCTCTGGCAAACCAGATAGGAATTCAGAGGCCTCAGCCAAGGGGCCTTCTCAGAATATTAAATCTAGCTTGGCTTCCATCCACGTGGCCTCCTCTGAGATGAGGGGCCTTCTAGGAGGATAGTGCTTCAGGAAGTAAAGGAAAAGAGGAATCAGCCTAAACAACTCACCAAGCACACTAAGAATGCTGCCATGATCTCCCAATGCTGAAAGAGGCCCACTGACTCCATGAGCAAGTGAGAGCCAGAGAGCCTGGAGAGAGGAAGTGACACAAAACATATAGACAGTTCTTTACATCACTTCCTGGGTCTCACATATATCAATGGTAGCTTAAGCTTGACTTAAGACAGCCCAGGGGATCTGTCAGTTGTTTCTGATTTGTCACTTGCTAGCACATGCTGGTCATAGGCCTTTGTTAAGATTAAAATTTAGGCCAAACTGTGGCAGGTAAGAATTAGTTTCTCTGTCAAGGAGTATTATATTTTATGAGGTTTATTAAGGATTAAGAATTTTTAAAAATCCAAGTAAGAAAAGCATGTGCCTAGGTGGGCCAAGAGGCCCATTCAATTTCACTTACATCATGAGAGACATGTCTGCTGGGAAATAGAAGTAGAAAGAGACCCAGCCATAGGCAGAGACTCTTTAAATGATAATAATTTGTTCTCAGCCCAGGTGAGAATTCAGGTGAGGTTACAAAGCATCTCAGGAACTAGAGCAAGGACTTCTGGGGATTGAAGTCCTAGATTCAAGTCTCCATTTTTACACCTTCCTCCTCGACACTTTATCTTTAAGTGGGGGTGTATACATTTCTGGTTGCTAGAATTCTAAAGATTAATCAGGGTGGAGAAAAACTAAAATTCACATTTTGATTTCAGTCCTTTTGAGGTGATCAGATGGAAGGAGATTCAGAAGACTCCTGCTACAATGCTGCCATCTTGGCTCTGCCTTTTTTTTATTTCATTGGGATACAAAATTAGTAGTAGTATTGCTGGATCAAAGGTCATAGATATTTTATTCTTGGTTGTAAACTCAGCTCCTTTGTTCAATGAAATGCTGTGTTTCATATATTTTTAATGTTGAAGCTGCTAACACTCTGTTATCCTGACTGTAGCTCTATAGTACCGAAATTTTTTTTCTTGTTATTTATATTATTTTCTCCTTAATCTGGGAGTTATGGAATTTAGCAATGATGTTGCGGTGTATTTTCCTCTTTGGGTCTCTTTTTGGTGATGATTCATGAATTCATAAATTTCTATTTCATTCTATAGTTCTAGAACTTCTGGGAAATTTTCTATAATGATTACTTGGAGTACAGTGTCCAAAATCTTTTTTTTTTTTTATTCTTGACTTTTTGGTGTCCAACAATTCTTGTATTTTCTATCTTGGATGTATTTTCCAGATCTGTTTCATTTTTTAATCTTCAAATTTTTTTAAATTTTATACTTAGCCTCCATCACAAACAAAACATTTTTAAATAAACATATGATTAAAATTATGTGGCAAACAATAAACTCGACATTGTTTGCAATATGTTTAAATATGTAAATTACATATGTGTGCTAATATAAACATTCTTTGCATTTGAAGTCCCTTTGGTTTTGTTTTACTTGTATTCTTTTTCCTTTTCATTTCATGGCTACTATTTTTAATGTAATCATAATATGTATTATTCATATTCCCTTCTCATCTCTTAATATATTTTACTTTTTTCTTTATATTTCTAATATTTGTCATTTCTAATAACATTTTAAGATCCATTATATCCAAATATTACAATCTCTTCAGTCATTTTTCAATTCATTGCATTTGTGTTATTTCAAGTTATTTTGTCATTACAAACAAAGTTTCCATTAATATACTCATACATATACAACTCTTTAACCCTCTTAATAAAGTCCTTAGGGTCTTAACTATAGTAATAGAATCTTTAGGTCAAGGAGCATGAAGAGATTTATAATTCTTAAATTATATTTCTAGTTTTATTCTCAAAAAAGAAAATCCAGATGTTCCAGCAATGTAGTATTAAACTTGTTTCTCCATGATTCAATCAGCATTTAATTACTTCACGTTAGCCCATTGGATTCTCAGTTAACATACTTTTATCAGGACCATATTTAGCCAGATTAGTCCTTAAGTAGCAGACAAAATCTATTGCCAGTAATTTACTCATCCCAAAACAAGTCTTTCCAACTTAGTCATACTCTGTGTAATTTTTGTTCTAATGCCCAAAACTCTCAGAAATAAAATATTACTTCCATAGTATGAAGAGTGTTAAAGTAAGACTTTTGAAAAATATTTATTCTCTCTAAACTATTGATGTTCCACCAGAAACTATATCTGGATTATATGTTTGCTTAGGTTTAGATCTACTACTAGTCTCATGCAAATGTGTTTGAACTCTCTGGATTTCTATCTTATTTCATTTATCTAAGCTTGTATTAATTTTCTTAATTTCTTCTTTATTTCTTTTTGATTAGATTTATCTGGTTCTAAATGGAGAAAATTAAAGGTCCCCACTATTATTTTCACTTAACCATTTTCTTCTGTATCTCATTTAGTTTTTCCTTTAAAAATCTGAGTATTCTAATGCTTGGTGCACACAAGTCAAATATTAATAATGCTTTATTATCCTTAGTACCCATTAACATAATATAGTTACCCTATTCATGCCATCCAATTGCATTTATTTTAGCCTCACCTCTGTCAGAGATAATGACTAGTATCCTTGTATTCTTTGGACAAGCTGAAGCATGCTATGCTCTACTCCAGCCCATCACCTGATGATATATGTCTCTAATTTTTAGTATTTTTCTTGTAAACAACACATCGTCAGGTCCTGGTTTCTGATACTTTCTACAATTTTCTTTCCATGGGTGAATTCATCCCATTTACACTCAATATCATACTTACTAGCTGTGCTTTTCATTCTACTCAGTTCACCCTCACTGTTTGCTCCACCTCTTTCTTGCTGTATTCCTTCCGAGATGTCCAATTTCCTTTGCCCAATCTCCCCAATTCAAACCCCTTAACAAAAATCCACCCTTATTCTCTCTTTTCCCCTTCTACTTTTAAATTAGCATAACTTTCAAAAAATCACTCCCTTGTCTCTTCCCAGTTACTTTTTAAATTCTTATTCAATCCACCTTTCAAAACTGCTCTTTCCCTTGCCCTTCCAATGATTGATATAAATAGTTTTAAAAATTCCTCCACTACCTTTTTCAAAGACTCTCTCTTATCCCCTCATCTTAAATCCTTTCCTCTTGATATGTACTACTATTTGAGTATCCTTCCTTTCCCTCTTTTTTCTTATCCCCTTCTCCTTTTCCTTAACCCATTCTCCCTTCTCTTATTTCCTCAGTTCCCCATGAGGACTCCCAGTCCTCCTCTTTTCCCATTCTCCTTCTCTTCTGTTTCTTTGTATGTTTAGCAGACTTTTACCCTTCTAATTGTGTATGTTATTCTTTATATCAGGACTGATAATAGGGTTCTAGTACTACCAGTACTCCAATCTCTCGTTCCTTTCTCTGAGGCAGTTCCTTGACTCATTTCTCCTTCATATTAGATAACTAGATAACCATTCCACCCTATGTCTTTCTTGTCTATTCTCTGTCCATTTGGGTTCATTCCATTCCATTCAAGTTGACCTCAAGTCTTCCATCCATTCATGCTCCTTCAAAAATTCCAGACAATGATGCAAATCTCACGGGCCTTAGTTGATGTTTTCTCATACAGGAATCAAACAATTTACTTTTTCTTTGATGATTAGTGTTTCATTATTACCTACTTATGTTTCTTATTGATCCAATTTTCTTCTGAGTTCTATGTTGAAATTCCTTTAGTTAATTAAATATCCAATTTTTACCTTTTATTGTTATGTTCATCTTTACTGGAGATAGTATTCTTGGTCATTTCTTTTACTCTACAAAATGTTGTGTTCTGTGCTGTGTTCTTTCAATGTTGTGAGAGCTAAACCTTATATCATTCTAACTATATTTTCACAGTATTGTTATTTTTCTTTTTGCATGTAGTATTTTTTCCTTAACTGGGATCTTTGGAACTTAGTATGTTTTTGTGAATTTTCTTCTTTGGGTTTTTGAAGTGGTGGTCAGTGGATTCTTTCAATTTCTATTTTACCCTTAGATTTTAGAATTTCTGGGCCATTTTCCTTGATGATTTCTTGGAGTATGGTATCTAAACTTTTTTTTAAATCATAGTTTTATGGGACACCAATTATTCTTTTACTTTCTCTTCTTGATCTACTTTCTATATCAGTTGTTTTTTGTGCTGAGATGTTTCATATTCTCTTCTATTATTTCAGCCTTTTGATTTTTTATTTATTATCTGTGGACATCATTAGCTTTCCTTTGTTCAATTCTTGT
The DNA here is from genome assembly GCF_027887165.1 of Monodelphis domestica. NCBI lineage: Eukaryota > Metazoa > Chordata > Mammalia > Didelphimorphia > Didelphidae > Monodelphis > Monodelphis domestica. The sequence continues at coordinate 380,576,599 of NC_077229.1, read as the reverse complement.
TCTTAATAAATTACTTTCTTCTATGAATTTTTGGATTCCTTTTTCTATTTGGCTTATCTTTTTTCATAGTTTTCTTAAATCACTCTTTTGTTTCTAATTTTTTCCTCATTATTGCTCATTTGGTTTTGATATACTTTTTAGGCTCTTCCAAAAGTTCATTTGTTATATTTTGTATTCATTTATTATATTTATTTTATTTCTTTGCTTCTTTTGAAGTAGGTGTTTTTACTGCACTGTCTTCTAAGAATGAGCCGAGATCTTCTCTGATCCCAAAATAACTATTTATAATTGGATTCTTTCACCTTTGCTTCCTCTTAAAAATATTTTGTAATTTTAGTAGGTATGCTAATAGACTTAATTATCTGGTTTTTGCTGTAATTCCAGGGTTCCTATTGAGCTGAAGTATGTTATCTCAGATTTTAGAATTTATTTTTCTGTGTTTTTTTTTCCCTGTGCCCTAATTAGTTTTTCCAGTTTTTATAGTCTAGGGTCAAATGTACTCCCAGTCCCCCTGCTCAGGCCTCAGGCCATGAGTAGCCTCAGACACTTTAATCAGAGCTTACCGGCAGTTCTGCCACTGCAAATGCAAGCATACAGCACATTTCTCCTTATGACAGCTGTCAGGTACTCCACTCCCCCAGAAGTGATCAGAGGTTAGGGGCCTCAATTCCTCAGAAACTACTCACCACTCAACGCTCCTTCCTTAATCCTTCTCTCCTACTTCTGAATCTCAGAATAGAGCAGGTCTCTAGACTTTCAAACCCATCACTTATTTGCTGTGAGGCTTGAGTTCTTGATCTTAGAATTTGACACATTTATATTCTGAATTACTCCTCTATTTAGTGGTCAATTTTCAGGTGTGGATGAGTAGGGTCCCTGGAACTGAAGCCTCAGGCCACATAGGTACTAGTAAGGCTTGCTGCCTATAGATTACACCAAAATCCTCCCCTGGGATATAGATTAGCAAATCAAGCAGACAAGGTAAGACTATCTGCTCTCCACCCAAGGCTTAGGACTTATTGATTCCTCAGCGTTTGCTCTTGGGTGCTTATTCCAATAGGTGGTGCTGAGGTCAGAAATGTCAAAGACCCCTTTTTTAAGATATGCTTTATTGCTGATTCTTCCATTTTTGCCATTTTTAACATTAATTTATGGAGTTATTTCTTATCTCTTGTTTGGGAGTTTGGAGATCTTCTACTCTATATTTTACACTGATATTCTACTCTTCCATCTTCCCACAGTTCCTGCATATTGTATCTTTTAAATACCAATCTGTGTAACAGTTACATATGGTGACTTTATTATGTACGTAGTATTCATTATACCTCAGTAACATAGTAAATATATATCAATGTCATAATGTAGTATACACATATTTATATGATATATAAATTATAACACAGAATATATATGTATTTGTATACATACATATTCTACATTGTGATAATTTCAAATGAAGAGATTTTGCTTTACATTTCTCTATTCCCCATAGAATTTTTGTAGTGTATAGTTAGCCACAAAGCCAGAAAAAAACATGTTACAAGTGTTCTCTACTTAAAGCTGAATGATCTTTGGTAAGCAATTAACCATTAAAGGGTCCAGGAAAGAAAGGCAATTTGGAACTATGCCCAAAAGGTAATAAAAGATTGCCTACCCTTTCATCCAGCAATAGCACTGCTGGGCTTATACCCCGAAGAGATAATAAGGAAAAAGATTTTTCAAGAATATTCATGGCTGAGCTCGTTGTGGTGGCCAAAAATTGGAAAATGAGGGGATGCTCTTCAATTGGGGAATGGCTTAACAAACTGTGGTATATGTTGGTGATGGAATACTATTGTGCTCAAATAAACAATGAACTGGAGGAATTCCGAGGGAACTGGAATGACCTCCAGGAATTGATGCAGAGTGAGAGGAGCAAAACCAGGAGAAAATTGTACATAGAGACTGATACACTGTAGCACAATCAAAAGTAATAAACTTCTCTAAGAGTAGCAATGCAATGATCCAGGACATTTCTGAAGGACTTGTGAGATAGAACACTATCCACATTCAGAGGAAGATCTGTGGGAGTAGAAACACAGGAGAAAAACAACTGCTCAATCACATGGGTCAATGGGGATATTATTGGTGTTATTAACCCTAAATGATCACCCTAGTGCAAATATCAATAATATGGAAATAGGTCTTGACCAATAACACATGTAAAACCAAGTGGAATTGTGCATCAGCTATGGGAGGGGATTTAGGGGAGGGAAGGAAAAGAGCATGATTTTTGTAATCCTGGAAAAATACTCTAAATTAATCAATTGAATAAAATTTTTAAAAAAGGGTCCAGGAAATCTGTGAGACCATAAGGCACAGATGAGGTGCTGCTCTGCATTCATGGAAGGTATTTCTTTATCAAAGAGTTCCTTACATCAAATGAAATCACAAGTCCAAATCCTAAACTTGTTCCTAGTATTGACATTGGTTGATACAATGGCAAACTATTCACACAAGCACTTGTGACTGATCTTTTTAAATATTTAAATATGTAAGTTAGAAAGGGAAATAATGCCCCCAAATGTTAATATGTACTCAATTGCTGGCTTTAATTATTGACACACTCTATCCCAGTAGATTTTGATTTAGAATTTCTCTCCTGATGTAAAAGATGAAGCAATTGCATTTTATTTTTTGTACTAGGGCAATTTAGAAGCAATTGAAAAAGTTGAGTATTAATGTAAATTCAACACTTCACATAGGCTTAGAGTCATTTCAAAGCGAATGTTCCTGGAGTTGAAATAGGAAAAAGAATAAAAATGTTTTCTGCGAGTATGAAAATGACAGATGATCTTGAAGTGACTAAATTAAATAATTTCTATTAAAATTGTACCAACAGAAACAATCTAAGGCTCTTATTTAAATAAAGCATATGTGCCTCTTTGTAAGAATGAATAATCCATGTTAGATATATTTGACCAAAAGGAAAGGGGTTTGACTTTGTATTTGAAGGAAAGATGCTTCTCTTATTACTCATCCTCCCCACTCCCACTCCCCATTACTCTTCTTGTTGTTTGTCCTTCATTTTCAAAACCAGTTCAATCATGGAGTGATATCTTGACGTGCTTGAATTGGATTTAAGTGAGGTAGAGTAACACAAAGTCATCAATCTCATTCTATCTTCTAGAATCATCAGCAAGGCCAAAGTCAGTATGACTGGCAGTTGCTTGGGATAAAGAGGATGAACTTAATGTATTTGATGTCTGTCTGACCAAGCTCTAAGTACCTGATTCAGTCACCTTCACATTTGTTTGATCTCTTTTGATACTTTTAATTCTATGAGTTTCAAGAATGGAATAGTTTTCAAAGAAAAGATTTGTAACAGTTATATCTCTTAAAGGTAGCAATTTGATTACTTTTAGAGATATTAGAGTAACTTTTAGTGTGAATAAAGATTTAAAAATCATTTAATTCCACAGTAAACCAGAATCAGGCAAACCAAAACACAAAGAAAACAATACATATTGCCAAAATCAATGAATTATTATTGTAAGAGAGGTTAATTAATCCTCAGAATATAAGCAAAAGGGAAATTTTTATCTTGGAAACTCATTTTTTTCTTTCAAGGATATATTCAACCATTGTCAGAATGCACCTATAATAGAAAAGAAAAGTAAGAATCATCAGCAAAGTATAAAACATATATTTAAATATATTTGTGATTTTTTTCCTACTGTTATTGTGCTAAAAAATCTTTCCCTCATTAAGAGGATGATTAATTATGATGAACATATCGAAACAGTTATATTCTTTATATATATATATGTATACATATATATTCTGGGATAGATTTAAGATGAAAGTGGATTGCTAAAACTTGACTTAATATACATGTCATAAAATTTAGTAAATTTATATAAGATATTAAAAATGTATTACAATTACATGAGAACTTATCTGACTTAAGCTTTATTGAAGTAGCATATTATTCAAAATTGACTCAGAAAATTGGTTGTTCCTCAACTGCATGCCTTATATATGATATGACGTGGTTTCAAGATGAATGAAATAGTATTAGTCAAAGCTTTGAGAAGTTTATGCCAAACAAGTCATTGCCAAAAAGGAAGACATATCAGACATTAATTTTAAAGGTCTAAAAAGTTGTAAAGTTTATTGTACAAGTTAACAGATTTTTATTATTTTACTTTGTAACAGTTAATTTACATACTATTGTGTATCTATGCTAACTTAAGTATCAAAATACATGCGGAAAGAAAATTGGACATTTCATGTACTGTGTAATTCAAACGATCAGCATTGCTTCCTCAACCACTATCATTCTTCAGAAACTATGGAGATAGCCTAGAACCTTGAACTGAAATCCTGGGGAAGAGCTGTTCTGTATAAATGACCAACATGGGACTGGTAGCCATCACTGAGGCAAGAAATCACTCTGGAGAAAGGGCCTACCTCCTCAGTATCTCAGTCAGAAACTACTAACAGGAAAACACAAGGACCCAAGAGTAGCAAGACACTACAGACCACCAGTCTTGCTTTAAGCACAGTCCACATAACCATTTCTCAGAAAGGAACTTCTATGAAGATGGGTCTTAGCAACTGCTACTATGAGTACTAAAATCACAGTGCTGAAGACAAAAAAGGAACATTCTGGCTATGCAAAATTCTTTGCATTGTCAGATAGTTTAACATCAGAAACTGAAATGATCTTTTGTGGTGGAAATAAAATTAAATAAGATTCATTACTCTATCTTAATAACATTTATGACATATGCTTCCTTGTCTCCATTAATATTGTCACCTTTCTGATTGAAGCCCTTGTCACCTGATGCCTGAAGTATTACAATAGCCATCTGGATGTTCTTCTTTCAAGTCTCTCTATTTTAACAATCCCTCCCTGAGCCCTAATCAACTGTTAAATCATTTACCATTTGATAAATTTGGATGGCTCCATATTACCTCAAATATAAAAATATAAAATAAACAAATCAAGCTTAAAACATTTTGTCTGAATTTTATATCCTTTCATGACCTGGCCCCTTCCTACCTTTCCATTCTTCATACAATTTCTTTCCCTTCATGTGTTTTGTGATACAAATTTCCTTGTTGTTCCCCATACATATATTCCACTTCCCATTTCCATGCCTTTTAATTAAATGTGCTGCCCTATACTAGAATTCCATCTGTCTCCTGGTTTCTCTGATTTCTTTCTAGTCCTCACTAGAATCTTACCATTTTCACACACACACAAAAAAAACAAAACAAAAAAAAACTTTTCAGAATCCTCCTTATTACTAGTGGCTTCCCTCTGTTTAGAACCTCCAATTTATCCTGAATACATTGTGTTTGTTTATGGTTATTTGCATGATATCTCTTCAATTATAATGGGTAAGCTCCTTGAAAGCATGTCTTTTACCTTTCAGTGTAAATCCAGCACAATGCTTAGTTCATATCGGAAAATTAAGGAATGATTGTTGATTTGACTTAACTTGTTTTATGATTGCTCCCTAAAAAAATATTTTGCCTTTTCATTTGACTTTCAGCTGAAACTTTCTCTTTTGGAAAGAAATATTAGAATGTGAATTCTTTAAGAGCATGTACTATTTTACTTTTAAAATTTAGATCTCCAGAACTTGTATGAAGTGATACAAAATGAAGTGAATAAAATCTGAAACCTTTGTACACAAACAAAAATAATATATTATGATCAACTGTGAATCATTAAACTAGTATCAATAGGTAACTTTTAAATACCTTGACACCAGTTAATATTTTGTTTAATACTTGAAACATACTTGAAGGGATTCAGAACAAATCTAAGACACTTGGGACCTCCCTCCCCCCCAAAAAAACCCAGATATGCACCACCATAGAATGGACAGACTAAATTCAAAGGAAGATTGAAACATATCATTCTTTACTTTATTTCCTCCATGAACTTTTCTCTAGGGAAGTCAATGTGTGTCTCCTTTCACAGAATGAGGAACATAGAAATATATGTAGTATCAAAATATATGTACAATATATGACCTATATCATATTGCCTGCCTTTTTGGGGAAAAGGAAGTGGTGGGAGGGCAAGAGAGAGAGAATATGAATTTCAAAATATCAAAAAAGAGAATATTTAAAAGTTTCTATTCTTATGTAATCTGGAAAATAAACATTTATTATTTAGAAACTATAAGAATAGGGGTAGAGGCTTCTGATTATGTTTATATCTGATTATGATTATATCTGATTATGATATCATAAAATTATTTTATCATTACTTTAGGTAATATGTTTATTTATAAAAATTTACTCAACTTCTAAAGATAAGTTGTTTCATCCTGAATTTTGCAAGCTTTTGATTTGATTATTATAGAGAAATATTTAGAGAAAATATTTATAAGAAATAAATAGAAAGTAGACATAGAATATACATATATGCATACATATATTACAATTATGTTATTCTGCATCAAGATTTTTTTTGTTTTATTTTTGTCTTTGTAGGTACATATATGTAGATATGTTCCTCATCAAAAGTATTACACATTTTGCATCAGAAGAATTTTTGTGTCTGATAAAGTACCTAGTTATGAGAAAAAAAAAAAACAAGAAGGCATTTGGAAAATGTTAGATTACTTGGAGAGTTTTATGTTCATGAAATTGTTTTGGAAATATCAATGGGTGTTTAGTATAACATGACAAGGTTTTAAATTCTCAGCAAGGGTATGAGAAATTGAATGAATGGCCCAACTATATTCACTTAGAATTTTGTCCACTATACAGCATGAATGATTTTTATGCTTTGTGTATCCAGCTATCCATGTGAAATTGGAATATATATATGAAAAATTTAAAAAACAGAAAGTTTGCAAGGTGTAATATTTGATGAATGACTTAAAATTATATTCAAAATAGAAAAATACAAATAATGTTTTGCTTTCAACATTTCTTAAATGTGTCAATTAATGCAAGAAATGAAATTAAGAATTTCTCCAAATATTTATTCCATTGAGAAACTTAAATTTATGGAGCAATAATACGCTTACCCAAACTTTCCTGCATAAAATTCCTTACAGTAGATAAAGTTAGCATATAATAGTGATAGAATAATTGAGGGAAGTTTATTATTTTGGGGGAAGTAGTTAGAAATTAGATTAGTAGACTAGTAACTATAATAAAAATAAATGACCTTGGGAAGGGCACAAAAAATAAGGCGGGCTATTGTGGAAAGGAAAACTAAAGCAAGTTCTGGACTTTTTGCCAATCAGGTGGAACAAACAGCAGTTGAAATGTTAGGGAGAATATATTGACAAGACTGACAGTTGGTGGGGGAAGGGGCAATTGAGAGTGGCAGTTGGTCTTGTGACAAGCACTTCCTTCCTGGCCCTGGAATTGGAAGGAGCCTCTCTTCCTGTATCTGGATTGAAGTGCCTCTATTCCTGAATTTCCCAACTGTGTGCTCTACCTGGATTCCTGTGATTGTGTTCATCAGACAAAAGGACTTAAGGGAAGCAGTTTGGACTGTAAGGCCAGTCTTTAGGGGCATCAGCCTGAAGAGATAGGCCCAATAATTTCTTAAGGTCAGAACTTTTCTATATCTGGCTGTCTATTGCTAAGACTTTAAACTTAAGAAAACTAGCATGGATTAGCATAGACAGGTAGAACAGAAATCCTCCACCAACCTGTGAAGCCTGGCCTCAGCTCAAAAGCCAAGAGAGACTCAAACCCCATTTAGGGAAATCCCTTTCCCCTCTTCCCTGATACCTCCCTAATCAAAACTTGTTACTAAAATTTATCTTTATTTGAATATCACAGTTAGATAAGAGGACTAATATTTCAGGGGACATAGAGGGAACTGAACCTCAGGACAGTAATTCAACTATAAATGGTCCTTATTGGACCCCTGCTGGGCGAACTTGGTCAGGGGGAGGCTTGTCCCTCAAGAGTGTCCGTGCTTACCTGCTCTGGGGTATCTGCAATATCATTCTATAGAGAAGACGTCCCCTCAGGCTATCATAAGTGGTCCATTTCTCAGGAACACAATTTTTCAAAATTAGCTTCTCAGCAGGGGGCATCTCTCTCCTTTTACCTCACTGGCAGCCATATTCCTCTCTTCCTTCAACTTCTCCTTTCTTGTTACAAACCTTTAGTATTCCCTGTTCTTCAATCCCACCCATTTTCCCTAATAAATATTACGTGCCACATCCCCTCCAATATTTATTACATTCCTTTGCTGTCATGTTAGCCAATCTGCTAGATATGAAGCAGTATCTCAGAATTGTTTTGAATTGCATTTCTCTAATTATAGGAGATTTAGACCACTTTTTCATGTGCTTATCAATAGTTTTGATTTCTTTATCTGAAAATTGTCTATTCATGTCCCTTGCCCATATATCAATTGGGGAATGGATTGCTTTTTGTGCAATTGATTTAGCTCCTTATAAATGTGCATAATTAGACCTTTGTCAGAGGTTTTTGTTATAAAGATTTTTTCCCCAATTTGTTATTTCCCTTCTTATTTTGGTTGCATTGCTTTTGTTTGTACAAACCCTTTTAAATTTAATGTGATTAAATTATTGATTTTACATTTTGTAATATTTGTAACTCTTGCTTGGTTTTAAAATCTTTCCTTTCCCATAGATGACAGGTGGACTATTTTATGTTCACCTAATTTACTTATAATTTCCTTCTTTATATCCAAGTCATTCACCCATTCTGAGTTTATCTTGGTGTAGGATGTGAGATGTTGCTCTAAATGTAATCTCTCCCATACTGTTTTCCAATTTTCCCAGCTGTTTTTGTCAAATAGTGGGTTTTTGTCCCAAAAGGTGGGTTTATCACACACTGCCTTGCTTAGTTCATTTACCCCAATTCTATTCTCCTGATCCTCCCTTCTGTTTCTTAACTAGTACAGTTATAAGGAAAAGTTAAGTTAAGGAGGAAAGGATGTAAGTTTGCAAAGGGGAGTGGCATGAGACTGGCAGAAAGGATTCTGGAACTTTGAAGGAAGTATTATACTGGTACTGAGACTGTTAGCTGTCTTTTTCTGGAGATATCTGGAGGCGTGGCTGTTTTTCCTTAATGGCTGATCCTATCCTTGTTTCTGTCTTGCTTGATGTCTTGTGTGCTGTATTTCATTGAAGCAGAACCTGGTGGTCCTGACCAACTGTCTTCAGAGTTTGTGGGAACAGATGTAGGTCCTTTTGGATCTAGGATCTTCCCTGAGCCCCACTAAGCTTACACAGACCAGTTCCTTATACAAACTAAGGAGGTTTTTAGTTGTAGCTTAGCCAAGAACAGGGATTGGGAGTTGTTTGGAAGAGAGTAGGGGATTAGATAACCCACTCTATGAAGACTTTCCTTGTGGAGACATTAGATCTTTGGGGGTATTAGTTAGAAATTTAGTTATAGGATTATACCATACCCTTTTTACCTATTCTTTTTAATTAAACCTACTTTCCCATTTCACTGAATGGTCTTTATGTGATCTCAGCCTAGGCTCTGCCCTGGTCAGAGTGTCTGTTAGCCTTTTCAGCCCATAGTCAACCTACTGGCACTGGCTCAAAACAATCCATTCAAACCATCTCAAAACCCTCTCCCTTTTTACAGTGGCAAGTCATATGGTCTGATCCTGATAATATCTAAGGTTTGGGGTTTAAAATCACTGTGGGGTTTGTGTTGTGTGGTGGTAAGTCCTGAGACAGACTCTGTAGCCAGTTAGCCTCAACTGCTCAGAATTTTGATAGGCTGGGAAATTTTCCTGCTAGAGAACAGCTGTCACTCAAACTAGCAGACTGTAAAATTCTCACAGTGACTGCTAGAAGGGAGCTGTCAGTTAAATAAGCCTGACTGATAGAATCTTGACAAAGGCTTATATTTTCAGGCTATACACTTTGTATTTCAAAGTGGCTGGAAAATTTTCAGTCATTATTTTTTTAAATTAAATTAAATTAAATTTTATTAATTTTATTTTTTATTATTTGAATTAATTTATTTAGTCGATTTAGAACATTATTCCTTGGTTACAATAATTACATTATTTCTCTCCTTCCCTACCACCCACTCTTCCCGCAGCTGAAGCTGAATTTCATTGGGTACTACTTGTCATTATTAGATTATAATATCATATAATATATACATATATAATATATGTAGGATTATATTATCAGTCATTATTACATAAAATACTTTTCTAATACATCATGCTATAGTGGATTACAGAAGTTCTCTATGTAAATTTATTTCTAATACTGTACTTGTTCCTAAATATTATTCCAGGGTTGTTTTATGACTTACTAGCTTGGGATGTGATAAAACCTGTCATGATATTAACACTGCATAGGGCGTGTTCCTACATACATGTAATATTATTGGCTTTTGGTTTTGTACGCATGTTTAGATGGATTTTCATTGTTATTCTATATAAGACCAAGGTTGTTTTTATCACATTGTTTAGAGATTCTGAGCTGAAGCAGATGGTGATATTGTTACAATCTAGGCTTGATGATATGTAGAAATGTTATTCTACTGCTCTTTTAAATGCAACTATTAATGTGAATGGTATTGTTAATGGAAACAATACTGACGTAAATGCTACTGGTCATCTAGCAGAGGGAAGTGCTAAAAAAACAAAAAAGTCTGGGCTAGAAAGGGAAACTGAAGAACTGGTTACAAAACCTGCTTCTTTGTTTCCTTTAAGAGATTTACTCTATGTTTCTCCAGACAATGGGATTATTCATTTAAAATCCCATAAATTACTTTCATCTGCAGAATTAGATTCAATTAAGAGGAGAACCCCTAGATACTTTGACAAACCCCATAAAGTCATGTGCAAATTTAAGTATGCCATCAAAATATTTGACTCCGCTTTTGCTGATTTTGCACTTGTGATGGAAGAACTACTAACTAGAAGAGAGAGGGAGAAGTTTATAGAAGAAACCTGTAATAATCCTGCATTAACAGTATGGCCATATGATTTTGAGGACCTTGAATTAAATTCAGTCCATAATTATAGAATTTTAAAACAAATAACACAGGTAATAATAGAAGTAATAAAGGCAAATGCAAAAAGCCCTGGCAGCTGGTAGAAATTTGAGCATATTAGGCAAGAAATTGGGGAATCATCTGTAGCATTTCTGGATAAACTGATGGATTCTGCAGAAATGCAATTAGGGCTTGATGTATTATTTGAGGAGACAATTGCACACATAAAAAAGATAGTTTGCAAAGTATGCATTTAGTATGATAAAGATTTTTTTTTTTAAATAGCTGACCTGATTGGGAAACAAGTCTGGAAGATCTTAAGAGAATTACCAGCTATAATTATTTGACTGATGAGGATAAAGGGTACAGATTAAAAAATAGTATTAATGGAGATTAAAAAAAATATATAGGAAGAAAATTTAAAAAAAAAGAAAAAGATAGCGAGATAAAGGAAATTAAAGGGGGTAGCTGCATTGATCAGTACAGCCTAAAAATCAATATGTTCCTAGGGAAAGAAGATCTGAATTTAGAAAAATAAGAAGGTCCTAGATTTCGTGTGTGTGTGTGTGTGTGTGTGTGTGTGTGTGTGTGTGTGTGTGTGTTATCATTGGGGTCATTTTGTAAGGGATTGTAGCTATAGGGAAGAATTCTCTAGACAATTGAATAAAGGAAATTGATTTAATAATGGATGGAGACAGAATTCTAATGGGTAGAATAATAATTTTAATAATGAAAATAGATATCAAGGGCAGGTTAATGCAAATGGTTGTCCCAATGTTTACTATCAAGGGGTTCAATCCCCTGACCTAAATACTATGACGGAGTGCATAATTCTGGAGTCAGACCTAAATTTAGCCAAGTAGTTGGTAACCAGAAGGGAGATCAGAAAAGGGTGCCTGTTCCTTATGAAGGTTTACCCAAAATTCTCCAGTGTTGAGTAAATCATTTGAAAATGGTTTTATGGCTATGAATATTGAATGTGTTTAAAATAATGTGAATGAATCAGTGAATAATGTAACTGAAACAAAAGAAAATGTATTAATGTTAATGAATGTGGAGAACAAGAAAATTTTGATGTACTAATAGGTGAAAATTCTAAGGAATATTTAATGATGGAAAATAATGAAGAATGTAAAATAGATAAAGAAAATGTGATTGTGAATGTGAATAATGGAACTGATGTAGAAGTCAAGGGGACCAATGAGTGTAGTGTTAAATTTGAGGAATGTGATAAAGATGTAAAATCCTGGCAAGGTCATGCAATTCAAGCAGATGTGTGTTTGGATTGACAGCAGATGACTGAGCTTTGCACTGATTTCACTGTGTTAGCTGTGTTGGTGGAAACATTCCAACCACCAAATAGGACAGAACCGCAGGTGTCTCTGACTATTAGAGACCAAATCTATGATCTTCTAGTTGATACTGGTGCAATCAAATCAGTGTTACAAACTCTTCCTGAAAATTGGAGAGCTATTGGCAAAATGGAAGTAGTGGAAGCTCCTGGAAGACCACAAAGCATAGCAAAATTGCAATCCAAGTTGGTTTCTTTAGGTCCATTAATGGTAGAGCATGCTTTTCTCTGTATGCCAGGTTGCCCAATGAATCTCTGAGGAAGGGATTTTTTGTGTAAATTGAGGGCAATGATTCATTGTACTCCTACTGGCAAAATTTCATTACAGCTTCCAGAAGAATCATTGAAAGCCTTTACAATGTTTTTCTTATATTCAGTGGGTGAGTTCATCTCATTCCCAGTAAGAGTTATGATTACCACCTGTGTTTTCCCCATCATTTTGATTTCCTCTCCTAGTCCTGCCATTTCTTCTTTCATTATTTCATTCTACACCAGCATTTTGTTTTGAATCAGTCCCCCTAATCGCTACCCTTGTTTTACTTCCCTCTCCATCCCTTCATTCTTATTCATTTTTTCTTTAGGGTCTATTAAGTTCCTTTCCCCATCTCTCTCCTGCCTTTTTGGTACTCCCTGCCCCACTCCACCCCCTTGGTTTTTCCCTCTCAATTTTTCTGTATAAGATAGATTTTGGTTACCCAATGTATCTAGATCCTCTTCCATCTCAGAATTGATTCCACTGAGAGTAAGGTTTAAGTATTACCTATTAGAAATCTTTTCCTCTCCTTCTAATAATACTATTCTTCCCCTACCCTTCCCACATGTCTCTTTTTGTGGTATAGATTACCCTATTTTTCAGGACTGGACAAAAGATGAGACCCAAGGGAATATTGAACCTATGTATGTGAGATTCGATATTTCAAAACACCTCAGGAATATGGCTATAGATTTTAATTTTTTTTTAATAATTCCTTCTTTATATTAATTCTCTTTTTTCATATAAGTGCTGCTATAACACTAGACTGTGTGTTCCCTAAGGACTTGGATAGCCAAAATAAAAATAGTAATCACTAATGTAAATAGAAATTATATATAAATGTGTTATTATAAATATATTATTATTATATTGGCAATAAGAAAAAAACTTATTTTCTCATGGTATCTTGTGCAAAGAGACAATTAGAATCTCTTAATTTATATTTAAAGTAATCAAGCATCAAGCTTTAATTTAATCAAAATAAGAACTTAAAGTACCCCTACTTGGTACCTAGCTAATCATTAAGTAAAAGAGTTCACAAGTCATTTACTAAAGAAAGTTCATACCTCGAAACACCACTGCCCCCTCTGGATAGTGGTAGGAAAATTGAAAGAATTTGATTGCTTCCCATGAAGTAGGGGAGCCACAGAAAGTGACATTGAGAAAACTACTTTAAAAAGGCCAGCCCAAGGATTCATTCATTCATTCTGATTTGGTGAGCTGTGGTGAAAGGAGACTCTTGGAGACAGTTACTTTTTCCTGGACTCATCATGGACTGAGGCATTCTATGCTGGAGAGGTTTGTTGGATGAGTGACTTGGGCTGAAGGAAGAGGTTTGTGTTGGTGGATTTCTGGATGAAGAAGCCACCAGGACTTTCACATAGAGATAAAGACATGAGGGAGCCCTTGACAGGTGCCGAGCTAGACTTCACCAGAGCAACACTTAGGGTGGTAGGCTAGACAATTCTCTACCTCCTTTCTACATTTCTCACTTTAATATCTCTACCTTGTTGTAAATAAAAGCTACTAACAGCTTTTTTTCTTTCTTAAGGGTTAATATTTTATAAATGGCAACCACAATCTTACTTTTATAGCTCTCATATTTAGTCAAACCTAATTTCAAATCTTACATTTGCATATTATCACTATTCAAAAATGGTATTTTACTTCAATCCAAATGCTTACAAATGTGTTTGACAATTTAAGTCAAATTGAGTTATCTGGGCAAAAAATCTTATATGACAGAGTATGAATCTTCTTCACATAACCATTATAAATGGCCATAGTAAAAAAGCAACAGAGTCTTTTAGGTACTTTATTGGTCTAATTTTCCATATAAATATCGAGGACAAAAAGGATGAGTATATGCAACCATTAACATCAAGCAACAAGTAGCATTAGTCCATATTAAAGACCTATATATATGCATATGAACACATATACACACATGGTATGTATTATTCCACACATAAGATTCAAAACTCCTGATTGAAAAAAACATTCATTTATTTATATCAATATTTTCTTCAAAATATTTTGGAAAGTAATTTGTTTCTATTAAGAAACATTATAATGGGAGATGACCTTTATGTAAGGGGATTTAGAGCAGCACTTTTTAAAATTTAAATTAAATTATTTAGTCAATTTAGAACATTATTCCTTGGTTAAAAGAATCATATTATCTCCCTCTCTCCCCTCCTTCTCCCCTCCCATAGCTGGCTTGCAATTTCACTAGGTATTACATGTACCCTTGATCAAAATCTATTTCCATGTTGTTGGTGTTTATATTAGGATGTTCATTTAGAGTCTACTTCCCCAACCATATCCCCTTGACCCATGTAGTCAAGCAGTTGTTTTTGTTTTTGTTTTTGTTTTTCTGTGTTTCTACTCCCACAGTTTTTCCTCTGAATGTGGATAGGTTTTTTTTTTCCTTGTAGATCCCTCCAAGTAGTTCAGGATCACTGCATTGCCATTAATGGAGAAGTCCATTACATTCAATTGTACCAAAGTGTATGGGTCTCTGGGTACAATGTTCTCCTAGTTCTGCTCCTTTCATTCCTCATCAATTCCTGGAAGTCATTTCAGTTCACATCAAATTCCTCCTGTTTATTATTCCTTTTAGCACAATAGTATTCTATCACCAACATATACCACAATTTGTTCAGCCATTCCCCAATTGAAGGGCATCCCCTCATTTTCCAATTTTTGGCCACCACAAAGAGTACAGCTATGAATATTCTTATACAAGTCTTTTTCCTTATTATCTCTTTGGGGTACAAACCCAGCAGTGCTATGGCTGGATCAAAGGGCTGACAGTTTATTATCGCCCATTGGACAGAGTTCCAAATTGCCCTCCAGAATGGTTGGATTAATTCACAACTCCACCAGCAATGCATTAATGTAACAACTTTGCCACATCCCCTCCAGCATTCATAACTTTCCTTTGCTGTGATGTTAGCCAATCTGCTAGGCTTAAAGTAATACCTCAGAGTATTTTGATTTCCATCTCTCTGATTATAAGAGATTTAGAACACTTTTTCATGTGCTTATTAATAGTTTTGATTTCTTTAACTGAAAATTGCCTATTCATGTACCTTGTCCTTTTATCAATTAGAGAATGGCTTGATTTTTTAATACAATTGGTTTAGTATATTTTATAAATTTGAGTATATAGACCTTTGTCAGAGGTTTTTGTAATAAATATTGTTTCTCAATTTGTTGCTTCCCTTCTAATTTTGATTGCATTGGTTTTGTTTGTACAAAAATGTTCTAATTTGATGTAATCAAAATTATTGATTTTACATTTTGTGTTTTTTTCTAGCTCTTGCTTGGTTTTAAATCCTTTCCTTTCCCAAAGATCTGACATGTATACTATTCTGCGTTCACCTAATCTGTGTTCACCTAAATTATAATTTCCTTCTTTATATTCAAGTCATTCACCCATTCTAAGTTTATCTTGGTGTTTGGTGTCAGATGTTGATCCAAACCAAATCTCTCCCATACTGCTTTCCAATTCTCCCAGCAGTTTGTATTAAATTGTGGATTTTGGTCACCAAAGTTGGGATTTTTGGGCTTATCATAGACTGTCTTTCTGGGGTCACTTACCCCAAGTCTATTCCACTGATCCCCCTTTTTGTCTCTTAGCCAGTACCAAATTGTTTTGATGACCACTGCTTTATAGTATAGGCTGAGATCTGGGACTACAAGGCCTTCTTCCTTCCCATTTTCCCTATTATTTCCCTGGATATCTTTGATCTTTTGTTCTTCCAAATGAACTTTGTTATGGTTTTTTCTAATTCAGTAAAAAAAAAAATTGGTAGTTCAATGGGTATGGCCCTAAATAAGTAAATCAATTTGGGTAAGATTGTTATTTTTATTACGTTGACTCATCTTGCCCATGAGAAATCAATGTTTTTCCAATTGTTTAGATCTAGTTTTAATGGTGGGTAGAGTGTTTTGAAGTTGTGTTCATATAGTTCCTGTGTTTGTCTCGGCAGATAGATTCCTAAGTATTTTATATTGTATAGGGTGATTTTAAATGGAATTTCTCTTTCTAATTCTTGCTGCTGACATGGGTTGGAGATATATAGAAATGCTGATGACTTATGTGGATTTATTTTTTATCTTGCAACTTTGCAAAAGTTGGTGATTGTTTCGACTAGCTTTTTGGTTTATTCTTCAGGATTCTTTAAGACCATCAGATCATCAACAAACAGTGATAGCTTAATCTCCTCATTGCCTATTTTAATATCTTCAAATTATTTTTCTTCTCTAATTGCTACACCTAGTGTTTCTAGTACAATGTTAAATACTTGAGGTGATAATGGGCATCCTTCTTTCACTCCTTATCTTTTTGAGAAGGCTTCTAATTTGTCCCCATTGCAAATGATGTTTGCTGATGGTTTTAGATATATACTATTTATATTTTTAGGAAAGGCCCTTGTATTCTTATGCTTTCTAGTGTTTTTAATAGGAATAGGTGTTGTATTTTATCAAAGGCTTTTTCTGCATTTATTGAGATTATCATGTGATTTTTGTCAGTTTGCTTGTTAATATGATCACTTATGTAAATCTTGAAATATCTCATACTTGCAAATGTTAAAAATTTTCCCATCGGGGAATTTTTAATTGGAACAAATTCCCTACTGAGAAACATTCCCCATTTTTGATGTGAGAACTCGCCAGGATCAGAAATGGGAGGACCTCTACTCCACCTGTACTTAAGACTGCTTTAGGGGAGAAAACTCCTTGCTATGGGAGGACCCCTACTCTACCTGTACTTAAGACTGCTTTAGGAGAGAAAACTCCTTGCTAAACAATGAAAGTACTTGGACCCATGCTTATAATACAGCAAGGCGTTCTTTGAGCCAGGCCTGTTTTTAGAATTGATACAATGGGATGCTAGGTACCTAAAAGGGTCGGGAACATTTTCTCTTGATGAGATTAGTTGACTCAGCTGTGTTTTCTCTCATTCAGACTTACTGAGGAGATTGGTCGACTTAGAAGGAATTTAGATGGGCAGTCCTTTGGAAAGCATCTACAGTGATTGGTAGATGTAGGGACTTAGGGGAGATGACATGAGAAAAATCCCTATATAAGAAAAAGCAGAATCTCTTGAGGATATATCCTTTTGGAGAAATCCTTTTGGAGGATCTCTGATGAGGATCACTTGGGAAGAATCTCTTGAGAGAGAGAAGGGAAGCTCTTGGAGGACAATCTCTAAGGAGGTCTCGCTGGAGCTCATCTAACGGGACTCTATCCCTCTGGAGGCTCTGGAGAGAGGCCCTTTGGAATAGTCTCTGGCTGGAAGGCTCTCTGGTGAAGTCAGCTGAGATGGAGCTGGCCTGGTGTCACTAGAATCCTTGTTTAGGCAGACCTTGTGGTGAGTGTTAAAAGACTGACTGACTGATTCTCTCTCTTAAGACTCAGGTCTAGGCCATATTGGCTTGAGGCCCTTCATAATTATTCCTTTCCTACTCTTTCTCTCTTTCTCTAATTCCTCATTATATTATTAATTAAAAATCTCTATAAAACCTAGTTATCTTGGGAATTTGAATAATTGGGAATATTTCCCTGGCGACCACCTTATATTTGATTTAAAAACCAAGACACTGTAGTGAAACATATTTTCTGCGGTCAAATTTACTCACCCTCTCTTATATCTATCACAATTTATATCTTCCACCATTTTAACTCACTACAGTTTATGGGCTTCACTATTTTAAATCTCACACTTATGTGGATGGTTTTCCTAATACTGAACCATCGTTGCAATCCTAGTATGAATCCTACCTGGTCATAGTGAATAACCCTCTTGATCACTTGCTGGAGTCTTTTTGTGAGTATCCTATTTAAGATTTTTGCATCTATATTCATTAAGGAGAGTGGCTTATAGTTTTCTTTCTTCATTTTTGACCTGCCTAGCTTTTGAATCAGTACCATATTTGTGTAATAAAAGGAATTTGGTAGAACTCCTTCTTTGCTTATTCTGTCAAATAGTTTGTATAATATTGGAATTAGTTGTTCTTTGAATGTTTCATAGAATTCATTTGTGAATCCATCTGGACCTGGGAATTTTTTCTTAGGGAGTTCTTTGATGATTTGTTCAATTTCTTTTTCTGATATGGGTTTTTTTAGGAGGTCTATTTCTTCCTCTGTTTGTCTAGGCAATTTATATTTTTGTAAATATTCATCCATATATTTTATTTGTTTTTTTCAAATTACCAGCTTCTATTCTTATTTATTAAATCAATAGTTCTTTGACTTTAATTTTATGAATTTCTCCTTTGTTTTTTAGGATCTTTAATTTAGTCTTCATCTGAGGATTTTCAATTTGTACACTTCCTAATTTTTTAATTTGTATGCCCAATTCATGGACCTCTGCCCTCTCTAATTTGTTAATATATGAATTCAAGGATATAAATTTCCCCTGGAGTACTGCTTTGGCTGCATACCATAGATTTTGAAAGGATGTCTCATCATTTTCATTTTCTTCAGTGAAATTATTATTTCTAGGATTTGTTCTTTCACTGATTTTGGAGATTCATATTGTCTAATTTCCAATTAATTTTTAATTTGCCTCTCCATGTACCCTAACTAATTATTGTTTTCATTGTATTGTGATCTGAGATGCTTGCATTTATTATTTTTGCTCTTTAGCACTTGTTTACAACGTTTGTATATCCTAGTACATGGTCAATCTTTGTGACTGTACCATGTAGTGCTGAAAAGAAGGTGTGTTCTTTTGTCCCTATTTATTTTTCTCCACATATCTACTAACTCTAATTTTTTCTAAGATTTCATTCACTTCTTCTACCTCTTTCTTATTTATTTTTTTCCTTTGATTTATCTAATTCCTATAGAGGAAGGTTCAGGTCTCCTACTAGTATAGTTTTTCTATTTATATCATCCTTCATCTCTACTAGTTTCTCCTTTAGAAATTTAGATGCTATGCCATTTGGTGCATATATGTTGAGTACTGATATTTCCTCATTGTCTATATTGCTTTTTTATCAGGATGTAATTACCTTCCCTGTCTATTTCAACTAGATCTATTTTTACTTTTGCTTTGTCAGATATTATGATTGCAACTCCTAAGTTTTTTGTTTTTTTTTGTCAGTTGATACCCAATAGATTTGGCTCCTTCTTCTTTACTTTACCCTATGCATGTCTACCTTCCTCATGTGTGTTTCTTGTAGATAGAATATGGTAAGGTTTTGGTTACTCAGCCACTCTAATATTCACTTGAATTTTATGGGTGAGTTCATTCCATTCACATTCAGAGTTATGATTATCAGCTGTGTATTTCCCAACATTTTGATTTCCACTCCTAGTCCTGCCTTTTCTTCTTTCACTATTTCTTTCTACACCAATGTTTTTTTAATCAATTCCCCTAATTCCCACCCTTATTTTACTTCTCTTTCTTCCCTGCTCCCTTCTTATTCCCCACTTATTTTCTTTACAGTCTTTTAAAACTACCCCCTGCCCTCTCCCTCCCTTGTACTGCTTCCCTCCCCACAAGTCCATTTGCTATCCTTCTAATTCCCTATAGGGCACAAATCAATTCTCTGCCCCAATGTATTTGATTGTTCTTCCCTTCATTAGTCAATTTCAATGCATGTAAGAGTTAAGTATTTCCAATCTCCAACCTCTTTACCCTTCTAGTGTATTGATATTCTCTCCCCTCCTGACATGAGTTTCTTTGTGACATATAAATTTACCCCATTTTTTCTTTTCTCGTTTCTTTTAGTATTAACCCCCTTTTTTAGCTCCAGTTGTATATATATATATATATGTATATATTTATATACATGTATATGTATTTATGTATATATATGTATATATTTATATACATGTATATGTATTTATGTATACATATATCTATATACACATTTATGTCTTATCATTTCATCCTTTACAGTTTGTCACTGTGTAATTCTTCTAGCTGTCCATGTGATAATAACATTTTTTAAGAGTTACCAATGACCTCTTTTCTTACAGGGATACATATTATTTTAACTCATTAGGTCTCTTAAAAAAAGTATATTTTTGGTTGCTTTGGTTTTGTTTTTCTTTTTTTCCTCTTTCTTAATTACCCTTTGATGACTCTCTGGAGTTCTTTTCTGGGGCATCAAATTTTCTGTTCAGGTCTGGTCTTTTCTTTAGAAATGCTTAGAATTTCATTTTGTTAAATGACCATACTTTCCCTTGTAAGAATATAGTCAGTTTTGCTGGGTAATTGTTTCTTGGTTGTAGACGTATTTCCCTTGCTTTCTGGAATTCTTTCTATCACCAAATTTGCCAATCTGTTCATAAAATTGGTCACTTTGGTACCCAGGGAATTGTGGACTCTGTTAAGAGAGAATGGATAGCCCCTAGTATAATGACCATAGCCTTTAAAGTGTGGTCAGCCTGCTCTACCTGTCAAGCATATAACCAACATGCCTTTCATGGCAAAGTCTTTGGTGGGTGTCCTCTGGCTTACATACCTTTTGAACACCTGCGGATAGATTTTATAACAATGCCAAAGGCTAGACAATATAAATTTTGTCTAGTCATAGTAGACCAACTCACTAGATGGCCAGAAGCATTTCTTACGACCTGAGCCACAAGGGCTTTTGTTGGTAAGCTGCTTTTAAAAGAAATTATTTCTTGCTTTGGCCTGCTAGCATGTATTGATTCTGATAGAGGAAGTCATTTTACTGGCTCTGTTCTAAATCATATATATTCTTGCTTAGGGATAACTCAAAAATTCCATGTTCCATATCATCCCCAGAGCTCAGGCCAAGTAGAAAGGATGAATAGAGAATTTAAAAGTATGATTGGCAAATTAGGCACTGAGACACATTTAAAATTGTCTGGAATTCTCCCTCTGGGAATTTTTATCTTAGAAGCAGGTCCAGGGGAGACCTATACATCTCACCATTTGAGATGCTTTTTGGACATCCTCCTCCATTGACTACGCCTTTCTCCCCTGCATATACATCACTATTAGTGGGAGATACTACTATTGCTTCCTATATACAGGAATTACAGCACAAACTGTGTGAACTACAAATCTGGAGTTGCAGTACAAGCTGGATCACTAGACTTTTCACTTTATGACCTGAACCCAAGAGACAAGGTGTATATAAAGAACTAACACATTGATTTCCTGAATATTCTTTTCTTTTCTCTTTTTCCTTATTTTATTATTTTTTCTTTTACTTTTATTAAAATACTTGATTTTTCCCTTTTCTCATTTATATTTACTTCAGATACATAAATCAATATTAATTCTTATTCTACAATAATATAAGTTTAAATATATATATATATATATATATATATATATATATATATATATATACTTGCTATAATATTAATATATATCCAAACAGCTATAGACTGTGGGAACCTACTATTTATTGATAATTGTTATGAGACTGTGCTTAATGTTTGAGTCTGATTCTAGGAATCAGGATCAAAAAGGAGCAAATACATAACCTGAATAGTGCCAAAAGAGCACACAGGTCAACAAAGAAAAAATAAAAAACAATCCAGGTAGGATTGATGCACTTCTAAGCCAATACTAAGGACTTGAATTGAGTGTGAGACTCAAGGTTGAGATGCTTGATATATGTTAAGATGTAGACCTTCTTTGTATGAAACGGGATCAAAAAGGAGCACAGAGATAACCTGAATAGTGCCAAAAGAGCACACAGGTCAACAAAGAAAAAAAAACAATCCAGGTAAGATTGATACACTTCTAAGCCAATACTAAGGACTGTAAAGATTAAAATTTAGGGGGAGACTGAGGCAGGTAGAAATTAGTTTCTCTCTGCAAGGAGTATTATATTTTTAGAGGTTTATTGAAGATTAAGGATTAAAGAAAATACAGAATAAGAAAAAAACACGTGCCTAGGTCAGAGGCCTAGACAAGATAACCTCACATCATGGAAGAGGTGCCTCTACTCCAAAATGGAAGTCCAAAAGAGAGCCCAAAAGGCTTTGCAATCAGGTTAAATACCTTCTCGATCTCGGCCCACCTCAGAATTCCCATGAGATTACAAAGCATTTTGGGGAAGTGGAGCAAGGGCTTGTGGGGATTGAAGTCCAGAGTTTGAGTATATTTTTTACATTCCCCTATTGAGCGTTTGAAAAAAAATTAATTTTTTTTCCAAAGGATCATGAAAACATAATCAACTTAAAGATTACAATAATTTGAGGATAAGAGGAAAAAAAAGAATAAAACCAATAATTGGTGAAACACATTGACAAAAAGCCAGTTAGGGGGCAGTCCCCTTTTGCATAAAAGTATACATACAAATAAATGTTCAATCAACTACACCCAAAGTTCAATTTTCGTGCAGCTTGCTGGTCTGGAGGCTTCTTCATAGTATTTTCTCCAACAGTTCAGTTTTGAATTTAAACTTTGCAATTTAAATGATATTTTTTACATTCCCTGATTAAGAGGGTGATTGACAAATACAGGATCACTTAGGGATGCATGGCTGAGGTATGAAGTATATGAATCAATTGGTAAGAGATATTAAAAGGATATCAGATAAATCCAAATAAAAAAGAAAAATTTCTGGATGAAAATATAGACTATCAAAGTCTTATTTGTAAAATTCCAAGTAAAAAAAAAGTAAAAAAAAAATAAATCTATAACAGGTCCTTCAATCAGGGCCCAATCAAAATGATCTAAGCAATGATGCATTTACCCAGTCAGTAGCCAGGACTACAGAAAGTTGCCACACTATGAGAGGCAGAAAAGATAGGGACCAGATTATAGAAGCCAAATTTGGGGATACTCGTCTGTGAGTATTTTCAGAGTGAGTGTGGACACAAGGAAAGCCTATGTCGTAACAACATGTTAAACACAATAACCTCAAGTCTTCACACTAAGTTCAAGACCTTTGTATTGTCCTAGAAGTGCATCAATACATCCTGGATTGGCTTCTCTTTGGCTCTGTGCAATGGCTCTCATGTGTATATCTTGTCCTGGAATCAGACAGAATCATTAAGCAAAGTCCCATAATTTATTTAAATAATTAGTGGCATCGTTTTTTAGGGTATGCATTAGCAAATGTATCTTAAACTTGTAGTACTGAAAAATCAAAATGTTAAAGAAAATATTAATGTTGGTGACATGTGCTTCAAATATAAAAGGAGAGAAAAAACAAATAGTATATTGCACATGCAAGAAAAATATAATAAGTCTTTAAAAATTCAAAAATGTAGCTTATAATCATTGACGCTCTGTGTCAGCTAAGAAAATATAGAATACAAGGCTTTCTCACCAAAAATGAGATCCATTTCCTCTTAATATCTGGCCATGCTCTACTGTGAGTATGACAAATGAATTGAACAGTATTACAAATATGTGGTTATCCATATCCCCAAAATTCTCATTAGCCCAATTAATTACAATAGCAAACAAATACACTTTCATATTTCATATAAGTTGCTATATGGCATTTTTAAAACCTACAAATTGATGGACATTTGCAACAATTTTTACAAATGTAGCAATCTTTCAACCTTGGTAATAAACATATATATATATATATATATATATATATATATATATATATATATATTTTTTTTTTTTTAATGAGGTAAAACTCATCTTGGGTTAAGAACATAATCAAGAAATCTATATATCATTCTGGTGCAAGGAAAATAGTGAGCTGAAGAGTATAAATAAAGGGGTGCTCCTTTTTTGGAGGCTTTTTAGGGGTACAAATGCCCTGAGATTAACTGCCCCAACTTCCATTAACATATTTAGAAATGCGGGAAGGTTGGGGGTTATAAAATGTATTTCCCTTCAGCTACTGTAATGGGCCTTACCTCATGGTAGGGGCAGGCAAAAATGACCAGAGATTGTTAAAAACAATTCCAAAAATCATATTTAAAAAACCCTTAAAAGCATTTGATATATTTAGCATATTAAATTTTCCAAGATTGTTATAGCAATTGTAACCAGTTCAGAAGTCCATCCATCCTCTATGTGATAATTTACAAAGTGAAAAATAGAAAAAAAAGCTGTTTTTTTTTAATATGGGCTTAATTACAATAATGTTTGTTCAGTAGTTATAGGGGAAAAACAACCAGAATTTAACAGTAGTTAACTTAGTGCATTAAAATGAACAGTATAACAGAATAATATTGAATCCAGTAATATATGAACTTAAAATCACAAAGTTATATCTTAAAACAATCAGGAAAAATGCAATAGAATACAGAGATTTGTATAAACCATTGGAGTCTGAAATGCCTTAAAATATAGCCTCTAGTCTTTAAAGTTCTTTAGGTGTGTTTATCCATTTAAATGTCTATTGTCTGAAGTCAGAGTGGTAAGGGCTAGGCAATGGGGTTTAAGGGACCCATCCAGGGCCCCATAGCTGGGAAGTATCTGAGGCCAGATTTTAACCCAGGACCCCATGTCTTTATGTCTGGCTCCCAGTTCACTGAGCCACCCCTTTGCCTCCCGAAAGTTGAATCTTTGGGCTGAATCTTTCTTCTGGCACACAGGTGAAATCAATGAAATTACCAGAACAGTCAAAAGGTAGTCTTTTAAACAGCCCATTGCTTTTTAGGTTCCTGTTTGAAAAATCTGTTTCTTCTCCTCTCCCCTTTCTCTCTCCCCCTGCTCTGATACCTCCTCCTGCCCCAGTCCGCGTGGAGCCCAGGCTGCCCATATGGAGCCAATACCCCCGTTCTGTTACCAGCTGATAGAAATGAGTCCAGAGAGATATGCTCCAAGGAACTGGGTTTGTTGGGCAGGCAGGTCACAAGGTGATTGCAATCTTGGTTGAATCAGGTGGGCCAGGTGAGCGAGAGAAAGACCGCGGGGTGGGCAGGGCTGGGAGCTGGAGCGCAGACAAACAGGGCTGGGAGCTCCGGGCACCAGGTGAGAGGCCAGGAGCAGAAGCAGGAGCCGGAGAGGGCCACAGGCAGGAGCTGATCAAGATGGTTTTCTAAAAAGCATCTTAGAGAAATGTGGCTTAAAAAATCATTATCTAGGCTAAAAAATTTGAGAAGTTCTCATCCAATCTAGTGGTCGCCAACTGTAAAGATTAAAATTTAGGGGGAGACTGAGGCAGGTAGAAATTAGTTTCTCTCTGCAAGGAGTATTATATTTTTAGAGGTTTATTGAAGATTAAGGATTAAAGAAAATACAGAATAAGAAAAAAACACATGCCTAGGCCAGAGGCCTAGACAAGATAACCTCACATCATGGAAGAGACACCTCTGCTCCAAAATGGAAGTCCAAAAGAGAGCCCAAAAGGCTTTGCAATCAGGTTAAATACCTTCTCGATCTCAGCCCACCTCAGAATTCCCATGAGATTACAAAGCATTTTGGGGAAGTGGAGCAAGGGCTTGTGGGGATTGAAGTCCAGAGTTAGAGTCTAATTTTTACAGGACTTGAACCAAGTGTGAGACTCGAGGTTGAGATGCTTGACATGTGGTAAGTTATAGGCCTTTTTTTTATATTCACATTCTTCATGAAAATTCTAACAGACAAGTACCAAAGTTTGGCTATCATCCTGGCTCCCTCTATGCCTGAGAATGATGGTAAAATCAGACCAGGGAATAACATTACCCTATAAAAATAAAAATCTGGTCCTTTTTTCCCTCCTATAGTATGACAACTTCCTGTAGCCTTGGCTGAAAATGGGTAAGT
Source organism: Monodelphis domestica (assembly GCF_027887165.1). Classification (NCBI taxonomy): domain Eukaryota; kingdom Metazoa; phylum Chordata; class Mammalia; order Didelphimorphia; family Didelphidae; genus Monodelphis; species Monodelphis domestica. The sequence continues at coordinate 380,550,349 of NC_077229.1, read as the reverse complement.
GAAATATTATTGCACTCTGTCCTACAAACTTGTGGGATTAGAAATTACCTAACTGGACCCTAGTACAAGGGCCTATGACAAATTTATTCTTGCTTTCCCAAAATTTTGTATACATGTGCAGTTAGAAATTTTGGGGTGAAGGACACTTATGTTTAGTGATCAGTTCAGAAGACTAGTCCCCCAATGATCATCGGGGGGGTTGTAATTTTAAAATTCTCTCCATCTTGCTTGCTCTAGCACCCAGGAATGTGCACACCCACACTACACGGGCATTTGCTAACTAATGACAAATCAGAAACTGATTGCCCTCTCGGGCTGTCCTAAGCAAAGCTTGAGCCACCATTGGCACATGTGAGATGCAGGAAGTGAGGTAGAGAACCGCCTTTGGAGTTCTCATCACTTCCTTTGGAGAGGGCGAGAGGCAGTTCGATCCTAGAGCTCGAGCTTGGAGGAGCCCAGAAGACAGTTTTCCTTCAGATCGGTCACATGAGTGATAAGGACTAAATCCCTTTCTGCCTTGGCCTTCCAAGGGCTTAAATTCCTGTCTGGGCTAAGCTTGAGCCAGAGTGGTTTTGAGTTAAACTCCTTTCCTTCTCTTCCTCTCTCTCTCTCCCTCTAATAATTTCTTCCTCCTATTGTAATTAAATCACCAAAAAAACTCCATTTTGAATTGAGTGTTTCATTTAGGATTTTATAAGTAAAATCCTTGTTGACAAATAATTATTATATTCAGTCACAACCCCTAAATTTAACATTAACACTGGATGTTGTCAGTTGGGGATTAAGTAGAGGAGGTGATATGTGGATTCTTTCAATCTTCACTTTTCCCAATTGTTCTAGAATGTTGGGGTAGTTTTCTTTGATAATTTCCTGTAGTATGATGTCTAGGCTTTTTCTTTTGTCATGGTCTTCTGGTAGGCCAATGATTCTTAAGTTGTCTCTCCTGGAACGATTTTCTCAATCTTCTGTTTTGTGAATGAGATGCATTATATTTTCCTCAATTTTTTCATTCTTTTGATTTTGTTTTTAGTGTCCTGCTGCCTTGCGAATTTGCTTGTTTCTAGTTGTTGTATTCAGGATTTTAAAGACTGGATTTCATCCCTGGCTTTTTGGTCATCCTTCTATTTCTGGTCTGATTTTCTTTAGAGGGCATCTTTCATCTGCTTTGCCTCATTTTCAAGCTGGTTAATTTTGGCTTTCAAGACACTATTTTCTTTTTTTAGTTCAAGTGCCTCTGTTTCCAGATGATTTATCTTACTTTTTAAGTTCTTTTCCCAGTTGTCTTCAGCCTCTCTTAAATGTGTTTTGAATTGTATTTTGAGTTCTTCCAGAGCCTGTATCCAATTTGCAGGGTTTTATGGTTTTTTGCTTGGTGTTCCTTCATCCTTCAATGTTCTGTTTGCTCTTTATTCATTGCCTATTTAGAAGTTGTTGATTGTAATTTCTTTTTTTTTCTGTTGTTTGCTCATATTTACCCCCCCCCCCCTTCTTTACTCCCTGAAGTTGCCTGTGCTCTTGCTCCTCTCATTTTTTTTTCATGGTTTTGGGTTCTTCTGTCAGCCTTCACCCTTAGAGCTTTGTCAGCAAATCTTTCAGTGCAGTCTGTAGGGGAGGGGTGTTTGAGCTTGCACTTCCATGTCCTCTGAAGGCATTAATGGGATTAAGTCTAGCTGGATTGAGATGTATGTGCCCTGAGGCCCAAACCTCAGGAAAGGGGGACAATATGGAGTGTCTCCTTTGCTGCAACTAGGCTGCCCAGTCTGAGCTCTCCAATTCTTCTCTAACTGCTTCCCCACCACCTGTGTTTGACACTCTGAGCTTTGCACAGCTTTGCCCACAAGGTACTCCCTTCAGACCAGCACCCTTACCCACCCAGAAGTTCTAGTTGCCACTAGACGCTTAGAGCTATAGGTGGGGGTGGGGTCCCGGGACCTTCCTTCTTCCTTCCCCTTAAACCTGAGTGTTCTTGAATTATAGCTTTTGGGGGTGTACCTTTTAAGTTGAATCCAGCAGGAGGGTTCGTTGGCTCTGTCTTGTTGTTAGGTTTGATTTTTTAGCCCCTTAGGAGAGTTTAGTTTGTAATAGGTAATGAAGGGTTTTCAGAGGTCTGAACTTTCGCTGCCTCTATGCCGCCATCTTGACTCCATCCTGCTCTAGAGCAGCACTTTTTATTATAGCAAAGACTGATGAACAGCAATATTCTTTTAGTGATGCTGTGTTACTGTGAGTCACAAAATATCAAATTTGTGTACATACATATATATCATTGGACAGAATATATATAAAGAAACTATGTATGTGCAAGAGGTTCCTAGAGGGACCTCCCTCTACCAAGGGAGGTATAAAGCTTTTGAAATTTATAATGTTGCACTGTTACCTAGATTGCTAAGGACCTGTCTTGCCTAGGGTTATACAACCTGTCTGAGTTAGATGCTTAACTTTAACATAGGTCCTCTCTATTCCAAATTTCAGTAAGCTGTCAATTCTACCCACTTCCTCTCCTCTCTGCATGGGAGAGCTATGTTCTGACATTTTCTAGTTATGATTCCTGTTAATTGACTCTACATTTTAAAGCTGATTTTCTCACCTTTATAATGGGTTTCATGACAAATCTAGGCCCTGATTCCCAGGGACATTGTGGGGATCAAATTATAACACTGAAGTGTCATAATTTAGAAATAATCCTATCATGTAATAACAAACCATTAAAAATAATTTTGGTATAATTACCATCTAAACTTGATTTCCATGCCAAAATAAACATATTTCAACATGTAAAAATCCCCAAATAAGCATATCCCATTAAGTTTAAAATAAACTACATGAGAAATACACCTTTCTAAAATAAAGTTTATTTTGAAACCAATTGTTGTTTCTTACACCAATGTTTATTGTTTAGAAAATGAAGTTTTACAGAAAGCTAATTGCCTTCCAGCACCTAGGTGCTAATCAAAATTCTAAAGAGTAATGATTATTCATGTAAATGTAATAGGAGTAATCTTTTTTCCTACCCTAGAGCAAAAGGAATGTCAGGTTAAAATGCTGCTCATGATATGTAGTGGCTCTTAGTAATGAGTTCAGATTTTCATCTTTGACAACTACAATTCTATGTAATTTACAAAGAAGTTATTTCCTGAGTAGTAACCCAACTCCTTCTATATTATGCTAAATGCTCTAGAAACTTTCTAGCCTTGTTTTTTTGGTATCTATTAACCTCTTAACTTGTTTGGTCTTCTGCTCACAGATATGTGATTTCAGTAATTTGTCATGCAACTCATAAAACCTTACAGTTTTGAGAACACAATAGGCTCAATGGATTAAATAGAAGGTTATTCTTTTTTAAAGCAGACCTCCACTTCTATTTCCTTGATTCTTCAAGTTTGGCAAAGAAAGTGAGGATGATATATCCACATCTCCTACAATTCTTGGTTAATTTTATTTAAGAAAAGTCTTGGGAACCAAAGATATTTCAATTGGTTTAAAGTTAAGAATGTTTAGCACATTCTAATTATTTTTACTGCCTGTTTCCTTGTTGACATGATGAGACACTTGATTTTGACTAAGTACTGAAAAAATACCACAACTTTATTATAATTACAAAAAATGTGAATCATTTGCTTCCTCTCTTATTTGATGAAAAATTATCCCATTACCTTTATTATTCATGTATAAATTGGATTTCTTTCTTCTAAGAGTTTGAATTATTTATCTTCTTTTGAATTCTTAAATTCTATTCCTTAATTTTATTAACTACTGTGATTTAGCAATCATTGTATTAAAATGTTTTCACTTAAAAAAGCAACTACTTTAAAGATCAAGAAATGTTTAATACTATTTACAGCATATCCTGACCATTTGTTATTGTTCTAATCTTTTTTGCTCATTAATCTACCCAGCAATAATCATTCCTGAGATAAATTTAGTGTAACCCAATAAATGCTAAATTAAAACAGTTGCCTTAGCCTTCAGCACATCGACTGGCATGTAGTAAATGCTAAATAGTTGCTTGTTAGTTGATTGATTATTGATTTTACTTAGGAAGTCTATTTTGGGGCTTGAGGTAGGACTGAAGAGTTTCATAGATTTAGTATTTGTGAAAATATTATTAAGATCAAACTCATATCTAATTTTACTATTGCAAAAAAAGGAAAAGAAAACAAAATCATGTGGAGAAGCTTGATTTTACATGAACTTTTGTAAAGTTAGGATCAAATGGACATGTTTTCCCAAAGTAATATGCCATATTGGGTAGAATTTGGTAGCACTCTTTTCATATCAAATGGATATAAATAGACCTGGAGTAGTGAGAATAAAGAATTAACTAGAGAATTATATTATTTCTAATTCATGCAGCATGTTTCTATTGGACTAAAAGCACCTATTATATTTTGTATTATAACTTTGAATAGTATTAATTCAAATAGTTGAATAGAAGATCCATAATTCTCAGTATTTAATTTTGATGTCAATTAGTCCAATATCATTTTACCTTGTATTCCCCCCTCCAATATTAATATTTAATAAATTTGGGGAAGATAGCTTGCTCAGATCAAAGTTCAGAAGCATTTGGCTGGCACTTTCTATTATAGTATCAGATCTGGAGTTGGGAAGGCCTATATTCAAATCTGGCATCAAATACTTCCTAGCTTTGTGACTTTGGGCAAGTCTCTTAACCCTGTTTACCCAGTCTTTGACCTTTTGTCTAAGAGTTTTTACTAAGATAGAAAATGAAAAAAAAATTAAAGAAGAAAATACAGCACTAAATTTTGATCCTATTTAGGCATTTTGGAAAATTCAATTCTCTAACTACAAAAATTATACAGATTTTGAAATTAGGCATATTTTATTTTTAACACCTAATTTTGGAGATTAGTAGAAAGAGACCCATGGAAGTTAATTAACTGGACCAAATTTCATGTCAAGTTTTCTTACTCCATAGCCAGGCACTGGCTTTCATTTCAAAGCATTCCTTAAGCACTTTAAGGAGAGGATATCAATGGGAGATAAGCTTTTAATTATAGACTTCAACATTTGTTGAGAATAATAAACTAAAAAAAAATTTTCGTAATATGGAAATTGTAGTACGAGGTAACCACCTTTTCCTTAGAGTCTATTCCATGGTAGCTCATTGTTTTAAACATAGTATAGCTTAAGTAAAAAGACTTTATCTGACATCTAGACCAATTCTGTGAGTCTTATCACCAGAAGACTGGCCACTAGGTAATGAATTATTTCTGCCACAAAAGTTCATTAAAGATTTTATTAATTAGGGATGAAGCAAAATTGTGCCCTGTATCAAGAACATGAGAGTATCATTGCAATACTTTTGTGGATCCTTGAAAAATAAGAAAGTGAAGAATGGTTATCAATGTGGGATAAGGCTTTTAGGAAATAGCAGTGTAAAAAACCACAGGGTCATATTTTCTATTTTAAATTACCTGTTCATGTTATAAAATGTTGATATTTTTAAGGTCAATTCAAGATAATAGAAAAAAATAAGAAACATTCATTAGAGTGATTGTGTCTCAGATGATGAGTGGATATTAATTGAAGCAGAACTGCTCTAATGCTAAGGATTTTAAAATTTAATTATTTTAAATCAGAACTCATTGTATTATCCCTTGCCCTCTTCCAGGTGCTAAGAAAATAGAAAACAACTAATTTAAAGTAGGCTAAAACCTTAAACCCTCTGATTCATATAAAGATTTGCTACTTAGTTTTGAGAAGCCCAGTTCTAAAAAGATTGCATAAAATTAAATTGGTTGAGTAAATATTGATTTTATCTATGAAGGAAAATTATAATAAAATTATAATAAAAATAGTGAATTCCCACAAAATAATCTTCCTTTTCTTTTCACTCCAGTTATTATAGCAAGATTAAAAGTTTGATGACCCATTAATTAAAACAGTCAATATTGCTCAATAGAATTTTGATAATAGCTTATAGCATCATAGAATTATAGAATCAGAGCTGAAAGGGTACTTTGAATCTATCTAATTTAGTATCTCATTTTATGTAGGAGGAAACTAAGGCTCAGAGATGTTTAGTGACTTGCCTATGGTCATATCCCAAATCACTCCCTGGTGTAAAAGCTGAATGGAAGGTTTTCTGACTTCAATTATAAAACTGTATCTACTAGAGCAGACTATCCCTTAATTAAGCTAATCAGAAAGGCAGAATCATTGTTAATATGTCTACATGTAAATCTGTATCTATTGTCTATATAATTTAAAATAGCTTATATATTCTATGTCTTTAAGCATATAGTAATTATTGTTAAATTATGATGACATAACTTAATTACTTTCATAAAAATTAGTGTATTTTTCCTACCCTGATTTATGCCAACTAACTCCTGGTTTAAAAAAATGTAAAAGAGAAGGTTGTAAATTGTCTTTTTTCTTTTTGGTATTAATATATTGAGGATTATGATAGTGAGACTTAGAGTGTCATATCTGGACCTGGGATCATTTAGGCGAGTCATCTCTCTTCTGATTCATCCAAATTACTGAGCTTTTTGCTACTACAAACATGTGCTTTGAAAAAGCAATGAATGGAATGGGTGCTTTTTCAGTGAGTTTCCTGAATCACTGAACATCATAATGATATTTTTGCTGACCAAGAAGCAAAAATCTAAGCTAAAGTTGATTATGTATGGTAATTTACCATAGCAGAGAAACAAAGGTAACCCTCAAGTGTCCTTTTCTTGGCAAGAAAATAGCTTTCCTCTTAGCTTATCCTAAGCTGCTTGTTTAATCAATTAAATGTACTTATCTTATTTATTTGTTGAATCTAGTTGTTAGACTTGGAGCAGAATGGTTGGGACATTGATAAGCTGACTAGGTTAGGACAGATACTTTAATTATGTCTTTCTAGTCAAGAGGGACAGCAATAGTTTGTAACTATAGCTGGTGAAAGAATGATGAATGGAGAAATGAAAGACTATTTCCTGAAAGGTTTTGCCATTATAATTATTGTTGTTACTCTTCTTAGCAAAGGTAACTTTTGAAACATCACTTTTATTTTATTTCTCTATTTGGGAATTTCAGAGGCAGTGATAAAAAATTTAATTTTATCTTGTATCAAATGAAATAAAAGTGGTTGATTCTACTGATTAATATAATTTCTTATGAAAACAAGGTTATATACAAAAAATGAAGAGAAGCTTATGGTATAAGGATGAACTTTGAAAATTCCTGGTGAAATGTTAGTTAAAACCCTGTATCTCTAGGTTTTGATACAGATGAAAGACACACATAATGTATTTAACAGGAGGATCTAATAATCTGCAAGCAATTTGTTTCATTGTCCTTAATCCTGATATAAATACTTTTCTTATTAAAAAGTTGAATCATTAGTCTACTGTGGCTCTGATATTGACATTTATTTTCATTTGGGTTTCAAGGTAGAAGAAGTATATTTTCCCCACCATGACAAATCTGATAGTGTCCCTTCAGCATGCCTGGTTCAGTGATCCACTATGTGAAAAGACTTTGCCCAATGTGACTAAATAAATCTAGTTCAGCACCCCTTGCTCACAAACTACTCCGTTGACATTTATACTACTGCAGGATAACCACTTTTGTATAGAATTCTTTCTAGTTCCTCATTGTACAAAATGGGCTTCAGAATCGGGAAACGAGATCCCCTAAAGTATTAGTGCAATCCACAAGTGGTTCATGAGGTTTCAGTAAATTTTGTAGCTTTTACTAAAAACAGTATATATATATATATATATATATATATATATATATATATATGTATATATATTATTGAGTGATTAGTGCCTTTGTTAGGGACTTTTCTTTATATTTATTTCTTCAATTCTCTGAATTCTGCATTTCACAGCACCATACTTGACCATTTTAATCATTTCTATTTTGATTGTGAGACTTTGGTCTATGAAACTGGGTCTTACCTTATAACTTCATAGCTTAATAAAAACTCTCTATCATTACCAAACAACTTTTCCTCCCTCATATGAATGTGACTTTTTTCAACTAATAGGTATTTATCTTATCTCCTTTTCCCTAATCCCCAATTGAGGGAAAAAAGAGAAAAACAAAATTATCGTAGAAAAAAATGCATAGTCAAGAAAAACCAATTCCCACATAGCAATTTTACAAAGTTGACAATAGAAGTAAAATTACAAATATTAAAGTGACTGTAGGAAAACAGAAACATTGAAGAAGCATTGCTAGTTATTCTGGAAAGCAATTTGAAGTTATGCCCCAAAAGTTAAATTATATTTTGATTCAGTAATAATACTTCTAGGCCTATACCAAAAGAATTCAAAGAAAGAAGGATATGGACTCATATATTAAAAAAATACATAGAACCTCTTTTTGTGGTGGTAAAAAACTTAAAACAACTGTGAATGAGATCACATTTTTTATAATTCTCATTCCCTTTTTTTTCCTTTTTGTAGCATTTTAGATTATTAACTATTTTTTCCTCCTACATATTCTTTCTCCCATAGGTTTTTTTGTAAAAGCTGAGTCTATCATTGTCTCTGTGTCTGTGTCTCTGCCTCTTTCTTTCCTTTCGGTTTGTCTATTCTTCATTTGCTATGCTGGTTCATCATTTATACCACAACCTTTCACTCTGTGTATAACCAAAGGTTTTATGTCAAGTCCTCTTTTCTCTTTATAGTGTCTCTCTAGGTAAATTCATCATTTCCCATGGATTCAACTATCTCTTTGCACATTTTCATGGAGATTCTTTTTTTTTTTAATATATTTTATTTGATCATTTCCAAGCATTATTCGTTAAAGATCATTTTCTTTTCCTCCCCCCCCACCCCACATAGCCGACGCGTAAGTCCACTGGGCATTAGATGTTTTCTTGATTTGAACCCATTGCTTTGTTGATAGTATTTGCACTAGAGTGTTCATTTAGAGTCTGTCCTCTGTCATGTCCCATCAACCTCTGTATTCAGGCAGTTGCTTTTCCTTGGTGTTTCCACTCCCATAGTTTATCCTTTGCTTATGAATGGTGTTTTTTTCTCCTGGATCCCTGCAAGTTGTTCAGGGACATTACACCGCCACTAATGGAGAAGTCCATTACGTTCGATTATACCACAGTGTATTAGTCTCTGTGTACAATGTTCTCCTGGTTCTGCTCCTCTCGCTCTGCATCACTTCCTGGAGGTTGTTCCAGTCTCCATGGAACTTCTCCACTTTATTATTCCTTTTAGCACAATAGTACTCCATCACCAACATATACCACAGTTTGTTCAGCCATTCCCCAATTGATGGGCATCCCCTCGTTTTCCAGTTTTGGGCCACCACAAAGAGCGCAGCTATGAATATTTTTGTACAAGTCTTTGTGTCCATTATCTCTTTGGGGTACAGACCCAGCAGTGCTATGGCTGGGTCAAAGGGTAGATATTCTTTTGTCGCCCTTTGGGCATAGTTCCAAATTGCCCTCCAGAATGGTTGGATCAATTCACAACTCCACCAGCAATGAATTAATGTCCCTACTTTGCCACATCCCCTCCAGCATTCATTACTTTCCTTTGCTGTAATGTTAGCCAATCTGCTAGGTGTGAGGTGATACCTCAGAGTTGTTTTGATTTGCATCTCTCTGATTATAAGAGATTTAGAACAATTCTTCATGTGCTTATTAATAGTTTTGATTTCTTTATCTGAGAACTTCCTATCCATGTCCCTTGCCCATTTATCAATTGGAGAATGGCTTGATTTTTTGTACAATTGATTTAGCTCATTATAAATATGAGTAATTAAACCTTTGTCAGAGGTTTCTATGAAGATTTTTTCCCAATTTGTTGTTTCCCTTCTGATTTTAGTTATATTGGTTTTGTTTGTACAAAAGCTTTTTAGTTTGATGTAGTCAAAATTATTTATTTTACATTTTGTGATTCTTTCTATATCTTGCTTGGTTTTAAAGCCTTTCCCCTCCCAAAGGTCTGACATGTATACTATTCTGTGTTTACCCAATTTACTTATGGTTTCCTTCTTTATGTTTAAGTCACTCACCCATTTTGAATTTATCTTGGTGTAGGGTGTGAGGTGTTGATCTATTCCTAGTCTCTCCCACACTGTCTTCCAATTTTCCCAGCAGTTTTTATGAAATAGTGGATTTTTGTCCCAAAAGCTGGGATCTTTGGGTTTATCGTATACTCTCTTGCTGAGGTCGCTTGCCCCCAGTCTATTCCACTGATCGTCCTTTCTGTTTCTTAGCCAGTACCAAATTGTTTTGATGACTGCTGCTTTGTAATATAGTTTTAGGTCAGGGACTGCAAGGCCCCCATCGTATGTGTTTTTTTTCATTATTTCCCTGGATATCCTTGATCTTTTGTTCTTCCAAATGAACTTTGTTATGGTTTTTTTCTAAATCAGTGAAGAAGTATTTTGGTAGTTCAATGGGTATGGCACTAAATAGATAAATAAGTTTGGGTAGGATGGTCATTTTTATTATATTGGCTCGTCCTATCCATGAGCAGTTAATGTTTTTCCATTTGTTCAGGTCTAGTTTTAGTTGTGTGGCGAGTGTTTTGTAGTTGTGTTCATATAGTTCCTGTGTTTGTCTTGGGAGATAGATTCCTAGGTATTTTATTTTGTCTAAGGTGATTTTGAATGGGATTTCTCTTTCTAGTTCTTGCTGCTGAGCTGTGTTGGAGATATATAGAAAAGCTGATGATTTATGTGGGTTTATTTTGTATCCTGCAACTTTGCTAAAGTTGTTGATTATTTCAATTAGCTTTTTGGTTGAATCTCTAGGATTCTTTAAGTAGACCATCATGTCATCCACAAAGAGTGATAACTTGGTCTCCTCCTTGCCTATTTTGATGCCTTCAATTTCTTTATCTTCTCTAATTGCTACTGCTAGTGTTTCTAGTACAATGTCAAATAGTAGGGGTGATAATGGGCATCCTTGTTTCACTCCTGATCTTATTGGGAATGCATCTAGTTTATCCCCATTGCAGATGATATTAGCTGTTGGTTTTAGATATATACTGTTTATTATTTTTAGGAATGACCCTTCTATTCCTATGCTTTCTAGTGTTTTTAATAGAAATGGGTGTTGTATTTTATCAAAGGCTTTTTCTGCATCTATTGAGATAATCATGTGGTTCTTGCTAGTTTGCTTGTTGATGTGGTCAATTATGTGGATGGTTTTCCTAATGTAGAACCAGCCCTGCATCCCTGGTATGAATCCTACTTGATCATGGTGAATGATCCTTCTGATCACTTGCTGGAGTCTTTTTGCTAGTATCCTATTTAAGATTTTTGCATCTATATTCATTAGGGAGATTGGCCTTTAGTTTTCTTTCTCTGTTTTTGACCTGCCTGGTTTTGGAATCAGTACCATGTTTGTGTCATAAAAGGAGTTTGGTAAACCTCCCTCTTTGCTTATTATGTCAAATAGTTTGTATAGTATTGGGGTTAACTGTTTTCTGAATGTTTGATAGAATTCACAGGTGAATCCATCAGGCCCTGGGGATTTTTTCTTAGGAAGTTCTTTGATGGCTTGGTGGATTTCAATTTCTGATATGGGATTATTTAGGAATTCTATTTCCTCTTCTGTTAGTCTAGGCAGTTTGTATTTTTGTATATATTCATCCATTTCTCCTAAATTGGTGTATTTGTTGCCATATAATTGGGCAAAGTAATTTCTAATGATTGCCTTAATTTCCTCCTCATTGGAGGTGCTGTCCCCCTTTTCATCTTTAATGCTGTGAATTTGCTTTTCTTCCTTCATTTTTTTAATTAGATTGACCAGTACTTTGTCTATTTTGTTTGTTTTTTCAAAGTACCAGCTTCTTGTCTTATTTATTAAATCAATAGTTCTATCACTTTCGATTTTATTAATTTCTCCCTTAATTTTTAGGATTTCTAATTTGGTTTTCTGCTGGGGGTTTTTAATTTGATCGCTTTTGAGTTTTTTCAATTGCATTTCCAATTGATTGATCTCTGCTCTCCCTTGTTTGTTAATATAAGCTTTCAGGGATATGAATTTGCCTCTGATTACCACTTTGGCTGCATCCCAAAAGGTTTGAAAGGATGTTTCGCCATTGTCATTTTCCTCGATGAAATTATTAATTGTTTCTATGATTTCTTCTTTAACTAAACGGTTTTGGAGTATCATATTGTTTAATTTCCAATTGGTTTTAGATTTGGTTTTCCATGTACCATTACTAATCATTATTTTTATTGCCTTGTGATCTGAGAAGGCTGCATTCATTATTTCTGCTTTTTTGCATTTGTGTGCTATGTTTCTGTGACCTAATATATGGTCAATTTTTGTGAATGTGCCATGTGGTGCTGAGAAGAAGGTGTATTCCTTTTTATCCCTATTTATTTTTCTCCATATGTCTATTAATTCTATTTTTTCTAAGATTTCATTCACTTTTTTTACCTCTTTCTTATTTATTTTTTGATTTGATTTATCTAAATTTGATAATGGTTGGTTTAAGTCTCCCACTAGTATGGTTTTATTGTCTATTTCTTCCTTCAATTCGCCTAGTTTCTCCATTAGAAATTTGGGTGCTATATTATTTGGTGCATACATGTTGATTAACGATATTTCCTCGTTGTTTAGAGTCCCTTTTAACAAAATATAATTACCTTCCCTATCCCTTTTGATCAGGTCTATTTTTGCATTGGCTTTATCAGATATCATGACTACCACTCCTGCCTTCTTTCTATCAGTTGAGGCCCAGAAGGTCTTACTCCATCCTTTAATTCTGACCTTGTGGGTGTCAACCCGCCTCATGTGTGTTTCTTGAAGACAACATATGGTAGGGTTTTGGATTCTAATCCATTCTGCTATTCGTCTACGTTTTATGGGTGAGTTCATCCCATTCACGTTCAAAGTTATGATTGTCATTTGTGGACTCCCTGGCATTTTGATTGCCTTCCCTAATTCTAACCTTTTCTTCTTCGGCTCTACCTTTTAGTCCAGTGATTTACTTTGAATCAGTGCCCCTTGTCCCCTCCCTTGATGTTTCCCTTTTTAGTCCCTCCCTTTTTCTTCCCTCCCCCTCCCCCCTCTCTTTCCCTCCCTTTTTGTTCTCCCTCTCCCCTTCCCCCCCTTGGTTTTCCCTTCTCCTTACCCTTGTTGGGTAAGATAGAATTCAAGATCCCAATGGATCTGGATGTTTTTCCCTCTCAGAGTTGATTTCCCTGAGATTGAGGTTTAAGTAACCCCCCCCCTCTTCCTCTCCTTCTTATAGGAGTTTTCTTCCCCTCCCCTTCCCATGTGAATCTTTGTGTGAGAACCATTATTCTATTTGGTCTTTCTTTACCCCCTATTTATACATTACATTTTCCCCATATGTTAGTATACATAGATTGATATAAATGTAGTCCTTATAGAAGAGAGTTTGAGTAAAAGAAGAAGATAACATTTTTCCCCTTTCCTTAATATTTACCTTTTCAGGTATTCCTTGGTCTTTGATTTTCGGTATCAAACTTTCCACAGAGCTCTGGTCTTTTCTTTGCAAAAAGTTGGAAGTCTTCTATTTTGTTGAATGCCCATACTTTCCCTTGGAAGTATATAGTCAGTTTTGCTGGGTAGCTGATTCTTGGTTGGAGACCCAGCTCTCTTGCCTTTCTGAAGATCATGTTCCATGCCTTACGATCATTCAGAGTAGCACTTGCAAGGTCTTGTGTGACCCTGATTGGCATTCCTTTATATCTAAATTGTCTTTTTCTGGCTTCCTGTAGGATTTTTTCTTTTGTTTGATAGCTTTGGAATTTGGCAATTACATTCCTGGGAGTTGTCTTTTGGGGGTTTAGTGTAGAAGGTGTTCTGTGAGCTCTGTCAGTGGCTGTATTGCCCCCTTGTTCTAGAATCTCTGGGCAATTTTCTTTGATTATATCTTGTATCACCATGTCCAGTTTGGTGTTTATTTCTGGCTTTTCTGGGAGTCCAATTATTCTTAAATTTTCTCTTCTCCCTCTATTTTCCAGATCTATCACCTTGTCGGTGAGATATTTTATGTTCTCTTCTAATTTCTTGGTGTTTTGGCTTTGCTTTATTAGTTCTTGCTTTAAAGCCTGGTTTTCTTTTACAGTTTGGTCAAACTGGTTTTGTAGATGCATGAATTTCTTTTGCATTATTTCCCACTTTTCCTCCCAGAGGGCTTCCATCTTTTTGGTCATTTCTGATTCAAATTCTTCATGGGTTTGTGGAGAGTTTCTATTTCCTTTGGAAGATTTTGGAGAATTTTCTTGTATATCTTCTTCTATCTGCTCTGTATTTTGTATTTTGGCTCCATAGAATGTGTCCAAAGTCGCCCCTTTCTTCTTATTTTTCTTGGTATTTTGGGGCTTCTGTGCTTCTGTGGAGTTTGTCATCTCTGAATGTGGAGGATTAGCTTTTCTTATCTCTGTCTGGTGATCAGAGGCTTTAGTCCTGGGCAGATGGTTCTATGAGCTTTCCCTGGGTTAAACTGAATATGCCTCACTGGAACTGGAATGGAAGGGTAGGACCACGAGGCCACACTCTCCCCCGGGCTCGCTTTCCGGAAGTTGCCTTCAGAATCGCTGGCCATGAGGCTGTTTCGTCGGCCTGCCGGGGGATGGGCTGCAGCTTTCCCAAGCTCCGAGGGTGAGGACTTTCACTGAGACTTGGATAGCAGGATCCAGCCCGTGAGGCTGTCTTGCCCGCCCTGAGGGTTGCTGTTGTTTCGACCAGCTCTCTGCAGCAGAAGCCCCAGGCAGTAACTTTCACTGGGACTCGGGTAGAAGGCCCTGAGGGTTCTGCTCTCTGAGCCCTGCCGGGCTGCGGCTTCCGGGAGCCTTGGACTCTGCGCTCCTACCCCTGAGGTCCAAGCGATCTCGGGTTCTGGCTTTTGAGGGGAGCCGTACCTTTTGAACCGGGTCCAGGTCCAGGAGGAGGGTTCCCAGGGTCTGTGCTGTTGATCGCCTTGAATTTCGGCGCCTTAGGAGCTCATAGTTTGAGATCGGTCGGGAAGGGTTTTCCGGAGATCTGAGCTTCAGCTCTCTCTAAGCCGCCATCTTAACCGGAAGTCTCTCATGGAGATTCTTATTAGATCTATGAAAGTGGGATCAACTCTACCCTTGACAACTTTTAAATTTAATCAAACAAAAGTATGCTTAGTACTTAGCACTAAGTAGGGGAGGCCTGTGAGCCACTTACTAAAGTGGGTAACAACTCCAGAAGTGACTGACTACCATTGGGCAATGCTAAGCAGATTTAAAAACTGCAATTGGTGCCTGTAAAGTGGAGAAGGGACAGGAATTTACATTAAAAAGGACTATAAAAGATGATGAACTTCCTCTGCAAGAGGTCTTTGTCCTGAATTTTCAGGTTGAAGGTGCTTGGACTGGGACTGTGGCTCTTGGACTGCTTCTGATAAGAATGCTCTTGGATCTTCTCCCTTTGGATCTTCTCCTGGTGAGTGAAAAGCTGACCTTCCTTTCCTGGCTTCTGGAGAGATTAGTTCTGGAGAGGCCTACCCTTCTTGGAGGAGGCCACATGGGTTGAAACCTTGCTGAATTCCACACCAAGTTCTCTGGCTGAGGGAATCCTGTGTGGGTTGAGCCAGGGACTGGAGCAATATTTAGGGTGATGAGCTAGACTTCTTACTCTATCCTCTCTTTTATTTATCTACTTTCACTCTCTCAACCTTTGTTATAAATAAAAGCTTCTAAAAGTTATTTTAATTTGGGCTGTATTAATTTTAAACCTGGCAACCAAAGAATTATCTTAAAATTCTCATATATTTAGTCCAACATAAAACTTAATTCCTTACAGATCTATAGCTAGTTACAATTCTTTTCTTGAGGTTATATATCACTAAATGCCTACTGTCCATTTGAAGTCAATTATCCTAATAGATTTCTCAAACTCAATATGTCCAAACTGGAACTTCTTATCTTTTCCCCAAGACTAAATAGCTTTAATCAACTTTCCTATTTCAGTTGTAGACACAATTCTTCAAGTTTCTCAGGTTTGTTACTTCCGTATTATCTTGTCTTTACAGGATATAGAATTAGACCTGGAAAGCATCTTGGAGGCCAGGTAGTCCTACTCCTTTATCTTATAGATGAAGAAACTTAGACCTGTAGTTGGCCAAGGTCACAAAACACATGGATAGGATTAGAGCTTATTCATACTCTATTCCTAACTCTCCCTATGATGACTAGATTATAGTAGCTAGTTTTTATATAAAGCTTTATGATTTATATTAACTTTAAAAATATTATCTCATTTTTTTCCACAACTCTCCATTCTCCAGATATTTTTGTTATCAAGATGATTCAAAAGTGTAGATTTCAGAAAATCCTGCTACAGAGGGGGAAGGCTGAATTTTTCATTGGAAGGAAGTGTTTTACTCAACATAAAATTCATGCTATGATATGATAGTTATTTGTAACATTTAGCAGATGGATTGTTAACTATCACACATTCTCCTGATCCTCTGATATCTTGGCAAGGGACCCTAAAGCTTTCGTATCTTTTCTATGAAGTAGCTTGGATGAGGTGTTGAGACCTCTGATTTCATTATTTTAGTCAGAATTTTCCCTTTACTGATTAAAGTAGCAACTTTTTTTGCCATTATTCTTTTTAGAGCCTTCACCTGGGCACTCAGAATTTAAGGCAATTCCTCAACATCACATGGCCAGTAATATATGAAAGAGACATATGCTGTCACTCTGGAATTCCTGGAAACAGAGTTCTTAATTTTAAGGAAAGCCCTCTTTCCATAATACTAAGCTACCTCTTTCTTAAATGAATTACATTGGATTATCCAGACAGCCTTGAGTGATTCACATTTCTATTTAGCATTTAAGTACAAAAGCCTTTAGTTAGCTTTGACATTTGGAGCCAATGCAGTTTTAAAATGTATATATTTCTCAGCAGTGAGGGGGGAAAGCAGACAAAGTTTGTCCTTTCTGATTATTGTACTTATAGCAGCTATCCAATTGCCAGATGGCAAGATACTTACTCTATTTCTTCATTGAAGAAGTAAACCAAGCAGTGTAGGTTCTTCCAGATGGCCAAAATCTTAAAGCTTGACTCTTACTCATGGTTTCTTCTAGTTAGGAACTATTTAGTTTAGTGGGAATATTCAAAATAAATCCTGAAAGTATAGTTAATGTAAAGATTGTTAAGAAGAATTACATTCATATACCGTAATTTTAAGGTTTGCTAAACCTTCAAAAATATTCTTATTTTATCCTAACAGTATCTTTAGGAGTAGCTACTATTATCTCCATTGTAAATGGCTTACCCTTGGCAATATAGCCATTAAATATCTGAGTTTATATTTGAATTCAGCCTTTCTTGATTCAAGGTTCAGCATTCTATCTATTGTTTTTGCCTACTTACTTATAAAAACCCTGATATTATCAGTAAGGAGGAAAAATAATTGGTCTTGTTGCTGGTTTTGTTAAAAGGCCGAAATGAGAACATGTTTATATGTTAAAAGAAGAAATTTAATAACTTCAAAGGTTACACCATAAAACCAAAGAAAAAACCAGAATATTTCTGAGCACACTAAGTAACCTATGTAAGATGAATTAATTCAACCTTTTAAAATGAATATGTCACCCATGAGTGTAATTTTTAACACAAATCAAACCTACCCTTTCCTTTCCTTATATTGGACAGGGAATGATGAAGACTTAGTTAATGCTTAAGAGTTTAGCTCCTCAGTCTGTATAGTTTGATTAGCAATTTCCAGAAGTCTGATGGATTTGTCCCAATCAGAACTTGCCCTGCTGTGTTTGCTTAATTATGAATGGTATAGACCATATGCCAGCCACCAAAGTGTAAGAAATTGCTTATGCATATGATTAAAAGAGAAAAATTTCCAAATTTCAAAGAATTCCCTCAGTAAGTCCTCTAAAAAATAACTGGCTGTAGCAGAAACTGTGCTGTCTTATCCTTTACCCAACTGGGACCCTCTGGAAGGCTCTTCTCTCAGTTGCCACCACTACCAGTCTTCAATCTGGTAAACTCGAAGCATCACTGCACTTGCTGCAAGGCCTGTTGAAAGCCTAATGTTCAGGTGTCTCAAAATTATAACAAAGTAAGCCTGGGGATGAAAAATAAAAACCTCCTCCATCCCCCAGCATCCCTTGGTGAGAAAACAGACTGCTTTAAAAGACAGGAAGAGCTGACAAGAGTTTCTAAATACAAATTTGATGAGAAGTCTAAGAACCTAAATGAGGGAAAGGAATAAGCTTTTATTAACTGCCTGCTATGGATGAGCCACTGTGCTAAGTACTTTACAACTATTATCTCATTTGAATCAGCATTGAAAAAAAACATTTTTAAAGATTTTTTCAAAGTTTTAAAGAGTTTTATTGCTTTGTGAAGAAACTAATCTGTTAATATGGTCCTAATTTGTTCTTCAGTAACTTTTATGGGATTAAGAGCTATTTATTTTGGAGGGAGTTTCTTTAGTTATTTCATTCATATCAGACTCTTCTATGCTCCTTTTGGAGGTTTTTTTCTTGGCAAAGATATTAGAATGATTTGACATGCCTTTTCCAGCTTATTTTACAGATGAGGAAATAGAGATAAACAGGGTTAAGTGATTTGCTCAGGGTCACACAGCTAGTGTCTGAGGCTGCATTTGAAACCAGGTCTTCCTGACTCCAGGCCCTGAACTCTAATTTTCTTTGCCACTTAGCTGCCCATCAAGCTATTACAAATCTCTTTAATTAATGATACTCTGTGTCCTTACAAGAAATTTAAAAGTTTTAGTAACCAGAAAATCAGTCATTTTAGGTAGAGACATAGGCAAGAACTCTTGATTTCTAGGATTTGATGGAAGGATAATGAATGGATCATATTTTGTCTTGAAAGGGCAAGAGTGATGCCAAGAAAAAAATAACCGAAAAGCTCCATCTGGTTCATAGACCTTTATCATATTACTACTCAAATATCACTATTTTCAGGTGTCAGATCTATTTCTTCCAGGAGAGTTACTGCTGAGTGAATAAATTAATAGTCATCTTCCAGTGTGGTTCCATAAGCATTTATTAAGCAACTAAGATATATCATGCACCCTGTTAGGTGTTAGGAATATGAGAACAAAAAGGAGAAAAATTCATGGCTTCAAGGAATTTATATTCTATTGTGAAGATACATTAAAACCAATACCTAAATATAATTCTCAGAGGGAAATCACACGGTTAGACTCTGGAATAAGGAGTTAAACAAGTGAGTTGAGCTTTGAAAAAAAAAAAAAAACTAAGGGGACTTAGAATCATAGAAACATGCAGGAAAAACATTGATCAATCATCCAGAGGTTCATTTTATCTCTGAGCCCACAGTGTTAAGATTAAATTCTTGTACTGAAAAAATGCCATTTTTAGGCTGCAGCTTGTATGATCAGGATCACAAGACCGTGGTACATCTGACTTCATCATTTATAGCTTTTCAAGGATTAGATCTGATTTCTGTCATTTTGATGGTAAATTGATTGAGGATGACTCAAAATACCAGATCTGTCATGTCATAAACTGAGTGCAGACCTAGACTAAGTATCAATATGATTCCTGTCAGCTATTGCTTTGGCTCAATCCTCTAAACCCTTAGCTTTGGAATATGCACCTGGAGTTGTCCCATCTTAAGTACAAACTTGATCCTCCAGAGGGAAAAACAAATTAAATATCAACTTGAGCAGATAGGCCTTTGACATGGAGTTTATCTGTTTCTACTGCCATTTGTTTGATAGGCTGAAGAAGTACTGACCTTTACAAAAGATTTATTGGTCTCCTGCCTTAGGTTCTCAGTCTGGCTTTGAGTGTCTCATTGTTGTTTATTCTCCCTGATGGGAGCCTTTTATCAGACACTCTATTTACTTGCAAAGCCTGAGCAATGTGACAAAGTACTCAGGAATCTGAAGTGTGTTCCCCCCCATGTTGTTACTTAGCAACAATGTTTGTGGCCACCCACCTCTTCCAACCAGGGAAGAAAGGTGCTCTAGCAGTCTAAATTCCTTAATTTATCTAGATTGGAAATGCACAATAGGGACATTGGTAGGTCTCAAGCTGCCCAAGCCCTAGTTCTTCCCCCCCAAAAGTTTAAACTTTTGTGGAAAAACACTTGAGATAGCACTGAGCTTGTTAAGATTGCTGCCTTTTGTGTATTGTGTATGTGTGTGTGTGTGTGTGTGTGTGTGTGTAAGCATATATCTAAAAGAGCTGGCTAAGATGCACCAACCCAAGATCAGAAAATCAGGCATTATGTATGTATTATGTAATTAGATTATGTAATCTGGGATTTCTTCATACACTTTCATGTTATTTCCATCTTAAAAAACCAAACAACAAAAAATTTAAAAAAAAAACCTATTTAACCCAACTATCTTCATTACTTCACTATGTCTATCATCTCTCTGTGTGTCTCTGTCTCCATATCTCCTCCCTTTCTTGGTTAAACTCCTTGAGAAAGCCATCTAAATGAGGATATAGGTACCCTCACTACTTTCAGTAGCTTCTAAACTCTTCACCTTCTAACTCCTGACCCCACTAGTAAGCAGAAACTACCAAGAAATATGTGCCAGGAGAACACACTATGTAATGATCTCTTAATTCCCCAAATCTGATGTTCTTCTTTTAATCCTTAACCTTTTCAACATCTCTGGATCATATGACAATGTTACTTTCTTCTCCTGGATAGTATCTCCTTCCTAAATTTTTATAACACTTCTCTTTCCTTGTTCTCCTCCTGTCTGCCTGATCTGTTTCTTTTTTCAACCTCCTTTAATGAATGAAAAACTTTCAAAGACTATTTTGAAATGCTGCAAAGTGAAGTGAGGAGAACCAGCAGAATATTCTACACAGTAACAGCAACAATATATAATGATCAACTATGAATGACAACTATTATGAGTGATGAAGAGATCCAGGACAACTCCAAGGGGCTCCAGAGAAAAAAGGCTATCTATCCACTGCCACAGAAAGAACTAATGATATATATGTCCAATTTTACTATTAATGAAGTGATGTCTATTCTGAAAATGTTTCTGTCATTCTAAACTTGTTTATTATGTGCATTGAGAACATGTAGCAATTTTAATGTTCCTTTCTATGAAGAAAGCCTTTATCTTTCCGTAGCCAACTTAGATTAAGGCACCTTGAATTCTTTTTACATTGTATTCTGGTATTTTCTTCAATGTTTGGTATGATATGTTGATAAATAAATCTTAACTTTAGTGAATTTGTCCTTTCTAACTTAAACCTTTCATGAGGAAACAAATAAAATTAAGCTCCCCCTTCTCTTTAAAGATGGATTGTATTATGTGTTTTCAGTGGGGCTGAGAGTTAGGAGAGGCAGAGGGGTAACAAACTGAGGCAAAGACCCTGTCTTGGTGGGAAAGAGTATGACCCAAACTAAAGTTTTAGTGGACAAAAGGAAAGCCTGGTTGAGATCAGTACAAAGAGTGAATCAAACTTTCTTTGTCTATCAATAAGCAACTTTTTTTTTAAACCCTTACCTTCTCTCTTAAAATCAATACTGTGTTTTGGTTCCAAGGCAGAAGAGTGGTAAGAGTTAGGCAATGGGGGTTAAGTGACTTGCCCAGGGTCACACATCTGGGAAGTGTCTGAGGACAAATTTGAACCCAGGACCTCCCATCTCTAGACCTGCAATAAGCATCTTTTAAGTTAATCAATCAAAAACTTAAGTAGCCCTACTTAGCATCTTGCCAGTGACTAAGTATGAGAGTTCACAAGTCACTTGCTATGTGGGTGAAAACTCCAGAGGCCACTCCCCCCCAGTACTATGCAAATTAAAAGACTGTAACTGGTTCCCTTAAAGTGGGGGAGCAACAGGAAGTGACATCGAGAAAACTGCTTTAAAAAGGCCAGTTCCAGGATTCAGTCTCTGGCTGCATCTGTGAGCCAGACAGGAGAGGGAGACTCTTTCCTTGGATCCTGCTGTGGTGGTGAGTAGAATGATTCCTTCCTTGATTCTTCAGGGAGGAGACCTTCTTTGTTCTGATGAAGTTCAGCTCACCACTGACCAAAAAACTCAATCTTCAGACAGAAGAACACCAGAGTCTCTTCAGCAAGAGTCTCCAGAGTAAGCAACTCCCTTCAGGCCGAGTCACCAATACAGGAATCCTAACCCATGTCCTAGAATCTCTTCAGCAAGGGCCATCTGAGCAAGAGAGAGTTCCTAGAGGCTACATTCCCCCCCCACCCCCCTTATAAGCAGTTTTCTCCACCCATTGGCTCTCTCATGGAACACCTCAGGAACCAATCACAGTTCCTTAATTTTTCTGGCACTGCCCAGGGAGGGATCAATTTCCAGTCTCTGAGGGTGACAACTTTCTTTCTCTGTCCTTGCCATCAAAGATAAAGGATCTTTAACTTCCTGACTAAGTTAAAAGGGAGGGGAATTCCAAGTTCCTGATTGATTATGTTAATAAACACAAAGATAGTGTTAATTCATTTTTTACATCAGTTTGCAACGCATCAATGCAATGCACCAAATATTCTGCATCATATTTAGATCAGACTAGTTTTTGCCTTATAATGGAATCTCTTTCTACATTCATTTTCTAGGCCTCAGTTTCTTCATCAATAAAAAAGGATTTAAATAAGAATACCTCTAATGTACTAGATTTAAATCCATCAACATTTAGTATAGTGCTAGATATGGGGTAGGAGCTTAAAAAATGCTGGTTGATTAATTGAATGACTGCCAATCTATATAGTTTCTCTCTGCCTTCTTTTGGCCTTGGTACCTGATATTCATGAGTTTCTCTGAGGTCTCAGCTTTTATCATTTTATAGACACCCTGGTAGTGAGTGTTCCTGAATTTATCAATGCTGCCTCTGCCATGTGGGATACAATCTTTTAACTCTGAGAATTAAATGAAATAATGACAAGTACAATAAAAAAGTGTGGAGATCATATGATCTGAGAATCAGTGGAAGGAATGCTATAGCATGTTTATCTTTGAAAAGAGGGGAGAGGGAAAAGGAATAACACCTACTGTGTAGTCAGGATTGCCCTAAAGGTGTTTTTCTAAACAAATATTATCTGCTTTGAACTTTATACCAACCTTGAGATGAAAGTCATTTTTTCTCCATTTAACAATTGAAAAATGGGAATTTTAAGGTACATAAGTTATTTGGAGTCAAGTGTGTGAAGAGCTGTCTTATGGACATCATTTCATTTGATCTTGTGAGTTAAAGCAAAATCAATGGCATATATAATCTAGTGGAATTGCTGGTCAGCCCTGGGAGGAGAGGAGGGATCACGAATCATGTAACTATGGAAAAATATTCTAAATAGTAAAAAAAAATAAGAGCAATGTAGATAAATTCAGCCTTGAAGTAAGGTCAATCATCTTTGCAATCACAGATGTTCCAAGTTTATTGGGATAGCTGATCAGATGGTTCTTGAGGTCTTCAAGCAATACCTTCCAATCATTCAGTCAATAAATATTTATGAAGTGCTTCCAATGCTCTAGGCAATGTGCTAAACACTGGATATACAATGATAAGAAAGTACATAACTCTTGTATTTAGGGAGTTCATATTTCCATGAAATCATATAAACATGTTGTAGAGGAGATCCCTTTTTAAATATGCATCAGATGGGCTTTGGCATGCCCTCTAATTTTAAATTTTAAAATTAAAAAAAATTGACATTGCATAAAGAAAATTCTACTTTGTCTTAAAATTTACCTAACTCCTCCCCCCCAAAGAACCAAACAATATAGTGAATAAATTGGACAGTTTTGTTGCATTATTGGAAGCTGAAGATGCCAGCACTGATGACAACGATCGCCAAATCAATGAATATAAATAAAAGAAATATGGTTAAAAAAATTGAATTGCAATCCTTTCCACATCTTTCCCAGTGATTATGCTGAAAATGACAAACGAAGGAAAGAGCCCCCAGCTGCAAGCCTCTAATATAATTTCATAAAACATAGAGCCAATTCTAATTAACCATGATAATGGGATATGTGGATAGGCTGGATAATTGAAATGCACAAACAATTCCCTCCTCACAATTTAGTCATTAGATGAAATGTCTCCATCACCTAACCTTTTACCAGAAATGCTAACAGGCAGGGACATTTCCTAACCTCTCTTTGCCCTGATTCTGATAGAGGAGCTGATAAATGATGATATGAGTCAAATGTCAGATGGAAGGAGGAAAAAATAACCTGAGGGACTTGGGTTATACACCCTCCAAATATTCATCATCTGAATTATTAAATGTAGCTTAAAATTACAAAATTCCCAGGAATTTTGAAATTTTAGTGATATTGCCATTTCACAACTTCCTGCTTTTTCTCTATCACTGAAACTTGCACATTCTTTAGAGTTTTTATATGAAATGCATATATCATACTTGTTTTGCTTAGAAAGGCAACTTCTGGAATGTAGGGGTGGCATTGAATGTCTCTTTATAGCAATGATAATGCCAGTCAGTGCTAGGAACATACATAATAGGAGCTCAATAAATATTTTCCTCATACTGACTAAATCAATTGAAGATTAGATTTATGAATTAGCATCTCTACTTTGTGATACAAATATTGGAGGACTTAATTGTGAAAGTGACAAATCTTTAATCTTAGCCAAATATGTGAATCACTGCCAGAAGAGCACACCACTACATTTTGATATAATAAAAACAGATCTATTTGTTATAATCATAATTTCCTGATATTATGACTAGATGGATCTGAGGCATATATGTGCAATATTTAAAATTAATTTTCATACCACCTTACTTAATGTGGGAAGGGAGACCTTTGAAGTATGTGACCCCATTTTAATACTAATATTTAAAAGCTTTGAGAATGTCTTTTTTGTAATCTAAACTCAGTAGGGAATAAATCTTCCTTTAGCCAATATGAGCTCATTTATATTCAAAGGAGAATTGTGAATGGAGTTTTAATCCCTGGAGATTGATTGGTTTAGCATGGTACATAGCATTTCTAAGTCCAATGAAGCATCTCAAAAGTGATTTAGCCTCTTTTAGAACACAGATGCTTTATAACATAAAATAAAATACTTTCTCCCTAAGTCTTCATTGCTAAGCATTAAAGTGCTTGTCAATTTTGTGAACTACCTACATTTCATGATTAAAAGAAATCTGATCACTTATGGGAACATATTTTAATAATTTTGCTTATGTTTATAGAGACTAATCAGAATTCAATAGTGGCTTTTCAAACTATTGCCGGCTGGCAGTAAGAAGTTTGGTTGCATAAGTTTTGAAGTGTAAATCAGCTCTATTTATCTATGTTTGTCATCTATCACTTTTGGTCTCTATTGAGAACCTTGGACAAGCCTGTCATTTGAGCACAAAACAATACAAACACAATCCCTTGTCTGCACATTAAATCCTGCATCAATCTGTTTAAAGCCTATGGCATCTCAGTTTTGGGAGCTAGAATAGCTGTACTAAATCAACGAGATTTTTCAATTGTGCTTTGATATATATTGGAACAATAAGATATTAATGTTAAGATTTATATTCTTTAAGAATCTGTAATTTCAGGGGGCAGCTGGGGAGCTCAGTGGATTGAGAGATAGGCCTAGAGGCAAGAGGTCCTAGGTACAAATCTGGCCTTAGACACTTCCCAGCTTTGTGACCCTGGGCAAGTCACTTAACCCCCATTGCTTAGCCTTTACCACCCTTCAGATTTGGAACCAATACACAGTATTGATTCTAAGATGGAAGTTAAGGGTTTAAAAAATTTTGTAATTTCATCAATGTGGGTATTTCCTCCACCATCTATGACTACAATACCCTCCATGCCACATATGTAGATGGATTAAGGAATTCATATATCCAATCTAGATGATAGTAAAACTCTCTTTACTTAGACAGGCTGGTCCTTGGATGGAAGATGTATATTTGCATATATGTAAACTGAGTCTCATATATATATTACTAGTAAAATCTGTGAGAAAGAGTTTAAGAATTCAGAGTCAGAAATATACCATGGTGAAATACCAGAGTTTTAATTAAGACTTCACTGTGACATAACTTTCAATCACAATTTTGTGTAACATAGATATGTTCTAGAATCCCTATATCCAATATTTATGTATATACATTACTAGAACTGGAAGAAATCCTAGAGGATGTCAT
Source organism: Monodelphis domestica (assembly GCF_027887165.1). Classification (NCBI taxonomy): domain Eukaryota; kingdom Metazoa; phylum Chordata; class Mammalia; order Didelphimorphia; family Didelphidae; genus Monodelphis; species Monodelphis domestica. Next base: position 380,524,267 of record NC_077229.1, on the reverse strand, counting down.
TTGGAACAAACACCATATACTATTTCTATAATCTTTGCAAGGGATTATATAGTCACTGATTGAAAATTTCAATTGATAAGAGTTTTCATTGGACCCTCAGGAAGCTCATTACATCATTAGATACCTGACAATATTAGGAAATTCTTCCTTATTAAAGGGAATAAAAATCAAAATTATGTGAGGCATAATCAAGAAATATAGGAACAATTCTATATTTTTAATTAAAATTGAATGTGATATTGACAGAAAATATTCTGTAATCCAAAAAGCATTAAATATTAGGTCATACCAATGTATGTGTCCTCAGAGATGTAAAAATGCATTTATTCATCACTTTATTTTATTATTCTAAAAATAGTATCCCTTTTAATTATATTGATTAAACATCCTGTAATTTACTAAAGATCTAGATTTTATACCAAGTAAATTATTAATAATTTATAACTTGATTATTTCTATTTTAAGAAATTTTGGTGGTAAATATATATGTACATATATTAAAATCACTACAATATTTTATTTTATTATTTTATTTTTGTTTATAATTTTTATTTAGAATATTTTTCTAAATATGTTTACATGATTTAGGATTCCCTTTCCCCAGCTCTTTCCTCCCCCATCTTGAAGCTGACAATTAATTCCACTCTGTTATACATGTATCATTGTTCAAAACCTATTTCCATGTTATTTATATTTGCAATAAAGTGATATTTTAACATCAAAACCCTAACCACATCCCTGTCAAACTAAATGATCAATCATATGCTTTTCTTCTGCATTTCTGTTCCCACAATTCTTTCTCTGGATGTGGATGGAGTTCTTTATCATAAGTTCTTCTGAATTGTCCTGCGTCATTGCATTGCTGCTAGTAAAAGAGTCTATTTTAATTGATTGTGTCATAATATATCATTGTAATGTAATTAAAGAAGATGTTCCTAAGATCTAAATATCTGTACTGATATCTATATAGTTAATCCTTAGCTTCCACGAATATAGCATTCCTAGAAGATAGAATGAAACAAACAAAAAAAAGGAAATGTTGCTATATTGAACAAATGAGAAACAGGGACTTAAATTCCTACAAATAGGCAAAACTGTAACTTTTGGTAGAAATTGCTGAAAATATACATTTGTACATATAGTTGTTTTATAACAAAACATTAATTCTGATAATAGCAAATTTTCTTAACATAGTAACCTTGAAATGACTCATAAAATGTAGTACATATAATAAAATTGATAACATACAAAACATTTTTCTCACTAATAATTTCCTAGAATTCTATCATTTTCTGTGCTATTCAATAAATAATTAATATATATATATATATTATTTAATATATATAATATGAATAAATAATTTTCAAAAAATTCAATAAAAATGCAGACAATATTCACTTTTGTTACAAAAAAATCAATTGTACTGTCAATTTTGTACAGGAAATAAAATTCTTAAAACTAAAATATCCATAAACCTGAATCCTACCTTCTACTAAGTCAGATGGTTGTGTGAGAATATAGTATTGTATATTATACAGTTGTAAACCTCTGTAGCCTGACTGTCCTCTGAAAACCAAGGGAAAGACTGATAGGGCTTCAGTCAATTGCCATTGGAAGATAGCAAAACTGGTAAGTTATCAATGTCATTTAATAATTATGTCCTACACAGTTAGTGAATGATATTGGAGATTATGAAGTATGTGCCAGTTTGAAATACTTTACTCCTTTTTTTGTGAATATAATGTATCATTGATTCTTTAACATCAAATTCTCTTCCAACAAAGGCTACACATATTCCTGAATGCAGAGTATAAATAATAATACTATGACTTGGGTGCAAAATTGCAACCAAAAATGAGTTTTACAAACAATGAAAATATGGGGAAAATGCCTTGGAAGCTTTTTACAATAGTATGGTGAATAAGATCAGAAAAGCTCATAGTAGGAAACCAGCCACTCCAAAAATTTGGGAGCACCATGGCTCTCATTTTTTTTCTCTCAACTGTGCATAAATGGGCTTCTGGATATATATATATATATATATATATATATATATATATATATATATACACACACACTCATATATAATTACATATTTCCCAGTTGAATATAAAATTTTTCTACAAATATATTAGATTTTGTGTTCCAAATTATCCTCCTCCATCCTGTCTTTCCCCACTCCTTTCAACATTGAGAAATCAATACAGATTATACATGTGACTTCATGAAAAACATTTTATATTATCAGTGTGACCAAAGAAATCATAGACACAAAATAGGACAAGGAAAATAAAGTGATAGTGAAAGATGGCAGAGTATGAGACTACCATGGCCTCTGAATTTTTCCATAAACAATCAAAAATAACTCCCCAGAATCAATGCTAAAAGCAGAAAAAGTGCAAAAGAGTTGGAGGTGAATGTGAGATACAATAGATAATGTGGAAGAGGAGTCTCTGATACCTCTGGTCTTACTATCACTGGTGCAGGCACCAGGGAGTATTTGTCATGTGTGCAATGCAATACATGCACAAGGACACTGTGGAACCCAAGCTGTGATCGATTCAGTGAGACGATTTTGGACTGCACCAGGAATATCCTCATATGCCATAAGAATTTGTCAAAAATGTAAAATTTGTATGCAATTGAATCAGGGAGTTTATAAGACCAAAGGCTTAGGAGGTCGTCCCTTAGCATATACTCCATTTGAGTGCATAAAGATAGATTTTATCAATATGACAAAAGACAAAGGGTTTAAATATTGCCTTGTCATCATAGACAGACTGACTAGATGGCCAGACGTTTTTCCTTCCAAAAAGAACAACACAGCATTTGTGGTCAAAATCCTATTAAAAGAAATCATACCTAGATTTAGGATTCCCTCAAAATTGGACTCAGACTGTGGAAGTCACTTTACTCAATCAATATTAAATGAAATTTATAAAAATCTAGGAATACAAGCAACATACCACACACCATATCATCCCCAAAGTTCAGGGCAAGTGGAAAGATTAAATAAAGACATTAAAACATTGATAGGAAAATTTTGTGCAGAAACACACCAAAAATAGACAAACATTCTGCCATTAGTTCTGTTCCATCTTAGAACACGACCCAGCAGAGATTTGCACATCTCTCCATTTGAGATGCTATATGGACACGCAATTTGGCAAGGAAGGACTTGTAAACCAGCTTACATTGCCATGATAGGTGGAGATTGTCAATTAACAAAATATATACAAGCTTTACAGACAAGAATAGCAGAATTGCATGAAATGGGCTTGATACAACAAACAGTACCCCTGGATTACAATTTGCACAACATCAAACCAGGAGACATAGTATACTTATTTCAATAGAAAATTGGCTACAGACATAAAATGGACTGGACCACATGAAGTATTGCTTACTACCCTAACAGCTATAAAAGTTGCAGGGAAAGACTCATGGTTTCACTGTTCCCACGTGAAACCAGAAAAATTTCAACAGCACTGTAATAGACATCGAAGATAATTAGACAACAGATAGGGCTGAGAAATGGAAACAAAAACTAATTAACATAAAAAGTACAACACAAAGAAATAACAGTGACACATAATGTTCAAGACAACTTTCCAGCCCAGAGGAAAAGCAACCCAGAGGAAAAGCAACCCAGAGGAAAAGCATCCCACAGGAAAAGCATCCCAGAGGAAAAGATTTTAAACCAGCCCAGAGGAAAAGCATCAAGAAAAGATGCTAGAGACAAAAAATGAAAAAAAAAAAAGCTGAAATGGACAGCTAAGATTTTGAACTTTGTAAATGTGTTTATATAAGAATAGGACAGATCAAAAATGAGATTTATATGTAAGACTGAGTGTGTTGTAATAATAAAACAAAAGTAATTTCACATATTAGGGAAATAGCATGCATCACTACATAACATGGAAGAAAGAAGAGATCCATCAGTCAACATGAGAAGTGGAAATCTGAAGAAACTTGATAAGTATTAATTCAACACAACACTATTAGACACAAAACACAAAATCACAAACTGACATTGAGAGACCTTGTTTATATACATAAGGGTCTGAAATGGTATTTATGCAAAATGTAAATATGTATATAGTTAGTTCCATTGGGTCTTAGGCAAATGGAAAGATCAGTAGATATTTCTATTTGACTGACATCATGATGTGGAACAATGTATATTGTTGTATAATAAATAAATAATATCTGTAAAGAAAGTATTAGTTTTAGTTAACTTAGAGTAAGTAGTATTAGCACTAAAATTCAATTTCTTGTAATAGTTTTGTTCGACATTTTTGTACTGAATTTAATGTAAAACCCCAAAATTACCCTTACCCTTACTTTCCCGCAAAGAATCCTTAGAGTAGGTTTAGTAAATTGGTAACTATAATATAAATATGTGACCTTGGGAAGGTCACAACAAAAAAAGGGGATGATTGTGGAAAGGAAACTAGACTAACAGTTTGTGTGGGGGAGGGCCAACTGGGAGTGGCAGTTGGGTCTTGTGACTAGCACTTCCTTCCTGCTGGGGGGGAACTGGGGTCTTGGTGTTGGAGGAGAGTGGAGCTTGTTCAGCCCAGTATGGAGTGGCATGCTCTTCTTGGTTCAGCCCAAAGACACAGGCTTCTGAAGGTCAGAACTGTTCTTGTTTGCTTTCTGTGTACTGCTAAGATTCTGAATTACAACAACGAGAGGAGACGGGAGTGGGACAAACTCTCTGCCAGCCTCTGGGGCCTGGCCTCAGGTCTGAAACTGAGAAAAACTCCAATCCTAAATAGTTATTAAACTTTATGTTATTTGAATTCACAGTCAGATAAGTGGACTATCTTTTCTGGTCATAGAGGGAACTAAACTTCAGTTTCAGTCATTCAAAGACAAACCATCCTTATTGGACCCCTGCAGTTTCCTCTCAGTGGAGGCATCTCCCTCCCTTGCCTCACCAAGCAATATTTCCTATCTCCCTTTAACTCCTGCTTACCCCTATACAAAACTCCCATTATTCCCCATTTATCCCCTGTTTTCCAATCTTCCTATTTCCTTTCCCAATAAATATTTTTTTATCTTTGAAAATTTTTTAAAATTTTAAACATTATTTTATTTGATCATATCCAAACATTATTCACTGGAAACAAAGATCATTTTCTTTTCTTCCCTGCCCCTCCTCCCCCACCTTTCCCTCTCCCATAGCCAATGCACGATTCCACTGGTTATCACATGTGTTCTTGACTCAAACCCATTTCCCTGTTGTTGGTATTTGCATTATAGTGTTCATTTAGAGTCTCTCCTCAGTCATATCCCCTCCAACCCTGTAGTCAAGCAGTTGCTTTTCATCGGTGTTTTTACTCCCACAGTTTATCCTCTGCTTGTGGATAGTATTTTTTAGATCCCTGCAGATTGTTCAGGGACATTACACCGCCACTAATGGAGAAGTCCATTACCTTCGATTGTACCACAGTGTATCAGTCTCTGTGTACAATGTTTTCCTGGTTCTGCTCCTTTCTCTCTGCATCACTTCCTGTAGGTTGTTCCAGTCTCCATGGAATTCCTCTACTTTATTATTCCTTTTAGCACAATAGTATTCCATCACCAACATATACCACAATTTGTTCAGCCATTCCCCAATTGATGGGCATCCCCTCGTTTTCCAGTTTTTGGCCACCACAAAGAGTGCAGCTATGAATATTCTTGTACAAGTCTTTTTCCTTATTATCTCTTTGGGGTACAAACAGAGCAGTGCTATAGCTGGATCAAAGGGCAGACAGTCTTTTATCACCCTTTGGGCGTAGTTCCAAATTGCCCTCCAGAATGGCTGGATCAATTGACAACTCCAACAACAATGAATTAGTGTCCCCACTTTGCCACATCCCCTCCAGCATTCATTACTTTCCATAGCTGTCATGTTAGCCAGTCTGCTAGGTGTGAGGTGATACCTCAGAGTTGTTTTGATTTGCATCTCTCTGATTATAAGGGATATAGAGCACTTTTTCATGTGCTTATTAATAGTTTTGATTTATTTGCCTGAGAACTGCCTGATCATGTCCCTTGTCCATTTATCAATTGGAGAATGTCTTTTTTGTAAAATTGATTTAGTTCTTTGTAAATTTGAGTAATTAAACCTTTGTCAGAGGTTTTTATCAAGATTGTTTCCCAATTTGTTGCTACCCTTCTGATTTTGGTTACATTGGCTTTGTTTTTACAAAAACTTTTTAATTTGATGTATTCCAGATTATTTATTTTGCATTTTGTAACTCTTTCTAATTCTTGCTTGGTTTTGAAGTCTTTCCCTTCCCAAAGGTCTGACATGTATGCTATTCTGTGTTCACCTAATTTTCTTATAGTTTCCTTCTTTATGTTCAAGTCATTCACCCATTTTGAATATATCTTGGTGTAGGGTGTGAGGTGTTGATCTAAACCTAATCTTTCCCACACTGTCCTCCAATTTTCCCAGTAGTTTTTATGAAATAGTGGATTTTTGTCCCAAAAGCTGGGATCTTTGGGTTTGTCATATACTGTCTTGCTGAGGTCTCTTGCCCCCAGTCTATTCCACTGATCCTCCTTTCTGTCTCTTAGCCAGTACCATATTGTTTTGGTGACCGCTGCTTTATAATATAGTCTGAGATCTGGGACTGCAAGGCCCCCTTCCTTTGTACTTTTTTTCATTATTTCCCTGGATATCCTTGATCTTTTGTTCTTCCAAATGACCTTTGTTGAGGTTTTTTCTAACTCAGTAAAAAATTTTTTTGGAAGTTCCATGGGTATGGCACTAAATAGATAGATGAGTTTGGGTAGGATGGTCATTTTTATTATATTGGCTCGTCCTACCCATGAGCAGTTAATGTTCTTCCAATTGTTCAATTCTAGTTTTAGTTGTGTCGAAAGTGTTTTGTAGTTGTGTTCATATAGTTCCTGTGTTTGTCTCGGGAGATAGATTCCTAGGTATTTTATTTTGTCTAAGGTGATTTTGAATGGGATTTCTTTTTCTAGTTCTTGCTGCTGAGCTGTGTTGGAATTATATAGAAATGCTGATGACTTATGTGGGTTTATTTTGTATCCTGCAACTTTGCTAAAGTTGTTGATTATTTTGATTAGCTTTTTGGTTGAATCTCTAGGATTCTTTAAGTAGATCATCATGTCATCTGCAAAGAGTGATAATTTGGTCTCCTCCTTGCCTATTTTAATGCCTTCAATTTCTTTTTCTTCTCTAATTGCTACTGCTAGTGTTTCTAATACAATGTCAAATAATAAAGGTGATAATGGGCATCCTTGTTTCTCTCCTGATCTTAATGGGAATGGATTTAATTTATCCCCATTGCAGATGATATTAGTTGATGGTTTTAGATATATACTGTTTATTATTTTTAGGAATGACCCTTCTATTCCTATGCTTTCTAGTGTTTTTAGTAGGAATGGGTGTTGTATTTTATCAAAGGCTTTTTCTGCATCTATTGAAATAATCATGTGGTTCTTGTTGGTTTGCTTGTTGATGTGGTCAATTATGTGGATGGTTTTCCTAATATTGAACCAGCCCTGCATCCCTGGTATAAATCCTACTTGATCATGGTGGATGACCCTTCTGATCACTTGCTGGAGTCTTTTTCCTAGTATCCTATTTAAGATTTTTGCATCTATATTCATTAGGGAGATTGGTCTATAATTTTCTTTCTCTGTTTTTGACCTGCCTGGTTTTGGAATTAGTACAATGTTTGTGTCATAAAATGAGTTTGGTAGACCTCCCTCTTTGCTTATTATGTCAAATAGTTTTTATAGTATTGGAGTTAGCTGTTCTTTGAATGTTTGATAGAATTCACTGGTGAATCCATCAGGCCCTGGGAATTTTTTCTTAGGAAGTTCTTTGATAGGCTGTTGGATTTCTTTTTCTGATATCGGATTATTTAAGAAATCTATTTCTTCTTCTGTTAGTCTAGGCAATTTATATTTTTGTAAATATTCATCCATATCACCTAGGTTGGTATATTTATTGCCATAAAGTTGGGCAAAGTAGTTTTTAATGATTGCCTTAATTTCCTTTTCATTGGAGGTGAGATCCCCTTTTTCATCCTTGGTGCTGTTAATTTGCCTTTCTTCTTTCCTTTTTTTAATTTGATTGACCAGTAATTTGTCTATTTTGTTTGTTTTTTCAAAGTACCAGCATCTAGTCTTGTTTATTAGCTCAATAGTTCTGTCACTTTTGATTTTATTAATTTCTCCCTTAATTTTTAGGATCTCTAGTTTGGTTTTCTTCTGGGGGTTTTTAATTTGTTCGTTTTCAAGTTTTTTGATTTGCATTTCCAATTTATTGATCTTTGCCCTCCCTAATTTGTTAATATATGCACTCAGGGATATGAATTTTCCTCTAAGTACTGCCTTGGCTGCCTCCCATAAGGTTTGAAAGGATGTCTCGCCGTTGTCATTTTCTCCAAAGAAATTATTAATTGTTTCTATGATTTCTTCTCTAACTAACCGATTTTGGAGTATCATATTTTTAAATTTCCAATTAATTTTTGATTTGGCTCTCCATGTACCCTTACCGATCAATATTTTTATTGCCTTGTGATCTGAAAAGGCTGCATTTATTATTTCTGCTTTTTTGCACTTGTATGCCATGTTTCTGTGACCTAGTGTATGATCTATTTTTGTGAATGTGCCATGTGGTGCTGAAAAGAAGGTGTATTTCTTTTTGTCCCTATTTATTTTTCTCCATATGTCTATTAACTCTAATTCTTCTAAGTTTTCATTCACCTCTTTTACCTCTTTCTTTTTTATTTTTTGGTTTGATTTATCTAAGTTTTATAATGGTTGGTTTAAGTCTCCCACTAATATGGTTTTACTGTCTATTTCCTCCTTCAATTCTCCTAGTTTCTCTATTAAAAATTTGGATGCTATACCATTTAGTGCATAAATGGTGATTAGTGATATTTCCTCATTGTCTATACTCCCTTTTAACAGGATATATTTACCTTCCCTATCCCTTTTGATCAGGTGTATTTTTGCTTTGGCTTTGTCAGATATCATGATTGCAACTTCTGCCTTCTTTCTATCAGTTGAGGCCTAAAAGGTCTTACTCCAACCTTTAATTCTAACCTTGTGAGTGTCAACTCGCCTCATATGTGTTTCTTGAAGACAACAAATGATAGGGTTTTGGGTTCTAATCCAATCTGCTATTTGTCTACGTTTTGTGAGTGAGTTCATCCCATTCATGTTCAAAGTTATGATTGTTATTTGTGGATTCGCTGGCATTTTGATATCTTCCCCTAGTTCTGACCTTTCTTCTTTAGCTATTTCCTTTTGAACCAGTGATTCACTTTGGGTTTGTCCCCCTAGTCCCCTTCCCCCTCTCCTTCCCTCCCTTTTTGTACTCCTTACCCCCTTCCCCTCCTTAATTTTCCTTTCTTTCTTTCCTTGTTGGATAAAATAGAATTCAGGATCCCACTGGATCTCGATGTTCTTCCCTCTCAGGTTTGATTTCACTGAGAGTAAGGTTTAAGTAATTCTACTTCATGCTCTCTTCCTCTCCTTCTCATATGAGAGTTCTTCCCCTCCCCTTCCCATGTGTATCTTCATATGGGAAAGATTATTCTATTATGTCCCCCCTCCCTATTTCTTAAAGTAAATCTTAGTATTATCGACGGTTCCCCCCTCCCTTTTCCTTTCTTTCCCCCACTTTCCCCAAATCTTCTTAGTGTCCCAATCTTTCCCTATGCATGTTTCTTCTAACTACTCTTATGATGCATAAAATTTTTGAGAGTTACACAAAACATTTTCCCCACATATTAATATATATATAATTTGATGTAAATGTAGTCCTTATAGAAGAGCGTGTGACTTAAAGAAAAAGATAAGATTTATCTCCTTTTCCCTTTCTTTCATATTTACCTTTTCATGTTTCTCTTGCTTTCTGTGATTGGATATCAAATTTTCCACTAAGTTCTGGTCTTTTCTTAGCAAATTCTTGGAAATCTTCTATTTTCTTGAATACCCATACTTTCCCCTGGAAGTATATAGTCAGTGTTGCTGGGTAGTTGATTCTTGGTTGGAGACCCAGCTCTCTTGTTTTTCTAAATATCGTGTTCCATGCTTTGCGGTCTCTTAATGTGTTAGCTGCTAAGTCATGTGTGATCCTTATGGGAGGCCCCCTATATCTGAAGCTCCTCTTCTTGGCTTCTTGTAGGATTTTCTCCTTTTCTTGGAAGCTCTTGAATTTGATAATTACATTCCTAGAGGTTTTCTTTTGGGGATTTATCATAGAGGGTGTTCTATGAACCCTTTCTATTTCTATTTTGCCCCCTTGCTCCAGAACCTGTGGGCAATTTTCTTTTATAATCTCCTGTAGAATAATATCGAGTTTATTGTTTATCTCTTGTTTTTCTGGGAGACCGATAATTTGGAGGTTGTCTCTTCTTCCTCTGTTTTCCAAGTCTGTGATCTTTTCAGTGAGATATTTTATGTTTTCTTCTAATTCATTAATTTTTTGGCTTTGCTTTATTGATTCTTGCTGTTTTATGATCTCACTTTCTTTGAGTTGCTTAATTCTGGTCTTTAGGGACTGGTTTTGCTTTTCAGCTTTGTGTGCCCTTCTATTGGATGTTTCCAGCTCTTTTTCCAATTGAGCAGTCTTATCTGTCAGACTGCTGATCTCTTTCTCCCATTTTTCTTTCCAGGTTTCCATCTTTTGGGTAAGTTCCAGTTTGAGATCTTCCAGAGCTTGTTGATAGTTTCCATTTTGGGAGGCATGTTCTGATTTTTTTTGGATTTCATCCTCATTCTCTTCTTTTCCTTTGGTATTTCCACCATAAATGTTTTCAATAGTCACCTTTTTCCCTTTCTTCCTGGAGTCTTGATTTTGGGCCATGTGAGCCATCCCTTTGGTTGTTTTATTCCCCTTTCCTTTTTGGTCTGGGTTCTGGGTGATATGGACAGGTTTTCTGTGAATTTAGGTTGTCTCAGACTAGTTCTTTCCAGCCTCTGAATTTTCTTAGAGTGCTGGGCCCCTGATCACAGCCAAACTGCCCAGGTGTTCAGCTCCGCCCAGTTAATCAGTGAGTGGTCCGCCCCTGGTGTTTAGCTCCGCCCAGATGCTCAGCGCAACTGCCCCGAGTATGGCTCCCTGGGCCCCCTGTGATCAGTGCAGGGTTCTCCCATGAAACTGCCCTGAGACATTTTTTCCTGGCAGTCCCCAGATCCCAAGGACCCTGGAGTGCACCCCCAGACAGAGATTTTCCCCACTCACTCGCTGTCCCAGTGAGCACTCTGGTAGCTCACTCTGGTTTGGTGGGGGAGGTGGGGGGGGGAAGGGAGGCTCAGTTCACATTTCTGTGCAAGCTTTTCCTCCTTATTATAGTGTGGAAATGTTCAAACCCCACGTACCTTCTCCTCTGTGGGGTTCTGGGGAGTACTGGGGAGTCTTTCTGTTCCTCCAAAGATGATTTTTATGCTCCTTTGATGTAGTATATTTCATTCTGTGCCAGGGAGAGGAAGCATGTGGCATCTAGATTGCAGCCATGATTACCCTGAAGTCTTCCTTTCCCAATAAATATTACAAAACTGAGAGCACATTTTCCTTCAGCAAGTAAATGTACTTCATTTGTATATAGGGGGAATTCCTTCTTATCTTTGATCTTATTGAGATTTATTTAGCAGTGGGATTTCTGGGAAAAGAGTATAGGCATGGGAGAAACTTTCTTAGGAGTTTTATAAATTGCTTTCAAGAAAGGATCTGTCAAATCATAGTTCCCCCAAGAGTCTTTTGGATGGTAGGTTGTTACCTAGAAAGATTCCAATTTATGTGCTTAATTGCATGCTGCAGATGCTATCAGACATCCTTTCCATTATTATTTTTTCCTCATAGACAACTCCCAGTGCTCTATTAATCATCTTCTAGATTCTGCCCATGTCCTATTGTTATGGAGATGATTATATACCTTGTAGGTAATCTTGAGCACCTTTATATAGTATGGTAAAATATGTTGCTTGTAATGGAAATAAGAACTCATTTAGTTAGATTAATAAATGCAGTATGCATGACAAATATGATTATGTGGTGGAAATAGAGCTTATTGTTCTTTGAAACAATAATGTAATGTATATACCACTGTAGAAGTGAACCTATGATTTAATTGTTCTAAGTCCCCAGTGAGAAAGCTCCTGTTACCAATGCAATGATACATGGTTTCTGTATCACACAGTCTTAGAGAATTAGCTAAGCCAATACCTAGAGCCCTTGAGGTTAGTACCTCACTCAAAATCACATAACCAATAATTACCAGATGCTGGTTGTGAATTCAGACTTTCCTGGGTTTAAGCCAGTTTGCTACCCACTAAGTCACTTTACTTGAAGGAAAGAAAAGAATAATTTTTAGGGTGAAACTTTCTTCAGTAGGTTATTTTAATGCCATCTTTTGGGGGGACATCATTAAAATTCAGGTGCTTACCTTTGTAACAAATAGTTCCTTGACTGGTACACAGAGTATTGCTTTATTTGGAAATTAGTAAGATATTTGGAATTTAATATCAGTTTCAGGAAATGAAAAATTATTACTAATTAATTATTTGATTATAATTAGTTAATTAACTAACTAATTAATAGTATTAATCTTGTGATAAGGAATAATCAAGGAATAATTACAGAAACAGAAACTATAATTTTCTTTGAAAAAACTCTTACATTCTGTCTAATTATCAATTACAAGGCAGAAGAATGGCAAAGATTAGATGAACAAGGTGAAGTGATTTGATTGTATTAATTAATTAAATTTGTCCTATATTAATAACAATTTTACAGTACCATAAACTCACTTTGGGTACATGACAAGATGTTAAAAGGGTAAGTTCTTAAAAATAAATAAATAATCAAATAGATAAATAGAAGAATAAATAAATTAGCAAATTATTAGGTAAATAAGTGAATCAATTAAAGTTAGGGGTTTAGGTAGAGATAAGGAATTTCTGAACTTGTTTACCATTTTAAAAATACTGGTACTTCCTACTTACTTTTCCCCAGTATGGTTCATAGTGAGAAGCCCTAGTCTTTAGACATTCAATTCATCAAATAATCTATTAAGCCCCAACCATATAGCAGGCACTGTTAGAGGTTTCCAAGACAAAAATAAAGTCAAAAACAAAAATAAAATAATCACTGCACTAAGGGAGCTTACATTCTACAATGAAGAGCTGGAACATTTATATGGTTATATATACCTACAATAATTTAATAAGGAAATATTAATATGGTCAGACTGAGGAAAGAGGAATGGGTAAATGCTTCCTTCAGAGGTGATACCTGAGATTAACTTCATAAGAAACCAAGGATGAAATTGTTTAACAGTTACTACTGTTTTAGAGAGACTGAAAAGAAATAAACTAATAACTAAAAGCAGCCTTATGGACTATATAGCCCAACTCCCTCAGTTTATAGAGTATGGAGTCTTGGGGATATTAAAGAACTTCCCAAAGGTCATACAAGTAATAACCTTCAGAGATGGAATTTAAACTTCGGACTTTTAACTCCAAATTCCATGCTTTGTTCTGTATAGCAGTGGAGGACAATGTGGAGACTACTTTATGAAAATGGAGTATAATATGTGTGCTTTAATACGTAAAGTACCTGTAAGAGTCTTATGCTTTTTCCTGATTGTGACTTTATATTTTAGCAGCAATGATCTGAATTTTTATCCTTTCATTTTGGTGTAGGGGTCAGATCTTTTGTACTTTGGCTATGCCAAACATTAGACTACTTCCTTTGTTTTCTATCTACTTAGATTTATAATGTGTGCTACAGTGCCTTGAACTCTGCATTTATGTGGTATAAGTTATAGAGCTCTACCCATTTTTCCTATTCTCTTGCTTTTATTGCCCCCAAACAGATTACTCTTCAAAATGTTTGGAATATTATCAAAACATAGTTATTTTTTTCCCTCTAGATGAGAAGGGAGTCCTCAAAGGCCATGCAAGCAACACAGGTAATATGGCATTATTCCATTACAACCCCCCCCCCCAAATGAAACATAAAAAGACCCACAATAAACCATAAAAATCAACACGTATTTTCCTACAATTTGAAGAGTATCACTTCCACAGGATTTCATATAGTGATCCAACCTTATACACTGAAAACAAGTTTTCCTCAGAAGGGAAATGCACTTGGTGTTGCTAAACTGTACACCCATTTCCAAGTTGACCTTTACCACTGAATTATTCCTTATGTAAGCCATAAAACAAACAGTGGAGTCTAAAATCCAGATCTTTTGTTCCTCTATACCAGGGTTCCCCAAACTTTTTACACAGGGGGCCAGCTCACTGTCCTTCAGACTGTTGGAGAACCTTTAAACCTTAACCCTAACCCTAAATGCGTGCAGTATACACAGTGTGGAATTCCCTCCCCCAGATCACCACTCACCATGCCAACACCTTCATTTGTGCAGCCACATAATCCTTTGTGCGGCACCTCGTTCTCATTCAGTTACTCTCAGAACAAGGTGCTATACAAAGGATTATGTCACTGGAAGTAGTACTGCATGTGAGCGACGCCGTGCTTTGTGGTGCTGCCACATTCAGTGCTCCTCTCACTGACCACTTAAGAAAGAGGTGAATGATGTGTGATGGGGACCAGATACAAGGCCTCAGGGGGCTGCATGTGACTCATGGGCCGTAGTTTGGGGACCCCTGTGTGGCTTTTCTCCCCTGCTACTTAGAGGTACTGTGCACGAATGTGCATTTTCTAGAAAGCTAGGGAAATTTAGAACTTCTTTCCTGAATGGCTAGCTTCTGGAACTTTCAAACTTAATATCAGTAAAGAGACAACATCTGAATCTGACACTGGAGGGGGGCCCTCCTCTAGAAAGACTAGAAAGTCAGAAAGTTACATTATGATATTACTTTGCCAGAAAATCCATCTTCCTCTATATGAGAAGCAAGAGGTCAGGTCCTCTCAGCAGTAAGGCTTGTTGAGGGCATGGGCTCAAATTGTGGGATTACCACAATGAGAAATACTATGTGTTAGAAAAAGAGAATTTCATTCAAGCAGATATTAATTAGAGGAGACTCATACTGCTAGCACCAGGGGGAAGCCTTTACAAAGCTATACCATGCAAAGTGTTATAGGAAATATCTAGTGATGCTGGCTTAATTTGGATGGAAGAAGCATTAATCCAACTAGGGAAATACCTTTTATTTATACTCCCCCCCACCCTGAACCCCATCAGAAGCACATGACCTAGAGGGTCACATAGTATTTATAGGGTTGTTACAAATAGAATTCTAAATTCAAACAGTGATTGCACTCCTTACAATTATGATGAGAAGGACTTCTTGTTTACCCTGTTTTTCAGTAAAAGGTCTTCTGCAAATTTCTTGTTTCCTGAACATGCCTTCTTGATAGTTTCTACATGGTTGAGCAGATATACATAATGCTAACTCTCCAAGGCTGGGAACTGGAGCTCTTTAAAAAATGATAATAAAATATATATAAGCTTTGTGAATGACCTCCTTTTCCTAGAGACTCAGAAGAAAGTCTTTTTTTTTTTCCTTCGCAGTTTCTCTCCTACAGGAATATAATAAGCTAACCTTGGAAGCAGCACCTTGGGAGCAGCACCCAGATGCTGACATTTAACTGGAAATGTCCTTAGTCCTCCCAAGGAAGCTCTTGTGGTCATGCCAACACCTTTTGAGAGAGGGAAATGCTCTTTAAGATCTAAACAAAGTCCCTCTTTCCTAAAGAATATCTCATCAGTTTGGTCAGAGAAAAAAATAACCTACACATTTTCTATGATTGACCTGGTTTTCTGCCCTTAGAATTCTGCATTTTAAAATGTCAGCCAAATCATACAGTTTAAAAATACTTGCTCTTAATTAGTAAATAAATATATCTGCTTAACAATTGAGCCTAGCCTCCTTTCTAAATGTAATCTCCCTGAGCAGAAATTTGGAACTCAGCCACCTCGACTTTAGCAGTCAGTTTGATTTCCCCATTCTTATTTGATTGAGTGATTGTAGAAAGAGGGAAGGATACAGGGAAGGGACTCTTGGACTGTAGACTCTAAGTCATGATCCTCTGATCTTGGCTCCAAATGGCTCAGGAAGTACCTTTGCCAAATTGTCAGCAAAGGACTTGGCTAATACTGTGTTCCTCAAGGTTCCACAGGCAAACTCAAATGCAAACAGTTTATACTGTTAAGTACTGTACAAAAACAGAGTAAAAGACATCAGTGGCAAGGCTGACAAGAAAATAGTTGCATTTTTATTGTATAAGAGCAAAAGTTAACAAATACTGCTAAATCCAAAAAAAAAAATTGCTCTTTTTTGCTCTTCTCTTACGCCTCCCACAGCAGTTCCCAGCCTGCATCCATCTGAAGGTCAGAATTTCAATTCAAGAAACTCTTATTATGCATTAACTATATTCAAGATACTACATTAGGAGCTAATGACTGAAGTACAAAAATGTAACATTCTCTGCCCTCAAAGAGCTGACATCTTCATAAGAAGATAGCTCATGTATAAAACTAATGCTAATTGGGGGAATGAAAAGCACTACCAACTGGAAAGTTCTGGAAGACTTCATGGGGAAGGGGGGTAACTAAGTAAAGCCTCAAAGAACAGATTCACAAAGAAAGAATTGAAGCCAATCCATTCTGGCTTAGGGAGGTGGTTTATACACTTTTGAGAAGGTAGGACATGGAATAGAGCATTTGAGGGAGAGTTAGTAGTTCAATTGGACTGCTCTAGAGTCATTTAGTAGGGATAATGTGAAATATGAAAGTGGTTTTTAACCCCAGAAGCGATCAAATTGAAGAATGTCTCACTGAAGTAATATGGGTGAATTAACAGTGAATAATTATTTTATTTATCCATGAGGAAAAGAGCATAGAGACAAGTGGGATGAAAATGTCTTTTTCAAAGTAAATTGTATTTGCTTCTAATTAAGTAATAGGAAAAGAGTTTATAGTGATTATAATAAATATTTTAAATATATCATTTAATATGCCTGGTACTTCTAAATTGATATCAATTTAGAAGTTGACACTTATTCAGGCACCCTGAGTATTATATTTCTAATTTCCCTTCTCTTTTAAGACAAGGAAGAAGAAAAAAAAAACATTTAACTTCTTGGCTGAGTTGCATAAAGCACACACAGACACTCACATTCTTAGGCACACTCAGAACATCAATGAATGGTTACAAATTATATGTGCATGTTGGGGTGGGGGGGTGCTACAGGTCACACAGTTCTCCACCATAAAGTCAATTCTCAATCCATAACCCAAGGAAGTTAAAATGGGATTTAAAAAAAAAGTATGATGGATGCAAAGAGGTGAGAGTATTTGAAGGAAGAAATTAATAGAATCAAAGTTTGACTAGTATAGATGAGACAAAGTGATGAATTTTGAACATAAACTATCCAAACAAGAATCATAAATAACAAGACCTGTCTATGAAGAAGGATGGAAAGAGGGTACTCAAGGTTGACAGGGTTATAAAACTAGGTGACAAGAAGAACTGTGATATTATTCCTAGCCCCTGGAAGTCAAAAAAGCTTAAAAAGGCTTTTTTACAAATACTTCTCTATCATCAATATGTTGCCAGTTACCTGGTAGACAGTTTCCTATTTGGAACAACAAAGATTAGTGTTAACAATATATCTCATAAGGTCTTCTAACTGAAGGATGAAAAAGTGATCTCCCAAATTTACAATAGCATATTCAGTTGCTAATGAGAACCAATGGAGACTACCTTTGCTTGAGGATGGTTCCAGGTCTTTTCAAAACTCTAAAGCTAACATGCTTCTTCAAAGATTCACCAGACCCTTAGGGCCAATCCTAGTTCAAGAGTGATGGAATGAAACTATGATGATTACTATATCTCTATCATAATCCTTTCAAAGATACAGAAATGGTCCTGATGTCTGTATTTTGAAACCATAGGGAAAAGTAATATGAAGTGCATGAGAAAGATGAAAGAATACTGATGACTGCTCTGGTAATTCTGCTACACTAGAAGTTGCCCTCATCTTTATTAGAGACATAGAAGACCTCATATAAAATTAGTTCCTGAGGGTTACGGGAGATCAATAAGAAACAGTTCTCTAACATTTCTGCAGAGTTCAAAACTCTAAAATTACCAATATCTTCAAGGATGCTAGAATTTATCACTCTATCCAGCCTTGAGCAGAATTAATTTACTTAGCAATTATTGAAAAACATAAATTAATAAGATTCATTCCATGTGTTCCTCTTATTGATCATACTTTCAAAACATAAAAGATACTTGGAAAAATTATCCCCAGTAGAAAGCTTCTGACATTAGCAAAGATGATTTTATGAGAAATGTAACTTTAGAAGTGATCAGGGCATGGATTTTTAGCAATGTTTGTTCTTTAGAAAGTATTCCATCATTAAAAATATGACATGCTAAGTAATTTGGATTTCCCCCAAGTGCTTAACATTCAGCATAGTTACATATTAAGTTGGCATAATTTAATCCCAAATACTGACATCTCAAAACTTGTAGCATGCTATGGTCCTTGATGTTTTTTTTTTTTAATATATCTGTAACCTAGAGCAAATTTCCTCATTCCATGTTTCTGTTTGGGCCAAATGATTTTCTATTATTGAAAGATTATTTCCTTCCTAATTATATTTACCTATTAGACACACCTTAAAAGAAAAAAGCTTTCTAGAGTAAACCAAAGAAGAAGGGAGGAAAAGAGGAAGAGGAGGAGAGAGGAAGACCAAAACAGTGAGAGAGAAGAGAGGAGCAAGTTAATAAAATAAAATAGATCATATTTAGAAAATGATAAATCTATGGAAGTTATTTTAATATACAGATAGGGGGCTATAAAATCATAGTATGTTTTATGTCCTAAACTGTAATTGTGGTCATATGTGTTATTATAAAAGTGAGGTCATTTTTTCAAGCAGATTTATTCAATCTAGGCAACAAGTATGGAAACAGAAAGATCTGAATCTGAATGCTTGAAGGCTGAGCATTTAAAAAGATATAGCTAAATTGTAAACTGATTAATTTATGGTAGTATGCAAACATCATCAACAAAAATTCTGAACTGAGGGTAAAATCCAGATGTCTATATATGTATATCTGTGGCAAATTGATGACAGATTTACAAGTCCCCATCAGTCATAAGATATCCAGATAGATATCAGTATGCAAATGGTCAAACAATGGGTACCAGTTTGGCAGACTAGATGCACAAAGAAGAGATCTAGTCCCCATAATAATCAATGAAACATTCATTTAATGCAAGGGGAACAGGTCAAGAGCTGAGTTATTTGAGAACTAGGAAAGCTAGATGTAATTGCATCACTGCAGGAAGCACCAAAGGAAGACAACATGATATATTTTGATAGTCTTGAATATAGGATTAGGAAGATCTAGGATGAGCACATACCACTGACAACTACTGGCTATATGACTATTATTCACTTTGTCTCTAATTCTTAGTTACTCTTCTATGAAAAGATAAAAATTATATCTGTAGTACCTAATTCACAGTTCTGAGGTTGCTGAGATGTAAAAGAGTAACAACACCTAAAAAGGCTTCAAAACCTTGAGGTATTAAATAAATGTTTAATATTCCAATTTTAATTTTTCAAACTTACCTTAAATATTCAGTGGATTTGGGGTATAATGTCAAGAACAGTTACTATTCCTTTATTCTCTTTTATTTAATGTTGGTAGATGTTACACAAATGGATAAACTCATTTGGTGGAGCAAATGAATGAAAGTGTTGGAATGTAGGATGAACTTTTTGCAGACAACATACATCTTTTATAGAGTGAAATCATCTTCAGAATAACTGAATTATCAGATTAGATGATTGAGGAGTCTAATACACAAAATTTAATTTTCTTCTCTGGGTCATAGTTTGAAAACTTCATTTCACATAATTTGGATGTTTGTATTGGTCATGACATACTAAAAACATTGTTGTTAAATATTTATATTGAGATGAAAATGAGGAGGGAGAGAATTCCAGGGAAAGGGAACAGCAATTAAAAATGTCCATAGTATGGGGGGAGCTAGGTCGCTCAGTGGATAGAGAGCCAGATTTGGAGACTGGAGGTTCTGGGTTCAAATCTGGATTTAGACACTTCATAGATGTATGACCCCAGACAAGTCACTTAGCCCACATTGCCTAGCCATTACAACTCTTCAGCCTTGGGACAAAATCTTTTAAGTACCCAGAGCCTTATATAAGGAACAACCAGGGGGCCAAAATCACTGTATCACAGAATATGTGGAAAGGATCAGTGTATTAGAAAACTAGAAAGACTGAACAGGAATATTTTATGAAGGTCTTTGTATGCCTAACAGTGTTTTATATTTGATCTTGGAAATAGGGAGTCATAAGAAAATATTAGATACAAGATGTGACATGTTCAGACTTACAATTTAAGAAGATAAATTTGACACCTGAGTGAAGACTATACTGGCAATGGTGGTGGTGGAGGGGAGTGTAGAGAGACATGAAATGAGGAAACCAAGCAGAAGCCTTTTGCAAAAATTCAAGTGTAAGGCAAAGAGAGCCTACACTGGCATAGTGGCATTGTCAGAGGAGACAAGGGAGCATATTCACAGAGTGGCAACGGTAATATCAACAGATTTTGGCAAAAGATTTGATATGGGGATTAAGAATGAGAAAATCAGGGTGATGCCAAAACTTCAATGACTAGGCATTCTCTGAGAGTCTCTTCCTAGTGAGAGATTCATTATGTAAATTGTGAGGTATAATAAGGGCTTTAAAAATTCCTTACACTACTTCCTTTGGCACTCTCATTCCTTTTCTTTTTATTCTTCAGGGATATCCTAATGTTTCCTCCAAGAAGAAAATGTCTGTTC
This sequence comes from Monodelphis domestica, assembly GCF_027887165.1. Lineage (NCBI taxonomy): Eukaryota > Metazoa > Chordata > Mammalia > Didelphimorphia > Didelphidae > Monodelphis > Monodelphis domestica. Next base: position 380,503,416 of record NC_077229.1, on the reverse strand, counting down.
TACCAGAGAAAAGGAGGTCATTAAATAATTTCAAGTTAGTTAGGGATATGAGTTCTGGAAGTAATGGGCATAATTTGAATGATGTCAAGGACAAAATACCCAATTTAAATGTATTTTTCACTTCAAGAATGACATCCTTAAAGTTGTTAGGAACACTAATTCTCTACTACCTTAACTCAGCTTCTTCCACCATTATATCATTACTAAATTTACTATTCCATATTTGTGACTTTTCTCACATGACATTTGAGTATAAGGGAAGGAAGGCAATAGTTACAATTCACTAACCAGGCTAGTGAGTTTATGAATTGTGCTTTTTGCTTTTTTTTTAAGAACAGGTCTCCCTTTCACAAGCTGGTATAGATCTGATCTCACTAACCAATCAATATCTATTCTTTTATCTACCTTGTTTTCAAGCTGGGATGGTTTGCCCCTCTTCAGGCAGCCTGGTGACCTTTTATTCCTCAGGGTTCATCATAATTGGTGCCATATTTAGTGTGACACTGATCTGTTTCAGAACTATTACAGGTCAGAATTCCTGGGCTCACAAGCCCCAGTCTCTCCTGGTAGCAGAGATTATGATTTTGAATCCCTATATCTGGGCTCTTCTGAATTGTTCTCAAAGATAAAGGTGGGCACACTTACAAGAGCTGTGTTTAAAATTTTGTAAAAAGAAAAAAAAACATAAATGTTCTTTGTTTAGTCGATAATTTTTCCAATTGGCAGGGTCAAGGCAAGGAGTAATATATGTAATGAAAAGCCTTCCATTAATTTTTGCCAATATTTGTTATGACTAAACTGAAAATAAAAGAGGCAATAGGGGTTTTAGATTTCCTTTGCCACAAACAATTGCATTTCCCAGGAGAACTGAAGATCATGACTTTGTTTTCTAGGATTTCATTTACAAATAATTAATCTTCCTCTGAAACCCAGCAGGGTTTCTAGCAGACACTAAGGTGTTTAAATCAGGTTTGAGTCTAGGGACACACTGCTGTTTTTCAAAGTAGAATTTTAAAACCACGCATGTCAGATAATCAGGAAACCTTAACTGTAGAGATTAAGGTTCTAGATCTTAATTTTGAGAATCTAAAATAAAACTTTTCACTTCTGAAGTGGTGAATGTGTGATATTGGTCTTTTTTTAAAATATATTATTTTGAGTAATTTTTAAAATGTGCTTCTACTAGTCTCCATTTGTCTAGAAGTTTTTAGATTCCACAATGAGATGTCAGGAATACTAATTTATTATTTTATGGATGAATGAAGAATTTTTGTGACATAGTTGTATATGTGCATTTTTCTTTGCTTTTGGATTGTCATGGCTTATGAATTTATCAAAAAGTAGCCAGCCTTTGAGTGTTGAGCCCTGCACTTAGGTAATATATAAAACATGTGGATTCTTTTGTACTTCACACCTCAATGAGCACACATATATACACTCACATGTAAACGTTGGATAAATTCCATGCCTGTGTCAGATTTACACAGAATTGCCCCTGATGAGCAGGGATATAGAGTCTGCAATCTCTGTTACTAGATGAGGGTCCAAATCAATTAGATAAAAGATTAGAAAACTATTGGAATAATTGTTATCTTGAGTCAAATAGGTTTTCTTCTTATGTTTCTAGAAAGATAAGCATTATCCTTTTTGTCAATTAATTCATCATGTAATTATTAAAGAAAATGGCAGGCACTCATGTTTACATTATTTCTAGGATGGCAAATGGTTTTTCATAATTGGCACATTTGGCATTCATTACATAAGAGGGATTAGAATTTCTAAAGACCTGAAAATAGCTATTATAATAATGATAACAATTACCCTGATATAGCTAAGCATTTTATAAATATTATCTTATTTTTTCCCCACAACAACCATCTGAGGTGGGTGCTTTGATTTATAGTCATTTTACAGATGAGGAAATTGAGTCAGAAGTAAAGTGATTTTTCCCAGTCATACAGGTCATGCCTCATTCTGGATTAGAACTCAGCTTTTCTGAACACCGAGCACTGTGTTCTATCATCTAGCTTTCTAGATACAAGAACCCACTCCTTAGCTGCTTCTCATACTTGCTACTTGCTGTGGGACCCCAGAGAACTTCCTTTATCTCTTGTTTATATTCAGTAAAAGTAAGTGAAGAGGGCTTTTGCTTGAAGTATTTGCTGCATTGCTTTGTGGTGAAGTTCAGTATCATTTAACTGAGCAAGTAATTATTAAATGTGTTTTACATGCAACCTACTATACTGGATTTTTGAAACCCAGATCAAACTTTGATTACCCCCACTATTTATTCATCTCAGTCCCAGCAACTTTCTCATGATGCAACTGATCCACCTCTACTGCCTTCCCCTTCTTTTGTTGAACTTATCACCAGGACCACAATGTGAGGAATGACTGGGGCTCTCAAACTCATCAAACCTGCTTCTGCGCATGACTCTCTTGATTACCTCTATACTTTAGTGTGGGTGCTTTCCTTCACTTCTTTTTACATCCACTCTAAGCTTTTCAGCTTCTGACAGAGACAAGGACTATTTTGTATTGATCGACATAGAAAAAAGAAAAAAAAAACTGGTTCTGTTGCCCAGGAGCACACATTTTTTTTTGGAGGAAGGAAAACTAGATCATTTAAACAAATCTTAAATTTCCAATTTACATTTTCCATTTTACAATATAATTAGAGGTTTGAAAGAGTTCTGCTAGCAGAGGGAAGGGAAAGAGTAGTAAATAAAGAAAAGGCTTTCTATAGGAGTTTTATGGCACCTGCACTAAGCACAGGACACTAAGAATTCAAATGAATGAATCCTTCATAAACCTTAATAAGATTTATTTTTATTATTATCAAATTGAAATTTTGAAGATAAGAAAACTGGTGTTCAAAGATGGTATGGGACATATTCAAGATCACAAAATAAATATTGGTGCCAATCACCAATAATGGCTCTGGATTATTAAAATGTATCCATTTTCTGTTATTGTACAATGATTAAATTTTTCTGAATTTTTAGAAAAAAATAAAGTTGGACTATTTTTCAAATGTATCTGCTATATGTGCTACTTCCTCCTAAGGACTAGGCAAAGAGGAACATTAATAAGGACATTGATATTCTAAATGGACTATAAGCTGCCTGAAACTAGGGAGGGTATTAATGTCAACTCTTATTACAGTCCTGTGAACATAATAAATGCTTGTAGAATAAATGGGTGAATATTAAATCCAATGGATTTATTCCTGGATACATTTCAATGAATTATAATTACTATAAATGCAATCATTTGTATTTTTAGTAAGCAAATCATTAAAGATATCTTATTTCTAGAATTTCTAAATGTAAAAAGAAACTATTATCTTCCATGAATAAAATTGTTTCCATTTTGGTTCATTCTTTGGATACATACAGAAATTATTGGATTTTCACAAATAAAATGGATAACATTTCACATTTCCAAAGAACAATTTGGAAAGCAAAAATTAAATCCATTAAGACATTCACATCTGAATATAGAACTTGGATAAACTGACTACCATAAACTTAATTATTTAATCTGATTAAATATATTATCATAGCTGAGATAACTTTATCCAAGCAGTGCATTATCTGACTCAGTTTTTGCATTGGATATTTCAAAATGATTGGTAATACCATTAAGAGAAATAACATTGAAGAAATGTTGTTATAAGGAACTTGTATAATCTATATATAATGCATTTTGATTTTTTTCATGTGAATTCTGTACTTAGCAAGTCATAGAAGCTACATTTTCTTTAAGGAACTTCACAGGACTTATTTACTTAATCACAGCTGGACTGAAATCTTCAGAAGTGGAGGGTCTTTCCATACAAGGAATCTTCCTGATAGAATCATAACTTCCCTAGTAATTTGTGGAGTAGCATTAAATAAAAGTTTTTAGAACATAGATATAAATCCATCATGTTTCTAAGCTAAAAAGAACCTTTAGTTTTCTGATCTTTTGAGAAAATAACATGATTTTTATTAATAAGCCAAATATTATTATCATTATTATTCTCATTTTTTCAAGTCATATTCTATGAAATCCAGATACTTAATAGTTGTGTGACAATGGGAAAGTCATTTAACCCTGTTTGCCTCGGTTTCCTCATCTGTAAAATCACCTGGAAAAGGAAATGACAAACCACTCTAGTATCTTTGCCAAGAAAACCCTAATAATTTATGCTATAAAGTGGAATATATTTGTTAACATTTTCTTTGCTCTGAGGCCCTACCTAATTTCAATTCCTTGCCATAAGATGTCCTCCCCAGGATAAGCTCATCACCTCCAAATTGACCACAATCCAAATAACTGAAGGATTCATTGATACCATTTCCTTTAGCTACCTTTCCCTTTTGATTGAAGCACTAAAATCTTACCAAGGTCTTCCTTTATAGAGTCCAGAAACTGGACTCAGTTCACTACACTTTGCATCCAAATCTCTCTTTAGTTTCAATTCTAAATCAAAATATTTCTCCACACAGATTATCTTATGGCTTCCATCTCCCTGTAAAAAAGATTCTCATTACATAGCCAACAAGAAGAAGAGGATTGATAGACTCTCTTAAACTACAGATTAAACAGATCAACATGGCTCAAAATTTTGTTTAGAATAAGCAACTATCACCACACTAAGCAATTTAAAAAGGTGATATCAGGTCAATTGAACTGGACTTGGCAAATGTAACAGAAAATGATTTACATCAGAAGTGAACCTATGAAGACATTGAGACCAAAAATGGAATTAAAAGACCTTCCATGGCAATATTATCACAAAGCCAGTTAACAATCCTTCTATAAAGAAGATTTAAACAAATGACTCTCATTAGGATTTCTTTAAAGAAATGATGGAATGTTTCAGAAGCAGGTCATTGGCGTCAGAAATGACAAGCATTATCTTCAAGGAGCCTAGACTTAGTGATCAATGCATATTATGCAAATACATGCTATAAAAGTTTAGCAATTATAAAAACCCATAATTGGCTTATATTTAGAAAGGACACTGAAGTCATATAATAATAATACAACAAAACAACATAAACATATTGCTTATTATATATATGTCAGGTACTATTATTTCCTCATTTGATCCTCTCAATAGCCCTGCAACCGGAAGTAGGTGCTATTATTATACACATTTTACAGTAAAGAAACTGAAGCAGGCAAAAGTGAAATGATTTACCCAGAGTCACACAGCTAATATATGTCTAAAGTCTAATTTGAATTCAGATCTTCCCAACCTCAGGCCTAGCACTGTATTTGCTGGAATAACTTGAGCATAAATACAGGGAATTATTTCTAAGAAAATTAGGATTATGTTTATATTTGAATGGAAGCTTATGAAATAATTTATTAGCAATTCATGCCCTACTGTGATGTATTTGAGTCATTAATTATGGTTTTTATTTGTCCCTGCTGCTTTCCAACTTTTCAGAGAAGCTTGGTTTCAGTTACCTCCCTTAAAGTTTACTGTTCTGTAATTCTTTATGTTAATAAAATACAAATTTGTTGATTTAATCGAACATGTATTTTTCTTGTGTTTTGTTTCTTGCAACCACATAGGAGACCAGAGATTTTCCACTTTTTAGTGCTGTTGTTCTTCTTGTTTCTTTTCTCCTGTAATTTATTTGCCTTTCATCTCTATAATAGTTTTTGATAGTTTATTTATTTATTCTTTGTCTCTTAAGCTACGTTTATTGCCCTAGTCTTTATCTCATGATTTCAACTGTAGATTAAAACAACTTAGATTTTTTATGTATTTTTGTTTTCCAGATTCCATTCCCCATGATTCTCTCTCTCTCTTTTTCCTTTTATTGTGTCATATGGCATTGAAATTTTCTACTGTGTGTCCCAGCTAGGTGCCAGCATTGTAATCTGCCAGTGCTTTGCTACAGAACTTCAATAACACTGTTACGTTGCTTTGCTGTGAGGGTGTTTGATGTCCATCATTTGGTACCTCCACTTTTTTAATGATTATTACTGTGGCACCAGCTATTGCAAATGCTGTTTTCTGCAAATCCTGGAAATGTTTTTACACTTCCTGTCAAATATAATGGGAGAATATATATATACTTGTGGTATTTATACTAACTAGAAGCTTTGTTATGCTTGGTCAATGAATGCAAAACTTTTTTTTCCCTCAAAATTCAAATGCATCTCTTTTAAAAAAATATTCTTGACAAGAGCATTGTTTTGTGTTCCATGTCATTTTTACACAGCTTCTAGAGTTGGCATTCAGGGAAGTTTTTCAGTTACTTTAACTTTTCTTCTTCACACTTTTAATAGCTCCTTAATTTAATATTTCATTTCATTTCATAGGATTAGGAATGATATTATTTCTTGTTCTCTCTGTGCTATTTGGTGATACTTGTGTGTAATAATAAAAATAATATGTGGGTACAACATCATGAGAATATTTTGAGAAAAATCTTTTCTAGATAACTTTGTTGTCATATAATACTGAAACATAATAGAAGTATTCATGAACTAAGTGCATTCTCTGCACACTTAGAGCTTGCCTTCTCTGATAGTCATTGCTATGTGTACAAACATAGTACTAGTAGCATTTTTGGCACTCATGATTTGTTCTGGTGTATCTTTCATTCATGTGATACTAAAACATGAAGTATTGCCACTAGTTCTGCTAATGCCAACATTAATGTTATTGTCACAATGGTTTCTAGTAGGGCTTCCTGTAATCATCTACAGACCCATCTATTTCTTTGATTCTTAGAAACAATCCTCATTTTCTGTCTTACTTTTATTTTTTTAATTAAAAATATTTAATTAATTAATTTAGAATATTTTTCTATGGTTTCAAGATTCATGTTCTTTCCTTCTGCCCTCCCCAAGTCCCTCCCATAGCCAATGTGCAATTCCAGTCGGTTTTACATGTGTCATTGATCAAGACCTATGTCCATAGTATTAGTATTTGCACTAGCATGATCATTAAGTCTACATCCCCAGTCATATCCCCATCAACCCATGTGATCAAGCACTTCTTTTTCCTTAAAAACAGTTTTATTGGAGTGATTGGAGATTAGATTTTGCTGCTATTTATTTTTTCAGTCATGTCCAACTTTCAATCATGGCATTTGATGGAATAGCTAGAGTCTAATGCATTCTAAATCATCGTGGCCAGCATTTTCTAAACTTCTTGTTTGATTCTCCCCATCTCATCCCTTCAATATTGAGCATAGACAGTGGGTCAGACTTGAAGGAAGCTATTGTCCTTATTATGAACAGTAATGTTGTTCAACTGTTCAGTCATGTTCAACTTTTTGTGACCTTGGGGACCATCCTCTCCATTATGTTTTCTTTGCAAAGATACTGGAGTGGTTTTCCATTTCCTTCTCCAGTGGATTAAGGCAAACAAATGTTGAGTACCTTGCTATGAGTCACACAGTTAGTAAGAGTCTGAAGTTAGATTTCAACTCAGATCTTCCTGACTCCTGGCCCAGCTCTCTATCCACTGACCACCTAACCTCCTCCTAACTAGTAATAGTAAAACTATATTTTTTATCAACAGTAGTTACATACAAAACTTATGGTTTACAAAGTATTTACAGACATTATTTCATTTGATTCTAAAAATAATAATATTTAGAAATGGATATAAATATGATTATATTTTTTATAAATGCTGAAATTAAAACAGAAATTTTAATCGATTTGTCCAGGATTATAGCTATAAACTGGTGATTATATTTTGCATAAAATTTTGCATAAAAATGTAGTGTACTTAATTTAAAGTTGATTATCTTGATTAGGTAAGGCAAAGCTATAGGATTTCTTGTGGAATGTAAGTCTTGAAGAGGCTATATGATTTGTTCAAGGTTGCAGAAGGAATAGATATTTCATGGTTCTAAGCTATTTACCAAAACCATTCCAAAGCTCTAATAAGTTCATGGTCTTTTAATTATATAATATTAGTAAATATTTGCACAAATAAAAAAAACATTCTGCTAAAATTACAAGAATAATCAATAACCGGCCAAGAATATTTATAGTAGATTTCTATAATAAAGCCCTCATTTCTAGGATATATGGAAAATATATTCAAATGTATAGGAATAAAAATTATGCCAAGTTTGATTCACAACTAATAAAAGGAAAATAGGAATTTTTCAAAGAAAGAAATGTAAGCTAGTAATAGCCACATAAAATATTCCAAATCTCTAATAGTGAATTGAAATAGGTTCTTTGAAGTATTCGTGATGGAACCATGAATTGGGACACATTCTGTGAAGCACTTAGGAACTATACTCAAAATTTTATCCATCTGTGCATAATTTTTATTGTAGTGATAAAACCACTGTACCTACCAAAAAACTAGATGAAAGAGATGTGAACAAAACATTCATAACAGTTCTTTTTATGGTGGTAAAGAACTGGCCAGTTAAGGGATGTCCAAAAATTTTAAAATGGATGAACAAATGATGGCATATGAATGTGGTGCAATACAATTGGGTTATAAGAAATGATGGGCAGGATGCTTTTAGAAAAACGTGGAAAGACATGCACTGATGAAAAGTAAAGTGAGCAAAATAAGGAGAATATTATACATAGTAACATTAATATTGTACCACAATCAACTATAAATTAATTAACTATTCTCAGGGATACAATACTCTACAACAATTCCAAAAGACTCATAAAAAATGTGATCCATCTTCAGAGAAAGAACTGATCTGTTGTGAATACAGATAAAAGCATATTTTAATTTTTTTCATGTTTATTTTTGGCTTGTGTTTTTTTTTTTCCCACAACATGGCTGATGCAAATGTTTTGCATGAGAGCATATGTACATTCTATATCAAATTTGTGTCTTCTTAATGAGTGAAGAATGGAGGATGAGAAAAAAAGAATTTGAAACTAAAATTTTATGAATCTTAAAATTTATAAATTATATATCATGAAATATAAAATAATAATTATAATGGATGTTAAATGAATATTAAATGTTTATATGCAATTAGAATAAATGTAAGTAATTGCAGTTTTTAAAATTGCAGTAGGTACATGGGGAATTGGGTAAGATTGGGAGACAAAATAATTTCTATATTTTCAGTTTGTGATATTTACAGGACAACTGGCATAGGCAGTTGGTAATATCAGCCTGGAAGTAAGGAGAGAATTTAGAACTGACTAAATACATCTGAGGCAATGCCTAGAAACCATCAATGAACCCATGGAACTTAATGAGATCATGTAAGATATTATGAAGGAGAAAATGAAGAAAAAAATATGAGAGCATTGGAAATATTGACAATTAGTGAATATGACTTGGAAGAAAATCCAGTAAAGGGAACTGAGAAATGATCATTTATATAAGAGATATACCTAAGGAACAGAGATTATTCAGGAGAAGAATTATAATCAGATTCAAAACTTGAATATAAGTCAAAATGAATGACATGAAGATAAAAAGTCATTAAAAACTTTGGAGAGAGTGGTTTCATTTAAATGTTGAAGCCAGAAGCAAACCTGCAGAAGGTTAAAAAATGAGTGATGGGGAGGAAGTGAAGGTATTTATTTTAAGTGGTTTTCTCAATGAGTTTAATGTGAAAAGGAGTGAGATCTAGGATGTTGTCTAGCTAGGATGATCACATCAAATGAAGTTTTTTTTTTTTTTTTAGGGGATGGAAGAGACATGGCTGTATTTGGGGCCATTAGGGAAATAAATAGTAGAAAAAGAGACTAAAGACAAGTACAATAATGTGGATGACACAAAGGGCAATCTGCAAGAGAAAGTAGGATTTTTAGGGTAATCGATGATATCTGAATTTTGTCATTTGTTTTCTTAGAAAGAAAGGTTACCTTCTCCTGAGGGTCAGGGTCTATTTGCAAGCTGTGAGATCAAGGGTGATGATAAAAGAATGAATATTCAACAAATTACTTAATTTTGTCAGTGAAGTAGACATTGATAGGGTAGGAGGAAAGGGATATCGTGAGGAGTTTCAGGTGGTATGAAAGGCTTGAAATGTATGAAAGCTTCTGCAGTGAGTAGGAGAGTGAATAGGTAAAAGGAGTGTAAAAGTATTGTCTAGCTGCAATGAAGAACTGGTTGATATTATGAAATAATTTTGTAGTGGATTTTGTATGATTTCATTTCCATAGTTCCATTCAATGATATGCAAATAGGAACAAAGGCAGCAAACAAAGGGTAATAAAAGATTGTGACTTTTCAAGTCATGCTTGGTGATAAGAAAAAGAAATGAGGCACTCCAATGCAAAAAGTAGTAAAAAATTGAACTTCTTATGAGAGAGACTAAAGTATATCTCATGGTAAATTGATACCCTCAGAAAGAAATGAGAGATAGAGAGATTGGAGCTCACAGTGAAGATGAAGAAGTTTAAGGGTCATAAGGCAGAGGGAAAGATAAAATGATAAAAATTGTGGGTGGAGAAAGAATTTAAGAACACTTGTAGATGATATCAAGATAAAGGATATGACTATCTCTGTGTAGCTCTGGTAGAACGGAGGAACAGATCATAGGCATTGAGGAATTGAGAAAGTAGGGAATTAGGCTTCTTGTTTTAGTCTTGCTTATATGTAGAATTCTCCCTATTATGAAGGCAAAAGATGTAGTGAGGGGAAAGACTTAAGTGCCCTGGTGAATCTGTATATAAGAGATCCAGGTTGTTGATTAAGAGTAGTAATGGGGGGATAGGGAATGCTCTCTGTACAGTGACAAATGAGTTTCAGAATTAATGAGATATGGAAAAGTATGATGGGCTGGGAGTTTGATAGCTTTGGAGGAAAAAACCTAGGAAGCATACTTGTGGATAGAAGGAGGACCAAAAAAGAAAGAAGACTTCTCTCTATGTCGTTCCTTCAAGTTCATTTCATAGGAGATAGAGATGTTGAGTGTTGTGAGGTCCAGGAGGGCCTATGTAGAATAAACTAAAATAATAAATTTTATTTATTTATATATATAATTATATATACATATAAATATGTAAATATTTATATGTATATATATATAATAAAAAGGAAAGATGAAAGTAGAGCCAGAAATAGTGAGGAGAGCAGGAAGAAATGATCATAGTTGGATCCAATTTGAGAATGTACTGCCCCAATGGAGGCCTTGAAGTAAAGAAAGAGGTCACATAAGGGCAGTGTTGATCCAGAACTAACTAAGTGAATCTTTTGGACTTGGATCTAGAACTGATTAGTGCTCCATAAAAAGCCAAAGAAGTAAAGGCACCATATATCAGTATCCTGGACTGATGATGATGCAGAATTCTCTGAGAAGTTTGTAGTGGAGAGCCCAATGCTGGGTTCCTTCAAAAAATCCTTCCAAGACTTCCGGGTCAAGATGTCTCTACTGTAGAAGCAGAGCTCTTCTTCTCCTCTCCACCAATCCAGACAGAGAGCCTCAAAACAACAAAACCAAAGTCAAACAAGCAAAGGAGTTCCATGGTAGGGCACAGCACAGAAGGTAGGCAAAGTTAGGGCATTTCCACTCTAAAAGGAGGCGACATTTCCCCCACCAAGGAGAGAGCTCATCATCCCGCCTCCACCTCACCTACCTTTCCAGAGTCTGAGGGAGCATTGGGCAAATTTTTAAGTTCTAGAAAGGAGTCTGACTGAAATCAACACAGAGAAGAGAACACTGGGAGGCTGAGGAGACCATGATTTCAGCTAGGGAGCTTGGGGAGAGGGGGCGACTCACAGCAAAATGCCACAGAGAGCCAAAAAAAATCCTAACATAACATAACATAAAAACATAATGAAGTTCATTTGGAAGAACAAAACATCAAGAATATCAAGGGAAGGAATGAAAAAAAAATCGAAGGAAGATGGCCTAGCAGTACCAGATCTTAAACTGTACTATAAAGAGATGATCATCAAAAAAATTTGGTATTGGCTAAGAGACAGAAGGGAGGATCCATGTAATAGACTTGGGGTAAGTGACCTCAGCAAGACAGTCTATGATAAGCCCAAAGATTCCAGCTTTGGGGACAAAAATCCACTATTTAACAAAAACTGGGAAAATTTGAAAACAGTAGGGGAGAGATAAGGTTTAGATCAAACTCAGAATGGGTGAATGACTTGAACATAAAGAAGGAAACAATAAATTAGGTGAACACAAAAGAGTATACTTATCAGATCTTTGGGAAAGGAAAGATTTTAAGACTAAGCAAGAATTAGAAAAATTCCAAAATGCAATATAAATAAATTTGATTATATTAAATTAAAAAGGTTTTGTACAAACAAAACCAATGCAATCAAAATGAGAAGGGAAGCAACAAATTGGGAAACAATCTTTATAACAGAAACCTCTGATAGAGGTCTAATCCCTCAAATTTATAAGGAACTATATCAATTGTACAAAAAAATCAAGCCATTCTCAAATTTATAAATAGGCAAGGGGAATGAATAGACAATTTTCAGATAAAAAATTAAAACTATTAATAAGCACACGAAAAATGTTTTAAATTTCTCATAATCAGAGAAATGCAAATCAAAACAACTGTGAGGTACCACCTCACACCTAGCAGGTTGACTAACATGGCAGCAAAGGAAAGTAATGAATGTTGAGGATGTGGCAAAATTGGGACATTAATGCATTGCTGGTAGAGTTGCAAATTGATCTAACCATTCTGAAAGGCAATTTGTAACTATGCCCAAAGGGTGCTAAAAGACTATTTGCTCTTTGATCCAGGCAATAGCATTCCTGGGTTTTTACCCCAAAGAGATAATAAGGAAAAAGAAGTGGTAGAGGTTCTGGATCATTTGTGAAGTTTCAGCAATATGGTTCCTAAGTAAAGTTTGTCATATCTTATTTAAAAAATTAGAGTGGTTTTTCAGTGCTCTAATTCATTAATTTTCAGTAGTATGTTTCCCAATATGATAATCAATTGATAGCTCTTAAATAACATTTTATAAGTGGTACAAAACTATTCCACAGACTTCCCTGACACTTTATCCAAAAAGTGTAGAATCCATAAGGAAGTAACTCAGGTCCACTCAGGAACAGTGGTAACTCCCTGCTCCTGGAACAACATTTCCTTTTATTCTCATTCATCCTTAGTTATAGTGAGCTTTTCTGATGAACTGATGCTAATATTTTGAAGCTTCTTTTACCTTTAAAAATGTTATGTTCCTAAACATGAAAAATGGGTGTTCCCATAAAAAATAGTACACAAAACAGAAAATTCATTATGAAACTATATATCTTCATTTCCTATTGCTTACATTAATAAAAATACCATATTTGTGTTATTTTCAAAACTGTTTTGCTTTTCTATATTTCCTTATCAAATTCATTCTTTTTGTTTTTGCTCTAAAAAGTTTAAAAAGTTCTCTTTTTTACAAAAAAACACCATTACAAATCTCTAAACACCAACCCCTCCACATTAGAAATGGAAAGAAAAAAAAATATTTGTTATAAACATGAATAGTAAATCAAAACAAATCTTTGTGAACATGTCAAAAATATGTCTGGTTTTTGTATATTTAGTCAACCTCTTCTATATCAGAAGGCATATAACATTTTTCATCACAGGTCCTTTGGAGATATAGTTGGTCATTGCATAAATCAGAATTCTTAAGTCTTTCAAAGTTTTTTTTTCTTTAAAATATGGTTATGCTTCTATACAGTGTTCTCTTGATTCATCCTAGTTCACTGTGAATCAGCTAATGCAACCAATAATTCTCATAAATGGTCTCTTTTATCATTTTTTATGACACATAGCATTGCATTATATGCATACATAACATGTACCTTCTCATATTCCTCTTTTTTTTCTTTTTTCCTCCCTTTTTAACCTTTCCAACACATTCAGTATCAAGATGATGTTTCTTTTTTGGCTTCTTGTTATTCCTTCCTCAATCTTATTTTTCTACTTTATACAATCCTTTCCTATTTGTTTCATTATTGGATTTGGTGTATTCCTATGTGTGCAGATGGGTGTATGTACTACATGTGAGTTAGTATTTTCTATCTTCTTTTGTATCTTTCAGCTAAAATCAGGCTCATCTGATGTCTCCTGCAGCAGTTCCTCCATGTTTGTATATTGAGCTTCTCATCACCTCAGTTATGAGAAGTCATAAGTTCCACCTCATCCTTCTTCCTTTCTATCTACACTTGTGTTCCCTTTAGTTTTCTCTCTTCTACTTTTTCAGATCCTTAGAATGGTAGAAATTCACCCATAAGACTGATTTTGTTTCTGATTTAACTATCTCTGTACACTTTGAAGACACCAACTTTCTAAAAGCACACATTTCTTTCTTTGTTAAAATATTGATCACCACGTCCTAATAGAATTCCTTCCAATTGGTCAAATAACTTTTTTACTAGATTTCTCTTAAGTCAAATGTTTTCAGTTAAGAGATGCAATTCAAATATCTTTTTGTCATGTATGCTTGGAAGTTATCTATTTCATTCAAGATTCCTTTATCCACCCCCTGTTTTGTAAGGAAAGTGATTCTTGGTAGTGAGGCTATATCTTTTTTTGTATTTTGGAATGTTGTATAGGAAGTTTGCCTTTCTTTTATGGTAGAAACTGTCAGGTTTTAGATGATCTTAAGGTTCCTACTTAGATGAACTACTATCTGGATCCTTGTCAGAATTTTCTTTGATATGGAATTCTCATTTTTGATTCTGACAAAACTAGAACTTTCTTTTTTTCTTCTGTGATGTAATTGATTAATTTTTTATTAATATTACACTTTGCATTTCATAGACCTGCATAGTCTTAACTTATAATTTCATGAATTATGGTGTTGAGGATTATTTGTTTGTTTAATCATGGCTTTAAGGTAGGATAATGATTTCCAAATCATCTCTTCTTAAATTGCTCCTTAGTTTAGCTTCTGATATACAATAAATTACCTTTTCTTCTAGTTTTTTAGGCTTTATATCTTGTTTTAATATTTGTAGCTGGCTCATCATATCATTGATTTCTTTGGCCTACTCTAGTTTTTAGGTATTTCATTACTTTATTAAGGTTCACCATTATATAGCAGCTTAGTTCCATAATTGATAAAAATCAATTGGCTTGATGTCAGGAAAACTTGGACTTAAATGTTCACTAGTGATGTGATTTTGGGCAAAACACTTACTTCACCTCTGTTTGTCTCATTTCCCCCTAATAGGGATAATTAGAGCTTCCATTTCATAGGGTTGTTGTGAAGATAAAATGAGAGAACATTTGTGAAGCCCTGGAGTAACAAAGGTGGCTGGTGAAAGTCCTCATAAGACAGGTGAAGTTGTGGACAGTAAGGGCTTGCCCCTGGGCTGAGAAGCCTGTCCAACCAGAGAGTGCCAAGAAGGAGTGTTGAAAATGGGCTTTATAAGAGAGGGGACACAGGAAGCATTTTCTCTATTACTGAACACCTGCCTAATGCTTGGCATGCTCTTGGCTTGGGTGCAGTGGCTTGCAGAGGATCCCCTTGTGAGAAAAGGAGATGCAGTGTGGAAAGCAACTATTAGTTAGGGTGGCCAGGTGATCATGAGATCCTTCTTTTTCTCCATCTGTAAACTTCACTAAAAAGTAATTATAAATTAACATATAGTCTCCAAAGAATTTTAATCTAAACAGCTATTTATTTATTCTAATTCTTTTCATTAGCACTTTTATTTCACTTTATATCTCTTGCTTCATTTCTTCTACAATATTAATATAATTCTTCTGAATTTTCTTTGAGTTACAACACAAAGTTGTAATGGAGTTACTTCTTTAGGAGATTAATAGCTCTGACATTAAACAAAATACTTAGTATTGCCTTTAATTAACTCAGCTATCCATTTTCATTTACTCTTCTGAGGCTTAGTACTATGGCCAGAAAATGTTTCCTGCTGCACTTTTGTTAGGGGTGATCAGACTTTTTTGATCTTATCCTAGATTTTCTGCAGTCTTATGTTGACTTCCATCTCCTAATGTTAGACTTTCCTTGACGTTTTGAACAAGGATATTCAGGACTCATTAGGGCATTTCAACACCGAAAAGGCACCTCATTGCCCTTGGCCACTATTTTATCTAGATCTTAGGGCTGCCATGATGCACTTGTTAGTGATACTCTTGGGGGCTGCCTGGGTTCCTTTCTTAAGGTTTTATGATCAATTTAGAACTTTTTTTTAAACCTCCATACGGTTTCTGGGGGTAGTTAACTTTTTAGTCTATGTTTGTTTCTGGTCCCTGGCTGATTGAACCAGGACACTGTATCTGTTCCCTTTTGCCACTGTTAATCCCTGTCCCTTTTGCCCTTGAGCTTCCTGATGACAAGGTTATTCTCTAAACAATTTGGAATGAAGATACTCAGATTGAGTTTAAACATCCTCTCCTCTCCTCTGGGATTATTTCTTAAAGGCTTGACAGGAAGACAAGATTCCAAATGGGCTTTCTATGAATGAAATTATCCAGAGTGGATAACCAAATTTCCCTAGCCAATGAAATAGATTTCTGATGCAATATCACACATTTCTTGCAATGGCTTTAAAGGAATCCTAAACTTATAAAGGACTTTTTGTACTTAGCCTTTAACAATGACTGATTGATTAATTCAATCAATATGTCCAGGCTTGTTCAGATCTACATTTGAATGATCCAATAGAGGTGATCTCACAGAAGAAAACTGATGAGTGTTAAATAGAGTAGAGTGATTGATTTAATGACTCAATTGATTCTTCTTTACCCATAAATTGTACAAATCTGTGTAGCTTTGTAGAGAAACTAAAATACTGTATCCATGTAGAAGGTAATTGGCCTTTTATTTTTTAATTCTCTTTTTTCTTTTTTTATACATTGATATAACTTTTAATAATCATTTTATGATATTTTGTAATCCGTGTTCACTCTCTCCTAATTACCTTCTCAAAGTGGCAGGCAATATTATATAGGTTGTATGTGTGTTTTAATATAATATATATTTCAGGTATGTAATGTGAAAAAAGAACCATTTTGCTTATACTGGAGGAAAACTCATGAGGAAAATAAAAAGAATTGGCTTTTTTAGTTGGTGGAGTAATATGAGGCTCAGTAATACATGGACAAATCATATCACTTATTTGAATCTCAAACTCCTTCCTCATGAAATGAATATTGGATTAGATCGATGGTTACTTGTCCTACTAGAAATTGGACTCCTACTGAGTTACAGGTTGGGCAGTATAAACTAAAGCTCCTGAGTAAAAGGACTTGCTTTCATGTGTTGCTTTGATACTTACTATCTATTTGGACAATACATTTGCCTTCATAGAGAACTGTTTTAAGTGTTAAACTATGAATTGAATTAAGTAATATGTAAGGTCCCTTCCAGATATAAATTTTTTCATTCTATGACCTCCAAGTTCCTTCCTAATTCTACGATTATATCATTTCTAAATTTCTGCTAGTGTTAACATCTGGATATTATTATGTCTATTGAAAATATTAGTTAAAACTTTTAAAAATAGCTACTTTTATGAGCTATTCAAATTTACATTTACATTCTCTGAAATAATGGCTTTGTAAACCTTAAAATTTCTTAGACTTATGAATGTTGGAAATTTCCCCATTGGGAAATTTCATACTTGGAAAAATTTCCTACTGATAGTAAGAACTCTATTGGAATATGAAACTCCTTGGCATGGGAGGATCTTTCTCCTCCCTACTTAAGACTACTTTAGGACAGAAACCTTTTGCTAAACAATGGAAAGGGCTTTGACCTATGCTTAAGCATAGAACAGGAAGTTCTTTGAGTCATGATTGATTTTAGAATTGATACAATAGAGATACTTGGAATGACAGAACCAGGTCTTGGAACTTACAATCTCCACCCTACTCAGAGTAAGAGGATTTAGGAAGGGCTGCAGCAAAGATCAAGATTTAATTATTTGAGAATATGACCTTCAACAGACATGTGCAAAGGAAACAGACCTCTGGGTGGTCCTGGGTTAAGCTAGAGCCACCATTGGCACAGGGGAGACATCGACAGTGATTGGTAGATGTGAGAACTTGGTAGTGATTGGTAGACAGTGATTGGTAGATGTGAGGGGAGGGGACTTAGATGGTTTCCTTAAAGATAGCGGGGTCTGAGGACAGAAGGAGAGGGTTTGCTCTGAGAGGTTTTGCTCTGAAGGAGTCTGAGAGGAGAGACGTCCTGGAGGGAGAGCTCCTGGAGAGAACTGACAGGAGGGCTTGCTCTGAAGGAGGCTGGAGGTGGAGGCCCCTGAGACTGTTTCTCCATTTTGGTCACGTGAGTGATAGGGACTGATCTCTTTTCTTTGCCTCAGCCATCTAAGGGCTTGGGCCTTTGGCCCAGCCTAAGCAGAGGGGGTATTAAGCCCTATTCCCTTCTCTCCCCTTTCTCTCTCTCTCTCTCTCTCTCTCTCTCTCTCTCTCTCTCTCTCTCTCTCTCTCTCTCTCTCTCTCTCTTTCTCTCTCCCTATCTCTCTCTATCTCTAATACCTTTCTTCCTCCTGTTTATAATTAAAAACTCCATAAAAGGTTGACTGCTGACTTGAGTTTTCATTTAGGAATTACATAGCTGAATTCCTTGGCGACCTTAAATTAATATATATCAGTCTTTTAAAGTGATCACCATATTACAGCTTCTCAATTTAATTGAATATCTTCAGTTATGAGCAATGTCTCGGTATATACTTGTTCTAATATTATTAATCAAATTATATATAAATATGATTCCATGCAGTGATTCTCTTCCAATATCTAACTATTGAATTTTTCCTTATGTTCTTAGGTAATTTTTACTTGTAAATCTCCTAAAATATTCTTGCTTAATGCTTCAAAAAATAGCAGTATTTATTCTGATAAAATAGTGATCAATGCAAATCAGAGCCCTTCACTGCTTTAGAATCGAGTACACCAAACTGTGAGTTTAAGACCTCTTCTTTTAAGACCTCAGGGGAAAAAAAGAGGCACACCATAATTTGATATGTTTTATTAAAACTTTTGCATAGATATAAGTTTTATTTTAATTGAAAACAAAGTTCAAATCAAGGTAAACAATGCTAAAATGAATGTGGTAAATTTGTTCCAAAAGACAATGAATGCATTGTAGGCATTAATTAATACAATGTGAGGAAATGAGGTCTACTTTTGACTTGGGTATGTCCTATGATTATCATTTAATTTATATTTAAACCCATTATATCATTTCATTTTTTAAGAATATTTTTGTATATTAAATGAAAGTTATAATTGATTTTGAAACAAAAATGATATGGCTAAACTTTTTCTAAATATGTTTTAATGGGGTCATGTTTTTTTTACATCTTTGTTTAAACATATTTGTTTAAAAAAAGAAGATTATATCAATTTAAGATCTGTAAATTATTTCAATAGATTACATAATGTATTTTTAAAATTACTTTATTCTGTGAATTCAAAAATCATTAATATATTAAAATATAAAAAAGAGAGGAGGAGGCTTATACAACCATGAACACAGTTTATATTGAATATGTTTGAACAAGAATACATTTGTTACTACCAGATGGTAACAAATTGCTCTTTGACCCCTTCTAAACACTACTCTTTTCCCTGTGCACATATTTGTGTGTATATATATATATATATATCATATATACATGTATGTATGTATATAGGCATGAATGTATTGTGAAGATTAAATTGTAATCCCCTGATTGTAACAATGAAGGTACTTAGATCTTCCTTTATTGGGAAGATTGAATTGTAATTTACAATCTATTTTTAGATTTTGATCCCCAAAAAGTGGTAACTCAGTATTTGAAGTAGATCTACCCATTTTATTCTACAAAAAGGTGCGAACTAACTACTAAAAATGTGAACTAACTACAAAAGGTGTGATCCAACCAAAAAAAAAGGTATAATCAAACCAAAGAAGGTGTGAACTAAAGAGTGGGCAATCCTGGAGAGGAATATCTCCTATGATTGGTAGACATGAAATTTAAGGGAGGTGACACAAGACAAAAAGATCTTTAAAAAGAGGACCACAGAGGCCAGAGATTACTCAAGTCATTAAAGATTCGACATATTTGATTCAATATAGATTGAAAAACTCTGACTCGGAGTTGGACTGAAGGATCAGTCTCTCAGCCTTAGAGTGAAGAAGAGTCATTCAGAGGAGAGACTGGAAGAATCATTAAACACTTGAGGAAAAACTAGAAGACAGACATTCAGACTTGTCTGCAGAACTAGACCCCTTGAGGAGCTCCTGCCGGAGACTTCAGACTGCTTTCTTTTTAGAGGGCCACTATGGTGAATGAAAAGCTGACTTAGTTTCCTTTCTGGAGGTGTGAACTTCCAAGAAAGGCCCATCATCTTGAGACTCCTTTCCCTAATTAGGGCCTTAGAATTTCTACCTGGCTCAGAGGAAGCCAGAGTTCTCTCTCTCTCTCTCTCTCTCTCTCTCTCTCTCTCTCTCTCTCTCTCTCTCTCTCTCTCTCTCTCTCTCATTCCTTACTATCTCTCTTTATTGTAAATAAACTACCATAAATTCCATTCTACTTTAGTAATTCATTTTGGGATTTAATATTTAAATCCCTGGAGACCACTAATTTTATATTAAAGTCCAACCATAAAAAATTTAACAGTATAGTCAAGCAAAACAATCTCTGTCTCTGTACTTCTTGTATTTATACAAAAAACATTTCTTGAAGCTCTTTTTGTGGTAGAAATTAGAAATTGAGGGGTTGCTCATCACCTGGGGAATGGTTGAACAAGTTTTGGTTTGTGTTTGTAATAGAACACTCTTGTTTCTAGAAATGACAAGCAGAATGCTTTCAGAAAAAAAAAAACTGGAAAGACTTACATGAACTGGTACAAAGTGAAATGATCAGGGCCAGATGAACATTGTAAATAGTGTTCTTATTTTTTGTTGAACTGTTTATGACCTATTTTCTTAACAACACAGTAATCCAAGATAATATCAAATAGCCATAATGAAAAAAATACCATTTTCCTTGAGCAAAAGAACTGATGGAATCTAAAAGCAAATCAAACATACTATATTTTGCTTTTTATTCTTTTTTTTTGTTTGACATCTATTTTTGCATGATTGCACATGTAAAATCTATATCAGACTACTAACTAAGGAAGGAGGAGGATAAGGTAAGTAAGAGAGTAAAGAGTAAGAGAGAAAGGAATGGAGGGAGGGTGAGAATTTAAACATAAGTATAATAATAAATATAAATAATGAAGAAATATAATTAAAGAAAAATATATTTAAATACATTTTAAAATGATAATATTTTTAAATGTAATTGGGAAAATAAAATAATTAATTTAAAAATTAGAATGCATCCTACTTGAAATTTCATGGGAGAAATTATTACTTTCTTTGATTGTCTGTGTTTTTCCATAAATCATACTTTGGAGTGATACCTAAGACATAGACATTTTTATTCTTTTAATGTTTCAAAGTTTACAATGTAGTACTCAGTATACCCCTAATTAGTCTATCTTTTTCTATTCATACATTTTTGTTGTTGTTGTCACAGGATTTTATACCCAATATACTCCCATGGGTCTTACTGTTGTCATTGATAAAATAATGTTTGAACTGGGGGCAGCTGGGTAGCTCAGTGGATTGAGAACCAGGCCCAGAGATGGGAGGTCCTGGGTTCAAATATGGCCCCAGACACTTCCTAGCTGTGTGACCCTGGGCAAGTCACTTAACCCCCATTACCTAGCCCTTATCCCTCTTCTGCCTTGGAACCAAAACCCAGTATTGATTCCAAGATGGAAGGTAAGGGTTTAAAAAATAATATTTGAACTATTACAACTCTATGTATTTTATGCCATTTTTGGCATGCCAGGAATGTTTGGTACATGTTTGATTGCTTATTTTAGCTTTTACCTTTCAATTGCATATCAGTTATTTCTAATTTTGACTCTTCCTGGATCATGATGCTCTATGTCTTGTAATAGTTGAACACCAAATATTAAGATTGAAAAGATCTTCTTTTCTTACAGTCACTAGTTTGGAATCAACAAATGTACTGTAGTAGTTTCCAAATATGATCTACAAAGTATTATTCTGATACCTCATTTTCTCATGGAATTGATTTTGGGGTTGTGAAAAGCTATTCCAGTGAAATCAATTCTGGATAGTTCTATTACACTATTGAGTTTGATTTCTGAAGACTAATATAACTAAATGTGGAAAGGATTTATTACTAGTATATTTGTGAATTCTTTTGCCATTTTAACCCATGTAACACAAAATAGTCTTTAATTCTATTCCTTTAACTTTTGCAGTGACAGTAGAAAAAATAGGGCAGACAATTTTAAGTCACACAGTATTTATCTATCAGTAAAAGGTAATTTGGCTTTTACTTTCTAAATGATAGATCTCTATCAAATGACAAATATCTTGCTATATGAGTAGAGGTCTATTATAGGTCATAATATATGTTTATAGATAAGCTAAATAGGCTTCAAGTCATAATCTGGCAATAAAAAAATTATCCACTTTGTTTTTCAAAATAGTCAGATCAATTTCATTAATGTGACTTTTGCTAAGTATCCTTTGGGTAATGTTCTTGATATTAATACTTTTTCATGTAGAATTTTATGATGCTCATTCCTGAAATAAGGAATCTATTTATTTGGAGTCGGAGTAGATCATCTTTCAAAACACGGGCAAATAACTCAGTTGAACACATGTTGTCTTCCTGATTTTTGCCATTAGTGATGTTAATACATGATAATAATGCCAATGGTCACTCATATTTATAATAGCACTTCAAAATTTTGCAATTGGATTCATACATATAATTTAAATTGATCTTCATAACAATTCTGTGAAGTATGTGCCATCATTAGCCCCATTTACAAATGAGCAAATTGAGGATAGAATAATTAATTGACTTGACAAGGCTTACTTTGCTAATAAGTTTCTGAGGCAGGAATAGGACTCAGGCATACTAATTCCAGGTTCAGCACCCAATCAATAATGCCTCCTATATGCCTCATTCTGAACAGATCATTAAACAGATAATTTGGAAACTGGGGTAGCTCATTTTTTTTTTATTTTATTTGGTCAACTTCAAACATTATTCCTTGGTTACAAAAATTATATTCTATTCCTCCCTCCCTTTCCCCAATTGCCCCCATAGCCAATACAAAGTTCCACTGGGTCTTATATGTGTCCTTGATCAGAACCCATTTCCATGTTGTTGGTGTTTGCATTAAGATGTTCATTTAGTCTATATCCCCAACCATATCCCCTCGACCCATGTAATCAAGCAGTTGTTTTTCTTCTGTGTTTCTACTTCCACAGTTTTTCCTCGGCATGTGCATAGTGTTTTTTCTCATAGATCCCTTCAGGTTGTTCATAATCACTGCATTGCCACCAATGGAGAAGTCCATTACATTCTATTGTACCACAGAGTATCAGTCTCTGGGTACAATGTACTCCTGGTTCTGCATCTTTCACTGCATCACTTCCTGGAGGTTGTTCCAGTTCCCATGGAATTCCTCCACTTTATTATTCCTTTGAACACAATAGTGTTACATCACAAACATATGCCACAATTTATTTACCCATTCCCCAATTGAAGGGCATCTCCTAATTTTCCAATTTTTTTTGCCACCACAAAGAGAGCAGCTATGAATATTCTTGTAGAAATCTTTTTCCTTATTATCTCTTTGGGGTATAAACCCAGCAGTGCTGTGGCAGACAGTCTTTTAGTGCCCTTTAGGCACAGTTACAAATTGCCCTCCAGAATGGTTGGATCAATTCACAACTCCACCAGCAATGCATTAATATCCCAACTTTGCCACATCCCCTCCAGCATTCATTACTTTCCTTTGCTGTGATGTTAGCCAATCTGCTAGATGTAAGGTGATACCTCAGAGATGTTTTGATTTGCATCTCTCTGATTATAAGAGATTTAGATCACTTTTTCATGTGCTTATTAATAGTTTTGATTTCTTTGACTGAAAATTGCCTATTCATGTCCCTTGTCCATTTATCAATTGGAGAATGGCTTGATTTTTTGTACAATTGATTTAGCTCTGTAAATTTGAGTATATAGACCTTTGTCAGAGGTTTTTGTTATGAAGATTGTTTCCCAATTTGTTACTTCCCTTCTAATTTTGGTTACATTGGTTTCGTTTGTACAAAAACTTTTTAATTTGATGTAATCAAAATTATTTATTTTACATTTCGCGAGTCTTTCTAAGTCTTGCTTGGTTTTAAAATCTTTCCTTTCCCAAAGGTCTGACATTTATACTATTCTGTGTTCACCTAATTTACTTATAGTTTCCTTCTTTATTATGTTCAAGTCATTCACCCATTCTGAGTTTATCTTGGTGTGGTAGCTTATTTTTTAACTTGAGAAACATTATATTTTTCTCTAACTTATTTTTCCTTTATTGATTACATCTCAAAGATCACTAAATATCTTTAAATTGTACTTCAATGCCTCCATCATATACATCTCTGATAATTTGGGGAGGTTATCACTCTTCTTGATTTTATTTTTGTATTATTATTGTCCTCACCTTACAATTGAGAAAATGGAGACAAAATTTAGATGTCCCATTGTTAATGTGTTTTTGAGGTTGGTTCTTGATAACTCCAGGCCTAGAACTCTAAACTTGGTACTACCTAACTTCCTTAAAGGGAAGAAATCAAGTATTAATGCATGTTAAAACATTTAGGTGAATAAAGGGAAACAGATACTATGTTATTTGTTTCACTTTCTTATGCTATTATAAATGTATAAACATAATTATATTAGATTATTTTGTATCAGTGCCCTGGATGTTATGACCTTAGTTTATAAACTTCCATTTAACTGACAACTGAGTTGGTAATTTTATAGAACGACAAACCTGAAAAGTGTGGCGACAGCAACATAAAAAGAGTTTGGAAAAATAATTGCAATAGGTGTTGTCAGAAAGGAGGATGTTTGATCAAGGTAGGAAATATATGTGCAGTACCCTTAGTTTCTGAGCACACCATCTTGCCTGGAAGAGGCTATTACCAATTTACATGATTACCATTACAGAATTACAATTTACTAATCAAATATGTCTCTATATTTTCTTGATTTTTATTTCTACTGCTACTATAGGTAGGACAGATGATAGCATCTTTCCTACCTATAAATCCCCCAGTGCAACAAATTTCCCATTAGACTAAACAAAGGTTGTTTTATAACATACAGATTTATAATTATTTATTATAATTCTCATGACCTGTTATTTTCAAAAAGAGATAGTCACAATAGCATAGTTTAATAATAGGCTTTTACCTCAATTATCATTATGTATTTATTGAACACAATGTTTACTTCACATGAATGCAGCAGAAAATTCACAATGATATTGGGAGACAATTGCTCGTAGACCTTCACACAAGGCAAGCATTTCAAATAAAATTATCTTCTGTTTGGATTGCAATTCATGCAGATCATAAAATTCTTGGTGAGATTAAGGAATGTACCTTTCAATTAATAAATTATTCAAATGTAAGAAATTAAAAGTGTTCAAATTACCAATGAATCTTAGTTGTTTTGTTTTCTTTTTTCCTGTAAGTAAAGGAACATTTCTGTATGTTTTAAGATTCATTGCCCATTGAATTCTAATAGGTTTGACCTTATCAGACACTTGTCATGACTTTTTTTTATGTTCTGAGAGTGTCTCCTTATTAAAAGCTCCTGAATTAGAGAGTTATTATACAATTGAAACAAAAATCAAGATTAACATAGTAAGCAATTAAAAAGAAGTTGACAGGGATATGAACTTAAATTTTTAGGTATTTCCCCCATAAAATTAAATGCAATATTCTATAAAATTAGCTCACAGAAATTTAATAATCAGGAGGAAATTTACATTCCTATTAGCTAAATATATTGATTCTATCTGAGTGCTTTTTAATTGTTCATTCTAATATGCATGCATGTATGTGTTCAGTATTGGAAAGGAGAGGCACAGAAAAACTTGAATGCACACTTAAAATTTTGCTTTAAATAGAAAGGATGGGCGTTTGTCATAGTCTTCTATTGTTTTCTATCACTTTTCGGTCCCACTTTAACTCTCTCTCCTCTTTTTTATTCCCCTATTATCTTTCTTTCCTTTCTCAATCTGAATGGAGTAAGAGACCTGATCTATTGCTTTTCCCTTCTCTCTTCATTTTACAATCCATGATGAATCTCACATTTCAATAGTATTTCAGGAACAATGACCACTGTACCAAAACTTAGCCCTGATTTTTATGACCGATCCAAAAAAGAGTACTTTTGCCTTAGCATCTCCAGTTTAGCTTTCCTTATCTCTCTTGGTCATATATTCTGGATCCATAGCTGACACTTGCTTGTTCCCCATACACTTACTTTTTGGCAGTTGATCTTTTCCTCTTTGGTGATCTCCATCACTAAAGCAACGACCTCACTTCTTTTCCTCTTGAATTAATTTTCTGATCATTTGGTATTCTTAAAACATAGAGTGCTACAATGATGTAAAATGGAATTGTGGTATTTTACTACTTGATTCATTTGAAAATTTTAATAGTTGGTATTGACTCTAACATGATTGAGTCTATGCAATACACATTGGTTGTCAAAGTTCCCATTATATTTAAGTTAGCTGTACTGAACTTTTACAGTGCTGGAGCAAAGTATTTCTCATTGAATATTGCTAGTCAACTATTGCCATGCTATTTTTTGCTTTATCTTTATTTGTACTGGTGATATTGTGGGTTACTGAGGTCTGGATAGTTGTGTCATAGGATAGGCAAGATGGTATAATAGGTAGAGAACCAGACCTCAGGCTTCAGGGAGACCAGGGTTCAAGTACTTTCCTTGGCAGATACTGGTTTCAATGCAACTTGATCTCATTTCCCCCCAGATATTTCTCATTACCTATGAGTTAATTGTCAATTTGTATCAGTGCAAGGAGTATGATATAGTCCAAAGAGAATTGTCTTGAGTTCAAATCCCACTTCTGATATTTACAATTTATGTGACCTTGATCTTGATCACTTGTTCTTCAAAACCCTCAGTATATAGTTTCCCTGGATAGTTTGCTCCTCTGAAATATTAAATTGAACTAGATATCCTATGAATACTATCTCTCTCAATAAATAAATTAATAGATACTAGAGAGTATTTTACCTCTGCTAATTCCCTGTATAGTGGAAGTTCTCACAATTCTGGATCATTTTTTAAAAATGTGTTTGAAGTAATATAAATGATGAATAAATACACCTACTTGTGAAGTTTCAAGAAAGGAAAAGTAACAAACTTGGATGAAAACAATTCTCTCTAGAGTAATAGGATTAATTAAATTGAATCTTGGAATACTGCATTCTACCCCAACTCTTTAAATCAGTTACCCATGGAGAATTTGATAGCATTAACTTAATCTGAGAAAATATCAGCTAGAAATAACCTTGGATTCTTCTTACTGGTTGGTACATTATGTTTAATAATGTGGAGGCTGTGCTTCTTTAATGGAGCTGCTTTTCATGCCCTTGTACATCAGTAATATTTCTGTGCTGAGGATTATTTTACATAAAAAGCCCTTAACATTTAGCTAAAATATTCTATGACTGCTTAATGGTAACTGTACACATACTCTTGTCTCTGACTCTGATTCATTCATTTCCTGATCAGTGCTTTTCTACATAATTGGAGTATCAACATTTCACTGAGTTAACCATTAACTCTAAGTGCCACAGAGCCTGCTGAAAATCTGAATTTTGCTAGCTGTCAGGCTTCTTGTGTGCCAGATAGTGATATTTTTGCTAATTTCTATTTACTAACTTCAAGTTGACTACTTTGTCTTGTTCCTCAACGTGATCATTTAAGCTACAAACCATAAAATGACACAAATTATCTCCTTTAGTAGTATATTTTATAAAGTGATACGTATGGAATATTTATTTAGATTTAATGTATAATTAATCTAGAATATGGGGTAAAAACAAAAATGGTATCTGAACTGTAGTGCTCAGAGTTGCCTTGTATTTTCTGGAATATTCTGATTTCTTTTAGGATTTAAACCAGATCCCTTTTGAGTTTATGACAAAAGTCCAATTTAATAGGTATTTTGTTTGACTTGAAAAAATATTCATAATTAGTAAAATGCATATTTACTCTTTGTGATAAAATAGATTGAGTCCTCTAGATAAAGATATAATCCACTAGAGTTCAGCCTCAGCAAATGATAAAGAATATATTTCTTGGGCTTTTTGCTGAGAGATAGCACTAAGAGACATACATGTTTTTTCTTAGTCCTTTGACTTCTCTGCAGTGTTTAACACCACTGATTCTACCTCTTCTTTCCCTATGGATACTTCTATTCTCCAGACTTTTGTGATATTATTCTTTCAAAATTCCCTTTTTATTTATTTTAAATATTTCCATCTCTTTCACTGGATTCTCATTCTTATTCCGTTCACTAAACCTGAATGAACTTTGAGGTTCTTCCCTGAATCTTCTTCAATTTTAGTTATAAGACTAGAGTCAGTTATAGAATATCTAAAATGCTGAAGTGTCTACAAGATACTGACATTATAAATCATTCCAACACTCTGGGAATCAGGCATCTTATAATGTCCATATGGAAAGATGAAACCACTAAAATATTTTACATAAACCAGACTTTTGTTATATTTGTATTTGTGTAAGTGTTGTCTCCCTTTATAGAATGTAAGATCCTTGAAGGCAAGATCATTTTCTTTTTTACCTTGTACCCCCAGAGATTGTACCCCAGTAGATGCTTAATAAATGCTTGATTTAATGAATGAATGAATGAATGAATGAATGCTATCAGGTGGATAACTCTTTCTTTGAAAGAAAATATTTCTGCATTAACTCATTTCAACCCTGGCTAGGGTGGAAGGAAACAAGAATGCTAAGTATATACTGATACCCATGAAGCTAAACAACTTCTATAAAATTATAAATAGAAAAGAAATTCTAATGGGAAACTTATAGTTTTAATAGAAATATGTCTTTAAAAATTGGAGAAAACTGTTGATAGTGGTTTTCATTTTATTTTCCATTTAACTCTACTGAAGATTTAAGATTAATTTCAATGCTTTGTTTTTTATTAATAATTTGGTGCTCAAACACTTATATTGTATTTGAATAACCTAGGAAATGCAATTAATTTTAAATTACCATGAGTGCTTGGGAGAAAGTAAAATGGAAACCATGGTCTTGGTTTATCAAAGGCTATGCCAACAGAGACTATGCAAGGCTATGTAAATCTAGGCTGGTTCTAAATTGAGAGGAAAAACAAAACAAAACAAAAAACTTAATTTAGTTCTTGCCAGACAGCTTTCTGAGAACTGGCCTAGTATGGGGAGGCTCAATAGCAGTTGCCTGACTACTAGCCATTGCCATTCATGAAACAAAAGACCAAAAAAAGTCAAATTTACAAAGAAGAAAAATATTACAACAGGTCAACTATATAACAGATCAATCACATCATTATTTCCCTTTTCAGCAATTTGCAAACACCCCTTTAAAGTGTAGGTGTCTACCTGACTACAGAGTTGTGAAGCTTTATCTGCTGAACCACCTAATTGGTCCTGGCATAGAAATAAAGGGATGGATCAGTATAAAGGATTAAGTACAAAACACACAATAATAAATGACCATAGTAATCTAGTATCTGATAAATGCAAATATCCAAGTTTTTGGGTAAGAACTTTGACAAAAATAGGGAAAACTGGAAAGCAGTCTGGCAAAATCTAGGTATAGGCCAACATATCAAAAGATATAGCCAAGATAAGGTTAAAATGTGTATATGTTTAGACATAATATGTGATACCATAAACAAATTAGGGGAGCATGGGATAATTTATCTCTCAGATCTAAGGATAAGGGAAGATTTAGATCTAAACAAAATAAAGGAGACATTATCAGATATAATTTATTTTTTAGTTTGTTTTTCTCCTTTTTCTCCCTTTTCAGTCATATTTAGAAACACTTTTTGACAACTGTTTTTTGATATTTCAGAATTCATATTTCCTTCCTTCTGACCTTCGCCTCTCTCCGTGAGGTGGTGAATAGTCTGGTATAGGTTATAACTGTACTTTTATATAATACATGTTTCTATAATACTCAGGTTTTGATAGAAGATACATATAACACATGAAATAAACATCTCATGAAGAAGATATAGTGGAAATTGGCATGCTTTGGCCTGCGCTGATTCCAACAGTTCCTTCTATGACTGTGGATATAGTTTTCATCAAGAGCCCTTTGTGTTTATCTTAGAGACTTGTTTTCTTCCTAATGTTTCAATCCTTCACAACCTTGTTCTACTGATTTTCTGCTCACTTCACTTTGCATCAGTTCATAGAAGTCTTTCTAGGTTTCGGAAATCCGCCTGTTCATCATCATTCCTTAGGGCACAATTGTACTCCATTGAACCATATATCATGACTTGTTCATCCATTCCCACAAGGGATGGATTAAGCCTTACTTTCCAATTCGTTGCTACAACATAAAGAACTGATAGATATATTTCATACAAGTGGGCCATTTTCCCTTATCACAGATCTCTTTGAGGTGCAGACCCAGTAGTGTTATTGCTGGGTCAAAGGATATGTATAGTTTTATAACCTTTTGAGTCTGGCTCCATATAGCTCTCCAGAATGGTTGTATCAGTTCACAGTTCCACCAGCAGTGTATTAATGTCCTAATTTTCTCACATAGGATGTAATTTCATATAATATAATATATTTTATAAAATGATGCATATAGTATATTTATTAGGATTCAATAGTGTAATTAAGCTCTGAATAGAGGGCAAAAAATACTCAGTGTTCCCTGGACTTTTCTGGAATTCAGTCATCTCCATTTAAGATTTAAACACAGATCCCCTTTGATGTCATGGCAAAAGTCCAATCAAAATTCTGATTTTGAAAAAAAAAGATTCATTTTTTGCACAATGTATGTTTAAACTACAATGTAAAAGTGAAAGCACAAAAATAATTTTCTCTCAGTTCTTTGAGTTCTCCGCAGTATTTGACACTATTTATGCTACCTCTCCTTTCCCCTTACATACCATCTCCTATCAATGTTTGTAGAACACTGTTCTTTCAATATTCTCTTTTCGTCTATTGAATCTATCCTTTTCAGTATCATCTACTGGATCATCATTCATATACCTTCCACAAAGCATGAATGTACTCTGAGGTTCTTCCCTTAATCTTTTTCAATTTTCTTTCTGTAGTCTATCTCTTGGTTATTTCATAAAGCTCTCAGGGATTCAATGATCATCCCTAGAAAGAGCAATCCTAGATCTATACATCCAGCCTAATTCAGTCATAACATTGGTAGCACAAAATTCACCTCCCATTGAATTATTGCTGCTGGATGGATATTCATCTTTGCTACACCTGGGTTTGATCTTAAATATAGAAAGCCACTCTTTGCTTTTCTTGACATTGATGCTGAACTGATTCTACAAAAATGGCATACCAGGGCATCTTACACACATTTTAACACCCCAAAGATTGAAGGATCCAATCATTTTCCTCTAGACTGAAAAAAAGGCAAATATATTTGTTAAGGTCACATAATCTTTCCTCTTAATGCAATTCCTCCTCTAAAATAAAATTAACAAGTAAGTCCAAAAGAACTCCCAGTAATAAATCTAATGATAAAATGGGCAAAGAGACTAGACCAATACTTTTCTGAAGATAACATCTGTGCTGGCTAAAGAAGCATTCAAAAAAGATTCCTTCAAAACATGTGGTTAGAAGATTTTTTTAAAAAAAGGAAATTGATCTATTTGTATAAAAAACACTTGTAATTTTTTTTTGGTGGTGGCTAAGAATTGGAAACTGAGAGCATGCCCATCAATTGGGGAGTGTCAGAACAAATACTGTATATGATTGTGATAGAATACTATTATTGAACTATAAGAAATGATGAGTAGAATACTTAAAAACACAGAACCTGGAAAACTTGATTGAAGTGATGCAAATTGAAGTGAGCAGAAGCAGGAGAACATTTTACACAATAAGAGCAAATATTATGATAGCCTATAAATGACTTGGTTATTTTCAATAACATAAATTTCCAAGACATTTCTGAAGAATTTTAAATGAAAAGTG
Organism: Monodelphis domestica; assembly: GCF_027887165.1. Classification (NCBI taxonomy): domain Eukaryota; kingdom Metazoa; phylum Chordata; class Mammalia; order Didelphimorphia; family Didelphidae; genus Monodelphis; species Monodelphis domestica. The sequence goes on along the minus strand of NC_077229.1, from coordinate 380,471,384 downwards.
TTATATATCTTAAGAGAAAGAATTTTGTGAATGCAGATAACAGGATACTTTTTAAAACTTTCTTTTTCTTTTTTTTCATTGAACTCAATATTTTAAAATGAATATTAACTAGTTTACACATGAAGCAAAAAAATAAAATATTTGAAAATATTAAAAACAAGAAAATAAAAAGTAAAATAACATAGCCAAGAAAGAATTTAAAAAGAGTACTGGAAACCATGCAAATTATGTCAGGAAACCTAAATTTAATTCATTCCAAACATTTAGTAAATGCTTATTATGCCTAAATGAGAGCCTACTTTCTGTAGTGAATTCAGTGGTGACTTTGGAGTCCAGAAGACCTGGGTGTCAGACTTGATTTTGACACATAAAGGCTGTGAGACCCTGTTTTTTGTGTCTTAACCTATTATTTTGCCTTAACCAACTTTCTAAGACTATAAGTTATTGATGAATTGACAATGAGAATCATCCACATGAACTTTTGTATAGGAAATTTCCATACCAGGAGGTCAATATAGAATAAAATTACCTGTTTGGAACTATTATACCAACACTCTAATAAGCAAGACACTGTGCTAAAGCCCCAAATGCAATGTTTTTAATCTAATAAATATTCAGATTTTACCATATTCAAGTCTTCTTTGAGCTAAGACTTGCAAAAATGCTAATGATCAATATTTTAAAAACGTATGGTCAACAGTTATTGCAGTACATTAAATAATGGTTTGATTTACATTAAGAGCCATCCTAGTCCCATCTCTGATTCCTCCTATGCATGCGTGTGTGTGGGGGGGGGGAGGTGGGGGGGGAGTGTGTGTCTGACTATAGGGAGAATTCACTTAACTTTTCAATGTCCCCAGGGAGCTTTCTTTAAGTTTAAGCTGGGAAACAATTATGATCTTCTTTGGTAGATGTCATTTCCTCCTCTGGAATCTCCGAAATCAAGGAAAATTACAGGTCTAAATAATCCTTAGAAGAGGAAAAGGCAAGGGAAAATTCCTCTGTTTTCATAGGTATGCTATAATGTTATCAGTTAATACCAGGTAGAATACTACTACACTGACATTTGCATCTTATCTATCACAGAGAATGATTTGCAAAACAAATGAAATAGAACTATCATGACTGGAGCCTTCTTGGTTGGGTGGATCATCAGGAATTAGAGAAAAGAAGAACAAGACATCAGTGAATCCATGAGGCCAGGGCTAATGATGACATGCCTATTTTGATGGCCCTAAATTCCAGGTGGAAGACTAGATATAATGTGAAACATGATTAGATTTAGGAAGTTATAAAATTTTCAATCATGAAAATATTCATTCTAGATCAATCCTTGGCTAGAGTACTGGAAGTCTTATTATGGAAAAATTCCTGTTCCTAAAAGAGAGTAGGAAAATCAAAAAAATGATGGCAAGATACTATCCATTGGTTTCCTGATAGAATAGATGGGATGTGATCATGGAAATCCTTTTCCAAGGAGAGGGATTTTAACAGACAGTTTAAAATACAAAGTAAATATCATATAAAATATGGGAAAAATGAACTGAGTTGCTTTCAAAGAATTGCAGTAATTGGGCTTGGAAAATTATATGCCACAGTTTTTAAAGAAATGGCACATTTTATTGCTGGGTCACAGTTGGTAGTCTGAAAAATCTTGGAGAATAATAGGGATGCCATTAGACAGTATTCCAGCAAATTTCCAATGTTCAAAAAAGAGAAAATTATGAAGACTATGAATCATAGATCACTGAAGTTGACTTTGATAGAGTGTATTATTAAAAAGTAGCCATTTTCTTAATTGGGATTCATTATGATAACAATAATCACTGCTATATTTTAAAGGAAGGTTAATTTGTAAGAGAGGGGTTCAGTCTTTCAGTATATAGAGAGGGAAATTGAGGAGAACCCCCCTTCTCAAAGTGGGGTTCAGGGGAGACAGCTGATTTTTAGGGTTGGCTCAGAGAGAGGATAGGGGGTTTGAAGATTTTCCCCTTCAGCCTTCCCTCCTTAGCTAAAGCTGCTCTCCCCAATTTGCTCTTGTCCCTCTAGTCCCCCCTCCACTACTTGAGACCAAAGGGTCTTCCCTTGATCTGTTCACTCACACTCAGCTTGGGGAACAGATAAATTTTTTAATGTCAACTCAGTCAGATAATACAAAGAATAACTAGCAGGGAAGGAATGGGAAAAGGAGAGTGGGGAAAGGTGGTTCCTGTCTCTAAAACCCTTTTCCTACCTCCTTGAGGTTGGGGGAAACTAAGGCCTTGGCAGCCTAAGCCCCCTGAGAGAAAGTCAGGATGACTCACAACTGGGCAAAAGGAGCTGAGATAAAGTCTGCTCAGGTTTTTCTTCAGAAAGTCCCTTCAATTGGGAAGTGTTGGGGGGGAGGGCGGAGATTTCCAGTAAGGAGAAAGTCATTTCCAAACTTCTGTCTTTGGCTTCTCAAGATTCAAAGCAACCAACTCCTCTACCAGCCAGAGTCTTCTCCTCCTCCAGATTCTAAACTTCTGGGGCTCCTCCCCCAGCAAAGTGATCAGTTTCACACACTCTTCAGCCTGTCACTTTTTCTTTAGTGCCAGACTCTGTCACACTGCTAAGTTGATCAAATCTTTAGATAAAAGAAAGCTGGGAATAATAATATCATGGTAAATAGAAACACTATATTCATAAGCTAGAATTGTGAAACAAATCTAATATTCCATTTAATAGAGATAAATGTAAAGTCTTAATCTTGAGCTAAAATATTTTTTGTATAATATAAGACTTGAGTCTTATATTATTGATGAGGAGTAAATATATTACAAATGAATGATTTTACACAGGACCCATAGCAAATAAATAAGGAAAAATAGGAAATTCTTGATTAATCCAATATAAAAAATATAAAACATATAAATTTCCCATAATTTGTCAAAATAATTTGTGAGTTTTTATTGGTAAAAAGATTTCTTACACCAAGTTTCCTTCACAAATATGGACCCAAGTACACACAAAATCTTGTTATACTCTAGGTATCATATTTAAGGAAGGTCATTGGAAAACCAGACTGAGACTGAAGGTGAGTTTACATGATCCTCAAAGATTTGTTCAAGGATCTGATGGTGATTAGCTTAAAGAAGAGATTCCTTCCTTGGCTATAATTTTAAAACTATGAACACTGAATTTGAAGAGGCAGATTTTGGCTCAGAATCTTAGATTCATAGGATTTCAGAGTTGAAAGGAACCTAAAAGCACATAATTCAAATATATTCCTTAGTAGAAACTTTCCTAAGGTCATTAATGGAAAGAAACTTTCTCCATTTAATCAATATGCTACTTTCAAATTCTGAGCAGCTTTCTTAGAAGTTCTTCCATGTTGAAGAAGTTTTCCCCAACAAATATATTTCCCATAAATAAGGATAGACAGCCTCAATAGATAATGAATTTTCCCTTAATAATGTTTCTCAAAGGAAGCTTAATTACCCAATTTCATGAATTTTGTAGAAGGAATTAGTCCTCAAGAATATAAATATATTGACAGTAAGGTGACCTCTGAAGTTCTCTTGAAAAGATTCTGTGATATTGTTGTCTTCACATTGTAAACTATGATTTTTGTATAATTGACAGAATTAGAAATAAGATCAGCTACTCTAACAAAAATCTAAGAGGAAATCTAAATGAAATAGTAGGAAATAATCTGAGAAATCTCAGTGGATCACTTTTTCCAACTCAGGGTCACAAAGTTATCTCACAGGTAAGTGACCAAGGCAGATATATATTAGAGCAGGGCTTGAATTGCACCCTCAGTCTCTAGGCTCCGAATAAGACTATAATGCAATCAGTTCCTCAGAAGTAGTAATTAGGATTAATGCATTCGGTTTTTATGCTAAGAAAGTCATCACAGTAAAAATATTTCTGAACCCATAAGAAGATCTCAGATCTATTCTCCAGGCTCAGAAAAGGGGTACACCAGTAGCAGTAGTATTATTTATTTGATTTAAGACAAAAATTATGGAGTCAGCCCACAGGATTAGACTTGGGAAAGCAAGAAAATCTGTCACTATAAACCTGCATGCTCTTCCAGGTCGGTGAGAGAAAACAAAGCCAACATCTATAAGAATTCTTTTCAGGGACAAAATTGCAGGTGTATTGCTTAGAATAAAACCACAGTTTGCAGCCTGAAAAGTCCAGGAAGACAATGATATTGTACAACAAATCAGAATATCTATAAACCACTAAAAGTTTGTTCCTCCTTGGCTGCAGTAGTTGTTATGATCCTTGAATAACACAGTAGTCAATACCCAGCAAATTTAGTTGCAGGAACCCAGATGAGATAAGTCAAGACAACTAAATTCCATGATAGACTCTCTGTATGTCTCTCCTGTTCCCAACATAAAGTCCAGAAAAAGAAACTGAAAAAATGAGTTATTCAAAAAAGATGTCTACAACTTTGGTCTAATAATTCATAAGGCACAACCCTTGAAGAGAATGGTTGAATGATTCAAAAACATCCACAAAAAAAGCCTCAAAGGAAAACAATTTGTTTAGGGGGTCAATTAAAATCCCTAGAGAAGATTGAACAATGATTTAAAAGGATTTTGAAAATTATATATATATATATATATGCATATATAATGTGAAATTCGTAATCAAAATCCAGAATTTGAAAGTCAAAGAGAAATAATCCAATCATTCAGAGAGAAAGAAAGAAGGAATGAGAATCAGTTACACATTATAGAGTTAACAATCAACACTATAAAATAATTGCAAATCATAGAAAACAAAACTGCAAAAGAAAAAAATGATTCACTTACAATCAAGAATAAACTACCTGGTCTAATTGAAAATGTTATAAAAGGGGGATAGTTAAAAAGGAATGGATCTTCAATTATTTATAGGACTTCTAAGCATTTTTTTAATGAAAAGGCCAAAGTTGAGTGGAAACTTTTAAAAAACAAATAAGTATAAAAAGATTTATGAAGGACCCTAATATTAGAAATAATTAAAGGAATAAGATTGTAGAGGACCCCAGAATAGTTTTGTTGTATTTTAATAATTTGAAAAGAAAAAAAAACAAAGGAAAGTTAGGGTTGTATTAGGAAGGAAAGGGTGAGGAGAAATGAGGCAACTTAATCTCTCATAATAAGGGTGTGCAAGTAAAAGTCTATAAAAATGAGAAAAGTAGTATGAGTTAGTGCTACTTCAATCTCACATGAAACTAATAGTCTAAACTTTGATAAATACAGACTCTAGCTATTAAGATCGAAATATATTTATCCATTCTTCAACAAAAAACACATGGTAAATTGACACCATTCTAGTAGGGATATAGATTTAAACCAAAAAAGCACACCATATTTCAAAATATATTTCAAATGAAGATATGACTTAGACATAAAAGCTCATACCATAACCAAATTGGAGGATCAAAGAACACAATTTATCTTTTCAGCTTGAGTAAAAGAAGAGTTAACACAATAAAAGATAGTGAAAATTGTAAATGAGAAGATGAATAATATTGACATGTTAAATTAAAAAAGGCTTTTTGGGTTTTTCATTTGTACAAACAAAATAAAAGCACCTAAGATTAGAAAGGGAATTAACTTGGTAAAAACAATCTTTGTAGCAACTTTCTTTGATAAAGGTCTCATTTTCAACTTATATAAAGGACTGATTCAAATATATATAGGCTTTTGTGAAGGAATGAAACTCAAACTGTTCATAGCCATATTAAAAAAAAAAACCCAAAACTCCAAGTTCCAAGTAATTAGACAAATGAATATTAAAGCAACCTTGAAGTGGTACCTTAGGTGGAAATTGGCAATGTTGACCACTCCATCCCATCTTTAATACATTTTCCCAGTTCAAGCCAATCTTTTGGAATGTACTTCCCCTTTAACTCTTTCACATATAATCCTTCTTTTCTTTCAAGTTGAAATTTAATCATCTTCTACATAAAGTCTTTAATAATTTCTTCAATTGATTGTGGTTTCTGCCTCAAATTACATTGTATTGAAATTGTTTAGTTGTTGCAATCCTGTCTGGTTCTTCCTGACTCCACTTAAAGTTTTATTGGCAAAGATGCTGGAATATATTTTTTTACTTCTTCAGTACCATTTACTTCCTCAATTTATTTTACAGATGAGGAACTGAGGCATACAGGGTTAAGTGACTTGCTGCGGGTCACAAACCAAGTAAATGTATGAGGCCAGATTTTAATTCAGGAAGATGAGTCTGTATGACTTCAGGCTTGGCATTCTAACCACTGTACTATGTAACTACCCTTGGACTGAACTATTTTGTTTTTATTCTCATTTTACTTAATCTCAATATACTAATACATGTTATTATTATTGCTAAATTAAATTGTAATTTCCTTAAGATAGACCTTTTATTGGCTTATATTTGCAGTTTATAAAACAATGCCTAGCTAATACATAGTGCATAATAGCATTATCCTTGTATCTCCTGCATCGAGTACAGTGAAAGGTAAATCTAGCCATTTTCTGAGTCTGGATTGATTGATTGATCAATTAAGAGAGCAACTATCAGCCCATAATGTATGAGTAAATTACTGAAAGAACTTGCTGATGTAATCAAGGAAACAACTACCAATGATATTTGAAGAATTAGAGAGAAGAGGAGAGGTGCCAGAGGATTATAAATATGTACATTTCATCAGATTTTTTAAAAATCACAAGAAGAATTTTGGATGCTATGGAGCAATGAATTTGAAATTCATTCCAGACAAAATTGAAAAAATTCTTAAACAGAGGGTTAGCACATACTTCAAAAGAGAAGTATATATTTAGGTTCTTCTTTACAAGAAAGTCATGCCAAGGCAAAAAAATCCCCCCCAAACAACAACATTTTCCAGGGTTGCTATTCTCGCAGGTTACTAGGGTGTCGGTGATATAGCATATCTGGATTTTGTTAAGGTATTTTGTAAAATTCCTAACACAATCTATCTGAGGCCTTCTTTCTTTAAATGCATAATTCATGCCCCATCTCCTGCAATAAGTTTTGACTCACCTAACCATTGAAATAAGATCTCTTCTTCTTTGAAAAAACCAATTCTTCCTATAGACTGATTCTTTGCACTTATTTTTTTCTTTTTTTCTTTTAATTGTTTGTAAATGTGTTAAAATATAATAAATTATGCTTTCCCTTCATATTACATCTCTCAGGCAATCCATGTATGTTAAGAGACAACAAGAACTGCTTAAAGTCAAAAACTCCTGTAGAGAAAAGGCCTGACATTTCAGACTACTGAAAATAAATTGCCATTCAGAAGGCAGCCAAGGAGGGCAAACTGAAGAGAGGAAGATGCGAGGCTGCATTTCCAAGACAAGTTGAACCATCATTACCACCACAACCATCACATTGATTACTGTCAACCCGTAGACTTTAAAGGAGATAATTCCAGATGAAAACCCCCAAAACCCTTAGAATAGAAGTGTTTCCAATCTAGTATCCACAGCCATAATCCTAGACCAAAAAAAAAAAACATCCCTGTGGAGATAGTCTAACAACTTCTCTTGCAAGTACTATTAACCATAGCTACTGAAGACCCAGAAAAGAAGGTTATTGCTACAAAAGTCCTGGGCTCTGTTAAATGGTTCAACTGTCATGATTTTATCAGTGGGAATAATATTAAAGTAGAAGCATTAGTGATTCTCTATCACAGCACCCTAAAAATCAAGAGACTTTTTTTCTTATGATTTACAATTTAAACCTTCCATTTTTCCCCTATTAAAAGTACAATGATTGTCTTATTTTTCTATTTGTCTCCAGACTTTTAGCACATTGCTTTGAAATTAATAAAAGCTTTATCCATTCATTCATTAATTCAAGATCTGCTCATTGATTCTTTTTCTTACTTTACAAAGAAAGAATTGCATACCACTTTTCTCAAAATTTTCCTCCTTACCTTTTCTGCTAAAGTTCCTACTTTGTATTTTATTGAAAACTATTGAGACTATTCTGATAATTTCTTCAGTCCTCCTCATCTTAGAATCCCTTGACATCACCTGCTACCTTTTCTTCTTTTCTCATATCTTTTCTCTTATATCTCATATATAATAAATCCCTTCTCTTTTCTGAAGTGAATTCCTGCCCATGTGTGATGTATTCCATCTTCTCTTGTAGAGTGTTCCCACAATCATCCCTCTCTCTTCAATATTATTTATCTACTGATTTGTTTCTTGCTATCTACAAACATGAGAACACCTCTGTAAGCATAAAAACAATAACTGCCTCAATAATTCCTTAATTTCTATTGTTTTTCAAAGTATCTCCTCCCTCACTTTCCAGTACCCTCATAGTCAACTTGCTTATGACCTTGAAAAATCTTATATACCATTTATATCACACTTTTTTATGTCCTTGAACAGTCTCATATGCCATTTGTGTCAAACTTAAACAGCAATGGATCCCTGATGCCTGCATATTAACTTAGAAAATCACAAATTAACATTATCTATGTTTTGCTGTATTTTTATTTATTTTGGTAAGCCTTCTTTAATTACATTTTTTGATTGTTCAGTCAGCACTCAGACTTCTGTGGGGCCTCATGAGTTTGATACCTCTGAGGTACCCTTGCTTAGTAACTCCATATCCTTCCTTTGAACTCTTTTCAGAACACCTTTCAGCCTGGGTGCTGACCTCACCATTCAACTGAAACTGCAAGCTCAAAAGTTATTAATGATTGTCTAAATGCCCAATCTAATGAGTTTTTCTCAGTTTTTATCCTTTTTGACCTCTCAAATGCACTTAGACATTACTTATTATCTTCTCCTCCTGTATACTTTTTTCTCTCCCAATTCTTGTGACCACTCTCTAAGTCCCCTCCTACTTGTCTGATCATTCCTAAATAATCTCTCATTCATCAATCTTGGCATGGCTTATTTATATAGGTGTGTTCAAGGTTCTTCCTTGTATTCCTTTTTTTTTCTATTCTCTCTACCTTCTTTCATCAGCAAACTATAGTTCAATTATTCTGAAGACATATATCTATACCTCTACATGTAATCTCCCCTGAGCATTATTCCTACATCACAAACTTTCTACTAGTCTTTTCCATCTGAATCTCTGAAATATACATCTCAATCAAAACATGTCCAAAACAAAATTTGTTATCTTTATTAATAAATTCACCACTCTTCCGAACACCCCTATTAATCTTAAGGGTTCCACTTTCCATTCAATCTTTTAATTTTATAGCTTCATTATCATCTCTAACTGTTCACTTTCTCTCATCACACAAAACAATCAGTTGCTTGTTTCTCCACAAAATCTCTTGCATCTGTACCTTCTGTGTATTTACAAGGTCACTATCATCCCAGTTCAGTTTCTCAATATCTCTTCCCCAGACTTCCCTGGACTATTTTGATGGCCTTCCATTTTGATTTCTAGACTCAAGTAATTTCCTGCTTCAATCCATCCTTTACACAGCTGCTATGTTAATTTTTCCAAGAACGAGATCTAATCATATAATCTGCCCACTCAGTAAACTGAAGTGACTTCCTGCTACTGATAGGACTAAATATAATTCTGCTTTTTAGTTTAATTATCTCTATAAATTGCTCCTCTTTTTACCTTTTCAGTTTTTATTCCCATTCGTCTCTTGCATGAATTGTTAGATCTATATTCATACTGTATTGTATATGTTGTTTTGCTCCTGTGATATTCCATTGATAGACCTTTGCATAGACTGTACCTCATACTTGTAATTAACTCATTCTTTTTTATTCCTAAATCACTTCATTTTATTTACAAAAAATTATTTAGAATATTTTTTCCATAGTTATATGGTTCATGATTCCCACCTTCCCCCAACCCTTCCTACTCCCTCCCAAAGCTGGTAAGCAGTTCCACTGGGTTATACATGTATCATTGTTCAAAATCTATTTACATGTTATTCATATTTTCAGTAGAGTGATCTTTTAACACCAAAACCCTAATCATATCCCTATCAAACTATATGATCGGTCATATGTTTTTCTTCTCCATTTCTGTTTCACAGTTCTTTCTCTGAGTGTGGATAGAGTTCTTTCTCATAAGTTTTAATCTACTATGCTATCCCCTTTGATTTAATGGGCAAGTTCATCCCATTCACATTCTGCATTATTATTACTAACTGTGTATTGTCCTCCATAGTATTATCCCCTTTAGATCCTGCTCTATTCCCTTTCACTCTGTTCCTCCCCCATAATTTGCTTTTTGTCACCCTTCTCCCCTTGAACCCCCTCCATTCTATTCTTCTCTTTTCTTGCTCTCCTTCTACTTCTCTGTAGGGTGAGATAGAATTCTATACCTCACATAATACATTAAATACATGAAATCATTAGTATCTAGATGGTCAATTCTGATTTTTAAGACCAGGTTTTCCTCTGTCAGTTTTTGCTTCTTCTTTTTCAATTGGCCCATTTCTTCTTGCATCACTTTCATTTCTCTTCCCCACTTTTCATCTACCTCTCTTAATTGGTTTTTGAAGTCTTTGTTGAGCTCTTCCATAATCTGTGACCAATCCATATTTTTCTTTTTGACTTTGGGTGTGTTACCTTTGTTTTCATGGTTCCTTATATGTCTGCAACTTGATCTTTATCTCCATAAAATGCCTTTAGAATTCAGTGGTTTTTTTTTTTTTGCTCATTTTTCTTATCTATAGACTATATAAGTAGATTCTGTTTTCTGGGAAGTTGGGGCACTCTCTTAAATTTCAGTCCTTCCTTGATACTATTTTTGGCTCATTTCTGGGTTTTTACCACTTCACCATATGGTCTGAGGGCTGAGAGCTCTGAGAACCCCCTCCCCCTGCTAATTCAATTGACCATTGAGACACTGATTGATTAAAGATTTTCCTCAGGATTGCATATAAGCTTTTGATTTCAGTGTGAATTTGATCAGGTCAAGGGCTGATCAAATTCTAGGCCCAGGTTTAGGCTCAAGTTTTTGGTCTCAAGATGTCCTTGATTCAATCAGGTTCAGCCTTGATTGCCCTGCCCTGGAGTCCCACCCTTAGTTTTGGGCAAAGAGGTACTGGGGAGCCTCCCTCTGAGAACTATGTCCTCACCCCAAACTGTGGATTATGTCCTCATCCCAAACCCAGACTGGGATTCATGGCTTTGCTCTGAGCCCACACAAATTGGCCACATCAGCCTAGATTGCCCTGGGCTTAGACTCCAGACTTTTCCACAGGTTTGCAATTTCAAGGGGTGTTAGTGGGCTTGAAGCACTATTTGCCTGGCAGGATCTCAGGGTCTGACTTAGCCAGGGCTTACGTTCAAAACCTGTGAGAGCAGATGTGGGGTGGTGGTGAGGTGGGGTGGTTATGGTTTGCTCTTGGCTTGTTCTTCCCTCACTGCTATTCCTTTTGCTAGCTCTGCTCCCCTCTCACCTCAGTTCCCCAGATGGTATCTTCCTACCTTTTAGGTTTTTCTTTTTTTATGGTCTCCTAGTTGATTCTCTCACTTCTGTATTCCTTTTTGTGTAGATATTTTACTCTTGGTCTGAGAGAATATTCGTGGTGAAATGGCACAGATCTTTTAGTTATTCCTCCATTTTGGCTCTAGCATAGACTCATTCTTCACCAACACCTTTAGTTTCTTTGAAGACAGCTTAAGGGAGGAAGATTTGATCCCCTCTATAATGATTACATAGCTTCTGCAGCATTATATAAATTTCTGAGGTCCACAGTTTATAGGGCATATTGACAAGATAGTGTCTGTTTAGAGGGGGAAGACAAGAATGGTGAGGGTACTTGAATATAAATTATTTGATGAATAGGAAGGCTCTTGCATCCACAGCATTAAATGAATATATGGAAATTTGAACATGGAGTAGAGAAGGTTAGGAAGAAATTGAATGGCAGTCCTTTATATATTTGGAATGTTGCCATATGGAAGAGAGAATACATGAGTCTCTATCCCCCAGTTGCTTCTAGTAATGCAAACAAAACTATAACATTCCAGAAAAGCATATTTAGGCTTCAAAATCAGGAAAAACTTTCTAATGAAGTGTTTCAAAAATAGAACCAATGATTTCATGTCATAGAATGCTCTCACTAAAGAAGTTCAAGTGGAAGTTAGATGGCATTCTGTTAAGATTCTGCATAGAACCTTCATACATTGAATAGAAAGGACATCCAAGGTTCTTATGTCAATCTTTAATTTTGTATTCTATAATCTACAATTCTCTAACAGTTAGTCCTGTTTTGCTCCTGTGGATCCAATATAGGATGTATTCAGAAGTTCTATGTATGCTCAGTTAACTTGTCAACTGTGCAGTTTGGTGGCTTAGATAAAGATGTTGGAATGCCTTCTAGGGTCAGCTTTTCTTGAATGTTGTCTTCTTATATAAAACATAATAGAGATTAGTGTTAATAACTCAGGGAATAATTTCCTTTAAATCCATTACCTCAGTACTACAATTTCAATTCCTGGATTTCCACCCCAGGCTTTTATACAATAATAAAAGTATTGAAAAGATATTCTTTGGTTCTGTTTATAAATTTGATGTAGCTAATCCCAAAAGACTAATTAAAATGAACAAAATATTCAAGTCACTAAACTATTATCAAAACCAAGGTTAATTCTTGAAAGATGTCAAAGCAGTTTTTGATTGGCTGAATACTCCCATTTAATTTGGGCAATACATTTTCAGGAAATGTAATGGAACTATTATTTTTACTAAATTGTCTCTAATCTCTGTCAAAATAAAAAATATTCAGTTTTTGGTTTCAAATAATGTGACTTATACTAAGCTTTCTTACTTTAATTATTTCCTTTTTGCTATGGTCAAATCTGCATTAAATATTTGCCAAATCCAGTTTATGTATTATTCAAAGACTTGCTATCTCATTTCCTATGTCTGTCATGGTTAAAATACTTAAAACATCACTCAATACCTCTGAGTATGCATTTTATTGATAGGCAACATACTGACTGAAACAACAGCAGAAACATAAAATAACATTAGAATTTTCATACTGAAATCATTTCCAAGTTGCTGTAGATATTTATATATTGACAAAGTAAATATGTGTGTGCTTGTGTTTCATATCCTACCTATATTTATGTATGTAGCATTCATATATACAGTATTTGAATATGTAAGTGTATACATGTATATATAATGTATTATTTACCTAAACATATTCAATTAAAAAGGCATCTTGCAAAAGAAAAGTAATAAAACTGAAAGTGTTATCAGATTATTTGTATGGGGTAGAATATTCTTTGGATATTTATTAGAAGAGAGAGAGAGCACTAGAATAACTACATAAACTGAAATTCATTGGCAAAAGCTCTTGGGTTTCCTTGTTTTGTTTTAGACAGGATCACAAGCGAGGAAACTGTTGCAGTTCTTCTGGGATAAAAGAGCCATCAAAGCTTCTATTCTCTAGTATAATTCAGTTACTCAAGAATAAAATACAATCCAGGCTATAAGAATCCAATGATGTGGCAAATAGTAACCTATATGGGTTGGTATTTGTCTCTAACTAGAAACCCTTACACTGTTTCTGTCCTTCATTTTATGGCAATATTATTTTTCAAAGGATAGATTGCTCTTATGGCAGAGAAGAGAATTTCTTAATTGGTGGTGAATTTCAATAATTAATGTTGTTTCTTTTTCTCTATTTGCCATTGCAAATAAGGAAGGAAAGTACATTTTATAAAATTTATTGTGGGCCATATTGCACCTGTTTAATAACTGTCATTGCTCTGTATTTGCTTTTGTTGTTCTGTTTTTTGAGACAGATTTGTAAAAATCCTTACTTTCTGTCCTTGTAAGAATTCAAAGGCAGAAGGGCAAAGGCTAGGCAAATTGGGTTAAGTGACTAGCTCAGGGTCACATAGCTAATAAGTGTTTGAATCCAGATTTAAATCCAAGACTTCCTGGTTCCAGCCCTGCCTGACATACTATCCACTCTGCCACCTAGTTTCCCCTTGAGATGAACATTTTACCAATAGTGCCATTTAATTTTTTCAAGCTGCTTCAATTATGCAAACAGAATTTTCAATTGATTCATATTAATACAATGGGAAGACATTCTATTTATTCCTCAAATGTACAACCTCTTTCATGAAACCTTCTCTGATTCTTCGTTCTAGAAGTGATCTTTTTTTTCCCATTGAAATATATTACACGTTATGTGATTTTTATGACATATCATCAGCTACTTTTATAGTTATTCATATGTACTTAATCTCTCTATCACTAAATCATAAGCTGCTGGAGGGCAGAGCTGTTGTATTTTAAATCATAGCATCCCCAACAATTGATTGTATTGTGCTTTACAGAGTTGTGTAATGAGTATGTTACATTAGCAGCAGCTAGGTGGTGCAGTGGATAGAGTGCCAGACTGGGAGTCAGAAAGACCTGAGTTCAAGTGCTGTCTCAGGCACTTACTGTGTGACTCTAGGCAAATCATCTAACCCAATTTGCCTCTGTTTCCTCATCTTTAAAATGAATTGGAGAAGGAAATGGCAAACCACTCTAATATCTTTGCTAAGAAAATCCTAAATGGGGACACAAAGAGTTAGATCTGATTGTAATAACTGAACAACAACAACAAAATGTTTAATTAAATTAAATCCACCATTGCCCTTATTTTAGACCTTCTGCCTCAGTTACTTTCATTATAACAACAGCCTCTTGGTTTCCTATCTCTTCTTTATAATATCCTTTCTGTGGATAGCAAAATAATGACCCTCATGTAAAAGTCTGATGTTGTCATCCTAACCTCAAGAATCTATAATAATTTTCTATTACCTATAAGATAAAATACAGAACCTCTAGCTTGCATTTAAGATCCTCTGTTTTCTAGCTCTGGCTATCATTTCTGGTTGATTTCAAGCTACTTTCCTTAGTCAACAAACATATAACAGCTTATTAGAAATATCATACAAAAATGATTGATTTCTATATGCATTATATACTATATATTATAGCTAAATAGTACTACTATATATTCTCTGATATTATTCAGTCCTTACCCACATAAGCACTTTTGTTCCAAGTCTTGATTAGGCCCTCTCTTCTTTCATGTGTCATCTTTGATTAAAATGTTTTAAATAATTCTTAGAAAGAAATACATCTCTATGATCTCTCTAGCCTCTCTACCCTTTCCTATGCATGAATCAAAGTATTTGTGGGCTATGGTCTCAAAATATTGAACTATACTTCTTAATTCCATATTAGGTTCCTCTGATCAATGTATACAGTTTTTATTTATTCTTAATTTATCAATGCTACCTAATGGAAGATTTTGCATAGAACTTAAAATCTATTAAATGTGCTGAATTGAATTTATAAGAATGAAATTCATTACATAGAAAACATGCCTAAATTTGCTCATGGAATCTTATAAATTTCCCTGGAACAATCCCTTTGCTAATTGTTTACTCTCAATCTTGGTACCTTATGGAAACTTGTTACTATTTATCCCGTGCTTCTCAGTATTAAGTCTTCTCAACTTCATTGTCACCACACACCACCCTAACCCAATGTGTGTATATTTTAATGAATATTTCCATCTTGAAAAAAAAAACAAGATATTTAATTAGGTAGTATGTAGCCTAATGAAAGATGAAAGAAAGACATAAATAAAAGTAGGAAAAATCAATTTTAAAAAATTCAAGCCCCACCATTTATTGTTAAATGCCCTATATTCTTTCCCATTTTTCCTCATTAAGGAATACTACTCAAATAACTCAGAGGACATTTTTGTAATTCATATTCTCCAGATTTGGTGAGTGAGGTTGACTTTTTGAACTCTTTAGAAATAAATTGGATGATAACTGTTGCTTTTTATAAACCACCAATCAGTTCCCATAAATACCAAGCTAATTGCTTTTATTTTCTAATTGCTTTTTTTTAATGTTTAATTTAAAGATTAGGAATCCTGATCTTTCACAATTCTAGTACTGTACCATTAGTCCTGTAAACATTCTGGTGTACAACTTGGATTGGTGAAAGTAATTAAATATGCTCCTTGTCTGAAAAGAGAGAGAGAGAGAGAGAGAGAGAGAGAGAGAGAGAGAGAGAGAGAGAGAGAGAGAGAGAGAGAGAAACAGAGAGACAGAGAGACAGAGAGAGACAGAGAGACAGAGAGACAGAGACAGAGTGACAGAGAGACAGAGACAGAGACAGAGACAGAGACAGACAGAGACAGACAGAGACACAGAGAGAAACAGAGAGATAAATCATTAATGCTATAAAATAATTCTATTTTGTTCTTCAATGATTGAAACACTGCTTTACTTATTAAGGATTGCCATAATATCAGTACTTGAACTATTTCTAAGTTCTGAATAGGCCTGCTATAGAAGCAGATGAATCTTTAGCCTGCATTCAGAAACCCCTGGGAAAAGAGGATTTCCTTAAGAAGCAGATAGATAATAATGGCATACCCTTCTTATAAAAAGGATACAGTGAGATAAGATGCAAAAGCTTTGAGTCACTAGAGATGATTACTCAAAAAGCCAATCAAAGAAAGGGAAGCACCCAAAATGAATATTTTATGTACAATAAATAGTCATTTGGAATATGTGTGCAATCATCCAAAGGATGCTAAAAGAGTTTACAGCCTGAAATATAGCAAAATCTTGAGTAGAACTGAGCAAGAATTCCACACCACTGATTCTAATCATTTTTATAAAGTGAAAGAAAAAAATCTCTTCAGCTCTGGATATTAATAGGAATTTTAGGATGTGATAAATGAACATCTGAAAGTGGGAATTTGGGCAGGAAAGTATATGACCTGAGAGGAGAAGAGTGCCTATTAGTGATGATGGAAAATAATGGAAGATATTTATGACATTAAATTTTGAATTATTTAAATTCCCACAGAATTTTTTACCTTTTTCTCCATAAGATATAACACACACAAAACACAATCACACACACACACACACACACACACACACTAAAACCATCATATAATTTTCTGATCTAGGCATTACTACCACCATTCATTTCAGTGATAGATGTTGTTGTTATTTTTTAGAAAATGTATATATATATATATATACCCTTTCTATATAAAATAATTATTTATATGTATATAGAGAATGACAAGTATATTTGTTATTTCATTGGAAAATTCAAGGATTTCTTGATGTAGATAGTTCTCTTATTTTCTTAAAAATGACCTTTAACCACTGTTCTGGGGCACTGAGAAGATAAATAACTTGTCTATGGTAATAAAATTAGGGTTTGTCATATAAAAGATTTTATTATGTTTAAAGATTTATAGTCTTTTGACTTTGCTTCATTAATTCTTGCTGTTTTGCAAGATCATTGGTTGCCAATTGCCCAATTCTGGTCTTTAAGGCCTGGTTTTCTACTAAGTCCTTTGATTTTCTGCTATAATCTTTTGATTTTCCTTTTTAGTTTGGTCTATCCTGCTTTTCGTGGCTTCCAGGTGTTTTTTTTTTTTCCAATTATGAGTTCTTGTCCTTTAAACTGTTATTTTCTTTTTTGAACTATTTCCCACTCTTCTTGCCAGAAGGCTTCCGTATTTTTGGTAAGCTCCAATTTAAATTGTGCTTACAGCCAATTTCCATTGTTTGGAATTTTTTGGTGCATTTAATTATATTTCCTCTTCTGCTATTTCCTATGTAGTCTGGATTTTTCCTCCATAAAATTAATCCAGGGTCAACTCCTTCTTGTTTTTCTTGATTTTGGGAAGTAGGTTCAGTTTGCCATCACTATGGTGGTTTTTTCTTCCCTTTCCAGACAGAAATCTGAGTGAGGAGGGCAGGCTCTCTGTGTATGGAGCTCAGGAAGAAGGATTTTGTCCGAGGTCATCTCTTGAGTCTATGCAGCTTCTACTGCTTGCTGCCCTTTGTCTTATCTCCCTGCGGGCGTCCATGGTCTATGCTCTTTAGCCTGCTGGGGTTTCAGGTCTAGCTTTTCTCAGGGATAGATCTTTGGTGGTCTTAGTCAACTTCTAGGGACCTAGAAGTACCCCTTACCCACTCTAGAGGTGTCCCTCACTCATTCACTGATTCTAGCATGTGCTGGCTCTGACTCTGGCTCTGTAGGTGGGGTGAGCGAGGGTAGATCAGCTCTTGTTGTGGTGGAAGTTTTTTTTTTACCTCCTTATAGTGTGGAAATGCCCCAAACCCATGTACCTTCAATGCTGTGCCCTACTGTAGAGTTCCTTCGTTCATATGAATTTGGTCTTTTGGGGCTTTTTGAGGTAGTCTATATTGGTAGGTGTTGAGGAGAGGAAGAATCCTACATCTAGACTACCTCCATGTCAACTGGAAGAAGCCTTTAATTCTGAATAGATTTTAAGCCATTAAATAGTCCCTACTGATTTGAACCTCAACTCACTAAGTGGACCTATTATAAATGAAGCCACAGAAAAATTAGAGTTTCTTTTAATTCTTTCCTTTTGCCTCCCTTGGTGAACTGTTCATCTTTTCCTAAGTATGTAAATGCTAAGAGAGAGAGAGAGTAAGAGAGACAGACAGACAGACAGACAGACAGAGACAGAGAGACAGAGAATGCTTCCAGTTAGTGGTCTCACCAATATTAAAAATAAAGAAAATTTATTATGTTCGAAGATTTATGAGTTTCCGTTTGCTAGAGTTCAGTGTCTGAATTTCTTAAATACAAAGAATTTCTCACTTCAGGATTCTCCTGGAGAAGCCACATGTTGAAGTAGAATAAGTGCTGAATCTGGATATGTCTCAAATCCCATGTCTGCCACTTACTGTGTGTGTGACCTTTAGCAAGTTATTTGGTCTCTCAGGGAAGGATTTGGTTCCTCATATGTAAAACAGAGGGTTTGAACTGGATGGTCTTTCACAAATCTACATCTATGTCCCTCTCCATCAATTCTTAAATTCATATTTATGAAGCATTTATGTACCCAGAATTGTGCTAGCTATTTAAGATATAAGAATGATGATATCAAACCTCGTGAAATAAATGAGTTTACACTCTCTTAGAGGAAACAATAAATTCAAGGAACATAATAGTCAACATAATGACAAGGTAAACGAATTAAGTATGGCCCAGTCAACTCTGTAAGCCGTGAAGTTTTGGAATTTTGGTCATTTTTCCTTAGTAGAAAGAATTTCCTTATTTGTAACTTCTCACATTAATGAAATCACATTTTTGTTGGGCCATAATTGGGCCATAATATCCTTCTCCCCCACTTCCCCAATGAAATCTAATGCAGTAGTAGTGCAGTAGTAGTAGTAGTAGTAGTAGTAGTAGTAGTAGTAGTAGTAGTAGTAGTAGTAGTAGTGCATAGGAATATATAGATATATAGAATGATGACATTCACATTTTGAATTTAGTTTCCACAAACATTACTTTCCAGATGTCTAAAGCATTCAGGAACTAGATCAAATCTTAATTCTTCCTCTTGATTTTGGTGGTCATCCTTAATCTTTCCTTAATTATTGTCTTTCTAACTTTTTCTCCTACTTCTTCCAACAGCTATCCTCAATTCTAGTTTAGGATAGTCTTTACTCACAGTCACATATATAACAGGCCTATTTTGTTAAATTTACATACAAAACACTTGTCCATCTGTCAAGATGTTCCATCTTTCTCTTCTAAGAAGTTTCCCCAATAACTTCATTCAGCATTTAGTCCTTCCCTTTCTTTATTACCCCTAACACATGATTCATATTATGTTCATAAACTTGGTTATATTCACTCTAACACTTCATTACTTAAAGTTTATATATTGCCCAGATAGTTTGTCTGTATATCTACCCAGGATGCATGAATACCTGAATCTGGAGCTTTATCCACTCTTCTTCAAGGGAACTTTTGATTCCTCATTTGAGGGGTGCAGAAGAGTAGAGTCACATGGTTCATAACTCTGATCTTCACAGAGGGAGATACAAGATTCGAGTTTTATCTGCTTTTCACCCCTAAATACTAATCGTTTCAAGGAAACAATGTCATTCTTAGGTTGAATCCCCCTTATTCATGGATATCCATTAAAGGGGAAGGATTGCCTTAAGTTTATATATATATATGGGCTAGACTTAAAAGATAATTTTCAATTAGCTTGCAATGATTTATATTAATTAGCTGAATTAATCTGTTAAGCTGTAACTGCTGATAGTCATGGTTATTAGTTGGTTGAATAGCTGAGTATGAGTGTTAATAATAAATAGTAATAGGATTAAAGAAAATAGATCATTATTAAAATAGAAAGTCATAAAATTATAATCACATGCTAACTTTGCTTGTCTTTACTTTAAAGAGGGGAATGTGTACTGTTCTCCCTACCTAGAGCTTAATACCTTTTAATGAACTCAACGAATAAGGATTATAATCAGTTCATATTATGCAAGAGTCTCTTGCAAGATAATGATGTGATCATCAGAAAGAACTAGTACAAGAGTTATTTTGATACTAATTCTCAAAAATCAACCATACCTAACCACAAACTTCTAAAGAACAGGTGTCTAACCACAGATGAAGCTCTTTGCACCAAAAAGAAGAGAAGGCTTGTCCGTTTCTCCTATTTGTATTATCTATAAATATCTGTAACCAATGATGGTCAAAGTCTCAGATTAAGCTGGGAATGTATCTACTTTGTGTAATTTGCATGCAGTCATATTAGTCATTTTGCTCAGAACTTGCTCTCAGGATATTTTTCTTTATGATAGCCTTTAAATGGCAAGCGTTAATTAGAGAAAAGATGATTACAAATGTGACAGATGACTATAAAATGAACAAGTTCTTCCACTGAAGGAGATACACATTAGGTTTCCCTAAAAAAGGGGGAAAATTCTTAGTGTCCAGAGAAACATACTATTAATCAAGGACATTTTCATGGTGACTTCAAATTTGATTTGATTTGATTTTTAATTTATTTTAAAATTTTATTTAATTGATTAATTTAGGGTATTTTGCCAGGATTACAAAAATAATGTTCTTTCCCACCCCTCTCCCTAATCCCCTCCCACAGCCAACACACAATTTCACTGTGTTTTACATATGTCATTGCCCAAGACCTATTTACATTTTTTTGACATTTGCAATAGGGTGATCATTTAGGGTTTATAACCCCAATCACATCCCCATCGACACATGTAATCAAGCAGTTGTTTTTCTTTTGTGTTTCTATTCACACAGTTCTTCCTCTGAATGTGGATAGTGTTCTTTCTCATAAGGCCATCAGAATTGTCCTGGATCACTGCATTGCTGCTAGTAGAGAGGTCCCTTACATTCTATTGTACCACAGTGTATCAGTCTCTGTGTACAATGTACTCCTGGTTCTGCCTCTTTCACTGCATCACTTCCTGGAGGTTGTTCCAGTTCCCGTGGAATTCCTCCACTTTATTATTCCTTTGAACACAATAGTATTCCATCACCAACATATACCATAATTTGTTCAGCCATTCCCCTATCAGACGGTATCCCCTCATTTTCCAAATTTTTGCCACCACAAAGAGCTAGGCTATGAATGTTCTTGTACAAGACTTTTTCCTTATTATATCTTTGGGTAGAAAACCAGCAGTGCTATGACTCGATCAAAGGGTAGGCAGTCTTTTAGTGCCCTGTGGACATTGTTCCAAATTGCCTTCAAGAATAGTATGATAAATTCCCAAATCCACCAGCAATGCATTAATGTCCCAATTTTGCCACATCCCATCCAACATGTATTACCTTTCTTTGCTGTCATGTTAGCCAATCTGCAAGGTGTGAGGTGGTACTTCAGAGTTGTTTTGATTTGCATTTCTTTGATTATAAGTGATTTAGAACATTTTTTCATGTGTTTATTGATATTTTTGATTTCTTCATCTGAAAATTGCCTATTCATGTCCCTTACCCACTTATCAATTGGAAAATGGCTTGATTTTTTGGACAATTGATTTAGCTCTTTATTAATTTGCATAATCTGACCTTTGCCAGAGTTATTTGTTATGAAGATATTTTCCCAATGTTTTGCTTTTCTTCTAATTTTAGTTGCATTGGTTTTATTTTCACAAAAGCTTTTTAATTTCACGTAGCCAAAATTATTCTTTTTGCATTTTGTAATTTTCTCTAACTTTTGCTTGGTCTTAAAGTCTTTCCTTTCCCAAAGATCTGACAAGTATACTATTCTGTGTTAACCTAATTTACTTATAGTTTCCTTCTTTATTTTCAAATCATTCACTCATTCTGAGTTTATTTTGGTGTAATGTTAGATGTTGATCTAATCCTAGTCTCTCCCATACTGTTTTTGAATTTTCCCAACAGTTTTTGTCAAATAGTGGTCATTTACCACAAGTCTATTCCTCCCTTCTCTCTCTTAGCCAGTACCATATCATTTTGATGACCACTGCTTTATAGTATAGTTTGAGGTCTGGAACTGCTAGGCCACCTTTCTCCACATTTTTTTCCAATAATTCCCTTGATATTCTTGAATTTTTTTCTTCCAAATGAACTTCATTATTGTTTTATTTTCTAATTCATTAAAAAAAGTTTCTTGGTAGTTTAATGGGTATGATGCTAAATAAGTAAATAAGGTTCAGTAGAATTGTAATTTTATTTTGTTAGCTCGTCCTACCTATGAGCAATTAATGTTTTTCCATTTATTTAGATCTAGTTTTAACTGTGTGTATAGTGTTTTGTCATTGTGCTCAAATAGTTCCTGTGTTTGTCTCAGCAGATAGATTCTTCCTAAGTATTTAATATTATCTAGGGTGATTTTAAATGGAATTTTTCTTTCTAACTCCTTCTGCTGAGCTGTGTTGGAAATATATAGAAATGCTGATGACTTAAGTGGGTTAATTTGTAACCTGCAACTTTGCTAAAGTTGTTCATTATTTCCAACTGTTTTTTGGTGGATTCTCTAGGATTCTTTAAGTAGACCATAATATCATTTGCAAAAAGTAGTAGCTTGGTCTCCTCATTGCTTATTTTAATACCTTCAAAATATTTTTCTTCTCTAATTGCTACTGCTAGTGTTTCTAGTACAATATTAAATAATAAAAATATTTAAAAAATAATAGAGGTGATAATGGGCATCCTTGTTTCACTCCTGAATTATTGGGAATGTTTCTAATTGATCCCCATTACAGATGATACTTGCTGATGGTTTTAGATATATTGTTTATTATTCTTAGGAAAGGCCCTTCTATTCCTATATTTTCTAGTGTTTAAAATAGCAATGAGTGCTGTAGTTTGTCAAAGGATTTTTCTGCATCTATTGAGATAGTGACGTGATTTTTGTTAGTTTGCTTGTTGATATGGTCAATTATGTGAATGGTTTTTCTAATATTAAACCATCCTTGCATTCCTGGTATAAATCCCACCTGATCATAATGAATGACTCTTATGATCACTTGCTGAAGTCTTTTTGCTAGTATTCTATTTAAATTTTTAGCATCTATTTCTATTAAGAAGATAGGTCTATAGTTTTCTTTCTCTGTTTTTGACATGCCTGGCTTTTGAATTAGCACCATATTTGTGTCATAAAAGTAATTTGGTAGAAATTCTTCTTTGTAAATTATGTCAAATAGTTTGTATTGTATTGGGATTAGTTCTTTGAAAGTTTGATAGAATTCATTTGTGAATACATCAGGCCCTGGGGATTTTTTCTTAGGGAGTTCTTTGATGACTTGTTCAATTTCTTTTTCTGATATGGGGTTATTTAAAAATATTTCTTCTGTTAATCTAGGCAATTTATATTTTTGTAAATATTCATCCATATCACCTAGATTGCCATATTTATTGTCATATTATTGAGCAAAATAGTTTTTAATGATTGCCTTAATTTCTTCTTCATTAGAGGTGACATCTCCTTTTTCATCTATGGTACTATTAATTTGGTTTTCTTCACTCCTTTTTTATTAGATTGACCAATACATTGTCTATTTTATTTTTTTAAAGTACAAGCTTCTAGTCTTATTTATTAAATCAATAGTTCTTTGACTTTGAATTTTATTAATTTCTCCTTTAAATTTTAGGATTTCTAATTAAGTTTTCATCTGGAGATTTTTAATTTGTTTGCTTTCAAGGTTTTTTGTTTGCATGCCCAATTCTATGACCTCTGGCCTCCTTAATTTGTTAATATAGCAAAAGAAAAATATAAAGTTCCCCCTGAGTACTGCTTTGGCAGTGTCCCATAGATTTTGAAAGGATGTCTCATCATTATCATTTTCTTCATTTAAATTATTAATTATTTCTATGATTTGTTCTTTAACCAATCAGTTTTGGAGAATCATATAATTAATTTCCAATTAGTTTTTGCTTTGGATCTCCATGTAATCTTACTAATTATTATTTTTATTGCATTATGATCTGAAAATGTTGAATTTTTTTTTCTTTTTTGCACTTGTTTGCCATATTTTTAGGCCCTAGTACATAGTCAGTCTTTGTGAATGTACCATGTGTTGCTGAAAAGGAAGTCTATTCCTTCATGTTCCTAACTTTTTTCTCCACATATTTGTTAACTCTAATTTTTCTAAGATTCATTTATATCTCT
Organism: Monodelphis domestica; assembly: GCF_027887165.1. Lineage (NCBI taxonomy): Eukaryota > Metazoa > Chordata > Mammalia > Didelphimorphia > Didelphidae > Monodelphis > Monodelphis domestica. The sequence goes on along the minus strand of NC_077229.1, from coordinate 380,446,951 downwards.
TGCATCTTTCTCATTTATTTTTTGGTTTGATTTTTCTCGATCTGATAGAGGAAGGTTCAGGTCTCCCACTAGTATAGTTTTACTATCTATTTCCTCCTTCAATTCCACTAGTTTCTCCTTTAGAAATGTGGATGCTATCTCATTTAGTACATACATGTTGATTAATGATTTTTCCTCATTGTCTATACTGCCTTTTATCATGATGTAATTACCTTCTGTAAACCTTAAAATTTCTTAGACTTATGAATGTTGGAAAATTCCCCATTGGGAAATTTCATACTTGAAAAAATTTTTCTACTGATAGTAAGAACTCTATTAGAATGTGAAACTCCTTGGCATGGGAGGATCCTTCTCCTCCCTACTTAAGACTACTTTAGGACAGAAACCTTTTGCTAAACAATGGAAAGGGCTTTGACCTATGCTTAAGCATAGAACAGGAAGTTCTTTGAGTCATGATTGATTTTAGAATTGATACAATAGAGATACTTGGAATGACAGAACCAGGTCTTGGAACTTACAATCTCCACCCTACTCAGAGTAACAGGATTTAGGAAGGGCTGCAGCAAAGATCAAGATTTAATTATTTGAGAATATGACTTTCAACAGACATGTGCAAAGGAAACAGAACTCTGGGCAGTCCTGGGTTAAGCTAGAGCCACCATTGGCACAGGGGAGACATGGACAGTGATTGGTAGATGTGAGAACTGAGGGGAGGGGACTTAGATGGTATCCTTAAAGATAGCTGGGGTCTGAGGACAGGGGGAGGAGGTTTTGCTCAGAGAGGTTTTGCTCTGAAGGAGTCTGAGAGGAGAGAGGTCCTGGAGGGAGAGCTCCTGGAGAGATCTGAGAGGAGGGCTTGCTCTGAAGGAGGTTGGAGTTGGAGGCCCCTGAGACTGTTTCTCCATTTTGGTCACGTGAGTGATAGGGACTGATCTCTTTTCTTTGCCTCAGCTATCTAAGGGCTTGGGACTTTGGCCCAGCCTAAGCAGAGGGGGAATTTAAGCCCTATTCCCTTCTCTCCCCTTTCTCTCTCTCTCTCTCTCTCTCTCTCTCTCTCTCTCTCTCTCTCTCTCTCTCTCTCTCATACCTTTCTTCCTCCTGTTTGTAATTAACTCCATAAAGGTTGACTGCTGACTTGAGTTTTCATTTAGGAATTACATAGCTGAATTCCTTAGCGACCTTAAATTAATATATATCAGTCTTTTAAAGTGATTTCCATATCATACTTCCCTATCTCTTTTGACTAGATCTATTTTTACTTTGGATTTGTCAGATATTATGATTGCAACTCCTGCTTTCTTTTTCTCATTTTAGGCCTAATAGATCTTCCTCTAGCCTTTTATCCTTATTCTGTGAGTATTTTCCTGCCTCTTGTGTGTTTCTTGTAGTTTTATGCATGAGTACATTCCATTCAAATCCAGAGTTATGATAAATCATCTCTATATTCCCCAACATTTTTATATCCTCTCCTACTTCTGCCCTTTCTTTTTTCACTATATATTTTAGACCAGTAATTTGCTTTTAGTCAGTGCCCCTAATCCCCACCATTATTACAGTTTCCTTTCACCACCCCCCCCTCAGGTATTTCCCTTCTCACTTTCCCTGGAAGGTAAGATAGAATTCTATACCCAAACAGATCTAGATGCTCTTCCCTCTCATAATTGATTTCACTGAGAGTAAGGTTTATGTATTTACTATTAGCACTCTCTTCCTCTCCTTCTTATAATAGTAATCTCCTCCTCTCCTTTCCATGTACCTCTTTATGTGATATCGATTGTCCTTTTTATCTTATTCCTTTAGGTTTCTCTTGCTGCCATCTTCTATTCCCCCCTCCTTTTTTCTTTTTTCATTTTTTGCATATTATATTAGACCACTTATTACTCCTCTCTTTATGTATGGATGGTTCTTCTAATTACTATAATAGTGAATAAAATTTTTGAGAGTTACAAATAACATTTTCCCACATATTAATATAAACAATTTGATCTTATTTAAGCCCTTAAAGAAGAAACTTTTAAAAAAAACATTTTCCCCCTTTCCTCTCTCTTTCTTATTTACCCTTTCATGTTTCTCATGATCTTTGTGTTTGGATATCAAAATTTCCACTTAGTTCTGGTTTTTTCTTTACAAATACTTGGAAATCTATTTTGTTGAATGCCCATACTTTCTCCTGGAAGTAGTCAGTTTTAATGGGTAGGCGATCTTTGATTGAAGACCCAATTCTTTTGCCTTTCTGAATATCATATTACAAGCCTTGTGGTCCTTTAGTGTGGAAGCTTCCAGGCCTTGTGAGATCCTGATTGGTGCTCCTTGATATCTACTCGCTTCTTGTAAAATTTTTCCTTAGTTTGGAAGCTCTTAAATTTGGCAATTACATTCCTGGGAGTTGTCTTTTGATGATTTAGTGTCTGTTACTTTCTTTTTGAAATATTTTCACTTTTCATGTCATTATTCTTCCATCTTTTTTATAAGCTCTAATTTAAATTCTTCAAGAGCTTGTGGACAATTTCCCTTTTTTTGGAAGTTTTGGATGCGTTTATTTGTAAGTCCAATTCTGATATTTCCTCTGTAGTTTGGATTTTTCCTCCATAAAAAATTATCCAGGGTCAATTCCTTCTTCCTGTTTTTCTTGGTGTTGGGAAGTTTTTTCCTGGGCATTTTGTGCCATCACTATGGTGGTTTTTACTTCCCTTTCCAGTCAGAAGTCTGAGTGAGGAGGGCAAACTCTCTGTGTATGGAGCTAAGGAATAAGGTTTTTGCCTGAGGCCTCCTCTTGAATCTCTGGACCTTCTACTGTTTGCAGCCCTTCTTTGTGCTATCTCCTCATCCAAAGTCTATGTTTTTTTGCCTTTTGGGGTCTTAAGTCTAACTTCTTGCAGTTGATTTTGGTGATCTTAGTCAGTTGCCAAGGACCTAGAGGAGCCCCTCACTTGCGCACTGATTCTAGCATGCTGGCTCTGAGTGTAGTGCACTGCCTTGGTAGATGAGGTGGGGGAGGGTAGAGCAGCTTTTGTTTTCGTAGAAGATATTTCACCCCCTTATAGTGTGGAAATGCCCAAATCCCATGTACCTTTAATGTTGTGCTCTATTGTGGAGTTCCTTTGTTCATACAAAAAAATTTTTTTGGCCTTTTGAGGTTGTCTATATTGGTAGGCACTGAGACGAGGTAGATTCCTGTGTCTAAACGGCAGCCATGTTTATCCAGAAGTCCAAATCAAGAATATTTTGAGGTACTGATTCTCTACATATACTCTTGCTTCTCAGTGTTTTTTCCTCTTTCCATAAGTCTGGAACCACATATGTCCTCTCGAGAGGTTAAAAGAAAGGGGAGTCTTTCCTCTTCCAAGATCTAACCAACTCTGCCCAACTTATAGTAAAAAGAGTGTCAAGTAATCATTCTGACCTCCAATATGGAGTCTTCTGCACAAATACCATATTAAATACACCATGATGAAAGATGAGGTTAACTTTTGTGCTATACTTTAATTGTCTTTTAGAAGAGAAAATGCATTCCCTTGAGGTCAAGAAATATGTTATATATATTTTGTATTGTTGTTACTCCCTCTCCCTCCACAGTATCTTTTCCAAAGTTGGTTGAAGAGTAGGCACTTAATAAATAATTGTCTTGAAATGAATTTGTAGAGATGTCTAGGTTGAGATGACTGCAGTGTAGAAGCAGGACTCTTACTCTCCTCACCACCAAAAAATATAGACTACCTCAAAAGGAAACAAAAAAAGTTCATTTGAACAAAGGGACTCCACATTACAGCATAGCATTGAAGGTAAGTAGGACTTGGGCATTTCCATGCAATAAGGGAGTGAAATAGCTCCCACCAATATGCGAGCTGATCAACACTCCCCCAGCCCACCTATAGAGCCAGAATCAGAGCCAGTGTCAGGCAATCTCTAGGAGCTCGGGAGCTGGTTAAGACCACCGGAGACTTACCCCTAAGAGCAGCTAGATTTGAGCCTCCAGGAGGCTGAAGAGTGCAGACCTTGGGCAATGAGATAGAGTGGAGAGGGGCAGCACACAGTAGAAGCTGCCCAACTAAAATTTTAGTGGAAATAATCAAAAACTTTAGCAAAGTTGCAGAATATAAAATAAACCCACAAGCATCATCATCATTTCTATATATTTCCAAGATATTAAGGCAGTAGCAGTTAGAAAGAGTAATTCCATTTAAAATAACCCTAAACAAAACAAAATACTTATGAATCTATCTGCCAAGACAAACACAAGAATTATATGAACACAAATACAAAACTCTTCCCACACAATTAAAACTAGATCTAAATTATTGGAAAAAAACATTAATTGCTTATGGATAGTATGAGCTAACATAATAAAAATGACCATCTAGCAAAATTAATTTACTTATTTCATGCCATACCTATCAAACTACCAAGAATTTTTTTTTACTAAATTAGAAATAACTATAACAAATTTCATTTGGAGGAACAAAAGATAAGAATATCAAAGGACATAATAAAAAAAGTGAAGGAAGATAACCTAGCAGTACTATATCTTAAACTGTACTATAAAGCAGTGGTCCTCAAAACAATATGGACTGGCTAAAAGACAGAAGGGAAGATCAGTGGAATAAACTTGGGGTAAGTGACCTCAGCAAGACAGTTTATTATAAACCCTAAAATTCCACCTTTTGGGACAAAAATCCACCATTTAACCAAAACTGCTGGGAAAACTGGAAAACGGTATGGGAAAGATTAGGTTTAGAAAAATATATCACACCCTATACCAAGATAAATTCAGAATGAGTGAATGACTTGAATATAAAGAAGGAAACTATAAGTAAATTAGGTAAACATAGAAAAGTATGCTTGTCAGATCTTTGGGAAAGGAAAGATTTTAAGACCAAGCAAGAGATAGAAAAATTTACAAAATGTAAAATAAAAAATTTTGATTACATTAAATTAAAAATGATTTGTACAAATATAACCAATGCAAGCAAAATCTGAAGGGAAACAACAAATTGGGGAAAATCTTTAGAACAAAAACTTCTGACAAAAGTCTAATTACCCAAATATATAAGGAGTTAAATCAATTGTACAAAAAATTAAAACATTCTCCAATTGATAAATAGGCAAGGGAAATGAATAGGCAATTTTCAGATAAAGAAATCAAAACTATCAATAAACACATGAAAAAATGTCCTAAATCCCTCATAATTAGAGAAATACAAATCAAAACAACTCTAAGGTACTACCTCAAACCTAGCAGATTGGCTAATATGACAGGAAAGGAAAATAATAAATGTTGGAGGGGATGTCGAAAATTATGACATTAATGCATTGCTGGTGGAGTTGTGAGTTGAGCCAAACATTCTGGATGGCAATTTGGAACTATGTACAAAGGGCTTAAAAATAACTCTGGCCTTTGATCCAGCCATATTACTGCTGGGTTTATACCCCAAAGAGATCATAGGGCAAAAGACTTGTACAAAACTATTTATAGACGTGCTCTTTATGGTAGCAAAAAATTGGAAAATTAGAGGATGTCCTTCAATTGGGGAATGGCTGAACAAATTGTTATATCTGTTGGTGATGGAATACTATTGTGCTCAAAGAAATAATGAACTGGAGGAATTCCATTTGAACTGAAATGACCTCCAGGAATTGAGGCAGCATGAAAAAGAGCAGAATCAGGAGAATATTAAACACAGAGACTGATACACTGTGGCACAATCAAATGTAATGGACTTATCTAGTAGTAGCAATGCAATTGTCCAGGACAATTCTGAGGGACTTAAGAGAAAGAACACTATCCACATGCAGAAAAAGAACTTTGGGTGTAGAAATACAGAAGAAAAACAGCTGATTGATCACATGTGTTGATGGGAATATAATTGGTGATGTATTCTCTAAATGATCACCCTAGTACAATTTTCAATAATATGGAAATAGGTCTTGATCAATGACACATGTAAAACCCAGTGGAATTCTGCGTCGGCTCTGAGAGCAGGGTGGGGGAAGGAAATAACATAAATCATGTAACCATGGAAAATATTTGAAATTAATTAAATAAAATTTTTCAATTAAAAAAAGAAATGAATTTGCATATTCATAACCAAAGAATATTGCATAGGTATCTAATAGTATCTTAGAGTAAGATGTCAGGTTTTTACACCATTATATGATAATTTATATAAAGAAGGAATTTTAATTTTACATTCTATATCTTATGTAGAATTATATCTAGTTAATAGGAAAGGTAACAAAAGAAATAGACCAAGGGAAAAGGTGAGAGGCAATATCAAATGGGATGAAATTTTCAAGTTATTTTCTTACTGACTGGGAAATTAATTTTTAGAACTTTACATATACTGAATAAAAGCTATTTATGAGATAAATCAAATTTTATTTTATCATATTGAAAAATAGAATTATTTACATTAAAATCTGTCCTTCTTTGCCCTCATACATAATTTCCTGTGCTCTATTTTACTTTAAAATCTTTAAAATTGAAATTACTTTAATGGCATTTTATACTCAGAGTTTGGTATCAGATATTTTGTTAATTGATTAGTTGGCTTTGCTTACATTTTTTCAGGCACATCATGATTGATATGCAGTATGCTTAAAGTACATAGTGTGGAATACTTCCATTTGGCTGTGAGTGGAGTACTATTTTTCAGCACTATTATAATTAAAATCTGATGTTGAACTCTAGCTATTTTAATAGTCTAACTGTATTATGAAACTGGGAATAATTTTCCAACTTGAATCCATCTTCTTTATTAGCACTTTCTCCATTACTATATGGAGTCTTCCTTGACTCTTACCCTCAGGTAAAGGGATATTATGAGTGTAGGTCAGCACCAAAAGCATATCTCATACTATTCCATTTATCTGACAATGGAACAATTTAGTATAAAACAAAAGAAATTCAATTACGTAACATTGTAAGTTGCATCAAGGAAGATTTTCCACATTTATATTCTCCCATAGCTTACAGCACTCCCAGGGAGGGAAGGAACATGATTAACCAGAGAATTTATACGTCAAGGCACTTAAATATAAATGAGTCCCTGTGGTCAACAAAACTCCTCACTATGATCTATAAAAGGGAAAGGGCCTACTATGTGCCAGGCACTATGCTAAATGCTTTATAAATATTATCAATTTTTTTCCTTACAATAAAACTGTGAAGTAGATTTTTTATCACCATTTTACAGTTGAGGAAATTGAGGCAGATAGAGATTAAGTGATTTGAATAGGATATGTCACTAGTGTCAGAAGTCAAATCTAAACTCAAGTTTTCCTGACTCCTGGCTTAGAACTCTATTGAACTACTGAGCTGCATCAATAATCTCTAAAGCCAATAATTACAAGGCCATGATAGAACATCTCTTTTTGGAGGACAAAAAATGGCCTGCATCTGCACTGACTTCTGATATTGGGTGTTTTTTTTTTTCTTTGCAGGTACTTTCTTTTTTTTTTATCTTTCCCATTCTATTTTATTTTTTTTTTATTTAAACATTATTTTATTTGGTCGTTTTCATACATTGTTCATTGGAAACAAAGATCGTTTTCTTTTCCTCCCCTACCCCCCCCCCCCCCCCCGCCTTTCCCTCTCCCATAGCCGACGCATGATTCCACTGGTTATCACATGTGTTCTTGACTCGAACCCATTTCCCTGTTGTTGGAATTTGCATTATAGTGTTCATTTAGAGTCTCTCCTCAGTCTTATCTCCTCCAACCCTGTAATCAAGCAGTTGTTTTTCATCTGTGTTTTTACTCCCACAGTTTATCCTCTGCTTGTGGGTAGTATTTTTTTTTAGATTCCTGCAGATTGTTCAGGGAAATTGCATTGATACTAATAGAGAAGTCTATCACCTTCAGTTGTACCACAGTGTATCAGTCTCTGTGTACAATGTTTTCCTGGTTCTGCTCCTTTCGCTCTGCATCACTTCGTGGAGGTTGTTCCAGTCTCCATGGAATTCCTCCACTTTATTATTCCTTTGAGCACAATAGTATTCCATCACCAACATATACCACAGTTTGTTCAGCCATTCCCCAATTGATGGGCATCCCCTCATTTTCCAATTTTTGGACACCACAAAGAGTGCAACTATGAATATTCTTGTACAAGTCTTTTTCCTTATTATCTCTTTGGGGTACAGACCCAGCAGTGCTATGGCTGGGTCAAAGGGTAGATATTCTTTTGTCGCCCTTTGGGCATAGTTCCAAATTGCCCTCCAGAATGTTGAATCAATTCACAACTCCACCAGCAATGAATTAATGTCCCCACTTTGCCACATCCCCTCCACATTCATTACTTTCCTTTGCTGTTATGTTAGCCAATCTGCTTGGTGTGAGGTGATACCTCAGAGTTGTTTTGATTTGCATCTCTCTGATTATAAGAGATGTAGAGCACTTTTTCATGTGCTTATTAATAGTTATATTGGGTGTTTTTATTTCTCCTCTAAAGCAAATAAATAACACTTAATTTGAAATCAGGTGAGGCTAAGGAGAAAATGAAGGAAAGAACAATCTAGCTTCAGGAGATGAGCAAAAATATCCAAATTCCAAAAGTCCCTAAAGGTATTTTTCATTTTAAGGGGTAACTAAAATCTCATTCTGGTGCTTTCTCAATTATCCTCTATATTACCCACGAAGAAGCTTGTTTGTACTTATTTTAAATGTTTTCGTGGAATTGTGAACTCCTTGAGTGTAGGAAAGTTGTTTTGCAATTATTTGTAACCCTAGTGCTTAGCACAGTGTGTAGCACATAGTAGGCACTTAACAAATGTTTATTTATTGACTTATTATTAAGCCTCTAATATATTCAAGACATTATTTTTCGAGGAGTCTAAGGTACACAGGCATAAATTAAACAGATTTTTACCACAAAGAAGGTACCAACTAGTGAGAGTATTACATGAATTCAAGTAAGTAAAAAGAAAATATATGCAGAATAATATAAAATAATTTCCAAAGGTTCATTATCTGCAATCTATCTATGAAGAAACTGATGTCTGGGGTAAACATATGCTGTATCATTTGTCTGTCTCTCTAGATCAAAGCTAAAGAAACTCTGCTTCCTTTTCAAAAATGCCTTTACAAAGATGTAAAGAAAGCTCTCAAAGGTTTATCTGAAAAGCTAATCTTTTAAGAAGAGACATTTTGACTTGCAGAATTAATCAATGGAGGAAATAGATAGAAAAGAAAAAGGTGAATTAGAGTAACTCTAGTCCCAGTAAGTGTGAATGGCCGATGTCATATTTTTTGATACTTAAATTTCCTGTTTCCTTTAAAATACAAACTCCCTAAATCTAGATGCTTCCCTACATCTAGATTTCTCTCTAGTCCTAAAACTAATGTTTTTCACATTAAATGTACTCCTTACAAGTTAGCATCAAATTCCCACTAATTCTTGTAGATCTAAGATTCCACTTACTCTATAATATCTTCTCCAGCCCATGTATCCTACCTGCTAGCTCAAGAAGAAAACTTTTATCTTGATGTTTTAGAACATTATCTTACTATCTTGCATAAGCACTTCTATTTTAAATTAGTTAAAAGGCCTCTCAGATGAGGCCTTTACTTAATTCAGTGTCTATTTGATAAAATCAAGGAAGAGACAGTGAGAAAAGAAAGGAATATATTGGTAGAGGACTTGAATTATAATCCTCATTATGCTAACTCCCAGTATGATCTTTGATAAGGTCTCTTTCAGTGGTTATTCAATGGTTCCAGTTTTTTCTTCTCTACCTGGTTGGTGTCTAATAGCTCTTGGCATACAATAATAACAAAGATGTATTGAATTAAAAAATGGATATGCTTTTTCTCTCCTTCTATATGGCAATTCTCTTGGGAACAAGAACTAAGTTGTAATCCTCTTAGAGTGTCCCCAAGTCTATCAGAGTGAATCATATTTAGTAGATGGTTAATAACTTTTTGCTAAAAAGAACTGAATTTTTTGGAAAAAAACAGTAACCAAGGTTAGATGAATCTTTGTCTTCCTCCTTCTTCTCCTCTCCCATCACTGAAAATTTCATCATCACCTAATTATTTCTGTCATATAGTCAGAGGGAAATACAAAGTTTATGAGAAACACAACTGTCTTTAATATTAAAGACTAATGCCCGGGCAATTTTCTCCTACAGTAATAAGGCACTTCTACATGCACTAAATCTTATATTAGGCATTGCTATTAACCTTTCATTTTCAAAATTATTAAGTAAATTTAAAAAAATTCAAAAGAGAAGGAAAAACATTTTGTCTGAACACAGAGACTGATTTTTAATTCCTGAAGACATTTAAATAAAACTACAGTCTAATTTTGGGAAGATGAATGAGATGAACTTTTAAAACACTAAATCACTATAGAAGTCATTCCTTAAACAATTTCTGTGCCATTCCCATAATCAAATTATATTTCTAGTTGGATTATTAATTGACAAAGTTATTTTAACACGAAGCTATCATCATTTTTGTGATTTGTTTGTCAAATTATACCATTGTAACTCTTATCTTCTAGTTCAGTTGTGGGTAAAAAATCTTGCTTAATTAGTTCTCCAACTGGAGAATTCACAGACTTCAAAATCATTTAGCATTAAGTACTGGAAATAATCTCTCTAGGTTTTACCCACTTTAGTCATTCCAAAGTAGCGAGATGTCTGAATACCAAAAACAGTTTATTTAGATACTCATTTTAATGGTAGAACACCCAGCAATTTTGCTAATTGCTGAAAAGCTTAAGAAAGTCAGGAGTGCATAAAGAAGGAACTAGGGGACAGTCGTCAGTTTAGTTAGTATCACTCAGCTCTTTTGGGTTTGCACCATGGTGATGTGAATGACAACCAAGAGCTTTATAAATCTGGATGTTTGGATGTTCAGAAAGAACTAGCACCTCTGATGTGAGGATTTACCAAGTCCCTTTTCAGAACTGTTCATCCAGCTATGGTGTCTGCCCTGGCACTCAACTCTAACCTGTGCTTCCAAGTAGTTGTATGATGCACAGCACCCAAATTCTTATAAAACATCCAGGCAGATGGGATAAAACAAGTTGAGTGTAATTCATTAACTGTAAGCTCATTGGTAAGTTGGAGTGTGGGGCATACTCCAAGCATATGAAGACTCTCCTCCTACCCACAATAGAATAGAAAAATGAGAACAATTTCTTCAAATGGCCACAAAGGTTGCTAAAGTGGACACTATGGAGTGTTTACAGCTTAAACAGAAATAGAAGATGCCAAGGTCATCCATCAAATCCCTGGCCATCCCTAGTCCTCATGAATTTTGTTAGTACTTAAAGGAAACCAATAGAATCAGATGAGGCAAGAGGACATTCCAAGCATGTGAAACAGACAAAAAAATACACAAACCTGAGAGATAGAGTCTCTTGTTCAAGAAACAGAAAAGAAATGAGTATCACTGGAAGGAAGAGTATATGGAAGCCAGAAAGGGAAGGGAAAGTTACATTATGGAGGTCTTTTGAACTCCAAATCATTTTGATTTTGTTACTGGAGGTAATAAGTAGTCACTGGAGTCAATCTAAGGAAGGAGTAACAAGGTCAAATATCCTTTAACAAAAACACTTTATTAGTCATGTATTAGTTGAATCAATTTTTTTATTTCCTTAAATGCAATTAAGATCCTCTCTCATTACAGCTATTCCCATTGTATATATGTATGTGTATACATATATATATATATTTATATATAAAGTATCTTATATAGCTTCCTTTCTCATTTCTTTAGTGAGGGAATACACATTTACATACATAATCTTTTTCTGTCTGATATTCATATCTATATTAATATATTGTCAAATACAAAATCCATAATTATCAAAAATCTACATTTTATTTGAAATAAAAACCCAACCCAAGATAATATTTTTCTCTATTAACCAGTTTAAAGAAACACAAATTGTGGCCCTAGAGATGTGTTTTTTAAAAACAAATTCTGTATTCATCCTTTCTTCTTATTTAAAAATCACTATCAGCTTTTCTTTTTCTCTAAACAAAACAAGCTGGACTTATAACTTACTCTGCTCTTATACTAATTATATAGAAAGACTCTTACCCATTAAACTTCTTTTCTAGAGCTTTATTGCCACTCAGAATTAATCTTGGTTCTTTAAATGCTATGTCCTAAGAGGTCTAGTTCTAACAGAGTTTAAGTAGGCCAAGCTTTTTATATAGACCTGAATTGTCACTGAGATCCAGAGTACCTATATGCTAAGAAGCTCATAAACAAGTTAGCTAAGTTGTACATTTTTTAGCAAATCATAAAAATTAGTAACTAAAGTGTACCAGGTTTATAATTTGCACTGAGTGATAAATAACGTTGAAGAAAGGTGTATTTAAGAACCAAAGCAAATATTCCTATCTTTGTTTATTATGCTTTATCTTTATCAACATGTTTTTTTCAATCCTTCCTTTGAATTTCTATTTAAATTTTCTAGACTACTAGTTTCTTTGCAAATAACAGTAGACATTACAAAATGCTTGGGGGTTTACTTGCTAAGATAGGTACAGAGATTATATGAAGACAATTAGAAACATGTTAAAATATTTCCTCAATTACATGTAAAAACACTTTCCAACTTTAAAAAGAAAATGTTGTCTTGATTTCTCTCCTGTCCTCTCCTCAACAACTAACCCCCAAATTGACATGGTAAACAGTCTCATAGATTTTACATGTTTAATATTGAAAAACATTTCCCCCTATTAATCTTTTTTTGGAAGGAAATTCAAATAAAACAATTTAAATAATAAAAAAAAATTTTGGTCTGATTTCAAACTCTCTCAGTTCTTTTTCTCTGGAAGCAGATGGCATTTTTCATCATGAGTCCTTTGGGATAGTTTTGGATCATTATATTGCTGAGAATAGCTAAGTTATTCACAGTTGTTCATCATACAACATTCCTGTCACTGTGTACAATATTCTTATGATTTTGCTTATTTTACTCAGCTTCAAGTCATGTAAGTCTTTCAAGGTGTTTTTTTTTTCTGAGCTTGTCCAATATAATCATATACTATAACTTCCTTGGCCATTCCCCAATTGGTGGGTATCCCATCACTTTCCATTTCTTTGCCCCCATGAAAAGATGCTTTAAATATTTTTACATATACATTTCTTGTTTTAATTTATCTCTTTAGGACATAAACCTATCATTTTTGGGTCAGAGGGTATGTATTATTTTATAGTCCTTTGGGTATAGGTCCAAATTGCTCTCCAAAAATTATTAAATCATTTTACAACTCACTTTTCCCATATCCCCTCAAAGTTTTGTCACTTTTCTTTCCTGTCAAAATAGCTAATCTGATAGATTTGAGGAGATAGCTCAGAATTGTTTTAATTTGTGCTTCTCCAATTACAAGTGTTTTAGAGCATGTTTTGCATTATTATAGAGAACTTTACTTAGTCGTAGACCTACTTATTTATATCCTTTGACAGTTTATCAATTAATAAATGACTTTTATTCTTATATGTTCAACTAATTTCTCTATGTATTTAAGAAATTAGTTATTTATTAGGGAGACTTGTAAAAGGAAATTGTACCAGTATGATTAATGTATATTAGTCTCCTTCCTATTTATGACCACCACCTTCACCAATTTGCCTTCTTTTCTATCATCTGCACCCTACTTCTCTTATCCCCTTCTCCTCCTACTTTCTGATAAGGTAAGACAGATTTTTATTGTCAAATGATTGTATATTTTGTTTCCTTCTTGAGCCAATTTCAATAAAAGTAAGGTTAACATAATCGCATCCCCACCTTTCCATTTTTTCCTCCACTGTAAAAGCAACTTCATGCCTTTTTTCAGTTATTAAGTTAAATATTTTATTCCTAGATACAACAGGTAAACATAAAAGTCTTATAGCATATACTTACTTATCTATTTTAAAGAGTATTCAGTAACTTAATTTGTAACTATCATTGCAATATAATGGGAGGTTATATGCCAAACTCATCAGAACACTAAGCAAGTGTCATGATTACTGATTAGGTATTTAAATTTCACTTTGGCTCCTCACTGTTTTCCTTAAAACTGATATCTTCTGGTAAAGCACTTGAAATGCTTGGTCTCCTCTTTTTATTGATTATCTTCTCAAATGAAACTTCCATTGCTGATGGTCAGTTTCATTCAACATATCCCCAGGATTTCCTCCAATCTTGAACATACCCACATCAAAGTTGATGCTATGTCAACTACTCAGAAAAGGAAAGACAGAAACAAAAAGGAAGCCAAGGACTCCAGTACAAATATTCAAAGAATATTATTATTCCTCGTTGAAAAGGGGCCAGTCCATTCTCTATCCCTCATTGGATATCTTGAAGTTATAAGATATGACTGGAGAAACAAAGGAAGAGAAGAGAGTGATCTAGAAATTGTCTCTTCTTTTTAAAGGTCCACTGAGACAATAATTCTCTTATTTAGCAGCCAGAGAAGGGATCACACCATCATTAATCATATTTCAACACATAGCCTCCATATTCCTGGAAACAATGGTAGAGTTTTTCATCCCTGAAAAGTCAGTATTAAGAAGGGCTACTCTGAGTATCCTTCATTATGGGTGATAGCTGTTCCTGAAGTCCTACTTGAAGAGGACCCCAGATTCTCAAAACTTATGCCAGTAGTATCTAAACTTTTGTGGTTTCTCCTGGTCATCTAAACTCACAACCATGAAGTCATCCTGCTCTTATCACTTCCACTCACTCCACTAATTTCATCTGTTGCAGTCTTCTTTCTGCCTTTACATCTCTTTTATATATTCCCTTCTCTCTCCCCACACAGCCACCACTCTAGTATAGGCTCTCACACCTGCTTATCTGCACTATTGTAATAACCTTCTGCTTGATTTCTCTGCCTCATATCTCCCTGTTCCAACTCAGCCTCCACTCAACTGCCAAAGTAGTTTTCTTACAGCGCAAATCTGCCCATGTCGTTGCACAACTCAGTAAGTTCCAGGGTTGCTCTTTTTACCTGTAAGATCAAATATAAAATACACTAGCATTGAAAACCCTTCACAATGTTGTTTCTCTCTACCTTTCCAGTCTTCTTATACTTTGCATCTCTCTATGAATTCCGTGGGCCAGTTACACTGGCTTACTTACTGGTCCTCACACTGAACACTAAGTGTATCTCCCCTCTCTATGCCTTTTCATTCTGTTTACCATGCCTAGAATGCTTTCCTTCCTCAGTTCTACCTTGTGGTCTCTCTGATCTTTAAGTTTCTGTTCAGATCTCGCCTTCTGAACGAGACTTTTCCTGGCCTCCCCTTTTCCCTTTGTCCTTCCCCTTAGTACCTTCCCTCAGAGATTGCACTGTGATCATCTAGTTTGTACAGTTATTTATGTGTTTTCTCCCCATTTCAATATGGGCTCCTTGAAGTCAAGGCACTGTGTTTTATTACATTCCTTTGTATCTACCTTGCTTAGCACAGTAGCACATAGTAACTGCTTAATAAATGTTTGATGACAGTAAAACAGTATACAGTAATAGCAATATTGCAGAATGATCAACTGTGATAAGATTTAGCTATTATTGGAAATCCAGGACAATTCTGGGGGACTTATAAAAAAGAATGCTATCTACCTCCAGAGAAAGAACTTTTGGAGTCAGAAAGTGTATGGTTATCCATTTGTTTATTTGGGTTTATGTTTTGTGGTTTTGGATTTATATGATTATTCACTTACAAAAATGATCAATATGGAAATATGTTTTGCATAATAATACATATAAAACCCAGATTGGGAGTGGGGAGGGAAAGATCGAGGGAGACAAGTTTGATCATATAACTTTGGAACATTTATGTGGAAACTTGTTAAAACATGTAATCAGCAAAATAAAATAAAATTAAAAAGTGATAAATATTAGAGAGAATGTGGCAAAACTGGGACACTAATACACTGCTGGTGGAGTTGTGAATTAATCCATCCTTTCCAGAGGTCAATTTGGAACTATGCTGAAAGAGCTTTAAAAGAAGGCCTATCCTTTGACCCAGCCATACCACTGTTGGTTTTGTATCCAAAAGAAATAATAAGGAAAAAGACTTGTACAAGAATATTCATAGCTATGAATATATGAACATTCATATATTCATAGCTCTTTGTGGTGGCAAAACAATTGGAAAATAAGGGAGTGTCCTTTGATTGAGGAACGACTGAGCAAATTGTGGTATTTGTTGGTGATGGAATACTATTGTGCTGAAAGGAATGATGAACTGGAGGAATTCCATATGAACTGGAATGACCTCCAGGAATTGATGCAGAGGAAAAGGAACAGAACCAGGAGAACATTGTACACAGAGACTGATACACTGTGGAACACTGAAATGTAACAGACTTTTCTAGCAGCAGCAATGCAATGACCCGGGACAATCCAGAGGAACTTATGAGAAAGAACACTATACACATCCAGAGAAAGAACTTTTCATGTTTCTCTTGATCTTTGTGTTTGAATATCAAACTTTCCACTTAGTTTCATGCCTTTTAAAGGTGAGCCAATTTACTCCATTCTATTTTTTTAATTTTTCCTCCTCCAAATGCATTCATCATTCTCATGCAAAATATTTTTTTTAATTTTCCCATCATCTTCAACCCACACCCTTGCCCTCTGTCTATGTGTACTACTCCTAACTGCATTAATAATGATAACATACTTTATAAGAGGCATCTCCTTCTTCAGAAGGTGAGATCTTTATAAGAGGCATCTCTCATTGTAGGGATATACACAGTTTAAACTTATTTAAATGTCTTTTGATTTCTTTTCCATGTTTACCTTTTTGTGGTTCTCTTGAGCCTTATATTTAAAAGTTAAATTTTCTACTTGGGTATGATCTTTTCATAAAAATTGTTTGAAAGTCCACTATTTCACTGAGTATTCCTTTCTCCCTCAATAATTATGCTCAGTTTTGCTGAGTAAGTGATATCTCCTTTGCCCCCTGGAATATCATATTCCAGTCTCTCTGATTCTTAAATGTAGAAACTGCCTTATCTTATCCTGACAGTGGCTTCATGATATTTATATTGTTTCTTTTTTAGGGCATCTAAAATATTTTCTCCTTGACCAGGAAATTTTTGGATTTTGGACATAATATACCAGGGAATTACTGTTTGGAAACTCTTTTAGGAGGTGATCAGGGGATTCTTTCAATTTCTATTTTGTCCTCAGTTCTAGAATATCAGGGCAGTTTTCCTTGAACAATTTTTGAAAGATAATGTCAAGAGGGTAGCTAGGTAACTCAATGGATTGAGAACCAAGACTAGAGATGGAAGTCCTTGGTTCAAATATGGCCTCAGACATTTCTAACTGTGTGATCCTGGGCAACTAACTTAACCCCCAATGCTTAGCCATTACCACTTTTCTGCTTTGGAACTAATATACTGCATTGATTCTAAGACAGAAGTTAAAGGTTTTCGTTTATTTGTTTGCTTAAATGAGAAAGATAATGTTTAAGCACCTTTTTTCCATCATGCCTTTCAGGTAGTTTAGTAATTCTTAAATTATCTCTCATGGATTTTTTTTTCAGGTCAATTGTTTTCCAATAAGTTTCTTTTTTTCACATTTTATTCTATTTTTCCATTCTTTTGAATTTTGATTGTTTCTTGATATATTATTGAGTCACTAACTTCTACTTGCGCAAATGTAATTTTTAAGGCATGATTATCTTGAATGAGATTCTGTAAACTCCTTTTCCATTTGGCCAAATCTTCTTTTAAAATATTTTTTTTTCCTTTGTGAATTTTTGTACCTCTTTTTCCATATGACTAATTTTGCCTCATAAAAAGTTCTTTTCCATGCATTTTCTATCTTATTTTTTCATTTGGAAGATACTCCTTTTGAAGGAATTCTGTTCTTCATTGACTTTTTTTGCCTCTCTTAATAATTAGTCTATTCAGTATTGAAGGTATTTTTTCACTATTTTGTGCCTCCTTTAGCAAGCTGTTATAATTTTCCTGCATCACTCATTTTTTTTCAATTTTTATATACCTCTCTTATTTGACTTTTAAAATCTTTTTGAGGTGCTCCATTCATTTTTTGGTGTTGAATGGCAATTCATATTTTTGTTGGAGGCTTTGTTTGTAGCAGTATTGATTCTGTTGTTTCCTTCTGAGTTTGTGTTTTGGTCTTCCCTGTCACAAAAATAACTTCCTAGGCTGTCTCTCTCTTTTTTATTCTATGCTTAATTTCTGATGTTTTCCTTATATTTTAATTAAAAAAACCTGTTAAATTGGGCTTGGTAACTAAGGTGAAAAGAGCACTGTTCCAAGATCCAGGTTCTTTGTGTTACTTCATTTAGACCTTGTAGTAAATGAATAAAGTATGTTAATATTTGACAAACATAGAGATACTCATTTTTGAGGCAAGAACTCACCTTGTAAAGAATTCATGGAAAACATTAAAAGGAGCTGGGTACAATTAGGCAACATTTCACAATGATTACCAAATAAGTTCAAAATAGAAACATTATTAAATATAAATACTAATATCATAAGTAAATTAGGGGAGAATGGGAAAATATACCTATCATATCTACAAACAAGGCAAGAGTTTATGACAAAACAAGAGATAAAGAGGATCACAGGAAGTAATATGTATAATTTTGATTACTTGAAATTAAAAAAAATTGGATATCAGCTCAGATCTTCTTGACTATAGATCCACTGTTTTATCCATTGCAGTTCCTCTTAGGGCCCTTTATTATACTTGTTTTTGTCTCCAATGCTCTAATTGTTATTCTCTACCTGCCTGTACTACTACCCCATCATTCTCTACAGCTACCTACTTCCTTCCCAGCATTTGGGTGGCTATATTGAACACTTTAAGGTTCAACTAACTATTTTACCCATATAAAGCTCATCTGAAATTCATAGAGCCCTGGAAAGTCCAAGATTATAACTTTCATCTGGCAAAGGAGGAAACCAAGGCATAATAAATTTATATGTATTTCCAGGATCATTCAATTAGTTAGTAGATAAGGATAAAACAAACACACACACACACACAAACAAATAGAACAAAAACATTTTACTGCCTGATGCAACTTCCTTAGAGAAGTTAATCTCTCAGACACAGTTTTCTAATATTTAAAATGAACAGGAGAAGGAAATGTGAAACCACTCCAGTGTCTTTTCCATGAAAACCCCAAATGTGATCACAAAGAACTGGACATCACTGAAACAATTGAAGAACAAAAGCAAAGTCAATTGCAATACTACAGGAAGACTGGAAATTGAATAATTCTGCTCAGTTGTATCAGTGGCCCTAAGGGAAGAGTATGAGAATCAGATCTGGGCTATGCTTTTAGACTAGTAGATCCATATCCACTTTGGTGGGGGGAGTGGCATTTTATAAATAGCTAATTCATAAGTTTTAATGTATGGAAACAAAGTTCTCAAGTCCTAGGTGATTGCAAGAATAAAAGAAGACTAGTGAATTCGCCTTCATTCAACTTTTTTATTGGGCATAGAGACCCAATCTTAGAGGAATATTGAATTCTATACCACTGGAAAAATTTCTGAGAGGTCAGAATTTGTCAAGAAGGTGGGCATGTTTGCCCAGGGGTCAATGTGCCTAAAAGACAAACAAGCTCTGGGATATTTCTATCCTTTTCCTGGTTTTCTCTTTCCCAATTAGGAGATAGAGCTTTTTTAACATGTAATTTTCTAAGGCAATAAGAAGCTAGCACGAAACCTTATGAATTGCTTAGTGGTCAGTGTTTCTTTTTGAGTTTGACATCACTGGTCTACTCAATGTAGTGGAGCAGACTTGATTGTAGATATGACTGATGTTAAAGTGAGCAATAGAAATTTTAATTATTCCCTACATGGAATTGTTTATCTTTGTATGCAATTCTAGTATTTGCTGCTTCTCAGTTGTAGTTGAAGGAACATAAAACCAAGTTGGAAGGAATGTTTTGGGCTGAACAATATAAGCTCACCATTTTGGGCAAATGAATGAAAATAGATATTTCCAGCTACTGTAGTTACGCAACTTTAATTAAAAATCTAATTTTGTTTTACTGTAATTCTTCATGTTCCAAAAGATCTAGCATAACAGATACCTTCAGATTTTTCATTTCCCTAAAGAGATCTCTTGATATATTTGTCATAGGGAAATAGGTAATGAGAAGCCCGTACTCTCTAGGGTACTGTTGGCAGTTATAATTTCATCCAAGCAGGATTCAATTTCTACTGCAGACTTTGGACTTCTGGATTCAAGTAATTATATCTTATTAAACATGTATTTTGATTTAACAACTATGCTAGGCACCAAGAGAAAAAATCCATGAGAAACCAAGAGAAAAAAGAAACAGTTCCTACTCCAATTTTGACATTAAATTAGGGGAAACAACATGTATAAATAAATAGAAATACATGAATGTGTACATATGTATGTATAATTGGGTATGTATATTGATGTGTATATATCTACAAACACAATCATATTTATGTTTGTATATATGTGTACATATACATATATATATTTGTGTATATATGTGTGGAGAAAACTAGCATGCACTAACCACTTGGAAAATAAGTAAAGATTTTATTTATTTAGGACTTAAACTGAGCTCCAAAGGAATCTCATCATTTGAAGAGATGGAAATGGGCAATGAGTGAATTCCAGGAAAGTGAGTCTTCACAAATCATGGAAACAAGAGATGAAATGTTTAATGTGAAGAATTACAAATTGTACAGTTTAGATTATCTATAGAGTACTATAGAAATGTATTAAATGTTTAGAAAGGTAAGCTAGTTCCAAGTTGTGAAGGGATTTAAATGTCAAACAGAGGCTTTTTTGTTTAATGTTAGAGGCTTCAGAGAGATCCTAGAAAGATTTTTATTTGTTTTAATTAATGGAATGACAGGTGATATATTTTTGGAGGTGAGTTGAGAGATAAAATACAGGGGTATTTTAGTACAGGGGGCATATTAGGATGTTATTACAATAACCCAGGAGAATAGGAATAAGGGCTGATGGTTTTCTGATTTTTGAGGAGGAAGATGTGTGTTGTTTCACATGTTGTGAAAGTATAGACAATAAGACCTGACTACTGGTTTTGATATTGGGGATTAGGGAGTGTGAAGAGTTGAGAATGATTCAAGAACTGTGAACCTAAGAAACAGAAAGGATAATATTGCTCTTGATGGAAGGAAGGAAGGAAGGAAGGAAGGAAGGAAGGAAGGAAGGAAGGAAGGAAGGAAGGAAGGAAGGAAGGAAGGAAGGAAGAAACGGAAAGGTTTGAAGTTTAAAATATCTAAATAGACAATTAATAATATAAGATGAGCTCATGAGAGAGACAACAGTTGGCTATATAAATATGGAAGTCATCTACATAGACATAATTGAAAATATGAAAGCCAATGAGACTATTTATTTAGAGGTTATAAAGAATGACAGAGATAATATGGCCAAGGAGCAAGCTTTGGAAAAGAGACAGAATAAAATTGAGCCAGATAGGTAAGAGAAAAACCATGGGAGTGGCATCACAAAAGCCCAGAAAAGAGTGAATCCATCTGGACAGGGTACACTACAGTATTAAATGCTGCAGAAAGGTCAAAAAGGCTGAAGGCAAAGTAAAGAGGAATGTCTTTGGCAGATAAGTGCAATTTCATTTGAGTGATGAAGTTGGAAGTGAGATTGCAAAGAATCAAAAAGTGAGTAATAAGAAAATTGTGGAAGGAATGAGTAGAGAAAGTCCACTATTGTAAAGAATTATCTCTTTCAAGTCCATTTAAATAGGAATCATTTTAGTATTATAAGGTGCAAAAATACTTTTGTATGAAGTAAACTATTTAAAGCAGTTATTAAAGGATGTAATTAAATGCCATTATTATAAACTCATAATACCAAAAAGGATAATGGAAAGAACTTCTGTTTTGCCAAAATAACAAAGGAACAAACAAAAAGCAAACAAAAAAGACAACCTTCTAAATAATGTAGAAACTATTTTAAGATTGAATTCAAGCAGTTCAAGATGGAAAATGAGCTGTACCCAAAACAAAAAGTCTCAATCAGGTTATGAGTCATATAGTTTGATGCCTCTTGTACGTGAACAGGTTGATTCAATAAAGGAATAGAAGCATAACTTGTATTTTATTAAAAGTAAAAAAAATGAGTCTGAAGAAATAGGAACTTTTGATTAAAAAATGAGATGCTGGACCATAGTCCAATTTAAAAGATGAGGGGTATTAGAGTCCCTCTGTTCATTTGGACACAATATTTTATGACAATGTGGTTAAAATTAAAAAAAGAAGTCATAATTAAGTAGATATTGAAGTAGGATTAAATAAGGCTTTTTATAGAGGAAATATGGTAACCTATGAATTATTATTGCTTTCTAAGTGACTTCCTGAAAAAGAGGAAGTTCTTATTTAAGACTTTGAAATGTGTAAGACGTAGGAGAGAAGCCTAAGGCTGAAGCTGAATTCTGAAGAATACAACAGAAGTTAAAAAAATAGAAACCAAAATTAGATTGTTAGAAGTGTTTGAAGAAGCCAGTAACAAAAAAAAACGTCACATTACAAGGTTTTGGCTGCAAATTCCCTATTGGCTGAATGAAAACTTCATTTCAAACTATTGTGCTTTAATGCTTTTAGAGAGTAGCTTTAGAAAGGAAAAACTTCTCAGAAGGGCATGTTACTGTTTTTCTGTATCTCTCCATTCTGGCTTGAATGGAGGAAAGCAGATGGAGGAAAGTCAGATACCACTGTTGTTTTCCTATATAAAAAGATCTGGCTAGGTTTTCCTTGCACATAGAATCAAAATGGCCTGTGAAAGAGGGGGATAGAATAAGGGTTCAAAACTATAAATATATATAACAGGTTTATTAAGCTAATGGGAGAAAAATATGTCTTCCTAACAAATGTGCTTTTGGCCTTTAATCTATTTAAAATTTAAACCTCCCTGTGTCCATCAAGAGTCAGAATTCTGTGTACCAGGACCTTGGAGAGCAACCAGGTGCTGGGAAGGACAATGGAATGTTGCAAGGCCCCTTGACTGTCAGCTGTTATAAACTACCTCCAATCTGCTCTGGCCTAGGCCAATTCCTATGTATTCACCCTACTCACTCACCAACTGAAAGAGGTGAATAGAATAAGGGTTCAAAATTATAAATATATGTAAAAATAACAGGTTTATTAAAATAAAGGGAGAAGGGAAAGGGGTCCAGGGAATAACTAACTTTAACCACAAATCAGAGATTAAACTTTATAACTTCCTATAACTATTTTAAACTAACTCCTTAAATTATTAATTAAGATAAGGGAGGTTTTGGTAGGAGCAAGAACAAGGCCAAAGTAGATCTCACACAACTGGAGTCCTTTTTTGGGTCAAGCAGCAGTCTCAGCAGGAATTCACCAGCAGCTCTGTTGAACATTCACTCTTTAGCAGCAGCAAGAAGTAGCAGCAAGGATTAACATAATCTCAAGGAAGGCCCACAGGATAGGGAATCATTGGCTCTCTGGGTCCACCCCAGAATAACCAGACTGAAAACCCTCTCAGTTCTCTCCTGACTGTTAAGGAAAAGGAATAAGTCTTTCCTCCCCAATGTTCTGGAACTCTTCTTGCTTTCCAGAACTTCCTGGTTTGCCTTGTATGACTTCTTGGTTTGAAAGATTTCCTGTTCCTGGTAAAATTCCTTACAACACCTGTTTTCTGTGAGTTCCATTCCTATTGGACAGAGATTCCTGATAAGTGAGATGCTAACTAGCATCCTCCTACTCTTTAAGGTTTCTTACAGATTACTCCACAAACCATACCCTGATCCAATGACACTGGCCTTCTGCCTATGCCAAAAACAAGCCATACTGTTTTCATGATTGAGACATTTTTTTCTGTCTGCACGCCATAATGGGAATGATCTTTCCTCAAATCTGCCTCCTCACTTTTCTGGTTTCCTTTAAATCTCAATTAAAATCCCATTTTAAAGAAAGCCTTTCCCAGTACCTCTTAATTCTATTGCCTTCCCTCTTTTAATGATGCCCTATTTATCATGTCTATAGCTTGTGTGCACACTTTTTTATCTATGTTGTCTTTCACATTAGATTGTAAACTCTTTTTCCTTTCTCAATCCCAAGTGCAAAGAACAAAGTCTGGCACCTATTAAGGATTAATAAATATTGACTGATTGATTGGCAATAAATCAAGTAGATTCATTACAGCCATCCAGCAACTGGTCAATTTTAACCCAGATTAATTGGTGAAGCCATTAAAACAGTCCTCTGGGCAGTGCCTATTAATGATTTTGCCGGATGTGTACTTTGTGTAAAACCTGCAGCATGTAAGACTGGCATGTATCTGAGATGCTTATGGAGCAAAAAGAGATACACAGGCTGAAAAAAATGGTTTAATGGAACAGTAGTCCAAAGAATGACTTGAGCATTGTATGGTCAAACCAGCTCCACTTTGGTTTAGCTGTGCCTGAGCTTTCCTAGGAATTTCCTCAATTTAGAACTTGAGTTTTTGTTTTGTTTTTGTGGTTTGCTATTGGTCAGATTTGTTTGCTAGTTTTTCACTTCCAAGTTTGAGGGTGTCTGAGGTAATTTTCAAACCCAAGAATTTTTGCTGTGAATGTATGAGAAAAAGCAATTATTATGTATGTACTATATGTTATGTGCTGTTTTATATAAATACTAAAAAAAATAGAAATAGTTCCTGCCTTCAAAGTTCCTCCATTCTTTTGGGAATTATAACATATGTGAGGAAAAAAGAACTAGAGAACAGATTTGTTTGGAGGTAATTCCAGATATCGTAAATACCTTATTGTCACACAATTTCACCGAAGTACTGATTTGTATGCCATTCCTAAACATTAGGAGAAAGGACTAGAGGGCAGTAATATAAAACATGTTCGGCATCAGAATGGATGGTGAAATTCCCAAAATGGTTTGGCCTTGGTTTTCTGAATGATGATGAGGTGTGAGTCTGTGACTGCATAAAGAGTTGGTTAACAAGTGAGTTAGATGAATATTCAGTAACATACCATTTTGGATTACTTAATTCTAGGCCATAGTCTTAAATAGATTGGATTAAATCCTTCTATTTTCCCACTTTTCATATAATGATGTGGGAATGAGGACATCCCCGCCCAGAATATGATAAAAAATATTAATCTGGGGAATGTATATTAAATGTATTCCTTCACATTTTCTTTTTTTGTTGAAATTAAGAACACTTACAAATTATTTGCTTGTTTCCCCATTATTTCTCTTAGCACAATAACATCTAGGTATCTAGACACAAGTATATTTGACAGGATTTTTTTCATATAAAATTTGAGTCTTGAAAGATGTGAAATACAGTTATCAGGCGATAGGATCTATAAATAAATAGGAACTGGAGGAAGGTGGGTATCTCAGTGGATTGAGAAGCAGGCCCAAAGATGGGAGGTCTTAGATTCAAATTGGGCCTCAGACACTTCCTAACTATGTGGCTCTGGGCAAGTAACTTAAACCCCGTTGCCTAGCCCTTACCATTTTTCTGTCTTGAAACCAATACACAGTATTGAATCTAAGACGGAAGGTAAGAGCTTCAAAGCAAAAGAATAACTATAAACCCTAAATTGATTTGGGATTAATGTTGGCTGACATATAGAAGACATCATTTAAAAATTATAAGATCCATGTAACAGAATTGAACAAGTTGTATCTACAGACCCTACTTACTAAATAATCAAGAAAGATAATATATTCTTGAGTAAAAGAAAAAGCCTTTACTCAATTTCAAATTTAAAACTATTCTGAAATAATGTGTATGCATATAATATGTATATGTATGTATGCATACATATATAAGGAACAAATATCTGTTCCTAAATATGTCCTTAAAACTGACATTTATTTCATATGCATAAGCATATAAATATATCCTCTTTTAATGAGAAATACATTTTGTCTCTGAAAGCAACCCTGTGAGGTAAATACTGCTTTTATTATGATAGATTATGATGATGATAACAATAATAATAACTAATTTTTTAAAGATTCATTTTTTTCAAAGTGATATACAAACATCTTTTTATTCTTTCAACAATGTCAGAAAGTTGGTGTTATTATCATTTCCATTTTATAGATGAAGAAACTGAGATTAACAGACATTAAATGATTTGTCCAGGATCAAAAAGCTATTGAGATGGAGAAAGTGTAGCTCCCTCATGTTAATTCACAGTGTCAGAAGTTGGATTTGAATATAGAATTCTCCTTACTCTGTATCCGGTGGATTTTCCATTAAAATGTCATTGTCTGTTTAAGATATACTCATTTATGTATTTCATATTTTTATATGAAATCTTAAAATCTTTTGCATCTCTAATTACAGAATAAATTGTGTGCATAAAATGAATTATATTCTTTAATCAAGTAAGTTAATATAACTAATCATTGTAATCAGATTCATAATTCGCAAACTGAGCAAGTTGAAAGACCCATGAAGTGAAAAAAACAAACCAAACCTGGGATAGATTGCTACAGCAATAGGAAACACTTTGGTTCTCAGTTTTATGCCCATTACAAAAATATAGTATGTGCATAAAAGGATGGATTTTTTACTTCTTTCACAGAGAAATTAGTATAAGCTTGTCAAGAAAATTGGATAAAATATGATATCTAAGTAATAGAATATTGACAGAGTAGTCTAGGTCCTTAGTAAATTAAGTTTGTTTATTGTGACATTTGATTACTGGTATGTGAGTTTAATTGACCAAGAAAGCCATAAGCATTTTTCACAAAACTGTGTCAACTCAAAAGATTCCCTTTAGAGATAACTATTTCATTATTAGATTTTATCCAATTTATGTGCTAGTATATATTGATCAGCTGTTCCAATTTTTATTTCTTTCACTAAATTATGTATTTAAGTACTTATTTTTAATTTGCTTATAACGAGGTATACATGTCTGACTTCTTTTTGGAAATGGCAAACTTTCATTCTTTTTTTACTTTTTCTCCCATTTTTTCTATTTAGTTACAGATGTCACAATTAGTCATGAAATCAGTAAATTGTGTCTTACTGAGTTTTCTATTCTTAATTCTAATGGTTTGTTTATTTAACTAATAAATGCTTTCTGCAGTGGGTTGTGTTAGGACATAAATATGTTTATTTTTGAGTAAGAATTAGCAGTTGTTAATTTTTCATTTTATTAATTTTATATATACTATAAATTTTTTAATTTTATAATATTAACAATATTTTCTTGATTTTAACTTTTATTAACTGATTGATTAAGGCTAATGGTTTATTATTGTTAATGTTCTTTGTCTTTCATAGATTTTCCCCTGAGTTCATACCTGAAGGGATAAAGACTTGGACTCAGATTATCTGATTATTATTTATTTCACCTTTCATATCAATATAACATGATAACTTGAGTAACAAGGGAAAATTAATGGTTGAGCTATGACTGATAATTTCTTGTTGATGAGTCAACACCAGGACATTATACATTGTCTTTTACATTTTAATTGGTCATTTGCTAAAGTCTTCTATTGATTTTTTTTTAGCATAAAATGTATCAATAGATCACTATTATGTTTTTTGGTCTAAGCTAGCTGAATTCAAGTTTGTAAGGCTTCCGTATGCTCCAGACCATCAATTTACATAGCCTGAGGAACTTCCAAAGTTCAAATAGTTCATGATATCTTATATCAATTGACATATTGAGGATTCAGAATATGCACTACTGGAGAATACCTATTATGAAAAATTAAAGAAAATTTGAAGTATCATGATATTTTTGAGAGAACAAAAAGGAAATATTGAATATTGATTAGAATATTATAAATTCAAAATTGACCACAATTTGAACAAATAATGTGTTAGTTTATTTTAAAGATATATTATTCTAATGTCGATATCCATACATAAATTTAGAAAATTAAACATTTATACTTAGAAGAGACTCTAAAAGTCATTATTTCTACCCATTCCTGAAGAGAAATAGCTTCTATAAAAAAGCTTCTAAAAAGTTGTTGAAAAGCAACAAAGTTGTTGTTGCTGGAAAATAATTAGAAATAGGGAAATCACTGGCTGTCCCAGAAACTCATTCTACTTTTGGATAGTAGACACAGTCACCAGTTATTTCTGTTAGTATGATTTTCTTCAACCTGGTAACTTGAACTCATTCAATCAATCAAGAAGCATTTTTAAGTGTGAATTATAAGGCAAAGACTATGTAGATTTGGGGGGATTTAAAGACAAAATTGGAACTAGTTGTGCCCTCAAGGATATCACCTGCTACAATGGTATATAATATGTATGTAAAGAAATATATACAAAGTGAGTGAGTTCAGAGTTGGTAAAGGCAACAGCTACTGGGGACAAGAGGTCATCATGAATGAGTTCTTATAGGAAGAAACTTTTGAAATAAGGTTTAAAAGAAGTCCTCAATAAATTTTTGAAGGATATAGAAAAGCAGATTTTAGGGGGAAAAAAGAGCTAGCAATTGCCATATAAAATATTCTAAATCAGTAATTAGAGAAATGCTAAACAAAATAGCTTCCACATAACACCCATCAGATTAGCTAAATTGACAAAATAAAATGTCAAATGCTAGTGTACCTATAAAGGAAAATAAGTTTATCAATACTCTGTTCTTGATTCTGCAAATAGATCCATTTTTCTATAACACAATATGGGGCAATGTCACCAAAAATATTAACTGTTCCTTTTATTTGTCTCAGCAATACCACTACTTTGTCTGTCCCCCAAAGATATCAAGAAGAAGGACCAATAGTTACAAAAACATTTATATCAGCTCTTTTAGTGATAGCAAAAAAGTGGAACCTTAGGGAATATGTATCAATTGGAGAATGATTGAACAAGTTGTGCTATATTAATGTAATGGAATATGATTTTTATTATGGGGATAGTTTCAGAGAAACTTAGAAAGACATGTAAACAGATACATAATGAAATGAAATTTTAAAAAAGATAAAAATATGCAATTACAATGTCCAAAGACAAAGAACATTGAAAGACACAAGAACAATATTCAATCAAATGGCCAATCATGGTTACAGAAGACACATAATAAAGCATGCTACCTATTTCTTCAAGGAGAAATGATGGACTTAGAGTAGGGATTTACTTACACATACACAAATGTGTTTGTGTATTTGTGTGTGTGTGTGTGTGTTTGTATTTGGCAGAGACAAAGCCTGAGATAGAGAAGTAGATATACATAAAAATGCACATGAATATTGATATATCCAATTCTTGAATTTGTTTTGCTTATCTATTCATGTTTTTAAAAGGTTTTTCTGGTTTTTTTTTTCTTTTTTCGAATGGCAAGAAGCAGGAGGGAGACACAATTTTTCACTGAATGACAAAAAAGTAAAATTTAATTAAAAATAACGTTATGGATTATGATCTGAGTAGAGATGAGGAGGAAACACATTCCATCTATCAAGGGAAATGGACAATAGCATAGAGATAAAAGTGAAGTGCATTGTGTAAGGAACAGCAAGCATGCCAATTTGCTTGATCCATAGACAGTAGGGAGAAAAGTTATATGTACTACTTGTAGGAAGGCAAGTTGGAAATATTGTGAAGGGCTTCCCATATTCTAGATTCCAGAGATAATAGGAAGTCATTAGAGTTTGTTGCAGAAAGGATTGCCATTGTTTTACTTGGGTTTGAAAAAAACAAGCCTGATATCTAGGCAAAGATTAAATTACAAAGGGATTGTTTTAAATAAATTATTCTGTTAATGAAAATTATTAAGCATTGACAAAATGTTTTTGTGATACTAGGTTTTGGAGAAGAGGTAGGTTGATGGCAATTTTTCTATGGTAGAGTGTTTTCATGTTAGATAGTAGTTTTTGTCACAATATAATTTAGGATATATTATAATGTTTCACAAGGATTCATAAAGAGGAAGACAACTGAATCCTTTAGAAGAACAAGACAGCAAGAAGTTTATATATATATTAACTTACAGATGAGGAAAAATAACAGAGCATATATAAACAAGGAGACAATAAGTTTATAAAATGAAGAGATGAATCCAGTTCAGTTATCATTAATCCCTTAATTTTGTAATGTCATCCCATCATATTTGATTTACTCCCTGCATTCTGCCTATATATGCATTGCCCTAATAGTGATAACATTCTTAAATATAATTAGTATCTTTAGTAGTATAAGTATTTAAATATCTTAGTTATTTCATGCATCATAGATTTCTTAATCTTAATTATACACTTCTTATTAGTAATGTAATCCATTTATCACCATTGATTATCTAAAAGACTTTTCAATATCACTTGTACCATAAATATCTTAAATATTGAAGTCATCAATCCACTAAGTAAGGATATTATTAGTTTAACCCCACTGATCCACTGATTTCCTTAAGTTGTTTTTTTTTCTGTCCACTTTTTTTTCTGCTTTTTTTGAGTATTGAGTTTGATAATCAGATTTTATTTTTAGTTCTAGTCCTTTCATCAGGAATGCCTGGAATTATTCTATTTCATTAAATATCCATTTTTGTCCCCTGAAGCATTATGTTCAGTTTTATTGGGTAGGTAATTTTTGATTGCATGCCTAGATTCTTTGTCTTAATATTCCTTGTCTTCCTTTTTTTTTGTGTAGAAACTCCTAGGACTTGTACAATCCTGATTATAGTACCATAAGATAATTTTCCCTCTGGATGCTTATAGTATTTTCTCTTTGGCTTTGGAGATGTAGAATTTGTTTATAATTGTCCTACAATTGTTAAATTTGGGATTTCTTTCAGGAAATAATCAGTGGAATTATTTAATTACTATTTTTCTCTCTTGTTTAGGAACATCAAAGCAGTTTTCCCAATTCATTTATTTTTCCAGTGAGAGATTTCAAATTTTCTTCTTATTTTCATTATTTTGAATTTGTTTTATTGTTTCTTGCTGTCTCATGAAGTTGCTAGCTTCCATTTGTGCAATTCTAATTTTAAAGAGTATTTTCCTTGTTGAGGCTCTGTACTTTCCCTGTAGGGGAGATATTTTCCTGCTTCAGCTGTTTTTTTAAGGTAACTGTTTTCTCAGTAAACTTTTGTTCTAACTATTGGTTTTTTTCTATCAGTTTCTATTCTAATTTCTCTTCAAAGTCTAATTTTTTTTCTATCTTTTTTGGGAAGTCCTCCAGGATCTCACTTTGGGGTTGACATCTTTCTCATTTTCCTTTGTGGCTTCACACATTTTCATTTTTTTATATTGCTGTTATCTTCTGAGCTTGTCCTTTGGTAATCTATTATTGAGATATTTTTCTAGCATCAGACTTTTTCTCTGCCATTTATTCATTTTAGGGTATTTTCCCTTGATTTTACCTATATACTAAAGTTAAATCCAGTTCTGGGGTGGAAAGAGTACTTTCCTGAGTTTCCATTCTGCCTCGGGTTGGCTTAGCTACCTCAGTCTCATATTGAACATTCTGCAGATGTGACCTTGCTGGCCTGCTGTGTGGACGTTTGCAGCTATTCAGTTTAGCTTATTTGAGTTAGATTCTGTCAATCTGGCCATGACTAAACCTTTTTGGACTAAGTTCTTCCCACTGCTGCTTGTATTGGGTCATGTCAGGTCTCTGTTCTTACTGGATTATACAGAGTCACTTTCTTATTACTGCTGCTTATTCTGCATTGAATTGGTTTTCTGCTCTATCCCTGACTCAACTAAGCACGCTATGTGCTTTCCTCTACCTCTTGCACTTTATTGCATCAAATTTCCACTGAGACTGTACCCAGCCTTCTGTGCCCTTTCCCCTGCTACTTTCCTTGTATTGTGTTCATGTTCCTCTGATACTTGTTTAATGTTCTTCCCTCATACCCCAGTGAAATTAGTCTTCTTTTCTGTCTGTCTATATTGTTCTGGGTCAGAGCACTGCTTTCTCTCTTCTATTAGTTCTGCGACTCCAGTATTCATTTTGACATATTTTTGTTCTTCTGTGGTCATTTAGATTGTAGCTGAAGGGCTTTGAGGGTTTCTTACTTTATTATCTTGGCCTGATGTCTTCAGTATTCCCCAACTCAGTCAACAGGATCCAGGGGCTCTGTAGCTACTGCTATGGGGGAAGAATCCCCAGCCAAGAGGCTTTACTCAACTATAACTTAAATACATTCTAGGTTCCATTTTTGCCACATCCCTCCAATATTTATCATGTTAACTTCCATTATATTAAGTTGATAAGTTCTGATAAGTATGAGGCTGTGCCACAGTTTTAATTTTAATTTCTCTAATTAATAGTGATTTGAAACACTTTTTCATTTGACTAAAAGTACTTTCAGTTTCTTCCTCAGAAAACTGACTATTCATATTCTTTGACCAAAAATTATTTATATTTTTATAAACTTTACTTACTACCCTATATATTTTAGAAAGGCCTTTGTCAGAGATATTTCCTTGAAAATTTAACCCCATTTTGTTGTTTTCTTCTTGATCTTGGTTGCATTGTGTGTGTATGTGTCTGTGCAATGACATTTTTTAATATAACTTGGTCAAGATTTTTTATTTGATATCTTATTTTGTTCTCTATTTCTTTTTTGATGATAAAATCTTCCCCTATCTATTGTTGTGACATTGCACATGTGACATGTGCACTATTTTGTGGTTCCCTAATTTATTAATTATATCTTCATTTATTTCTAGAGAATGTAACCATTTACCTTGATATATGGCATGAAAAATTGTTATATATCTAATTTATGGCATACTGTTTTCTAGTTTTCCCAGAAATTTTTGTCAAATTGTGAGTTCTTCCAAAAGCTTGGATCTTTGGCTTTGTCAAATAGTAGGTTACTATGTTCATTTTACTACTGCATGGTGAATGCTGTCAAGAATTAAATTAGGGGGGCAGGAGTTTGATCAAAAGTCAGTGTGCAGTTTATTAAACTCAAAACACTTAATTTATTATTTGGAAATATGGATTGGAAAAAGAAAGGAGAAAAGTGAAAGTAATCTTGTAATAGATTATAACTATACCCAAGTTCCCACTCTTAACTAAATTTCTCTAAAAAAACCCTAAATCTATCTGCCTCAGAGGGCAGTATCTTCTGCTAGGCCAAAACCCTCACCTACCCTCCTATTCTCTCTATCTGATAATATAAACACTATGTATCTCCCTGTCTACCCAAGTTATCAATGATAAATAATGCTATTAAGGCCTTATTCTGTTTCTCTGTCTCCAATGAGAGAGCATGTTAGCAACACACCCTGTCACCAGGAGACACAGAGACAAAAAGCCCTTTCCAATGGTCTGCAAATTACTAACCACACTCAGCCACACCTTTCTAACTGTCTCCAACTGCTAAGTAGCACAGCAGTGGGTTTCTTACTAAAATATTATTGTTTCTTTTCCTCTTAAATATAACAAAGGAGAAATTAATAAAAACTCTCTTAACTGTGCCTAATGTTTTCCATTGGTACACTATTTCTTAGCCAGAACCAAGTTGTTTGAAATTGCTGCTTTATAATATTTTACTACATTCTAAAGAGAAACTAGCCTACTGTGTGTTAGGATAGATATTTTTATGGCAGGGGAAACAGGGAATTGAAATGAAGACTTACAAAGAAAACTTATTTCCTTAATGTCCAAAGATTGTTGGTTTGATACCTCTATCCCCAATCCTTTAGTACATTTTTACTCATATTAATTATGGTTTTTCTAGATCTCGATACTCCAAATGACCTGAAATCCTTGTTTCAAATAGTACAATGTTTAAACTTTTCCAATCAATTTCAGCTACTTTTCTCTCAATAATTTAAGTGATCTCCTTGTTCTTCTCTTTCCACCTGCTGTATATCCCTTATCTTTCTGTTTTGTCCCAGTACCATGAGAACATAAGTTTTTTTTTTTCCTGATAATATTCAGTTTCAATTCTACTTCATATTAGAAAATGTCAAATGTACCAGTCCTCAAAGAATTAGTACTCTCTAGGTCTTTGATAGGAAATGGCCTTGATTAACCCTAATATAGTTTTCAGTTGTTTTTTTAGTCATGCCTGACTTTTCATGACTACATTTGGGATTCTCCTCCCAAATATACTGAAATGGTTTGTCATTTTCTTTCTCAGCTCATTTTACTGATAAAGAAACAGAGGCAAAAAGATTTAATGATTTTCTTATGGTCACACAGGTAAGAAGTGTTTGAGGCCTAATTTGAACTCAGGAAGATGATTCTTTCTGACTCGATCTTTGGCACTCTATCCACTATACAATCTAGCTGCTCTCTCTCTCTCTCTCTCTCTCTCTCTCTCTCTCTCTCTCTATATATATATATATATATATATATATATATATATATATATATATATATATATATATAATACCTCATATGCCATATTTTAAAGCTATATTTTTGATATTTTTTTATTTTATATAGCCTTCATTTCTGTATTTATTTTATCCCATATTATCTCTAAATGGAAACATCTCTTACAACAAAACATAAGAGAATAGTTATCTTTTATTATATCAACTGACCAACATAAACAAACCAATGTAAATCTATTTAATGTTTCCAGTGAGATACTTCCCATTTTCTTCTATTTTTTATTTTTAAAAATATGTTTTATTATTTCCTGTTGTCATTTAAAGTCCTTAGCTTCCATTTGTCTAGTTCTAATCTTTTGAAAGCTCTTTTCCTGTGTGAGGTTTTATGCTTCCTTTTGTAGGTCTCTTATTTCCTCTAAAATTTTTTCTTCTACCTCTCTTATTTGTTTTGTCATCCTCTTTCTGAATACTCTACCAGGAGTTCATTGTGGGCCTAACATCTTTTGGATCTGACATTTGTCTTTGAGGCTTTACACATTTCTCTTTTGGCTTTGCTGTCCTCTTCTGAACTTGCTTTTTTTGGTTTTCTCTGTAGCTGAAATAGTACTCCAGACTCAGGATTTTTCTTTGTATTTTGCTCATTTATGTGGCCTTTTTCATGGCCATACCAATATTTTAAAGCTTTGTTCTGCTTCTGTTGTGAAGGTGCCATGTGCTTTTGATCTCCGTATATTCTGCTCCTCCATTGCCAGTGCCCCCTGATGTCATGAGCAATAGATTGGATTGTTCATTCTGCTGAGGGTTCTCTGAGTGTGGCTGCACTGGACTGTACCTCACAAACCACCCCATGTGATTGCATGAGGTCATTCCTCAGGGTATGCATTTTCAAATAGTTCATAGGTCTAGTCCCTATTGTTTTGCTTGGAAACAATATCTTACATTTAAAATATGAAGGTTTTAACTCTAAGGTTTACCTCATGCTTAAACAATTGGAAAGAATGAGAAAAAATAATAATGATTATCCTCAGGAGCTACAAAAAGACAAGTGTATTAGTAACCTACTGTTCAAATTGAGAAGTGGTCTTACCACTTTGCAAACACATTTTCAATTAATCTAAGACATTTACTAAGATGTCCACTCCCTTTGACTCAGAGACTCTATTGCCACTGATACATAGCAGAAAGTCAAAGAATGAAAGAAGGGTTCAATATCCACCACAACACTTATAGCAACACTTTTTTTGTGTGTTTTAAAAAAGATCAGAGAATAAAGCTGATATCCACTGATGGGTGAAGAACTGCCAAAAGCACTGAGTAGTTATGTGACTGGAAAGGTTCAAATAGCCAATATATGATGAAGTTGAATCCAGGTCTTCCTGTCTCCAGATCAAATACTCTTCACTCTACATCATGTTTCTCATTTTAAAAAAATTTTAGATAAAAGAAAAAAAATAGTCACACTAGTTGGAAGTCATAAAACGTGCATTTTTTTTTGCATTCCACTGTAATAATGAGCCCAAGAATTTTTGTCCACTCCCAAATCAATTTTTCTATGTCAAAGGAAATTGGCAAATATGCTTCTTTTCTCCTTCCAGTATGCTTTACATGCTTTTTTTTTTTGCTTTTCATTGCAGAGACCTTTTTATGTGTGTATAACATTAAAAGCACAGATCTTGGTGTAGCATTAACTTAATAGGTTTTCTTTTAGGCCTGCCTAATGCTTTCATCCTGGCTAAAATTTATGGGATCTCTGGTAAATATATAAATATATGCTAAAGCCACTATTTGTTTCAATTCTTAAGGTGGCCTTTGATTTCAAAGGGCACCTACTCCATTATACATTGAAATGTAGATAATGAGCAATGTCTAGCCTTTGAGCCATCAGCTGCCACCTAGGTAAGTGTCTAAAAGACGACTTCCTCTTCAGCTTTCTGTTCTGCAAATGTACTTTGGCTTTAAAGGTCAAGAATGAGACAGTAGGGATTCCTTGATTGCATTATACTGATTTCCCAAATATGAATCACTTTCTTCTCCAGGGCAGTACAAGGAGAGCTTCTAAAATAAAATTTCCTGAAATTACTTTTGGCATTATTTTATCCTATTGGATATTAGGAAGAAATTCTCATGCAAGGTGCATCAGAAAAAGAATCCTTCAATTTTGCCACAGAACAAAGGAATCTTAATTTTTAAATTTTAAAGGAAGAACCCCTTTTTTCTTACATCTCGATTACACACCCAGAAGAAAAAATGAAATCAGAGAAACTATACAATTTCACCATTCCACTAAAAGGAAAAATGTTATACTGAGGATCCATCTTTACTTAAGATAATATCACATCCTCACCTACTAAGAATTTGAAAAAATTATTTTAAGAAAGACAAGATGAACACATAGCTAGATATATAAATACATATATAAATACAAATTGATGCTAACTTGTTTGCACATAAATACACTCAAATGAAAGATTGAATTAGCAAATTGGTGTCATTTCATAGGTATTGCTTTTTTTGTGTTTGGCATTATTTTTTTAATAAACATAATCAGTAAAAAGGTAAAAAGAGATAGAGATGTGAAAAGACAAATCTGGCAAAAGCTGGGGCTTGACAGACTAGGGTTCAGAGATAGTCTGCC
Organism: Monodelphis domestica; assembly: GCF_027887165.1. Classification (NCBI taxonomy): domain Eukaryota; kingdom Metazoa; phylum Chordata; class Mammalia; order Didelphimorphia; family Didelphidae; genus Monodelphis; species Monodelphis domestica. Next base: position 380,410,094 of record NC_077229.1, on the reverse strand, counting down.
ACATTCCCAGCATTAAGAAAAGAAGATGTCTCATAATATGATAAGGTGGCTGGGATCTGCTCCAGGCCTGGTGGATGCTATTCTGCACAATGGGACACCAATCATCTTCTGAAAGTCAGGGATGTAACCCTATTCCAATCTACTTTCAGTTGCTTTGGAGTCACAGTCTACAGATTCTTCCTTTCACTAGTCATTTCACAAATTTATTTAAAGACCTCCTATGCCAGCCCTAGTCTTTTGACCTCTATATTGATTCCCTTGTAGTTTCAAGGGATTCCACTGGCAAATAAGATGACTAGAGCAGGTAGGATGTCAAAAAATCTAAAATGTTCTTTGAGACAGTGGTGATGTCCTCTCCAGCTCTGATTCAAGAATCAGGCCAACTTCAGCATTCAGTTCTTCTAAAGTTCCACCTGTGTCCTGGCTTTCCCCAAATGACTGCACTCTTGAAGCACAATAAGTGGTTCATATCTACACTTCTGAGGGAAAGCTGGTGTCCTTGAGCTACAACTGAAGGTCCATCTGGTGTCTCTGCAAGTAACTGTTTTGGTGCTCCCTGAAACTTTCTTTTATCAACTGAAAAACTTGCACTTGAGTCATAGGTCAGGTCAATATCAGTGGTCCTTCTGTCCACCCTGTGAGCAGCAAGCTCCCACTTCTGCATCAGTAGTCAGATTCTGTGTTCTTTGAACTCCAAATGGACTTTAACCTTGTTAACATGGCCATTTTTTTAATTTTGGAAAATTTTATTTAATTAGTTAATTTAGAATATTTTCCATTGTTACAAGATTCATGTTCTTTCCCTCCTATCCTCCTAACCCCCCTCCCATAGCCAAGATACAATTCCACTGGGTTTTACATGTGTCATTGATCAATATCTATTTCCACATTCTTGATAATTGCATGAGAGTGATCATTTTGAGTCTACATCCCCAATCACATCCCCATTGACCCATGTGATCAAGGAGTTATTTTTCTTCTGTGTTTCTACTCCCACAGTTTTTCTTCTAGGCATAAGTCTCTCAGAATTTTTCTGGACCATTGCATTGCTACTAAAAGAGAAATCCATTACATTCGATTATACCTCTGTGTATCAGGCTCTGTGGACAACATTCTCCTGGTTTTGCTCCTTTCACTCTGCATCAATTCCTAGATGTTGTTCCAGTTCACATGGAATTCCTCCAGTTCATTATTCCTTTGAGCACAATAGTATTCTATCACCAACATATACCACAATTTGTTCAGCCATTCCCCAATTGAAGGGCATCCTCTCATTTTCCAATTTTTTGCCACCACAAAGAGTGCAGCTATGAATATTCTTTTTTTTTGGAGTTTTCTTTTTTTTTAAATATATTTTATTTGATCATTTCCAAGCATTATTCGTTAAAGATCATTTTCTTTTCCTCCCCCCCCCACCCCCCATAGCTGACGCGTAAGTCCACTGGGCATTGGATGTTTTCTTGATTTGAACCCATTGCTTTGTTGATAGTATTTGCACTAGAGTGTTCATTTAGAGTCTGTCCTCTGTCATGTCCCCTCAACCTCTGTATTCAGGCAGTTGCTTTTCCTCGGTGTTTCCACTCCCATAGTTTATCCTTTGCTTATGAATGGTGTTTTTTTTTCCTGGATCCCTGCAAGTTGTTCAGGGACATTACACCGCCACTAATGGAGAAGTCCATTACGTTCGATTATACCACAGTGTATTAGTCTCTGTGTACAATGTTCTCCTGGTTCTGCTCCTCTCGCTCTGCATCACTTCCTGGAGGTTGTTCCAGTCTCCATGGAACTTCTCCACTTTATTATTCCTTTTAGCACAATAGTACTCCATCACCAACATATACCACAGTTTGTTCAGCCATTCCCCAATTGATGGGCATCCCCTCGTTTTCCAGTTTTTGGCCACCACAAAGAGTGCAGCTATGAATATTTTTGTACAAGTCTTTTTGTCCATTATCTCTTTGGGGTACAGACCCAGCAGTGCTATGGCTGGGTCAAAGGGTAGATATTCTTTTGTCGCCCTTTGGGCATAGTTCCAAATTGCCCTCCAGAATGGTTGGATCAGTTCACAACTCCACCAGCAATGAATTAATGTCCCTACTTTGCCACATCCCCTCCAGCATTCATTACTTTCCTTTGCTGTAATGTTAGCCAATCTGCTAGGTGTGAGGTGATACCTCAGAGTTGTTTTGATTTGCATCTCTCTGATTATAAGAGATTTAGAACACTTCTTCATGTGCTTGTTAATAGTTTTGATTTCTTTATCTGAGAACTGCCTATCCATGTCCCTTGCCCATTTATCAATTGGAGAGTGGCTTGATTTTTTGTACAATTGATTTAGCTCATTATAAATATGAGTAATTAAACCTTTGTCAGAGGTTTCTATGAAGATTTTTTCCCAATTTGTTGTTTCCCTTCTGATTTTAGTTACATTGGTTTTGTTTGTACAAAAGCTTTTTAGTTTGATGTAGTCAAAATTATTTATTTTACATTTTGTGATTCTTTCTATATCTTGCTTGGTTTTAAAGCCTTTCCCCTCCCAAAGGTCTGACATGTATACTATTCTGTGTTTACCCAATTTACTTATGGTTTCCTTCTTTATGTTTAAGTCACTCACCCATTTTGAATTTATCTTGGTGTAGGGTGTGAGGTGTTGATCTATTCCTAGTCTCTCCCACACTGTCTTCCAATTTTCCCAGCAGTTTTTATCGAATAGTGGATTTTTGTCCCAAAAGCTGGGATCTTTGGGTTTATCGTATACTGTCTTGCTGAGGTCGCTTTCCCCCAGTCTATTCCACTGATCTTCCTTTCTGTTTCTTAGCCAGTACCAAATTGTTTTGATGACTGCTGCTTTGTAATATAGTTTTAGGCCAGGGACTGCAAGGCCCCCATCGTATGTGTTTTTTTTTCATTATTTCCCTGGATATCCTTGATCTTTTGTTCTTCCAAATGAACTTTGTTATGTTTTTTTCTAAATCAGTGAAGAAGTCTTTTGGTAGTTCAATGGGTATGGCACTAAATAGGTAAATAAGTTTGGGTAGGATGGTCATTTTTATTATATTGGCTCGTCCTATCCATGAGCAGTTAATGTTTTTCCATTTGTTCAGGTCTAGTTTTAGTTGTGTGGCGAGTGTTTTGTAGTTGTGTTCATATAGTTCCTGTGTTTGTCTTGGGAGATAGATTCCTAGGTATTTTATTTTGTCTAAGGTGATTTTGAATGGGATTTCTCTTTCTAGTTCTTGCTGCTGAGCTGTGTTGGAGATATATAGAAAAGCTGATGATTTATGTGGGTTTATTTTGTATCCTGCAACTTTGCTAAAGTTATTGATTATTTCAATTAGCTTTTTGGTTGAATCTCTAGGATTCTTTAAGTAGACCATCATGTCATCTGCAAAGAGTGATAATTTGGTCTCCTCCTTGCCTATTTTGATGCCTTCAATTTCTTTATCTTCTCTAATTGCTACTGCTAGTGTTTCTAGTACAATGTCAAATAGTAGGGGTGATAATGGGCATCCTTGTTTCACTCCTGATCTTATTGGGAATGCATCTAGTTTATCCCCATTGCAGATGATATTAGCTGTTGGTTTTAGATATATACTGTTTATTATTTTTAGGAATGACCCTTCTATTCCTATGCTTTCTAGTGTTTTTAATAGGAATGGGTGTTGTATTTTATCAAAGGCTTTTTCTGCATCTATTGAGATAATCATGTGGTTCTTGCTAGTTTGCTTGTTGATGTGGTCAATTATGTGGATGGTTTTCCTAATGTTGAACCAGCCCTGCATCCCTGGTATGAATCCTACTTGATCATGGTGAATGATCCTTCTGATCACTTGCTGGAGTCTTTTTGCTAGTATCCGATTTAAGATTTTTGCATCTATATTCATTAGGGAGATTGGCCTATAGTTTTCTTTCTCTGTTTTTGACCTGCCTGGTTTTGGAATCAGTACCATGTTTGTGTCGTAAAAGGAGTTTGGTAGAACTCCCTCTTTGCTTATTATGTCAAATAGTTTGTATAGTATTGGGGTTAACTGTTCTCTGAATGTTTGATAGAATTCACAGGTGAATCCATCAGGCCCTGGGGATTTTTTCTTAGGAAGTTCTTTGATGGCTTGATGGATTTCAATTTCTGATATGGGATTATTTAAGAATTCTATTTCCTCTTCTGTTAGTCTAGGCAGTTTGTATTTTTGTATGTATTCATCCATTTCTCCTAAATTGGTGTATTTGTTGCCATATAATTGGGCAAAGTAATTTCTAATGATTGCCTTAATTTCCTCCTCATTGGAGGTGCTGTCCCCCTTTTCATCTTTAATGCTGTGAATTTGCTTTTCTTCCTTCCTTTTTTTAATTAGATTGACCAGTACTTTGTCTATTTTGTTTGTTTTTTCAAAGTACCAGCTTCTTGTCTTATTTATTAAATCAATAGTTCTATCACTTTCGATTTTATTAATTTCTCCCTTAATTTTTAGGATTTCTAATTTGGTTTTCTGCTGGGGGTTTTTAATTTGATCGCTTTCGAGTTTTTTCAATTGCATTTCCAATTGATTGATCTCTGCTCTCCCTTGTTTGTTAATATAAGCTTTCAGGGATATGAATTTGCCTCTGATTACCGCTTTGGCTGCATCCCAAAAGGTTTGAAAGGATGTTTCGCCATTGTCATTTTCCTTGATGAAATTATTAATTGTTTCTATGATTTCTTCTTTAACTAAACGGTTTTGGAGTATCATATTGTTTAATTTCCAATTGGTTTTAGATTTGGTTTTCCATGTACCATTACTAATCATTATTTTTATTGCCTTGTGATCTGAGAAGGCTGAATTCATTATTTCTGCTTTTTTGCATTTGTGTGCTATGTTTCTGTAAGCTAATGTATGGTCAATTTTTGTGAATGTGCCATGTGGTGCTGAGAAGAAGGTGTATTCCTTTTTATCCCTATTTATTTTTCTCCATATGTCTATTAATTCTAATTTTTCTAAGATTTCATTCACTTCTTTTACCTCTTTCTTATTTATTTTTTGATTTGATTTATCTAAATTTGATAATGGTTGGTTTAAGTCTCCCACTAGTATGGTTTTATTGTCTATTTCTTCCTTCAATCCGCCTAGTTTCTCCATTAGAAATTTGGGTGCTATATTATTTGGTGCATACATGTTGATTAATGATATTTCCTCGTTGTCTAGAGTCCCTTTTAACAAAATATAATTACCTTCCCTATCCCTTTTGATCAGGTCTATTTTTGCATTGGCTTTATCAGATATCATGATTACCACTCCTGCCTTCTTTCTATCAGTTGAGGCCCAGAAGGTCTTACTCCATCCTTTAATTCTGACCTTGTGGGTGTCAACCCGCCTCATGTGTGTTTCTTGAAGACAACATATGGTAGGGTTTTGGATTCTAATCCATTCTGCTATTCGTCTACGTTTTATGGGTGAGTTCATCCCATTCACGTTCAAAGTTATGATTGTCATTTGTGGACTCCCTGGCATTTTGATTGCCTTCCCTAATTCTAACCTTTTCTTCTTCGGCTCTACCTTTTAGTCCAGTGATTTACTTTGAATCAGTGCCCCTTGTCCCCTCCCTTGATGTTTCCCTTTTTAGTCCCTCCCTTTTTCTTCCCTCCCCCTCCCCCCTCTCTTTCCCTCCCTTTTTGTTCTCCCTCTCCCCTTCCCCCCCCTTGGTTTTCCCTTCTCCTTACCCTTGTTGGGTAAGATAGAATTCAAGATCCCAATGGATCTGGATGTTTTTCCCTCTCAGAGTTGATTTCCCTGAGATTGAGGTTTAAGTAAACCCCCCCCCCTCTCTTCCTCTCCTTCTTATAGGAGTTTTCTTCCCCTCCCTTTCCCATGTGAATCTTTGTGTGAGAACCATTATTCTATTTGGTCTTTCTTTACCCCCTATTTATACATTACATTTTCCCCATATGTTAGTATACATAGATTGATATAAATGTAGTCCTTATAGAAGAGAGTTTGAGTAAAAGAAGAAGATAACATTTTTCCCCTTTCCTTAATATTTACCTTTTCAGGTATTCCTTACTCTTTGATTTTCGGTATCAAACTTTCCACAGAGCTCTGGTCTTTTCTTTGCAAAAAGTTGGAATTCTTCTATTTTGTTGAATGCCCATACTTTCCCTTGGAAGTATATAGTCAGTTTTGCTGGGTAGCTGATTCTTGGTTGGAGACCCAGCTCTCTTGCCTTTCTGCAGATCATGTTCCATGCCTTACGATCATTCAGAGTAGAACTTGCAAGGTCTTGTGTGACCCTGATTGGTATTCCTTTATATCTAAATTGTCTTTTTCTGGCTTCCTGTAGGATTTTTTTCTTTTGTTTGATAGCTTTGGAATTTGGCAATTACATTCCTGGGAGTTGTCTTTTGGGGGTTTAGTGTAGAAGGTGTTCTGTGAGTTCTGTCAGTGGCTGTATTGCCCCCTTGTTCTAGAATCTCTGGGCAATTTTCTTTGATTATATCTTGTATCACCATGTCCAGTTTGGTGTTCATTTCTGGCTTTTCTGGGAGTCCAATTATTCTTAAATTTTCTCTTCTCCCTCTATTTTCCAGATCTATCACCTTGTCGGTGAGATATTTTATGTTCTCTTCTAATTTCTTGGTGTTTTGGCTTTGCTTTATTAGTTGTTGCTTTAAAGCCTGGTTTTCTTTTACAGTTTGGTCAAACTGGTTTTGTAGATGCATGAATTTCTTTTGCATTATTTCCCACTTTTCCTCCCAGAGGGCTTCCATCTTTTTGGTCATTTCTGATTCAAATTCTTCATGGGTTTGTGGAGAGTTTCTATTTCCTTTGGAAGATTTTGGAGAATTTTCTTGTATATCTTCTTCTATCTGCTCTGTATTTTGTATTTTGGCTCCATAGAATGTGTCCAAAGTCGCCCCTTTCTTCTTATTTTTCTTGGTATTTTGGGGCTTCTGTGCTTCTGTGGAGTTTGTCATCTCTGAATGTGGAGGATTAGCTTTTCTTATCTCTGTCTGGTGATCAGAGGCTTTAGTCCTGGGCAGATGTTGGTTCTACGAGCTTTCCCTGGGTTAAACTGAATATGCCTCACTGGAACTGGAATGGAAGGGTCGGACCACGAGGCCACACTCTCCCCCCCGGCTCGCTTTCCGGAAGTTGCCTTCAGAATAGCTGGCCGTGAGGCTGTTTCGTCGGCCTGCGGGGGGGATGGGCTGCAGCTTTCCCAAGCTCCGAGGGCAAGGACTTTCACTGAGACTTGGATAGCAGGATCCAGCCCGTGAGGCTGTCTTGCCCGCCCTGAGGGTTGCTGTTGTTTAGACCAGCTCTCGGCAGCGGAAGCCCCAGGCAGTAACTTTCACTGGGACTCAGGTAGAAGGCCCTGAGGGTTGTTGTTCCGAGGACCCTGCTCTCTGAGCCAGGCCGGGCTGCGGCTTCCAGGAGCCTTGGACTCTGCGCTCCTACCCCTGAGGTCCGAGTGATCTCGGGTTCTGGCTTTTGAGGGGAGCCGTACCTTTTGAACCGGGTCCAGATCCAGGAGGAGGGTTCCCAGGGTCTGTGCTGTTGATCGTTTTGAATTTCGGCGCCTTAGGAGCTTATAGTTTGAGAAGGGTTTTCCGGAGATCTGAGCTTTAGCTTTCTCTAAGCCACCATCTTAACCGGAAGTTCCTCTATGAATATTCTTGTACAAGTCTTTTTCCTTATTATCTCTTTGGGGTACAAACCCAGCAGTGCTATGGCTGGATTAAATGGCAGGCAGTATTTTAGCGCCTTTTGGGCATAGTTCCAAATTACCTTTCAGGATGGTTAGATCAATTCACAACTCCATCAGCAATGCATTCATGCCCCAACTTTGCCACATCCCGTCTGACATTCAATTCTTTCCATTTCTGTCATGTTAGCCAATCTGCTAGATGTGAGGTGATACCTCACAGTAGTTTTGATTTGTATTTCTCTGATTGTAAGAGATATGGAACATTTTTTCATGTGGTTATTAATAGTTCTGATTTCTTTATCTGAAAATTGCCTATTCATTACCCTTTCCCATTAATCAACAGGGGAATGTCTTGAGTTGGTGTACAATTAATTTAGTTCCTTATAAATTTGAGTGATTAGACCTTTGTCAGAGGTTTTTATTATGAAGATTGTTTCCCAATTTGTCGCTTACCTTCTAATTTTGATTGCATTGGTTTTGTTTATACAAAACCTTTTTAATTTAATGTAATCAAAATTATTTATTTTGTAATTTGAAATGTTTTTCTCACTCTTGCTTAGTCTCAAAATCTTTCCTTTCCAAAAGATCTGACATGTATACTATTCTGTGTTCACCTAATTTACTTATTCTTTCTTTCTTTATGCTCAAGTCTTTAATCCATTCTAAGTTTATCTTGGTTCAGGCTGTGAGATGTTGATCTTTCCCATACCTTTTTCCAATTTCCCAGGAGTTTTTGTCAAATAGCGGATTTTTGACCCAAAAGCTGGGATCATTGGGTTTATTATAGACTCTCTTACTGAGGTCACTTGCTCCAAGTCTATTCCACTGATCTTCCCTTCTGTCTCTTAGCCAGTACCATATTGTTTTGATGACCACTGCTTTATAGTACAGTTTAAGATTGGCAACTGCTAGGCCACCTTCCATTGCATTTTTTTTTCATTATTTCCCTTGATATTCTTGATCTTTTGTTCTTCCAAATTAACCTTGTTATTGTTTTCTCTAATTCTGTAAAAAAAAAAAAAAGTTTTTTGGTAGTTTGTGGGGTATGGCTCCAAATATGCAAATTAGTTTGGGTTAGCTTGTCATTGTTATTATGTTAGCTTATCCTACCCATGAGCAATTCATATTTTTTCCAATTATGGGGTAAGCATGGCAGTGGTCTAGACACGGGACACTTCCTCTCCTCAGACCCACTGATATAGATGACCTCAAAAGATCCAAAAAATCATTTTCATAAGAATGAAGGGACTCTACAGTAGGGTGCAACATTGAAGGTAAAGGGGACTTGGGCATTTCCACACTATAAGGGAGTGAAAAAGCTCCCACCCAAACGTGAGCTAATCTACCCATCCCCACCTCACTTATGGAGCCAGAGTCAGAGTCAGCATGTGCCAGAATCAACGAGTGAGCAAGGGACACCTCTTGGTCTCAGGAGCTGATAACAACCACCAAGTACCTACCCCTGAGAGCAGTTATACCCAAAATCCTGGTGTGTGGGGGAGGGCTGAATGTGGGCACCCCTGGGAAGGTAGCACAGCTGTGGATACTGAAGAGCTTGCCTCAGGCAAAATCCTTGCTCCTTAACTCCATACACTGAGAACCTGCCCAGCTCACACAGATTTCTGACCAAAAGGGGAAGATAAATCTTCCACAGTGATGGCTAATTGTGCACAGGAGCCTGAAACTCCTTCCAAAAAAAGCAAAAAAAGGCAGAGAACTTAGAAAAATTTTATGGAAGAAAAACCTAGGCTACAGAGGATATATAGGAGTAAATTCAAACTAAAACAAAACCTTCTAAAAAGGAAATTGTCCACAACCTCTGGAAGAAATTAAATTGGAGCTTATCAAAATTATGGAAGCCTTCTGGCAAAATAAGTGGGAAATGGTTAAAAAATAAAATTTAAAAAATTATAGCACAAACCAAAAAATTATAGCAGGAAACCAAAAAATTATAGCTGAAAATCAAAAGGCTAAAAAAACATGCCTTAAGGATCAGAATTGAGCAACTTGAAACCAATGATCTTGAAAAACAGCAAGAATTAATAAAGCAAAGTCAAAAGACTGAAAAAGTAGAAGAAAACATAAAATATCTCACTGACTAGGTGACAGATCAGGAAAACAGAGGAAGGAGAGACAATTTTGAGAATCATTGGTCTACCTGAAAAGCCAGAAATAAACAGAAATCTTGATATCATACTACAAGAAATCATCCAAGAAAGCTGTCCTGATGTTCTTGAAATAGGGGGCAAAATAGACATTGAAAGAGTTCATAGAACACCCTCTATTCTAAATCCCCAAAAGACAGCTCCCAGGAATATAATTGCCAAATTCCAGAACTTTCAAGCTAAGGAGAAAATTCTACAAGAAACTAAAAAGAGACAATTCAGATATAAGGAACACCAATCAGGATCAAACAAGACCTGGCAGCTTCCACACTAAAGGACCACAAGGCCTGGAACATGATATTCAGAAAGGCAAAAGAATAGGGTCTTCAACCAAAAATCACCTAACCATCAAAACTGACTATATACGTCCATGGAAAAGTATGGGCATTCAACAAAATAGAAGATTCCCAAGTATTTGTAAAGAAAAGACCAGGACTATGTGGAAAGTTTTATATCCAAACACAAAGATCAGGAGAAACATGAAAAGGTAAATAAGAAAAAGAGGGAAAAGGAGAAAAAAAATTGTATTCAAACTCTCTTCTTTGAGGCCTACAATTAGATCAAATTATTTATATCGATATATGGGGAAAATGTTATTTGTAACTCTCAAAAACTGTATTCATTGAGACTTCCATGTAAGCATGGAAGCATTCTAGATGCAAGACACTCCCTCTCCCCAGCACCCAGTGAAATAGACTACCTCAAATGAACATTAAAAAACATCTTCAGAAGAATAGAGGGACTCAACAGTAGGGTGCAGCGTTGACATTACGTGGTCTTTGGGCATTTCTACACCATAAGAGGGAGAAAAAGCTCCCACCCAAACATGAGCTGATCTACCCTTCCCCACCCCACCTATGGACCCAGAGTCAGAGCCAGCACACACCAGAAACAGTGAGTGAACCAGGGACACTTCTTGAGTGAGCAAGGGGCACCTCTAGATCCTTGGGAGCTTACTAGGACTGCCTGGAATCTACCCCTGACATCAGTTCCACTGAAAACCTCTGTGCATGGGGGAGTGCAGACCACAGGTGCTCTAGCATACAGCAGAGACTGCAGAGATTAGAGAGCTTGCCTCAGGTAAAAGTCTTGCTCCTTAAATCCATAAACACAGAAGCTGCCCATATCACTCAGATTCCTGACTAAAAAGGGAAGTAAAAACCACCAAAAGGATGGCTAATTGTCCCAGGAACAACAAACACCCTTCAAGAAAAACAAGAAGAAGGCATTTACCCTGGAAAAATTTTACAGAGGAGAAACCCAGGGTACCGAAGAAAAAGAGAATGAAATTCAAACAAAATCAAAACCTTCAAAAATAAATGGAAATGCACAAGCTCTGAAAGGATTCAAATTGGAGCTTATCCAAAAGATGGAAGCCTTCTGGCAAGAAAAATGGGAAATATTTCAAAGAGAGAACAACGATCTGAGGGACAAGAACTCCCAATTGGAGAAACAGTTGGAAGCCACAAAAATCAGGGTAGACTCAACTGAAAAGGAAAACCAGTTTTTAAAGTCCAGAATTAGGCAACTAGAAGACAATGATCTTGCAAACCAGCAAGAATTAATAAAGCAAAGTCAAAAAACTGACAAATTAGAGGAAAACCTAAAATATTTCACTGACTAGGTGACAGAGGGAGACCAAGGGCAAGGGAGGCAAGGCAAGAGATGTAAGAGCAAGGCTCGCACATTTTCCCCAACTGTTATTGGAGGTTTTAAAAATGTGAAGTGGGAGGCATTTAATGAATACATGACATGACATAGGTTTTAACATTGGTTGAATTAGCAATCACAAAATCAAAGAGGAGGAGATTAATTCAATATGCGCTTTGTAAAGGAATGTGGTCCAACAAGGTGCGGGCTAGGACACTGTGGCCGGCAATGATCCGCCCAGGAATTCCCTTGTCCTTTGCACTTGTACTTTGGACTGTCGCTTTCCATACAATGATATCTGAGTTATCTGACCATGAGTCTAGAAAATGAATACATAGGATACAATATCAATACATCAATCATACTTCCAAGATGCCAACATGCCTGGAATGCTAAAAACATGTATGCAACAAATAGTATAGCACCCAAGTTTCTAATGGAGAAACAAGGAGAATTGAAGGAGGGAAAAGATAGTAAAACTATACTAGTGGAAGATATGAACCTACCACTATCAAATTTAGATAAATCAAATAAAAGATAAATAGGAAATAGGTAAAAGAGGTGAATTAAATCTTAGAAGAATTAAAGTTAATAGATATATGGAGAAAAATAAATAGGGAAAAAGAGGAATACATCTTCTTTTCAGCAACACATGGTACATTCACAAAGATTGACCATATACTAGGTCATAAAAACATGGCATACAAATACAGAAAAGTAGAATTAATAAATGAAACCGTTTCAGATCATGAGGCAATAAACATAATGGTCAGTAAGGGTACCTGGAGAGCCAAATCAAAAATTAATTGGAAATTCAATAATATGATTCTCCAAAATCAGTAAGAGAGCAAATCATAGAAACAATGATTTCATCGAAGAAAGTGACAATGATGAGACATCCCTTCAAACCTTATGGGATGCAGCCAAAGCAGTACTCAGGGGAAAATTTATATCCTTGAGTTCATATATTAACAAATTAGGGAGGGCAGAGGTCAATGAATTGGACATGGAAATAAAAAAAGGTGAAAGTGAACAAATTAAACCCCCCCAGAAGAAAACCAAATTAGAGATGCTAAAAATTATAGGGAGAAATTAATAAAATCAAAAGTGATAGAACTATTGAACTAATAAATAAGACTAGAAGCTGGTATTTTGTAAAAAAAACAAAAAAATAGACAAAGTACTGGTCAATCTAATTTCAAAAAGGAAAGAAGAAAAAAATAACAGTATCATAGATGAAAAGGGGGACTTCACCTCCAATGAAGAGGAAATTAAGGCAATCATTAAAAACTATTTTGCCCATTTATAGGGCAAGAAATATGCCAATTTAGGGGATATGGATGGATATTTACAAAAATATAAATTGCCTAGATTAAAAGAAGAAATAGAATTCTTAAATAATCCCATATCAGAAAAAGAAATCCAACAGTCCATCAAAGAACTCCCTAAGAAAAAATCCCCAGGGCCTGATGGATTCACAAGTGAATTCTATAAAACATTCAAAGAACAGCTAATCCCAATACTATAGAAACTATTTGACATAATATGCAAAGAGGGAATCCTACCAAAATTTTTATGACATGAATATGATACTGATTCCAAATCCAGTCAGGTCAAAAGCAGAGAAAGAGAACTACAGACCAATCTCTCTAATGAACATAGATGCAAAAATCTTAATTAGGATACAAGCAAAAAGCCTCTAGCAATTGATCAGGAGGGTTATTCATTATAAGTTAGGATTTATACCATGAATGCAAGAATGGTTCAATATTAGGATAACCATCCACATAATTGACCACATCAACACGCAAACCAACAAAAAAGATATGATTATTTCAATAGACACAGAAAAAGCTTTGAAATAATACAATATCAATTCCTATTGAAACAATAGAAAGTATAGGAATAGAAGGGTCTTATAAATAAAAAACAGTAACTATCTAAAACCATCAGCCAACATCATTTGCAATGAGGATAAACTAGAGGCATTCCCAATAAGATCAGGAGTGAAACAAGGAGGCCTATTATCACCTCTATTATTTAACATTGTAATAGAAACACTAGCAGTAGCAATTAGAGAAGAAAAAGAAATTGAAGGTATTAAAATTGGCAATAAAGAGACCAAGCTATCACTCTTTGCAGATGATATGATGGTCTACTTAAAGAATCCTAGGGAATCAACTGAATTGTTGAAATAATCAATAACTTTAGCAAAGTGGCAGGATACAAAATAAACCCACATGAGTTATCAGCATTTCTATATCTCCAACACATCACAGCAGCAAGAATTAGAAAGAGAAGTCCCTTTTAAAATCACCTTAGACAAAATAAAATACTTGGGAATCTATCTGCCAAGACAAACACAGGAACTATATGAGCACAACTACAAAACACTCTCCACCCAACTAAAACTAGATCTGAGCAATTGGAAAAACATTAACTGCTCATTGGTAGGATGAGCTAATGTAATAAAAATGACCATACTACCCAAACTTATCTATTTATTTAGTGCCATACCCATTGAACTTCCAAAAAACTTTTTTACGGAATTAGAAAAAAACCAGAACAAAGTTCATTTGGAAGAACAAAAGATCAAGGATATCCAGGGAAATAATGAAAAGAAATGCAAAAGAAGAGGGCTTTGCAATCCCAGATCTCAAACTCTAGTATAAAGCAGTGGTCATCAAAACAATTTGGTAATGGCTAAGTGACAGAAAGGAGTATCAATGGAATAGACTTGGGGTAAGTGATCTTAGCAAGAGAGTCTATGATAAGCCCAAAGATCCCAGCTTTTGTGAGAAAAATCTACTATTTGATAAAACTACTGTGAAAATTGGAAGACAATGTGCAAAAGATTCAGCTAGGATCAACGCCTCACACCCTACACCAAGATAAATTCAGAAAGAGAGAATGACTTGAACATAAAGAAGGAAACCCTAAGTAAAGTATGTGGACACCAAAAAGTATACATGTGTCAGACCTTTGGGAAGGCAAAGATTTTATAACCAAGCAAAACTTAGAAAGAGTCACAAAAATATAAAATAAATAATTTTGACTACATCAAATTAAAAAGTTTTTGTACAAACAAAACTAAATGTAACAAACTCAGAATGGAAATAACAAATTGGGAAACAATCTTCATAACAACAACCTCTGACAAAGGTCTAATTACTCCAATTTACAAAGAGCTAAATCAATTGTACAAAAAATCAAGCCATTCTCCAATTGATAAATGGACAAGGGACATGAATAGTCAATTTTCAGTTAAAGAAATCAAAACTATTAATAATTACATAGAAAAGTGTTCTAAATCTCTTATAATCAGAGAGATGCAAATCAAAACAACTCTGAGGTATCACCTCACACCTAGCAGATTGACTAACATGACAGCAAAGGAAAGTAAAGAATGCTGGAGGGGATGTGGCAAAGTCAGGTCATTAATGCATTGCTGGTGGAGTTGTGAATTGATCCAACCATTCCAGAGGACAATTTGGAACTATGCTGAAAGGGCACTAAAAGACTGTGTGCCCTTTGATCCATCCATAGCACTGCTGGGTTTGTACCCCAAAGTGATAATAAGGAAATAACTTGTACAAGAATATTCATAGTTGTGCTCTTTGTGGTGGCAAAAAATTGGAAAATGAGGGAGTTCCCTTCAATTGGGGAATGGCTGAACAAATTATGGTATATGTTGGTGATGGAATATTATTGTGCTCAAAAGGAATAATAAAGTGGAGGAATTCCATGGAGACTGAAACAACCTCCAGGAAGTGATGCAGAGCGAGAGGAGAAGAACCAGAAGAACATTGTACACAGAGACTGATACACTGTGGTACAATCGAATGTAAAGGACTTCTCCATTATTGGCAATGCAGTGATCTTGAACAACCCGGAGGTATCTACCAGAAAGAAGATTATCCAAATTTAGAGGAAAAACTGTGGGAATAGAAACACCGAAGAAATACAACTGCTTGATTGCATGGGTCCAGGGGAATATGATTGGGGATGCAGATTCTCAATGAACATTCGAGTGAAAATACCAACAAAATGGAAATGGATTCTGATCAAAGACACATGTAACACCCAATGGAATTGTGTGTCAACTATGGGAGCATAGGGGAGAGGAGGAAGGAGGGAAGAGAGGAATAGAAAATGATTTTTGTAACCAGGGAATAATGTTCGAAATTGACCAAATAAAAAAAATAAAATAAAATATGTTTCCAATTATTTAGATCTAGTTTTAATTTTGTGGAGAATGTTTTGTAGTTGTGTTCATTGAGTTCCTGTTTTTTTCTTGGCAGATAGATTCCTAAGTATTTATACTGTTTATGGTGATTTTAAAGGTAATTTCTCTTTCTAACTCTTTCTGCCTGGATGAAAAATATCATTAATTTAATATTGGTTCCAAAGTAGAGAGACTCAGTGCGATATAATTAATAGAGAGATGTCCTTTAGATCCAGAAAAAACCTGAATTATGTCCCACTTCTGACACTTCTAATTGTGTATCCATGACTGGTTATTTAACCCTTCAATTCATCTTGTGACTTTCTAAACCTAGAAGTTACAGGGGAGGTAAAAGTCTTTGTTAGGTCAAAGCTATTTGAGCATTATTCTCTAATGGGAGGAAAACTAGAGGTAGCACAAATATTTGAAAATCAGAAAATGACTAATTGAACATCTACTACATTGTTCTAAGGGAATATTTCAAATGAAATAATTTTTGAACTGTATTTTATTGAGATTGACTTCAGTTTCTATAAACAATGCTAGAACATAGATCTTTATAAATGGGTTGTATGTATGATGAAAGAGAAATTGAAAACATTTTTAAACAGCTTGAAATTCTGATTTTTTTTTCTGAAAGGCTTTTATAAATCAGTCTGGGGGATCATGTTAATAATATGTAGCACAGCTGGATTTTTATCAGGTATTTAAAAATTCAAATCTCTCATGATGTATGAAAATAGCTTAAGAAAGACTGAATGTTAGAATATTTATTATGTTAAAACAATATGCAAAAGGTTAAAGTGAAAAGAACATTTGCAGGGGTCTATTCAGGACCAAACATAGTTTAGCATGTTTATCAATTATTTTGATGGAGGCACATTTGTAGATGGCATGATACTTGAGGGAACAGCTAATAGAATCAATGATAGAATTTCAAGAATCAGTAATGATATCAGTGGGCAATTACTAGGGAAACATATTTTGGGATTAAATTCAATATTAGTAATCTTCAGGAACTACAACTGGCTTAAAAATAAGTTTTTTAAGTACAGGATTTAAAAGCTATGAATAGATAAGTTTATGCTAAAATTTACATGGGGATTTTTATGGATTATGAACTGAATTTGAATCAACAATATCATAATTATTTTCTCTCAGTAAAAAAAGCAAATTATCCTGAATGGATCTTTCATAAATTTTGTAGTACATTTAGCGCATATGTTCACAGAAGTGCGCATATGTGTGTGAATACATACATATACATATTCTTATATAGAGATAGACATTAACATAGCACTTCACAGTATTGAGAAATTTACTTTAACTTCATTATAAATATTGATTCATTCATATGCATTTTATAAATGACTTCTGTTTCTGTATCACTGATTTTGAGTCCTTACTGTCATGTTCCCGTACATATTGTTGTTGTTTATTGTTTTTATTGTGTCTATCATGATCTTTTTTGATTTTCTTCATAAAAGTGGTAGAGTAATTTTTCATTTATTTTTCTAGGTCATTTCATAAATGAGGAAAATGAGACAAATAATGTTAGTTGGCTTGTCTGGAATCCCATAAGTAGTAAATGTCTCTTCTTGACTCTAGTCCCTAAAATTTATCTACTGCCTCACCTTGTTGGCCATACTAGTAGCAACATATACATACCTGAACTGGGATTTCTAAATTTCACTAATAAAATATTTCTCTGGCCTCAATAGATGCAGAAAAAGCCTTTGATAAAATACAACATCCATTCCTATTGAAAAAACTAGAAAGTATAGGAATAGAAGGGTCTTTCCTAAAAATAATAAGCAGTATATATCTAAAGCCATCAGCCAACATCATCTGCAATGGGGATAAACTAGATGCAATCCCAATAAAATCAGGAGTCAAATAAGGATGCCCATTATCACCTCTATTATTTAACATTGTAATAGAAACACTAGCAGTAGCAATTAGAGAAGAAAAAGAAATTAAATTTCTTTTTATTATTAAATTTTAGTATTAAATATTAGTATTAAAATTGGCAATAAAGAGACCAAGCTATCACTCTTTGCAGATGATATGATGGTCTTCTTATAGAATCCTAGGGAATCAACTAAAAAGCTAGTGGAAAGAATCAACAACTTTAATAAAGCAGCAGGATACAAATTAAACCTACATAAATCATCAGCATTTCTGTATATCTCCAATTCATCGCAGCAGCAGGAATTAGAAAGAGAAATCCCATTCAAAATCACCTTAGACAATATAAATTAATTAGGAATTTATCTCCCCAGTCAAACACAGGAATTATATGAACACAACTACAAAATACGCTCCACACAACTAAAGCAAATCCGAGCAATTGGAAAAACATTAACTGCTCTTGAGAGGGATGAGCTAACATAATAAAAATGACCATCCTACTCAAACTTATCTATTTATTTAGTGCCATACCCATTGAACTTCCAAAAAACATTTTTACAGAATTAGAAAAAAAAACAGAACAAAGTTCATTTGGAAGAACAAAAGATCAAGGATATCCAGGGAAATAATGAAAAAAAATGCAAAGGAAGACGGCCTTGCAATCCCAGACCTCAAATTATAGTATAAAGCAGTGGTCATCAAAACAATGTGGTACTAGCTAAGAGACAGAAAGGAGGATAAGTGGAATAGACTTGGGGTAAATGACCTCAGAAAGATAGTCTATGACAAATCTAAAGCCCCCAGGTTTGGGGTCCAAAATCCACTATTTGACAAAATTGCTGGGAAAATTGGAAGATAATGTGGGAAAGATTAGGCTTAGACCAACACCTCACACCCTACACCAAGATGAACTCAGAATGGGTGAATGACTTGAACATAAAGAAGGAAACTATAAGTAAATTGGGTAAACACAGAATAGTATACATGTCTGACCTTTGGGAAGGCAAAGATTTTAAAACCAAGCAAGACTTAGAAAGAGTCACAAAATGTAAAATAAATAATTTTGACTACATCAAATTAAAAAATTTTTGTACAAGCAAAACCAATGTAACCAAAATCAGAAGGGAAATAACAAACTGGGAAACAACCCTCATAACAAAAATCTCTAACAAAAGTCTAATTACTCAAATTTATAAAGAGCTAAATCAATTGTACAAAAAATCAAGCCATTCTCCAATTAATAAATGGACAAGGGACATGAATAGTCAATTTTCAATTAAAGAAATCAAAACTATTAATAATTACATGGAAAAGAGTTCTAAATCTCTTATAATCAGAGAGATGCAAATCAAAACAACTCTGAGGTATCACCTTACACCTAGCAGATTGACTAACATGACAGCAAAGGAAAGTAAAGAATGCTGGAGGGGATGTGGCAAAGTAGGGACATTAATTCATTGCTGGTAGAATTGTGAATTGATCCAATAAATCTGGAGGGCAATTTGGAACTATGCTGAAAGGGCACTAAAAGACTGTGTGCCCTTTGATCCATCCATAGCACTGCTGGGTTTGTACCCCAAAGAGATAATAAGGAAAATGACTTGTACAAGAATATTCATTGCTGAGCTCTTTGTAGTGGCAAAAAATTGGAAAATGTGGGGATGCCCTTCAATTGGGGAATTGCTGAACAAATTGTGGTATATGTTGGTGATGGAATACTATTGTGCTAAAAGGAATAATAAACTGGAGGAATTCCATGGGAATTGGCCCAACCTGCAGGAAGTGATGCAGTGAGAGTAGCAGAACTAGGAGAACATTGTACACAGAGACTGATACACTGTGGTACAATCGAAGGTAATGGACTCCTCCATTGGTGGTAATGCATTGATCCTGAACAACCCAGTGGAGTACAGGAGAAAAAAACATTATTCACATTCAGAGGAAAAAGTGTGGGAGTAAAAACACTAAAGAAAAACAACTGCTTAATGACATGGGTCGAAGGGGATATGAATGGGGAAATAAACTCCAAATGGACATCCTATTGCAAATGCCAACAACATGGAAAGAGGCTCTGATCAAGAACACATGAAATACCCAGTCAAACTCCGTGTCAGCTATGGGAGTAGTGGGGTAAGGGGAGGTAGGAAAAGAAAATGATTTTTGTAACCAATGAACAATGTTTGAAACTAAAAATAAAAATTAAAAAATATATTTCTATGGTGTAGAAATGCAGTTCACTTTTGTATATTTTTGAGAGGTAGTATTAATAGACAATATCTCTATATGGAGGACATAATATTGGATACAAGTTTTTCCATAGATTTTTATTTATGATACAGTGCAAATCATTTCATCACTCTAAGCTTCAATTTTCTTGTATAAACATAAAGATAATTACAGTTATAATACTTAGTCCAGTGTGTCACTTGGTCCTTATAATGCACTTTTGTAGAAAAATAAAATATAAAAGTGCTATAAATAGGTCACTAGTTATTCTGTTGGCAATCAACTGAGATGGAATTTAATAGATGCATCTTCTGTACTAAGCACCATGGTAGTCTCCAGGGATACAAAGGCAAAAATGATGTTGTCCAAGACCTCAAGTCCTTGTCATTCCTTTGGGGGTGATAACAAAAGGTTCATAAATCAATGAAACAATGTCGGTGTGGGTGTTATACTTGTAAATATTAAGTGTTTGTAATGTGTGAATGAAAACACTAACAATAGAGAATATTGAAAATTATTTCCTTTAGTATGCTATGACACAGCTCTCAGATGTTTTCAGAAGTTGGTCTTCAAGAGTTTCAAATTGAATTGTTTGATGGAAAGGAATGAATAAGTAATTTCCATCTGTGAACCTCTAGATCTCTCTGTTGATGAGTATTTTCAGGCCTCACTATAAATTCAAAAGATTGATTGATTAGATATTCAAGAGTCATTTATTCATCCACCTGCTTCATTTTATATATTTTACCAGAGCTGTAATTAGTAATTTTATTGTCTGGGGCAAGCAGCAAAATTGCACCTGTTTAAGTGGTTAAGCATATATACTTCTATCAGGTGTGTATTTATTTAGTGATGTAAAAATCTAAAGAAAATAGTAAGTTAGCAAATAAATAAATATAAATCCTGTTGATTAGGATTCATTTTGGTAATTGCTATGCAGTTGAGGGATTTCAGAGAATAATTTTGTTGCAATTTAAATATTTTTTACTCTTGCATAATACCTTAGTTTAAGATTTTGAGGAAAATTTTGGTTAAAAGATATTTTTACTGCTAGGAATCAAGGATTTAGACTTGGAAGGGACCTAAGAATTCATATAGTCTAACCCTTTCATTTTATAGGAGAGAAAAATGAAAATATAAAACAGAAATACATAATTAGTAAGTGGATTAGCCAAGATATTAATTCAAATTCTCTTTTTCCAAAGCCAGTGTTTTCCCTACTGTACCACACTTACTTGTGATCCTTTAGCTATTACATTCTATGTTAACAGATATTTAGCATTTATTTTAAAGTTAAGCAATTTTATTCTCCTATTGACTACAACTTAAATTGTTTCCTTAAAAACTAAATTATAAAATGTTATTCTCATGGATAAAAATACATTCCCCATTGTACTGTGGTGATCCATATGATGTGCCCAAATAATGGGTTGTTTTCTTCTGTATGGTGCACTCTAAGTGATTTTTAGGTTATCTGGCTGAGAGGTCAGATAATTTGAAGTGTAGTAGTAGAATTATCCTAATTCTGTTCCTTCTGAGAATTGGGAAGAAAACATTCATGAATAGTGTACCTTCTTGTCAGAATCCCTGCTTAAATTACATAGTAGAAATTTTAGCGTAAGCTTCTTAGACAGATAAAGAAATATTTTTCCATAGTTTTAAAATGGGATAATCTATAGGTGAACCACAAAGAGGTTAGTTCTAAATATGTAAAAAAGTCTTGGCTCGATAGCCTTTAGTGAGTCTGTATTTTTTAATGTATTATATTATTTTTCTCAGTAACATAATTTTTTCTTTGTATCTTATTTGCATCTTAAGATTCCATATCAGTAAAATGAGAAGGTAGGGTGATGTCTAAGATCCCTTCCTTCTCTGAATCTGTGACTAATATTATTATTTAAAATAAATTGAATGCATAGAAACTTTTATTTTTAATAATCCCTTACCTTTCATCTTGGAATCAAATCAATACTGTGTATTGATTCCAAGGCAGAAAAGTGATAAGGGCTAGGCAATGGGGGTTAAGTGACTTGCCCAGGGTCACACAGTTGGAAAGCATAGAAACTTTTTGAAAGGTGATATATCTATTGAAAAAAAATAGCCCATAAATAAACTTTGCACTTAAGATACCAATTAAAAAGAGTATCATACTGTTCATTCAGATTTCTTTTTGTAGAAATCTGACTTGAGTTGATTAAAACCTGGAAAAGTGATACTTTGTAATTTGAGGATCTAATCAAAGGAATTAAAATTCAGAAAGTTTTGTTTACTTTGAAACATTTTAATGATATCACTAAAGAAAATCAAAAAGTACGGTCAGCTCTTTCTCAAGTCAAAAAACAAGAACCACAAAAACAAATCAAAAGAGGAAGATGAAAAATAGAGGTTTGAAGTTGAAGGAAGATAACATGAGGTGGGTGTAAGGGTGAAAAAGAGGGAGGTAATAAAATAAATAAACTAGCCCAAAAAATATCCCCTAAAATTATTCCATCTATTTGAATTTTGCCTATTTAAAGATATAATTATGTAAAATATGAAGATTGTTTCCATCCAATTAAAATATGTAGTTCATATTTCAATAATGTATTTTCTTCAGAGACTCTGTTTATACTAATCAGGACCTACCTATAAACAATGGCTTATCTGTATGAATTTTGCATTCAGTTTTAGTTTATTCCTTATATAACTGGTATCTCCTTTGCTATCAGTGTCTTATTATTTCGTCTGCATTTTATTCAATTTACCAGTCTTACCAATTATGTTCAAATACTGTTTGAAAGTTTTGATTATAGCACTGTCTCACCTAAATGGATTGCTTTTCCTAATCTTTAAAGATTGTACCAACCCTTCATAGGATATTGCTCTTCAGATGTAGGCCCTGGCCTTTCTTGTTTATATTTTGACAATTTGCCCATTCATCTCTAGAAGATGATACCTTGCTTGGTGGCAAGTCTGAGCCTAATACTTTGTTACTTATTAATATGTTACCAATTAAATGAGGATAAAAACAACAATAATAAGAGTAATAAAAACTAAAAATAATAATAAATAATAAAAATATTTCTCCTTAATATTCAGAAACATGCTCTTACTATGTTGAATAAAAAGAAAAGAAAAAAACAATGTCCATATTTCTCACTTTTATTTGTAAACCATCCTATTGTCACCAGTCATATATGTGTGCATATATATAAATATATATATACAAACATGTGTGCATACATAAGTATATGTATATCTCTCTTCATATATGTGTCAATCACTAACTCAAATGAGCATCATATGAATTATTCTATATGGTTTTAAATTTTAAAGTATTCTAAAGGATTATTTAGATGTAAAATAACATAGATATCAAATCATACTATTAAACTAAAGAATTGAGATAAAAAAGAAAAAAAACACTTTCCATTATAGTTATATCTCACTAATTATGTCTACTTACTTTTCTATAATTACATATCAAGTTCTAGGACCATATTTTGTTGGGACATTCTAAATAAAAGCATTAAAAGGAAATAGGAAAGTTTTATACTTACTATTATACAATAGACTGATGATTTTCACAAATATTCAATTGATTATTTGATTTATACAAAACTTGTCATTAAATTAATTATAAAATTACAATGATAATTATTTTTCTATCTAAATTTTGCAAATCACCACCTCCATGACTTTCTTCAAGCAAAATTTCTCCCATTAAAAAAATAAAATTACATAACTTTGAAAAATATAAAAAATATAAAAAATAGTTCAATTACCCTTTATTTATGAATAAAAGATAAGATAGAATGCAGGAAAAATTCTCACCAAACATTTTTTTCTTTGTCATGGAAGAGATCCAAAGCATAATCCAATGAAAAATAGATTCCTTTACATCATTAGACACTCCAGATGAGTGGTCCTTTTTGTTTTCTTAAAAATATTTTAGAATTGATACCTCAACAGAATTGTTTTTTCATAATCTTACATACTTTATTTTGTGTTAATGAAAATAATTATTTACAAAAAGGATACTTGAATTAAAAAAAATTAAAAACTCATAGTCTAAATCTTATCTTTCAAAGATGATGTTGTACCAAACCTTGAAATATTGTAGAGGCTCCAAAACTACTCAAAGAGTTTGGCCTAAAGATCCCCACTCAACATAAATTGTTCTATTAAGGCAAATGGATATTGCCTGTTTGCTCTGACTGAATAACAGTGGAACAAAGAGACTATGAATGAACATAGAACTTTCACCTATAAATCTTATATATCAATGAATGTATCCTGTAACAGTGCAAAGGAACAATGAGTTTTACACAGAGAGAAAGAAGAGCAGAACAAACTGGTTTTCTTTTAGGAATTTCAAAATAATTTTAGTGATCCAAACTTCACCAAGGAAAAAGTATCTAACTTTAAAAATATTGATATTCTTCTCTTGTTTTGTCAATTTTCCTTTGATTTCTCTCACAATCCTTGATATTTAGCTCAGCAAAATACATTTCAGGGGCAACTACTTCCATTTAAAATATGTATTTTCCCTTCCTTATGAGAATGTAATGCCTTCTCTATCTATACAAACATATATATAGCAGTTCTATTCTTTAAAAAAAGGATTTGGAAAGTGAGAGGTTCTTATTAGTTGGATATATGGATAAATTATGCAAAGGAATGTAATGAGATATTATTATGCTTTAAAAAAGATTAAAGAGACAAGTTAAAAGAAATCTAGGGATACCTGTGTGAATTGTTGTGAAGTGAGTAGAATCAATACAATTTATAAAATAATTACAGAATTTTAAATAAAAACAATTTTAATAGTCCTACTGAGTCTATACAATGCAATAATCAATTTGAATTCTGTATTACAGGGGTTGTTTTATTTGTATTAGAGGGGTTAAGACTTTCAATATAGAAAGGAGGTAAAGAATGGAGACCCCTTTCTCAAAGCAGGGTTCAGGGGAGACAGCTGATGTTTAATGTTGGCTCAGAGAAAGGAGAGGGGATTTGAAGATTTTCCCACTTTTGCCTTCCCTCCTTAACTAAGGCTGCTCTCCCAGATTCTCTCTTGTCCTTCTTGTTCCCCCTCTTCTACTCGAGTCAAAGGATCTCCCCTTGATCTGTTCACTCACACACAGTTTGGGGAAAAGATAACTATTTTAATGTCAACTCAATCAAGGTAATACAAAGGAATAACTAGCAGGGAAAGAATGGGAGAGGAAAGGGGGTAAAAGAGGTTCCTGTCTCTATCTAAAACCCTTTTCCCTCTCTCCTCAAATTTGGGGGGAATGCAGGGCTTGGCAGCCTGAGACCCCTGAGAGAAAGTCATGTTGACTCACCCAGTTTGGCCCCTTGGCCACAGTTCAGACTCAGGGCAACAGGAGCTGAAATAAAGTTGGACAGAGATTTAAAGTGTCTTTCTCAGGTTTCCTCTTCAATAGTCTTTTCAATTGGGAAATGTTTGGGGGAAAGATTCCCCGTCACAAGTTGAAAAAGTGGGTAACACTCAGGAGAAAGTATTTTTCCACTTTCTCTCTCCAGCTTCTCAAGACTGAGAGACCAACTCTTTTACCAGCCAGAGTCTTCTCCTCCTCCAGCTTCCAAACTCCTGGGACTCCTCCCCAGTCAGGATGATCAGTTCCACACACCCTTCAGCCTGGTACTTTTCTTATGTGCCAGCCTCTGTCACAATTCCAAATGATGAAGTATTCCATTCACTTCCTGACAGAGAGGTGATAGATTTAAAATGTAGAAAAATACATATATTTTTTTCATAATTGCTTCCTTATGTCCTTCTTAGGTACCCTAACACTCCAGTGCTATGAGAGTTCCCAGATCATCATTTTGTTGCCTCAATTAAAAACCCATTTATTATTAATATTTTAGTAGTTCTTTTCAATTCAGCTTGACAGAACACTGAAAAAAAAGGAAATGCCATAGTTCTTATACTTAGGGTTTTTCAAATATGTTTATTTTTAGACATCATTGTGGTTTAAATATTCTATTAATTCTCATTTCATTCTCCATGAGTTTATAAAAGTCCTCAAAACTGTTTATTTTTGTAGTATTGATTTTATAGCATAAATTGCTCTTCTGACTCTGTGGATCATATAACTCTTGCCATGTCTCTTTGAAATCATATATTTGCTTATTTATTTCAACAAAATAGTATTTCATCATGTTCATATATCTTAACCTGCTCAGTCAATCCTCAATTGATGGAAGTCTTGTGATTTTACATTTTTTGGTTTCTAACACAAAAAGCTGCTATAAATACTTTTATGAAAATGCTATCCATAACAGATTTTGTGAATTTAGAATTCAGAATGAGGCTTGTGTTTGTATAGATTTATTGAGAGAATTTATTTTGTTTTACTATGCATATTCATTACAATATTTTCCATTATCCCCACCTTTGATGGCATAGGGGATGGGAAAAATACATATTTCTTAATTAAAAAAATAAAGTTGAATGATATAGATGTAACATATAGAATGCACTTTCAGATGAGATCACCTCTTGGTTAGTTTATTTTAATATTTTATTTTGTTACAAGTAATGTCACATGAATTGGGAAAATGTATATATATATATATTTAATGTTAAAACAAAGCACATCAATAAAACAAACAATAAAAATACCATACTTTTTGTAATTTATGAAATTCTTATATTTTGGCTGTCTGCAATATGTCTCCACTCAACTCCACCATACATACGAATGGTATCACTTGATTTAATGAATAATTTTAAATTTTCTTCCTTCATAATCCAAGGCTCTGAAATCCTCTGAAAATTTTTGTTCTTTCAATTCTTTCTGTATTACTTTTCTGAAATATATTCTTATACCTCACTATTATACTGTGTTGCTTCTTTGGCCCTTATGACTGTTACTCTTTTAATGGTATATATTCCCTACCCTGATGGTTTTGACCAATTACCTTGACTTATTTGACTGAAGAAACCCTATGCCAGCTTTTGTGAAATATTGGCACATGTGCCCAGCTAGCATAGGGGAAGCTGCTCTGTTCCCCCTCTTCCCAGGGCCTGAGGAAAATTTTTGCATGTCCCACCCCTCTGTCAAGCAGCTCAAAGCAAGCACTTCCTCCCTCTACTCTCTGGGGTAATATGGGAGGGAGGTTCATGGGCAGCTTGAAGTTGCAGTTTGGGCACACAAACTTGAAAACCTTTGCCACTTCTGCCCTTTGCAGTTAAGTTTCTTTGAATAGCTTATTCTTTTCCTACTATCATTGGACATGCCTAACCAGATCTCAAACATCTACCTACATCTTCATTTACATTCTTTAGCAGTACAAGCTACTAAATATTCCTTGAAAAAAGTAATGAAATAAGGGCTATTTAATTTTAATAATACCTTAATTACTATACAACTATTCTTTTAGTTATCCTTAATTATTCCTACCATTATCTAAATAATTATGTCAAACAATGCTCTTTTTCCCCAGACATCTTGAAAATCAAATATTCAAATTCTCATATTTCTTCTGGGATCAGGACCTTCCTTCTTAAAGAGGAAATATAAGTCTTTTTCTTCTTCCTCTTCCTCTTCCTCTTCTTCTTTCTTCTTCTCCTTCTTTCTTCTTCTTTCTTCTTCTTCCCTACCCTATACGTGAAAATGCTACTTAATCTGCCCTCCACCATTCTGTCTCCTTTCCCTCTCATCTCTGAAACAGTGGTGGACCTTCCATCATTTGTAATAGCTGGCAGTTCCATTCATTTTTCTAGATTCCATCCATTATGATTGCTTTCATTCTATATAATCCATTCCCCTCCCCTCCATCCCATCCTTTCACTACATTTGAGGAATTCACCTCCTCATTTTTTATTCAGCTGTTTTCTTGGACTTCCTAGTCTTTAGAATATTATCAACCTTTATGATTAAAACAACTATTAATTTTACTCCTCTTGACTTTTGGATCACAGGACCCCTGGATCTTGCTGACTGAGAAGGATGGAAAGTCAACATTGGAGAATTCCTCTGAG
Source organism: Monodelphis domestica (assembly GCF_027887165.1). Classification (NCBI taxonomy): domain Eukaryota; kingdom Metazoa; phylum Chordata; class Mammalia; order Didelphimorphia; family Didelphidae; genus Monodelphis; species Monodelphis domestica. The sequence goes on along the minus strand of NC_077229.1, from coordinate 380,382,244 downwards.
ATCTACCACTATTTAATTCACCTTATCATTGTAACGAACACTTAAATTCATGATTCTGAGTTCTTTGGGATCAAAAACTATCATATGTATTTCTTTTTATCTCTTGTGATTACCCTATCACATGATATTCACTTAAATTTTTTCATAAACAATTGCTTGATGCTCTCTATGTCTATGTTCCTTCAATAAAAATATGTCCTTTTTTGCCACTAATACATACATATATATATATATATATATATGCCTTTCCTAACCTCTACAAAAAATCATCATTATTATTGTCCTCCTCATCCTTCTCCTCTTCCTCTTCATCTTTATTTTACCCTTCTTTTCCCTCAAATCATCATCTATTATTTTTCCCTTTCTTTTTCAAACTTCAAGCGTAGTCTATTGCAATTACAACCATTTAATCATTTTCTATTTATGTTTTAATTTCTTTTGAACTACATATTCAGAGATAGACTGAAAATGGCCTTTTTAAGAGTACCAATAGTCCTTTATGAAAAAAAGGAAAAAATATTATGAAACCTAATGACCTTTTGTCAAATTTTATCCTTCTTATATCTCTGTAGTCTTTGTTAGTGTTGACTGCTTCTCTCCAGGTTTTTATTATGTGGTTTAACACCATCCTATTTTAATACTTCTTATTTTGTTTTTGTTTTTTTTGATTGTCCTCTTCCTTCCATAAACAAAGTATATTTGACCTTCAAGGTTCTATCCGGAGTTATCTTCTCTCTACTTTTTCTTTCTTAGTGATAAAATTTAAAGTAGTCTTTTCCAAAACACTAACCCTATGGAAAGTGTACTTGTAGTGGGGTGCAGTGAAAAGAGTACTTATTCTGGAGTCAAAACAGTGGAATTGAATTGCTTCTCTGCCACTTTATAGATATATCAATATGGATAAATCACTTAACCTCTGCAGCCCAGTGAAATAATGTGCTTTACTAAACTATGTATGTACTTATAACACATTATAGAGGATCTAAATTTTCATTCCTATCTCTATTACTGTTTTATCTTGACCAAATCATGTATGTTGCTAGACCTCAATTTCCTCAAATTTAAATGGATTATAATGGACTAAATGAATTTTACATCTCCTATTTGCCCTAACATTCCATTACTAACTCTAGGACTCAAGCATATTCAACAGTTTTTAATTGTTGCTGTTTTAATTTTAACTAAACAGAGGTGAAATGGGAAGAGTTTCTGCTTCTTGAATTTGTTTATCTATTTGTTTGTTTGTTTATTTTTCCAACCTAAGACATATGCCATTTATTTTTGTTTCTTCCTTTTCATCTCCAGAATACTAACAATAACAACAAAGGATGCTCCTTCTTACCAACCACATCCTGTAGCAAAACTTGGCAAATATTTCTCTCTCTATTTGTAGACTCTCCTTACTGTGAGCTTGAGAATTGTTGGGTCCACAAGAACATGCTGCAGCTACCTGTATTTAAACTTTTTCACATTACTATGTAAAAATGCCATAACAAAAGGGGATACTTCCCCACCCCACCTCATTTTTTGATGATGCTATCACAAAACCAGAAAATGTGACAGTTCGATACCATATGCCAGATTTGCAAATTGACTCTCTAAATACATGCTTTACAATATAAAGATTATGCCCATTGGCACACCAGTCATGGGGGAAGACCCATTGGTGCTATTGGATAAGAGTAAGCTAATTAAAGAACCTTTCTTTCAATATGTTTTATGATGAAACTGATTTATTTCTCCAATGATTATTTTAATGACAATTTTACTAATACATTTGAGGAATAGAAGAGGCAATCAATTTCTGAGAACAATATGTACACAGGAAGAAAAATAAGTACTTAGAAAATTGTCTATATCATTACCAAGGATGTTATCATAGCTTTACTGAAATTAAACCAATATACACTCTTAGATCCTTGGCAAAAACAGAGAAAGGCTTCCTTATTATATCCTTGAGGATAAGAAAAATACTTTAAGAAACAAATACATAGATACTCCATATGGTATTTTCCTCTCTATGCAGGCTTATATACTGGAGAAGTCAATGAGTAGTCGATCAGGGATTGAAAGCTAAAAGAGGTGTTAGAGATTCTCCAAAGTAATCTTTTTGTATAGGAAATGAAACTGAGGTCTAGGGGACTTAACTGATTTAATCAAGGTCACAGAAATAGAAAACGGCAAGCCTGCATTGTGGACTCAGGAACTTGGACTATGAATTCAATCTTCATTTTGCTGCTCCACCTTTTCTTTCCTAATTTTTTGTTGCATTTTAATCTTTTTCAATTACATGAGAAACAATTTCTAAAAATAGTTTTCTAACATTTTACAATTAGCCTAACCCTACCACAGGTGGTAAAATAATCTGATATAATTTATATCATATTTCCATATTGTTCCTGCTATCACTGAAAGAAAGAAGCAATAACATAGAACGTACAGAATTTCTATTGAGGAAGACCATTTTTTCTTATTTAGTGAATTTTATTTTTTAATTTTATGTAGAAACAATTTTGACAGTTGTTTTCTGATATTTTGTGATTTATATTCTTTCTCTCTTTCCTTAACCCTCCCTCTGAGGTGGAAAATATTCTGATATTAGTTAGATTAGTTGTTTCATATAATACATGGGAAAGAGAATTCTTTACTCTATTGTCTATCCTGAGTTAACACTATCTTAAGTACCCCTACTTAGTATCTCACCAGACTGAAGATAGGATCAACTCCACCATGTCTACTTTTGAATTGAATCAACAAAAGATTAAACACCCTACATAGTACTAGGTGAGAAGCTAGGAAGGTAATTAGAGAATTCAAACCCTTAGAAATTCATTCAGACAGGAATCTGTGAATCTTTTTGATGAGAACTTAACCTTCAGAAGGTGAGAAGTTGATCCTACACACATTGCCCCCTAGACAGTGCAAGACAATTTGGAAACTGTGATTGGCCCCTGTGAAAAGGGGAGGGGACAAGAAGTCACCATAAAAATCAAGCCACAAATTCCTTCAGAGCAGATTGTTTTTGAGAAGATAGTCTGAAGAGATTGTCTTCTTGAGACAGCCTTAGATAGTCTTCAAGGAAGCTTTGGTGAAGACTAAGGCTTGGATTGTGGGATTGGAGCTTGGCTTCTACTTAGACTCTGACTCCTGGATTACTTCTTTGGGTGAGTAAAAGGTTGAACCCCATGGTTACTCACTACTAGCCTTCCTGATTGAGAGCTAATTAATCTCTTCCTGGATTAAGAATATTTGGAGCAAAACATTTAGGTTGATAGGATAGATAACTTTTCTATCCTCATTTTTCTCTTCTTTATTGTTTCCTTTGTATTTGTAAATATTTGTAAATAATTTCTGACTCAAGATCTTATAAATACTGGTTACCACATAATTTCATATAATCATCATCCAACCATTAATTTTAACCTTTACATACACGTTTCCATATTCTCCATCTCATGACTTAAAACATATCACACATATAATAAAAAACTCATTAACGAAATAAAGTGGAAGATTGTATGATTTGATCTGCAATCAGACTCACAAAATTCCTTCTTTGGCTATGGAAAAATATTCTCCATGAGTCATTTGTAGATATCTTGGAAACTTTTGTTAGTAATAATAGTTTAGTCTTTCACAAGTCTGTGTGTCTTAACTGGTTTTCTGAACTTATCCTAAGATATGGTTAAGGGTATTAGTGCTCTAATTCTCCCTATGCACTCCAATATTTATAATTTTCCTTTTTCATCATATTAGCTAATCTGACATGTGAGATGGTGTATTAGAGTTGTTCTAATTTGTATTTCTTTAAACAATAATGTGGAAAGGAAACAAGAACAAGTTCTGGACTTTCTACCACAGTGTTGGAATAAGCAAAAGTGGGAATATCCATAGAGAGGGAATTGTCAAGACTGACAGTTGGTGGGGAAAGGGGCAACTGGGAGTGGCAGTGGGTCTTGTGACTAGTACTTCCTTCCTGGAATTGGAAGTAGGGGGAATTTGTCCTTCCCAGTCTGGATGGAAGTGCCTCATCTGTCTTCAGCCCGAAGAGACAGGTCCAACCAGCTCTGAAAGTCAGAACTGTTCTTGTTGCTTGCTGTCTACTGCTACGATTTTGAAATTTAGAAAACTAGTACAGAGATAGTGTAGACAGGAATAAGAGAAACCCTCCACCAGCCTGTAATGTAAGCCCTGGCATCAGCTCCAAAGCTGAGAAAGACTCCAACCTTATTTAGGGACATCCCTTTTCCCTTTTCCCTGATACCTCTCCAATCTTAACTGGTTATTAAAATTTATCTCATTTGAATATCGCAGCCAGATACATGGACTGTCTTTTCTGGGGCATAGAGGGAGCTGAATCTCAGTTCAGTCATCCAATTACAAATGTTCCTTATCAGACCCCTACTGGGAGACCAAATTCTGGGGAAAGGCTTGATCCTTAGGAGGGTCCTTGTTTACCTGCTCTGGGACAACTTCGGCAGCAATCCAGCAAGAAGACATTCCCACATGCTATCATTAGTGGCTCGTTTCTTGGACACCCCATTTTGTTCAAAATATAGTCTCTCGTCAGGGGGCATCTCTCCTTTGCCTCACTGGCAACCATATTCCCTCTCACCATTCAACTCCTCCATTCCCTGCTACAAACCTTTTGTTATCTCCCTTTTTTTTTCAATCCTCCTATTACAATAATGATTTGAAGCATTTTTTCCAAAAGACAAAATTTGGTTTTAATTTCTCCTCTGAAAACTGCTTGTTCATATCCTTGGGCCACTTATTAATTGGGAAATGCTTTATATTCCTATAAATTTGATTCAGTTTTCTCTTTATTTTACAGATTAGGCCTTTGTCAAAGACAATTAATATAAATCCCCCAACACAATTTTTTGTTTTCCTTCTAATTATGGTTGCATTGGTTTTGATAGTACAAAACCTTTTTAATTTCATGTATTCAACATTACCTATGTCGTTTTTACTAGTGTTCTTTAAATCTTGTTTGGTCATAAATGATCTACTTATTCATTTGTCTAAAAGGAGAACTTTTTCATGTTCTCCTAATTTGTTTATGGTATCACTCTTTATTTTTAGATCAAATATACATTTTTATTTTATATTGGTGTATGGTATGAGATTTTGGTTCATGCCTAGTTTCTGCTGTACTGTTTTTTGAGTTTTCAAAGAAGTTTTTATCAAGTGCCATGTTCTTCCTCCCAAAACTTGGATATTTGGGTTTCGTGAAAACTTTGTTATTATGTGTAGCCCCCAGTAGTGAGATTAGGCCCCAGTAAAATCATAGACATTTTTTTAGAAGTAGTCAGACATTGAGTTTCCCTCCCCCCCCAGAACATCAGAAGTCATTCCAACTCCTCCACAAATACGAAATGTCCCTCAAAGAAATTACTGATGCAGGAATTCTATGAGAAACTCTGTTAGAAGATTATACATTGGCATATTGAAATATCACCAATAGAAAACTCTGTTTAAAACCACTGAGCTAATCCACATCCATTGTCTCTATCTGGTGAATCATTACTAACCATTGTCTTTGCAAAAGGCTTACCTAATTCCTTGGCCTATGTCAATTTCTCTATAAGTATGTTACCACAAATCATTAAACTTTGTCACTGATCAGCAAGAGGCCTTAGAGTCATAAGTCAGTCTTTGACCTTTCTGATCCCAACTTCATTTCTTTTATCCTAATCCTCAACCTGCAAATAACTTGATTGACACCTGACAATTATGGTAATTAATTAAAGTCTATTGATTACCTAACCTATTTCATTGATCCACTAATCTATTTCTCAACCAGTACCAGATCATTTTGATAATTACTGCTTTATAGTATATTGTAAGATCTCATATGGCTAGGATTTTTTCCTTCATTTTTTTCATTAGTTCCCTTTATGTTCCTGGCTTTTTGTTCTTCTACATTAATTTTGTTACTATTTTTCTTAAATTTATGAACTAATTTTGGGTGATTTGATTGGTCATGCACTATATAGGTAGATTGATTTAGTTGGATTGTGATTTTCCTTATGTTGGCTAAGCCTACAAATGATCAAGTAATGTTTTTCCAATTAAATCTGATTTTATTTGTGTGAAAAGTGATTAGTGATCATATAATTGTGGAATTTGTTTTGGTAGTTAGACCCTGAGATACTTTACATTGTCTACAAATTACTTTGAATGGAATTTCCTTTTCCATCTGTTGGTGTTGGAATTTTTTGATAGTAAATAGAAAATAACCTAATTATATATATAATTTGTATCTTGTAGCTTTGCTAAAGATGCTAATTATCTGTATTAGTTTTTTTGTTGTTGTTGTTGTTTTCTTTCCCCCTGGGGATTTCTATGTATAGTAGCATATAATCTACAGAAAGTGATACTTTGGCTTAAATTCTTTTTCTACTCTTATTGACATAGAGAGAATTTTAGTGTTAACTAGGGTAATATTGGGAATACTTGCTTCACCCCTAAACTTATTAGCAAGGTTTCTAGTTTTTCTCTATTACAGATAAAACTTGCTAATGGTTTGAGATAGATGCCTTTTTCACTTTAAGGAAGGATCTATTTATTCCATTTTTAAAAAATATTTTTATAAGAAATGAGTTTTTGTATACTGTCAAACTATTTTTCTGTATATATTAAGGTAGTAATATGCTTTCTGTTGGTATTGTAATTGCTATTATCAATTATGCTAGTTATTTTCTTAATATTGAACCATCCCTGAATTCCTATTATAACACTCACTTAGTTATGGCATATGATCGTTATGATATAAAGAGACTCTAAAATGATCAATGTTTTATTTCAATTTCTATTTTTCCCTTTTATTTGAGGATATCATGTCAGTTTTTCCTGAAAATGTCTTTAATATGATATCCAGGAATTTTTCTCTGATCATGTCTTTCAGGTATCCTGATGGTTCTTAGATTATATCTCCTGAATCTATTTTCCAGGTCATTTTTCCAGTGAGGTAGTTAATATTTTCTTCTACTTTTTTCTTCTTTTAATTTTCTTTTATTGTTTTCAGATGTCTTAAGGAATCATTAGCTTGTATATTCCCAATTCTAATTTTTAGGAAGATACTTTCTTCTTTTGAGTTTTTGTGTTTCCTTTTCCATTTGGCCAATTGTACTCTTCAAGGAGTTACTGTCTTCAGTGTTTGTGTCTGTGTGTGTGTGTGTGTGTGTGTGTGTGTTTGTCTTTGTTTCGATTTGGTTCATTCTAATGTTTAGGGAATAATTTTCTTTACCTCATTTTGTGCCCTCATTTATTTTGGCCTATTCTAGCTTTTAGGGTATTGATTTCTTCTCTGATTCCCACCCCCCAATGTTGAATCTTTCTCATGTAATTTGATTTCAACTTCTTTTCCAGTTCTTCCTGGGATTCTTTTGGGTTCAGACTTCCTTTTCTATGTTCCTCTGAGGTTTCATATGTTTTCTTTTTGTCATTGTTGTCCTCTTCTGATTTTTTTTTACTTCCCTATAACTAAAGTAACTTTATAAGTTTAAGTTTTTTTCTTTGCCTTTTCCTCATTTTTCTAGTATTTTCCCCATCATCTTATCTTTCCATTGAGGTTTATCCCTGCTCCTGTGGTAGAGATATCATTATTCTAAGCTTACAGAATACTCTTCTCTGGTCACTGGTATAGTCCTAGATGTCTTTATTTCCCAAAGCCTATCTCTCAAGGTAGTGGCCTTTGTGGAAAGGATTGTGTTTGTTTGTACAGGTATATTTTTATCTCATGGGCTGTTCTGTTCCCCTTTTTGTCACTTTCCTGTCTCAGGTACTCAATCCTCTTTTGCCTCAGGTATTCTGCCATTAAGTGGAAGTGTGTTGAACTCATACACACTCCACCTTTACTACCTGTGCTGAAATTAGACTTAGTCCTGCTCTAGCTGTTACATTGCCTGTGGCTAAGTAGCCATATGTTGGGCTGCTCTACATTCCTCTGCTTCCACAAATACTGTGTTCTCTAGGCTATTCTATTTTTTACCCCCATTGAAATATACTCTTCCAAATTTCCTTTGTTTTGAGGCAATTTATTTATTTGGGGGATGTAAGAAGTCAAAATGACTTTTAGCAGCTTTATTTATGATGGGGGGGAAAGAGTGAAAGGGGAATAATGTAGATAAAGAGACAGATTCTAATAAGACTTCCAGCTCTTCTCCTGAGAAGCCAGCCTTATCCAATCAGCACTTCCCCAAGACTATCGCCACGTGGATTTTCCTGGTAATCCTCAGTCATAAGTCCTGGTATTGTCTTCAGCCAAGGTTCTACCAGTGCAGCCTCCAAAAAATCCAAGTCAGAAATCTCCAGAACCAATCTTTCCAAAAGCCAGGAAAAGAAGACCAGCTACTACTCATCAAGCAAGCCAATGCAGGATCCAGGAGGAAAAAAATCTCCTTCAGTCAAGCTTCACCTTCAGTCAAGCTCACCAACACAGTCTGCAAAGAGGAAATCCAAGGAAGAAAAAGTTCAAAGGAAAATGCCTTTGGACATGAAGTTCAGGACTTTTGTCACTTCCTGTCCCTTCCCCAATTCATAGGAACCAATTACCTTCTTTCAGTTTACCTCCCACTACCCAGTGTGTGGTAATAGCCTTTGGAGATGTGAGCTTACTCTAAAAGTGATTCATGAATTCTCTTACTTAGTGTTAAGTAGGAGTGCTTTGCGTTCTTGATTTGTTGAGCTAAAATAGGCAAGGGAAGAGTCAATCCTATATTCACAGGTTATTGGGAGTTGTGCAGATATAAGGCAATTAGAGAGTCCTTTACTTTACCATTTTAGTTCCCAAGCATGCAACCTGGGACTTGAATTTAGAGGACCCTAAAATTTTCATTTTATTTTTCAATTCTGCAGACATTTTACTTTGTGTTACTTGGTTTCCCCAAAAGATTTTCTATAGCCAAATGAAAATAATAGTCACACTTGTTACCATGATCTTATTGGGCCCCCTTTCCCATAAATTGTTAGAAAGCCCATCAATATAGGAGTGTCTGAATAAATTTTTATTTGTAAATGTGATGTAGTACTATTGTGTTTTTATTTGAAGTGCAGTGGAAAGTGAGCAAAACCAGAAAAATAACTTATACTCAAACATCAGTATTATAAAATTGAATAATTTAGACACATAAAATGATAAAGATTGAAATAATGAGAAGTAAAATAAAAATTATACAAGAACAAAATTGTGAAAACAAGTAATTTTGAGAACTAGAAAACGTGATCAATATAATCACAATCCCTGAATACAGAGGACAAGTGATAAATGCACTATTTACCTATTTAATGGAAACAGATTTAGAATGGAGAATGATATACATATATATGCATATAGACAGATACATGACATGTATATACTCAAACAACATCACATATATATGATAGAGAGATAGACAGATAGATGGATGGTTGGATAGATGGATGGAGAGAGAATTAGGGGATTTGTTTTGCTTGAGTGCATATTTTTACATAGAAATTTATTTTTATATTATTATTATTATTTTATTATCCTCTTCACTTTCCAAAGTGATTTTCTTAAAAAATTGGTCTAATCATATCTTCCTCTTCATCAAGGAAACCAATGACTTTCTATCATCACTCAAGCGAAACATAAAATCCTCTCTCTGACATTCAAAGTCCTCCTTTATAATGTAGTGCCTAACTACATTTCCTGAATTCTTACACCTTAGAACTTGACAAATACTTTTCAATCTACTGAGATTGACTTCCTTGATGATCCTTGCACACAATATTCTATATCCTGGACAGTCTTCTTATATCCACCCTCCCTTCCTTTAGCAATAGTCAAATGAGTCATAGGAAGCATGAAGAGGGGCAGAAGCAATGTTAATACATGTAATAAAAAACTTTCTCAATATCTTCTGAGTCTCATCTCTGTCCAAAAGGTTACTATGCTACTAGTTGGTTGTAAGTAATTATGTGTATGACTCACGTTCCTCTAAGACCCATGTTCAGTGTTATACCTCCATATGAAATGCATTTCCCTCCTAACATTTCACACTAGTATTCCATTGGGTTTTCATGTTAAAGCCATTATTGTACAATTATATAATGCATTTGTAATATATGGTTGTGTGTGAGAAAGACAGACAGACAGAAATAGACAGAGACAGACATTTATACAGGGGCAGAGAGAGAGAGAGAGAGAAAGAGAGAGAGAGAGAGAGAGAGAGAGAGAACAAACATATCTTAGGGAAAATTGACATGTATGATTTCCTTTAGCTTCCAAGTCTCTATTCACTATGGTACACAGCTTAGGAATTTCTTATTTGTGGGTGCAACTGGAGTAATTTCTTTTAAGACTCATTGTTCAAATGGAATATATTCTTTACTAAATATTCAAAGGTACACATTTAATGAAAATGTCTGCATAAAATAAGCTTATAGCTGTGCTTATTTTTTAATGTGCACATTATGTACTAACCTTCAACGTTACCTATGCTAAAGGTAGAAATTTGCTGGTATTTGCTTCCAGGAGCCAAATATAAAACCCACTTAAAACAAGACATTTCCCTTCCTTGCACAGTAAGGCCTGATGCTTGAAAAAAAATTCCAGAATAATTGAAGTTGTTAGAAACGTTTCATAAGGTGTCATATAATTATTAACTTCATTAATACCATAATTATAAATATATTATCATTTCAATATATTACTGACTAGCATTTACTATTAGATAGATCCAAAAGAGTTTAGCTTACCTAAGATAAATTAGATATTATTAAATGCTTAATTGCTGTTATAATTTCCTCCCAATATAATACCTTTTCTGACCTTTCCATACTATGTGAAGTTGTCAATAAGATTCTCAAAAAATAATTTGTCATAATTTGACAAAAGATTTAAGGAATGTGGAAAATGTTTTCTACTGATTTTTTCAGAAATATGATATCATTTCTGCTTTTTTATTAATGAAGACTAAAGCATTTAAACTATGCTATTTGAGCAACATATATTACTTCTAAAGAAAATCATATTTTAATATATTTCCTTTGGTGGACCAGGACTGAAATACTTTAATCTGTGTTAAATTAATTCAGTATTTCCCTCCAATTTGACAAATGGATAGGCCTGACTATTTTTTGGAGGAAAGTAAAGAGCTCTGCTTGTTAAGGTAGAAAAGACCTGTGACTAAATTGCATTTTGTGATTCTGGACAAACTTACTTAAAAGTTTGGGGTATCAGTTAATTTGTGTTATTATGTTGATTTTTGGCATAATGTAATCATCATCACTAGATGTTCTTTGAATGACACAAGCCCCCAAAGGATAATATAACTTATTTCATGGAACAATTATGAGTATCAAAAGATAATTAGAACAATGAGCAATATAAGTTTTTCTAAAATTTTATTTTTTATCATTCATTTAAAATATTTCAGTTACAAAGAATCTCCTTTACTATTACTCTCTTTCTAACAATTCAGAAAGCAAATAATGTATCTATTATATTTGTCAATTCAGATAAAATATATTTCCATATTATTCCTATTATCAAAAAATTCCAAGAAATTAAAAAAAGATACTTCTGCCTGAAGAGACCATTGGGTAAAGACTCTAGACAGTATGGATTGCAAAATATGTGTATTATTTTAAAATCATAGATCCTTTGGAATTTTCTTGAATCATTTTCTTTATCAGAGTAGCTAAATATTTTGTTGTTGATAATCTTTACAATACTGTTGTTATGGAATACAATGTTCTCCATGACTTCTTATCTAATTAATATTTTTTCTATGACTTCCCAGGTTCTTCTGAAACCATCCTGCTTTTCATTTCTTAAAGAAAAATAGTAATCCAACATAATCACAGGCCATCACTTTTTCAGCGACTCCTGTATGGGGTGCTCAGGGAGGGGTAGTATCTCTGGTATGGAGGGCTTGTTGTGCACTCTTAGGGCAGTTCTCCAACCTCTGACCTCCACCTAACACCCAGCTCTCACTTGTGGCTCCCAGTAGATGCTACCATGCGGCAGTAGCCACACCCCGGGCAATGGCTTCAACAGGCTGGCTAAACCTTGTGAGGGTAGCCATTGGGTTGACATCGACCCCTGGTGAACCAGGGCTTTGCTCACCCAGCATGTGAAGACTGCTGAACAGACAGAAGAAACCAACAAGAAGGTTCAATGGCTGAGAGGGCGACGCAGCAAAGCACTGTGGAGTGCTTAGGGCGTGATGGAGCACAAAAGACAACATGGCCATCCAATGCAGCTGAGGAAGTCTCCAGGTGTAATGACTTTTCATGCCATTGGACCCAGGCTTCCAACGCTGAGAGAGTGGGATTGTCTCTGTGCATTGACTTTTCCACTTAAATCCTTCACACACAAGTGTCTTTGTGTATACTCATCTATACACCATAGATAAAAGAGCACAAAGACAGTTGTCATCCTCGGTTTCCGAGAGACTACTACTACTACTACTACCATCACAAAAAAGACACTATGAATATTTTTATAAATATAGGTCCTTTGTCCATTTCTTTCCTGTCTCTAGAATATACACATAGTATTGGTATTATTGGATCAAGAAGAATGCATATTTTATAAACCTTTGGAAATAGTTTAAAATCATTCTTCAGAATAGTTGAACTATTTCACAGCTCCAGCAATCATGCATGAATGTGAATATTTTTCCTCATCTCCACCAACATTTAATATTTCTCTTTTCTGTTGTGTTAGCCAACATGATAGATTTGAGATGATACCTAATCGGCAGTGATTTTAGAGCATTTTTCATTTGACTCAATTACTTTGATTTCTTCTAAAGATTGCCATTTCATATCCTTTGACCACTTGTCACTTGGGGAAGGACTCTTTTTTAATGAATTTAGTTCACCTCTCTACATATTTGAGAAATGAGGCTTTACTCTAAAAAAATTTGCTATAAAATATTTACTCCAGTTTCCTAATTTTTTTTTTATTTTTGGCTACATTGGTTTTGTTTGTGCAAAACATTTTTAAATTTAATTTATTCAAAATTATCAAACATCAACTCTTTGGATGACTCACAAAGGAGTTCATGGCCATTACCACCATAGGATATTCTTGATTTCTGGAAATACTCAATTGAATATACCATTACTTCAAACTCATTAAGTCCAAAACCAATTTTTTTTTTCTTCAGTCAGTTTTTTTTTTTAAATAATGATCTGTCTTTTCTCCAACATGGGTGTTTTACTTCACTCTTAGTATCCTATACTTATAATTCCAGAATCCCCTTCATAAACATGGGAATGTCTTGAATAAAACAAGGTTCACATCATTCAAATAATGAATCTCATGAAGTGATCCCATGTATTTGATTTCATAGATGTCAATGCTGCAAATCTGTAAAATATGGTAATTGGTTATAACCTAATGAAAATAACTAATGTGAATTTAAATAATGCAACCACCTCACAGGATTCATTAGCTGCACTATCTGGATCTAACTCTTAAGAATGTAAAAAAAAGGAGAAAATTAGAAAACTGCCCTTCCTAAGTAAAATAAAACCAAATAAAAAACTAAAATAAAATAAACAAAATATGTCAGAAAAAAATACTTTGTTAATAGAGGAAAGAAAGAAAAATAGTAGTCTAAAACTAAACTACCTTTAAACATTTGTCCACAATCCTTTGTATTCCTTTTTATAGATTGTTTAAACATTTGCTTCTGATTGTAAAGACATTAGCTACATCTTACCTTATGCTTTTTACATACATTTAAATTGAACTTTTCACACTGATTTATAAGTTAAAATGGGTATCTGTAAAATTATGTAGATTGAAATTGACACACTTTTGAGTTATGATATGAACAGTTAAAGTTAACCAGGAACATATCATAAGTAACGACATTTGTTATTGTTTGTTTGTTTTTGCTATTTTTGTTATCTTAAGGAGTCACTTATAAGAAAATTGAAACGTGCTACTCCCCACCCAGAGTATTTAAAATATTAAATAATAAATGTGCTCTCATTTATAGAAATGGAGCAATTGAAACATAAATCCCCTGTTTCCTGTTATGGTAGACTCATATGCAACACAGCTAGGGAATGAGGTGTCACAGCTAATTAGCTAGTCTGTTAAATAATTACCCCATATTCTATGCAGGGAACCCTAGGGTTCAAAGAACTTGTGTATAATAAAATATACTTATGATATATTGAAATTAGGCAAAGATGAATTCAAATTCTAATCACATGCCTCTGTCATTAACTAGGTATGTCACCTTGGGTAAATAACTTCTGTCTAGACTACCTCCTTAACTTGGGGTAATTTTTAAATTTTGATAACTGTATTTTACTATAATTTATTTCCTTTGTAATTTAATGGATTTTAATGCATTTTAATATCTTTGTGAGAAGGGATTCGTAGACTTAACCATAATATAAAGATGACCAATGACAATGAAAACATGTTAATATTCCTGAACCAGATTATCTCAAGGTGGAGGACCCTATCTCACTCATTTATCTTGCTAATTTAAATTTAAACAAATTATGATTTGAAAGAATGTCTTATATTGTTTAGAAACTCTATATGCTTTTCAAAAACCTCATGAATAGAAGTTAATTTTAGAAAAAAGTTAAGGGGAAGAGAAACATAAAAACATTTGTAAACTATATATTAATATTGAATCTTATGAAGTTAATTCAAAGTAATATATTAATAGTTCATATCACTGGAGAAGTAAAAATCATAAAATTTTGAAATATGGAAATGTCTTCAATTGTCCCTTATTTGTTTGTTTTTACATAATTTATCTCCCTGAGTATTCTATAACCTACTTGAGGGCAAGGAAAACTTCAATAGGACTTGCTAATAAATGAGAAAATTATGGAAGTCAGCACTTTTATGGTGTAATTTCAGATACTAAGAAGTTAGTTTTATTCATACTTGAAATACTACTAACATTAAGGTCCTTGATCTTCAAATTTTCAGATCTGTTAAAATACGAGAACTTTTAGTTTGTTATGCCTCAATATGAAGAGAAAATCACAGAATTCAGAGGTTAAATTAATGGGAGGTGACTTTATCCAATCCCTTCATATTACATATGAACCAAAGGACAGTCAGATCTATATCGTCTTTCCCAAGGCCACAAATATGAAACTTAAATAGTTAGAAATCAACCCATGTTCTCTAGATCCAAATTCACTTCTCTTTCCTATGGATAGTTTTAATGATGGATTTAGTAGAGAAACCATTGAGAACTTCCTGGTCATTGGGACAAGAATGGGAAAGAAAGAGAGCCCTAAATTCAAAAGATTGACTAAATTTTTATCTTCGCTTAATTTTATACATTTTCTTTTGTATCCCTGCTACAGTGTTGATCACATAGTAGTTACTTAGTAAATATTTCATTAGCACTAAAACTGTACTGAACATAATTTAATCTTTGATCATTCAGAAGATCTTTCAGTATCTTCCCATGTCTAGGGATCAAGCTATTGTTCTGGGGAGGCATGAGAGTGCTGGTTAATAGGGTGCAGGTAAATACGATGCCAAGAAACAGAGAGTTTATTGTCTGACATGTTTCTGTTGATTCTTGCTCCATATAAAATATTTTATATCTTTGAGTCATCTTTATAGTGACAGAAGCAATAGAAAAGGGTGTCTTTTTCTTTCAAAAAAAAAAACCCTAATAAACTCTTGGTTCACAAAGAGCACTGAAATAAAGAAACAAGCATTATAATATGTGAACATAGTTCCCAAGGAGACCAACTGTGTCACAAGATTTTTCTCAAAGAATCACATACAGTAATTAGCTCTCATATGTATATTCACATGGCAGAAATTCCATATGCTGTAGAAACTAACATTGTGTTAACAGTAGCCCATGATGATGTCCTGATGCTTGAATACATTGAATAAACTCATTGTCTATTTATTGACTGTGAAAAACCTGCATGATTTAAAATACAGGCATGAGATTGTGAGCAATCTACCCTAACATCAGAAGTTATATTTGCTATATAAGATTATTATCATCATGTACTTAAATGGTGTTTTCAGGTTTGAAATGTTTTTAATATGACATATATATATGTGTCTCATTTAATCCTCAGAATTTCCCTAGTAGGTAGTTAATATTATAGTCCACATATTTTAAAGAAGGAGACAGGCTAAGAAAAGTTATGTGATTTGGTCAGTCACAGAGTAGTAAATTAGTGTCTAAGGCTGAATTTGAACTTAGGTCTTTCTTTTGGTCCAACCTTCTCTGAACTGTACAACACAGATGTTTCTGCGTATATTTAAATGGATAAGGGATAAGATGATCAAAATATATGATCCAAGGACGTAAGATATCTAATTGAGAAGATAATTACAATTAGAGTTCATTTTAATTCAATCCCAAAATTACCTACTATAATCAAGAACTTATTCTGTGCTCAGTGCTGGGGATACAAAGACAAAACAAAAAAGGAGCTCTTTGCCTTGAGGGAGATTGAATTCTTCTGGGGTGATATGACATATAAATAGGTATACAAATTTCAAATAGAAAAATATATACAAGTGAGCATGCATATAGGGGTAACCTGTGTGTCCAGGCATACTAATAATTCTTTTCACAAGAAGAAAGGCTTTATATCTTAGTCATGATATAGTCTTTTGTTTTGAAATATCGATTGTTGATATGACAAAAAAAATGCCAAGTGGAATAATACATTATAGAAATGTATGGGAAACCTGTGTTTGTTTATTGTAGCTATCTCCAACATAAATATTGCTTTATTATTAGTGGTCTTCTTTGAGATTATTATTTTAGAAAAATCAGTTGTCTCAAGTATAGCCTGGGCAGAAACTATAATATATTTAATCTTTGACTCATGTACTCTTCTGAAACAGCCTAACTATTGCACAACTTTATGTTATAATTCACTCTTTGGATATGTCTCCTTCAATTTTAAATACTGAATGGTTTGTTGTTAAGATCAGACAGTTAAGTGATGGAATGAATAGAACTCTGCCTCTGAAATTCAGGAGGATTTGAGTTCAAATCTATCTCAGACCCTTACTAGCTTTGAGACACTGAACAAACCATTTAACCTCTGTTTGCCTCAATTTCCTGGGTTCAAATCTGGCTATAGACACTTCCTAGCTATGTGACCCTGGACAAGTCACTTATCACCAATTGCTTAGCCCTTTCTGGCCTTCTAAGTTTAGGGTTTAAAAAATCCTTGTTGACTAAATGACTTCTAAAAAATGGATATAATATCACCAACCTCCCAGGAATTTTCTGAGGATGAAATCAGATAATAACTATAAAATACTTAATACAATGTCTGATGTGTAAGGTTATATAAATATTAGCTATTATTATTAAGATGAGGAATATTCCAAATAGATTTTAATAAATGTGATGATGATGCAAATACCTCGCAGTCTTCAGTTAGAACTTAAGTGAAAATAAGACTGGTACCAGTGTCAGAGCACTCAATAAACTGAGTAATGATCAACAATAACAAAAGCAATCTGTCATTTAGTTCAGGCTGGAATAGCTCCTATTCAAAACTATCAATCATATCAATTTTACCTGTGATATACCAACAATAGCTTAATATAATATCTATTATCTAGAAGTACTGATCAGACAAAGTGAGACTATTCATGATGATAAAAATAAGTGTACAAAGAAATTTTCATTCCAATTGGTAAGAAATGTGTAACTTATTATAATATAACCAATCAAACACTGTAGTATTTTCATTTACTATGGTCTATTCCCTACCAATGAAATAGCAAAATAGTCACAATGATCCAGCACTTATTGACATAAAATTTGGAAACTTAAATTGACCTAATGGTATTTTTAAAACAACCTACTGTCAACATTTCTTTGCTGAGTTGTATTTCATGGTTAAGCTTTATTGAAGTCAAATATATTGATGTAGGAGTATAAGCTGACTTACAATATCTGTTTAAACAAGAGTGTAGTCAAAACTTAAGGATAACGGAGTGACTTATTGTTATTGTTTGATGTTTGGCAGAAGGTTCCTGACCATTCAGGGTTCACAATGAAAAAGCTGACAGTTTTGAAAAAGATTTATTGCTAAATTGGGTCTACATTCTAAAAAGTATAATCCCATAATGCCAAAACACATGATTCTCTTGAAAATTCTACATAAAGAATTGCATCCAGAATAATTTGTGAGGTTGTATAACATTTCATTACATGACTGTTTTCTATTGTAAATGTAAAATAACCTATCCCACTTCATGATGAGCTTCACAATTATTTCAGTATTAGCAATTTTTATTAGCAGTTTTCTTGAATGTGTTGACTGTTCAAGACATGATTTTAACAGAATTGATCAATGTTAACAAGTTAAGTGGTTGTTATATCTCAACTAAAATGTTAGATTTGACTCTTTTGAATATCATAATTGCAACAAGTCATGAAAAAGATATTAGTTACCACCCATAATGACCTTTTTGCCTTATAGCACACTCCCTTTTCAGCTGATATAGCATGATTTTCTCATTACAGTACTGTTCCTCTTGCTGATGTTGATGTTATACTACCTATGCTTGATTTATGCTTATTCTGACCATATTTGATATTTCTGTCACCCTGTGGCACTGGGAGCATAATTTGGTGGGTATAAAAGGAAGCCACTCACAAGGATTGGGGTGTTTGTTCTTGACCAGAGCCCGACTTTATTGTGAGACCAGCTTCTCTCAAAAAAATATCCTATTTAATTTTGGCTTATAGATTTTGCTTTATTTTTTGGCATCTTAGCTAACAAATTTTCTCCACACTATAAATGTAAGATTCTAAAAATTTCAATAATTGCTGTTAACACAAATGTATAGAATCCACAAATATATGTCCATCATAGTAGTGTATTTCCTCTGAAATTTTTGAATTTTTATTTCATAGATCTCTTTTATTTTAATTTTTTCCAGGTTACATGTCAATACAATTTTTATATCATTTTCTGACATTTTGCAATCTATGTTCTCTCCCTATCTATTCTTTTCCCCTCCCAAGATGGCAGGTAATATGATGGGTTCTACATGTTTTAGCATACAATGCATATTTACATGTTCACCATTGTGAAAGAAGACACATTGTTTAGACTAGAGAAAATTCATGAAGACACTAAAGTGAGGAATGATATGTTTCTATCTGTCTTCAGATTCTATCATTTCTTTCTATGTTGGTGGATGGCCTATTTTTTTTTTATCATGAATCCCTTGTTGTACTGGATCCTTGCATTGCTGATAATATATAGTCTTTCACAGTTGATCATTGTACTTTACAGCTGTTACTGGGTACAATGTTCTGGTTCCTCTCACTTTATTTTGTTCCACTTCATATAAGTTCACTCTATATATCTTGCAGGTGTAACACTGACTACTTTGGTTCGAAAACTAGGCCTATAGGCCTTGTAACTCTGCCACTCATGGTTCACCAGTACCATTATGCAATTTTAAGGGCATCTAAATTCTCTCCCAAATGCTCTAAACCTCACCAATAATCCCCCAGACCCCAGTTACATTTAACTTCTAGTAGATTAGTTTTTACAAAGGAATATTTACTTCAATGGTATATTAAAAAACACACAAACATCCACCAACCCTCCCCCAACATGCATTGTGATTAGAAATCTCTTTAGACTAAATTAATTTATAATTACTTATTAGTAAAGGAGAGGGAGAGACAGAGACAGAAACAGAGGAAAGGGAAGAGAGACAGAGAGAGGGAGGGAGAAAGAGACACAGAGACAGAAAGATACAGAGAGAGTCAGAGAGAGAGAGGAAGGGGAGAGAGAGAAAAAAAGGGGGCAAGGGGAAGTGTGAGGAGGAGGGAGAGGGAGAACAACATTACCTGGACACCTCTAGCTAAAAAAACTCCAAGCCCCAGCCCCGCTGCACTTCTTGGCTCCTGTTCCAGCCTGCAGCCTGAGCAGCCAAAAGCAGTGGCAGACTGAGATTGTCCAGGATAAGATGAAGCCAAAAAGTAAAAAGAGAGTAAGTCCTAGGCCAAAAAGAGAGGAACTCTGGTCTGGGAAGCAAAAAGGGACCTTCCGGCTTCTCCTACTGGCTTTTAAAGCTAATCTTTGGGTTCAAGTTCTAGGCTTCTCTTCCAGGATGTCTGGCTGCAAAATCCTATGTGGAGTTCTGTCTCTGAGGTCTGCTGGGTTCAGAGAGGGTTAATATTTGCATCTGAAACTGAACACAAATAAAACAAAAAGAAGATCACCCCAGACCATGAGAATGGGAGAAGGGAGGGGAGGTATCCTCTCTTCCTGGTTCAGTTCACAGAGTCCTTAATGTGTCTGAACATGGGTCATCTTTACCTTCTGAATACAATAGGAGAGAACACACAGACAAGAGAAAGGGATTGTGTCATTCTGACAAATTCTTCTGGAAGTCTATTCTAGTTACACTGCCAAATTAAAGGAGGCCACTGCTACCAAATGGTGTAGAAATACAAAGAAGCAGGACATCTCCATGTCAGGCAGTTTGGGGATGCTCTAAGTTCCCATGACAAATGTAACTATTTTAATTACTGTATGTGAGATACTTGAAGACAAAAAATTGTGGTTTTGCTTTTTATTGAATCCTTATGGTATTGTATAGCATCTGGCACATAGTGAGCACTGACTTGCCATCTTGGAGAAAGAGTATGGTAAGACAAATGTTCATTAAGAAACTATTTAAAATTGATAAGAATTCAACATTTGACCTCTTAAATGAAATCTTTGGCATTCTTAAAATCAAGCATCAAATATAGTATCCAAGATCTATCATAATGACTGGAACTAAAGATATAAATGAACAACTGTTGACCTCTTGGCCCAGTGCTCTAGAGCCTCCTAGGAAAACAACAAGAACAAAGTTAAAGTACAAAGTGAATTTGTAAAAAGTGAAAGTAATAGCAGAATTGATATTCACAGACCACTGACTCCAATGGACTTCCAGGACTTTGTGGTTGGAAAGGAAAATGGTGGATAAAGGGATCCTACTATAAAAGATAGGCATGCAGAGCAGGAGTAGTGACTTCTTTTTAAAAACTCTACTTTGTAATTTCACAATTTTTTAAACAAAGTTACCAAAATATCTCATATTGCTGATGATAAACTAAAAGGGAATGGAAACTGAATGCAGATTAATGTATACTAGTCTCCACTTTATTTGCTCCATTACTTAAACCAACCAAATCCACATACACAGACATATACAAGCATACATATATACATATGCATGAATCATTGGAAAAGGCATATACACACATAAACACATATAATTATTCTTTGAGATCCTAATCTCCATATAGTGGTACAAGTAAGGTGTTTCCAGCGTGCGCTCTCTTTCTCTCTCTCTCTCCCTCTCCCTCTCCCTCTCCCTCTCTCTCTCTCTTTCTCTCTCTCTCTCTCTCTCTCTCTCTCTCTCTCTCTCTCTCTCTCTCTCTCTGTCTTTCTCTCTCTCTCTCTCTCTCTCTCTGTGCCTCTCTCTATCTCTCTGTTTCTCTCTCTTTATCTTTCTCTCTGTGTCTCTATCTCTCTTTGTCTCTCTCTCTCTGTATCTTTCTCTGTTTCTATATATGTATATGTCTATATATACATGCATAAACACATATGCATATATGTACTTTCCACTGATATATACTATTCTCCAGATAGTGGTAAAGGTAAGTAAGGCTTTTCAAGTTCTAGATCTTTCTTTACTGCAATGACAAGTGAAAAGATCACATAATTCTTTGTCAAGAGAAGTAGCCTAGAATTTATTCTTGTTTTTTTCAATGACAATGAAAAAGTATGTATTTAGAGTGATTTATCAATTTCCCAAGTATGAAGTAAAATATTGATTACTTGGTGACATATTTGAGTACCAGCATCACTTTGATATAAAGAAAAAAGAAGCAAATTAAAATAACTTCATTTTACGCACTCCTAGAGTCCATGTTTCACAACATGTCTCAGTGATTCAAAGAGGGGACTTTTAAAATTCTGATTGTAATAGGATAATTACTGAACTTAGACATGTGCAGGGATGATATGAGAATCATTGCCAACAAGTTAATCATGATGGATGAGTTAGAAACTGAAGTCAGAATACTTTGGGATTATGATGAATCTGTTCCTTAGGGTAGCACGCTGATCAGTTATCTCAATTGTCATCAAATGGGCCTTCCATGAGCAGGCCCTTTATAAATCTATTTAGTGCTTCTGATTCAGTCTTACCTAGTATATGATGATCATGTGAAAGACATATCAAAATGAAAAAAATCTGTAAACAATGTAGAAAGAACAGTGTGTCCTTAAAGTGTCTTGATGGAGCCATGATTTTGTACATTGAAAAGTAATTGATTTCATCATTTAATTGCTCTAAAATTAGGAAAAAAAGTTATGTTTATACCACCTGCTTGGAAACATCTCATTCTTTTGGAAAGAATATAAATTAAACTTCCTCAGACTTGCTGAATTTAAGCTCAATATCATGTTAAAACCTAAGATAAATTGATTATGTTATATTTCCATTGTCATAATAATAATAATATATGTGTACATATATCTATCTATTTATATGTATATATATACACTCACAGGCACATATGTGTTTATGTTTATTTTTTTTCTCTTTTTAAAAAGCATTTTAAAGTGAAGTTTAGTTGTCAATTAAAAATTTATATTTAGTTTTCTCAGAATTAAAGATTTGGAAGGGACCTCAGCAGCTATTCAGGCTAAAGCATATATGAAAGGAATCCCCACCATAAAATTTCTAATTTTCTATTTAGCCTCCCCTTAAATTCTTCTAAGGAGGTGGGGGAGGCCTATTGCCCCTAGGAAAAACTGGGCTCTGGCTTCCTGCTATCCATAAAGTTCTCTCCCTGGTTCTCCCAGGGTCATACTGGAGCTGGATGGCAACTTTCTTTTACCCAGATCTGCCCATTCTACCTTGAGGATTTCCTCTTCTTTCCTAGGGAATTGGTTAAGGAAGAATTTTCTAAAGGCAACAAAGAGGGTTTAAGTGAATTGGGAAAAGCCTGGAGTTCTCTCTGGTTCCTCCGGCCTCTTGGTCCCCCACTCTTTTTTTCCCATACTTCAGAGAGTTTCCATAGCTCTCTGTGTCCACAGTGTGCTCAGAATGATGCCCTTACTTGCCCTAGTAACTTGATGCTAGTTGCAACCTCACTCTTTTCCCTGCTGGTTTCTAAATGTTCTCTTTCTTCAATTCTCCTTTCTTCTGTTCTTTTATTTATTTTTGTTTTGTTTTGTTTTGTTTTGTTTTGTTTGGGGGGGGGGATAAAGGTCATCCAAGCAGTAAGGGGTTTGGAGGGAGATGTCAAATAATGTGCCTGGTTTTTTAACTATACTCCAAGGCTACCTCCAAAATCCCCCTTAGGTTCTTCCTCTTCCCTACCTAGCAATCAGCTATTCAAATGACTTGGGATCCAGTAGGCACCAGTACAATGTACCTAAGGGTCACAAATGAGACACTCAGGCACTTTCCAGCAGCTGGTAAGGGCTTGATCCTTCTGATTCTTCAAGTTTTTACCAGTTGAAACTGGAAATGGAGGGGTGTGAGGTAGGAAGTAGTACATAGCAGTACCTCTCTGGGGAACTGTTCTTGCTTGGGCCTAAGGATAGGTTTACCTCACCATTGTATTAGAATTGAGGTGGTATTTTCTTGTATGTTACACATAAATACAATAAATATTTTATAGGGAAAAATTATTCTAAGGAATAGAAACCCATCACCTCTTGGGGCTTCCCATTCCACTTTTGGACAAATCTAATTGTGATGAAGTATACATCAAATCTGAATTTGCTTTTAGAAACTCATGTTATTACTTCTTCTCCACCTCCCTAAAACAATTAAATTGATTAACTCTTCCTTCACATCTTTGAATGTACTAATGTATTTTGTCTTTGTCTTAAGTAGGCTGAACCCAGACTATTTCTTCAACTAATCTTTATGATGGAATTAAGACTCTTTACTATCTTTGTCCTCTACATAGTCCCATTTACCATTTTTTCTTTAATTATGATGCCCCAAATGGAAAACAGTACTCCACATTAGTTCTGACTAGGAAAAAGGACAGTACCCCATCTTCTATACTGGAACCTTAACTCCCTTAATGATGATTGCATTTTTTTAGCACTACATATCATTGCTGATTTATATTGAACTTTTAGTCTCAGACTTTTTTTGACTGTTGCTTAACAATGCCTCCCCTTTTTATATTTCGACGCTGATATTTTATGCCCCACTGTAAGATTTTATATTTATCTGTATAAATATTCCATCTATATTAATTTTAGGCATTTCAAGATATTTTTAGATCCTGATTTTTCATCTCTGTATCATCTGAAAATTTTTGAGCATTTACTTCATGGTTTCATGTAAGTTAAAAATGCAGATATTAAACAGGACAGGGTTAATCACAGGTCCCTAGAATGCTGTACTAGGAAATTTCTACTACATTAACAATGTACCATTAACTACTGTATCAGTTTGGTTTCTCAAACAGTTTTGAAGAGGGCATTCCTTTCATGTATAGGTTGGAATGGTATTGAGGTAACTCTCAAATCTCAATTTCTGTAATTGTGTGACTCAATTGTCTCTAAGCTCCCTCCCTGCCCTAAGTATATAACCTAAAATTATATATTTCTCTTTACACAATAAAAGTCTTCAGTTTTCTCCTCTGTCCAACTCCTTTTCCATAAATGGACATTATTGCCATTTTAGTTCTGAAATAAACCTACCTAATGTAGTCATACCTCAGTTCCCTTTGAGGGTCTGCTATACTTTAATTTAAGGCTAGCTTCCATCATTTCTCTTTTTTACCCAATATAAAGAACAAATTGGAGGAAATGGGGTGTTCTGGGGAGACTTATAATTCTTGTACTTCTGCTTCCCCCTTTCAGTGCTCCTTTCTTCCAATGGTGCCCACCTTCCCTCCATTTCTCATCTGTGGCTTCAGGAAATTGTAGCCTATGCAATGGTCAAATTCTGGCAAATTATCTCAGCAGAAAGCCTAAACCATGTTGAGGGTAACCAATCTAGCTCAAAATCATTGATAAGTTAAGGGGATGTTTATGCTCAACACGTGAAGACTTCCCCCAGCAGAAGAAGCAAATGAGAACAGTTTGCTCCAACAGCCATGAAGGCAGTAAAAGCAGTTGCTACGATGGACCTGGAGCTTGGAGAGACACAAAGAAGCCGAGATCATCCACACCATGTTGAGCCATCACTAGGTATCTTGACTTTTATCTTACCCCTGGACTTGGGTGACTCTGGAAGAGAGAATGAGGTTCTCAATTCCGTGCAATTCAACCTTACTTAAATTTAATTTATGTGTGAGTCAAAAGATATCACCAATTATGTTATTTTGGGTCCTCTTCACATACAAAGTACAATAACAACAAAGAGCAAATTGCTCTGCTTATACTGTAGGCCTAACCATATTATTCCTCAAGAAACTTTAGCAATTTCTCATATGTTCAATATTAAAATACAAATGCCTATGTTTTAAAGTTAAAACCCTTCACTTTCTGGCTCAAAAATCATCATTCCCTGACAAGTACTTATTACTCCCCCTCATGCTACCCAAACCCCAGCCAAATATAGCTGCTAGCTACTCCTGGCATATGAGATTGAATTTTTTGCACCCATTCCTTTATATAGGCTTTCCTCCAAGCCTAAAATGTTCTTCCTTCTCTTCTTTGTCTCTTATGGCTATGTTCCAAGGCTCCCTCTTATAAGAGGCCTTTCCTTATTCCCCTAATTATTTCCCTCCTTCCATTAACTATGTATTATTTTTCTATGTATTCCTATTTATTTTTCTGTGACATTTTATATCCAGTAGAATATAAATAACTTTACGGCATTGAGTATATCACTTTCTATTTGTATTCCCAATCCATGGTACAATTATGCTGCATAGTAGTCCTTCACAAATACTTATTGATTAGTTATAGATTATTCTACCTGTAGGCCGAAGTAATGGGATACACCAAGGAAGAAGTTTATAGAAATCATGAGAAAAGGTGAAGCCACCACCATAACAGACCCTTGTGGAGATGGTGTAAGACCTGGTGTCTGAGAGCTCTGTGAGTAGTACAGATGTCCCTCAGGCCTCCCATCTTGTCTCCAGTTTCCTGTAAGGGAACACATCCTATGAAGGGAGTCTTAGTCACACAATGTCTCTGCAGGCCTGTTAGCCACCACTTTCTTAGTGACCATAGCTTCTGATTGTCCATAGATAAAGTTTTTGCTACAGAAGTAGTACTGTGTTTCAAAGCCCCCCCGCCATTGTCTTTTTCCAATTGAAATGCCACTAAATAAGATGTATTCTACAAAGCCTTGTCTCTCTTTTTTATTGTTTCTGTTCACTTGTACCTGACTCATTTTGACGTCATTTTGGCTTTTCTTGGCAGATGTACTGGAGTGGCTGGCCATTTCATTTTCCAGTTCATTTTCCATGAGGAAACTAAAGCAAACAAGGTTACTTGACTTGTGACACAGCTAGTGAGTGTCTGAGGCTGGGTTTGAACTGGAGTTTTCCTGACTCCTGGTCTTGCACTCTTTCCACTAGTATACCAAGCTGTCCTTATTTCCCTTTACATTCTAGCTAAAATAGATTGTCATCTGGTATAGAGATGCTAAACATGTGGTCCATTTCTGAGTGGGAATCCAAACCTAATTAGAAAGTATTGAACAAAGTGAATAAAAATATAGTGGAATATAAATAAAGCTAATATGTGTTGTTTTCAGTCAACATACAGCCCACAGGGATTGTTATGTATCTTCAGGTAATCTTTGTTTCTACTGGAGTTTGATATCACTGTTCTGGAACATGGAGTCTTACTATCAGCCCTGACCCAGTACCCGCCTCTGCTTGTTCTCTCTCCCAAAAGAGTGTTCACACCATGAGAGTACTAACTTTCTCCCTTTTCTGTTTTTATCCTAGTGCTTAACATTATGCTTGACACAAAGTGATTACTTCAAGATTGACCTTATGATATTGGTATACGGAATTGCCAACATGAGGAATCTCTTTCAACCAATTGAGATCTACACATTCTTTGAAACTTTCCCTACTGTACGGATTTTTTTTCCAGTTAGTATTCTCATTTCCAGTTAATATTTATCAGTGGAAGAACCTGGATCTAGGTCTCCCTTGCCTTATGCCCAATTTTCTATCCACTATAACATGCTGTCTCTAGTAAACACTTAATAAATATTCATTTATTAATTTTAAAGATGAGAAATTTTAGGTCTAGTCTTGTATATTGCTTTGTTCAAAATCTTCGAACGTAGACCAGAACTCCTATTTAAGTTCCCACCTTGTGGACTTTCTATGTATTTTGCTTTTTGTACTTAGAATAATCCATGAGATTTCTAATAATGCTATTAAGATTTTTTAAAATCACTAAATCATTAGTAGGCTTATTGGAATTCTAGACTATTATTGAACAAATGTAAATTAATACCATCAAGTACCTTATCATGACAAACCCCATACCCTGGAATTAAAGAACTTTTGTAATTTGGTCCCAAACTATCTTTCTAGTCTTGTTTCATACTATAGTAATCTCAAATCTATACCCTCCTTAAACCTGAATGCATTTTACTTTTAAGGAGCAATAACATCAACAATAACAGCAACAGCAACAACAATGATTTACAAGGCAATCCTTTAATAGGATTTCTGGGTTTGGTTTTGTTTTTTGACTCTCTGACTCTTTACTTTGGCTCACACCCTTTATTCCCTGTGCCTAGATTATCCCATTTCTTAATTCCATCTGTTGTAATCTTGCTCATGCTCCAAGTTTTCTCTCAGATACGATCTACATCAATGAACTTTCTCTATTCCATGTACCCAGAAGTTATTTTTGCTTTGCAATCTCATAGCATTTTGTACTTCTTTAAGCACCAATATACTAAAACTTATATTTGTAGCATTATTATCCTTGAACTTTCCTTATGGACACAAATTATGGCCATTTGTCCTTGCATTTTTCCTTTAGAACTATTATAGGATCTACTACATATACTTAGTAAATGTTCCTTGAAAATTAGGAAAACCCATACAAGGAGCATCCATAAAGAAGCTGACTATATGCAGAGGACAAAGGACAGAATTTAGTGTAATTAAAGGTAAAGGATGATTTCAATTAGTATATAAAAATATTAGTCTAAGCACTCCTATCACCTGCTTATCTAACATTTATAGTCTATGCAAATTGATATTTATAAAGTGTTTTGAAATATTTATCTCTCAATTAGTAAATATCCCACTGTTCACATTATTCATTTATTTACTAAATTCTTTCCCTTTAAATAAGGAAATATTCATTATAATGAATATGCATTTCAAAGATAATTTATTCTTCAAAGCTTTGAAGTAATTTAAGAAATATTTTTATTCCTAATAATTCTTTAGTAATAGACATTATTAGCATATCCTTGCTTATAAATTTAAACTTATAGCTAAAGCATCTTTAAGTAGGGAATTCTGTAAGAGAAGGAAACAAATATTTTCATCTCATGAAGAATTCCTATATGTGCCCAAATACATGGTTTGTGGATTTCTATTTGTTAAAGACGTGATGATATTTTTGGTTTTGTGAAATCTTTGGATAATGTTTCCATTATAAGATTTTAGGCATGATAGTATAGTTAATAATAAGCATACAATATTTCTAATGTATTTCACTCATTTTCATTCTAAGTAGATTATATTTACTCACTTTATGACACCAAAAATTAAATTTATCTAATTGTTTTTTCAAAACATATACCTCATTCTGAAAAGATGAACCATAAAAATGTCCATTTAAATATATATAGAAT
Source organism: Monodelphis domestica (assembly GCF_027887165.1). Classification (NCBI taxonomy): domain Eukaryota; kingdom Metazoa; phylum Chordata; class Mammalia; order Didelphimorphia; family Didelphidae; genus Monodelphis; species Monodelphis domestica. The sequence continues at coordinate 380,353,428 of NC_077229.1, read as the reverse complement.
TATGAAAAATTTCAAAAGAGTAAACATAACTTGGAAAAGGAAGAGAAGTAGATAGACAACGTACATTTAAGTGCTTGCTATGTGCCATGCATAAAGCAGTTTTTATGTGCTAAACATTAGGGATACGAACACAAACATAAATACAATGTCAGCTCTCCAAGAGCTTATATTCTAATGGAGCAAGAAAACTATATTAACACGACCTCAATAAAGTTGGGGAAATACCAAAGGAAACATGACTGTTACACAAACCAGTTTGACTAAAGGGAGATACACAATGCAAAGCAGTCAGGAAAAGGGTGGAAACTGCATATAAATAGAGACTAAAAATACAGAGATAGTTCCTGTATGCAAGCATGGTGGCAAAATTTCTGTGTCAGAAACATATATGGTAGTTGAACCAACTGAGGCCAAACTGGACCTGTCCCCCATGGGGAGTCTCTGAGAAGGAAGTCACAAATGAGAAAAAGGAGATGACATGGCAGAGGGATGTTCCAGGATGTAAAGGCATTCATCATAGGAAGTCTAGAAACCATTTCATAGAAATAAAATACCAAGAGTGAGAAGCACTAGAATGATAGTGTTTATCTTAGAGAAGATAAAATACATGGTGAGTTGGAAAGGACAAGGGAGCTATCATAAATGTTGAAGGTGTATCAAAAAGGCTTCCATTCCTTTGACTAAGAGTAGTAAGCAGAAGTTACAATCAGGTTTCAGCTCTTTTTATCAGAGCTACTTGGAAGTGAAAAGGGCTGTTTCAAGGAAGGGTAGTTTACACAGTTGGAAAAGATCTGATTAAAGCCTAAATTATCCACATCAATGATTCTTTGAAAGAAATTATATTTCATTGATGGATTCAGGGGGAAGAGCTCTGTGGTAACTTTGAACTCTTGAGTTTCTATGATTCATAGACTCTAGACTCACCTTGGGGCAGTGTATCTATAACTGGTTGGTCCTAGGGTGAGTGAGGTGGCATGGTAGGAATCCTTTGACAGTAGCAGCAAGGCAATTAGACAGGACACTTTAGACAGGAAGATAGTTCTAAAACTCCAGAGATGAACCAATGTCCTTAGAAAATACAAAGATTCAAGCAAATATAGACTTAGCTCAGTTGATAAATACTTGGTAGACAGTTTGCATTCAATCCAAGTCCAAATGTTAAGAGAAAAGCATGACATATATGACAGTATGAAAAGAGAGATTCATTTAATGTTGTGACCCTAGACACTATATATATGTATAATGTATAGATATACATATATATTTTATTTTGTTAAGTTTTCTTTTATATTATTCAAGTAACAAATTTACACATAAGATTTCCATGGTTACATGATTCATGTTTTTTCCCTCCTTTCTTCCCTCCCACCTCCCAGAGTTGACAAGCAGTTTCACTGGGTTATACATGTATTATCACTCAGTACCTATTTCCATATTATTCATTTTTGTAATAGAGAAATCTCTTAAAACCAAAACTCCAAACCATATACCCAAAGAAACAAGTGATAAATCATATGTTTTCATCTGCATTTCTACTCCAACAGTTTTTTTTTCTCTAGAGATGGATAGAATTCTTTTTCATAAGTTCCTCAGAATTGTCCAGGATCACTGTATTGCTATTAATAGCAAACCTTATTACATTTGATTGTCTCACACTGTTTCAGTTACTGTGTTATCCTGGTTCTGCTCATTTTATTTCACATTAGTTCACATAGGTCTTTCCAGTTCTTTTTGAAATTATCCTGTTCATCATTCCCTATAGCAAAATAGTATTCCATTACCTCATACATATGCCACAATTTGTTCATCCATTCCCAAATTGAGGGGCATTGCCTCAGTTTCCAATTTTTGCCACTGCAGAGCAGCTATAAATATTTTTGTATAAACATTATTCTTTATCTCTTTGGATTACAAACTCTAGACATTCTATTTTACTGATTTCCTAACTTCCCTTTTGGGTTGTCCACATTCCCCTTCATAAGACTCAATTACTGTTGCTGGCAATCTTGAACATTAAATTTCTAAATGAAGTATCTGAAGAAAAAGTAACTCTTCCTAAACTCTAGAATGGCATGCTTTTATAAAGTGACAATAAATAGTATGTGCACATCACTAGTCCAGTCACTATATAATCAATTAATCTTACTACTCATGATCTCAACAATTTACAATAAGTTATGGAGAAAACATTGAAAGATCAATAGATATGAATTAATTAGAAAATAATATTGTAGCATGTTATCTATTGATAAGTGAAGTGATAAAAATTTACAGAAAGGAGAGATCATTTGGGATTTGAGATGAGTCTTGAAGGAGGGATAAAATTTTTTTAGAAAGAGACTGAATATATCTTTATATTGTAGATCAATTAAATCTACTAAAACTCAACTCCCTGAAATTTATTTAGATCCCCAAAGAAGACTTTGTGAACAATTAAAAAAAAATGAGCCAATGGGGGCAGCTCATTGGCTCAGTGGACTGAGAGCCAGGCCTAGAGATGGGAGGTCCTAGGTTCAAATCTGGCCTCAGCCACTTCCCAGCTGTGTGACCCTGGGCAAGTCACTTGACCCCCATTGCCTAGCCCTTACTACTCTTTTGCCTTGGAGCCAATACATAGTATTGACTCCAAGATGGAAGGTAAGGGTTTTTGAAAAAAAAATGAGCCAAGAAATATAAGGCAAAGAGGGATTTTTTTTCTTCTTTAAATAAGGAGAAACAGCTATACTTCTTTAGCACAGTTCCTATTTTTCAAAGTATAGCTTCATACTTGCATAAGTTTCTATGTGAGCATTATAAGAAATTATATGCAATGAAAATTAAAATATTCTGTGAGTTTTCGGTCATATCAGAAAACACAAGAGATAACTAAATCCCGGTAAATTTTACTTTATAAACATTTTTTCAGCTGTTGTCATAAACAAATTCATTTTGCCAAGATAATTTTATTTAACATGAAGTCAACCTAGATTGTTGGCTATGTTTTTTCTAGTTATGATAGAAATTTTCAGTGTAAACAAATCTTTTGCAGCAATCCTGCTAATAATATCTAAATTATTATTTTAAAACATTAACCTAGAGGCTAATAGAAGAAGGAGCAGTATTTCCTCAAATTCTTAATTTAAGGAAAACAAGTGACATAAATCTTGATTTCCAAATGGAAGACTCCTATCAAATAGAATGGAATCTATATCTAATTATAAAGAAAACTGTGAAACAATACTAGTTGAAGTTCATGCTATTTCTATATGTTAAATCTTAATGTAAATCAACAATCAATCAATAAATATTTATTTATCACTAGGCAGTAAGATTGCAAAACTAGAAACTACTAATCAGTGAAGATAAAAGGATAATCATTTATAGTATATAATTATTTTGTTGCCATAATCATAACAACTTTTGCACTCAAGGAGCTTGCATTCTATCATGAGAAACAATATATATTTTTATCATCCTTATATGTATCTGAGGTAATTTGAATGGAGATACACTAGAACCATGGTGGTAAATCTATGGCATGCATGCCAGAGAGGGCATGTGCATCATCGCTTGCCTAAGTTAGTTACTAGAAAGTGTTAAGGTATAAATTACAGACATATGAATGAATTTAAGTGTAATAAACATTGGTTTGAAGAGACTAGCAGGACTGCATGCTAGGAACCTTAGACAAGAGATTCTGGAAAGTAGAAAGGGAGATTTTGAAGGTATAACTACCAATGATGCTCTTCTTGTCTTGGAGCTGAGAGAGGAAGAAGCTTATCTCTGCTGATCTTATTTCTACCAGCCTGTGAGTGAGAGAAGGGAAACCTTTTCATTTATTTTGGAATACCTTTCCTCACCAGAAGAAACCATCCTGAAGAAGATTCTACAGACTCTCAACCCTGACAAAGAACATTGTGGTCCAGAGGCAGCTCTTGGTGTGAAGACTGAGGGTCAACCTCAGACCAGGCCCAGTTGGGTTGAACTCAAAACATCCCGAGTTCATACTTTTTATCCTGAAACCTGTCACATTCTGATAAACTAACCAGGGAGGATTTATAGTGTCAGGAAGAAAAGAGAGGGCTTTGGGGGTTATTAGCCAGAAGCAGGAAGGGTTTGTAAGGAGCCTCAAGCAACAGAAGTGTCCTCCTCTCAGAGGACTCAAAGGGAAGTGGGAAGTGAGAGAATTAGTATCCTCCCTCCCTACCTCTTATTTGCCAATAAACCTGTTAGTTTTTTTTCAACAACTGATTGGAAGACATACTTGTGGCTGGCCCAAAGTAATAAGACACAGACTGCTTTAATGCACTAAAAGGAGACTGAGGTATCATCCACACACCTGAGTGTACCCCACTATTTCAATCCACTATTTAACAAAGCAGAGATATGTTCCTTTCTTCCTCTCCATGCACCTGAGGACATTCCTCACTTCACTCACCCCTCTGCCTAGCAACCCAATGGGAGGGCTTCCTCCCTCCTGTCTGGGGTAAAGAGGGGACAGGACACAGCACTTGATCTCTGTGGGGAGGGCAGGGCATGGTACTCAGTCTCTAAAAGGTTTGACAACACTGTACCAGAAGTTGTGAGTACAGAAAAAGATGTGACTTAGGACCTGAGCCTGTAGGAAGTTAAAGATTCTGATTTGTAGGAATGATGGTTGTCAAAAGAATGGATTCAAACAGCTTGGGAAGATGCATGGAAATAGAAGGAATGCTATGTCTGAAGAATAAAAAATACAAATTTTCAGAGCTATTGAGTGCATGGAGAGGAGTAGTATATAAACCATATGGAAAGGGTGGGGACAGTGTTTGAAAACCTTCAAATGCCCAAAAGTGCATTGTACATTTCCTTGATCTTCAAAGCAACAGGGAAAAGGCAGAGAGGCATAGGCCTACCACTGCTATTACTGGGGAAGGCTAAGGCTGGTGGATCCCTCAAGTTCAGAGTTTTTTAATAGCAATACTATCAAAGGCAATCAAAAATGCCTCATAATTAACAAAGTAAAACCCCAAGAGTGGCAGGACAAGAAGTTACTTAAAAAGGAATGAACTGTTCCAGAACAACAAAAGATCGATTATTTATTACAGAAGACGAAACTGAGGTGACAAAAGACATTACATGCTCAGAGTTACACAAATAGTGAGTATCTATCATGATTTGTACCTGAGCCTACCTACCTCCCAGCCTAGTTCTCTATCCATTGTGCCACTTACCTATAATACAAACAAATGACAATATACCTCTACATACATATGTGCAACCTATGCATTTTATATATTTGTATCTGTCTCTCTATCTATCAATCTATCAGTCTATCTGTCTGATGTCTGTCTCTGTCTGATGTCTATCTGTCTCTACCCATTTATCAATCTCTGTTTTTATCACAAACTTATTAGATGTTGTTACTACATTATTTTCTGCTACGGGTTTTATACCATCTTGCTTTGGCAGAGTTCTCACCCTATTTCCAGCTGTATTTTTGGCATGAACTGCCTTGTTGCTGTGCTGGCCTTGTGTCAACACCATCTCCTGCTATGGTTCAGGCAGGTTGCTTGAATCTTGCAGTCCATACTAATCAGGCCCTACCTATTATTATGGATCTGGGCTGCTTCTTTACTATGCTGTCTGCCTTAACTTGACTTGTGTGTAGGTCAGATCAAGGTCTTTGTAATTTTCTGACTTTTTTTTTTTTGTCCAGTCCTGGGTGGATTGAGGACCAGATATCTGTTTCTCTTTGTTTTTTTTTTTAATCATTGTTACCCCTTTCCTGCATGTTTGCAGTTCCTCTAATTCAGAGGAGTCAAACATCAGGCCTTTGGATGCCATGTTGCCCACAAGTCCCCTGAATGCAACCAGAAACAAATTAAAATGTATTAATCATTTACAATATTGTATTTATGAGCATATTTAATAAAATAAGTAAAAACATGGTTATCTTTTTTGATGTTTAGTCACTTTCAGTCATGTCTGAGTCTTTGCAACTCTACTTGGAATTTTCTTGGCAAAGACCTTGAAATGGTTTACCATTTTCTTCTCCAACTCATTTTACAGATGAGGAATTCAACAGGATTAAGTGATTTGCTCAGTTTCACACAGTAAGTAAGTGCCTTAGGGCACACTTGAACTCAGGTCTTCCTGGATTTTGGCCCAGATCTATCCATTTTGCCATCTAGCTGCCCCCAAACATAATAAAACACAGAAAATATTACATTTTAAAACTGTCCATATGCAATTCCCAGGAATTCTTATGGATTAGTGACCAGTATTTCTACTTGAATTTGTCACAATTACAAGACTCATCCACAGGGTCGGCCAGTCCTGTGACATCCTGTTTGGGGTAACGAAAAATGAAGAGTAACAAAAGAAGAGATGGACACTATATGAAAAGAGAGAAATAGTGCCAATTTTATTTGCTTCACACAGAACTTTTATAGGTAAAGACTACTTAGACAAAAAACCTACAGGAATTTATAACTCTACATTCCAGAAACTCTAATCTTAATCAAGGGATAGTCAAGGTGAAGGTCAGCCTACATTCTTCCGTTAATGCAAATACAAACAAAGGGGAAGGAGACAGAGGAGGGGATAGGCGCCCACCTAATCGCAATTAGCCCTTCATAAATTTTATCCCGCAGCCTAGGCGCCCACCTAATCGCAATTAGCCCTTCATAAATTTTATCCCGCAGCCTTCTTGTTTACATTCCATCCTTGGTCCCAAGATGGGCGAAGGTGTCAATCCTTATCTTTGTCTGAAGCAAAGATAAATAAGTCCACAACTTTATCTTAGGCAAATACAAATAAAGAAAAGAGGAGGTATTCCTCGACTACACCATACCAGAGATATTACCCTTCCCTGAGCACCCCATACACCCCAATCTCAATGTATGTAACATAAAAGTCACATTATATACTGCTTATTGGACATTTATATGGCCCAGATTGGCTGGTAGAGAAGAAAAAATATTTTTGCTAGACCAATCACCTGTATAATTTCTTCTTTGGAATTTTGAAGATATAAGGGATTGAGAGAGAATGAGGCTTCAGCCAAAGGGAAAGAATGGATGGGGTTATTATATTGGTAGCAATTGAGATTTACTTCTTCAGGTTCTATTTTTATGGCTACTACAACTTCAGCAAAACAATATTTTTACTTATTAAACAATTTGAGTTTTAATATCAATAAGCACCTGGGCAACTTGTAAATGACAGGATCTACATAAAAGTTTTCTCCCAATGAGGTGGCTAAAAAAAAAAAAATATAGTACAAACATAAGTTCCACAAGACTGCAATCTCCATATCCAAAGACTAAACAGAGAAAAAATGTTGACTCAGTTTTCATCATTCCAAGGACGTATTTCAGTTAAAAACAGCAACTTTCTTGTTTGTGCTGCCAGATTTCATATAGAAAATGAGGAAAAGAGAGGCATTTCAGAATGTATTCTTTATGATGTTAAGATTTTACCATGTTCAATTTGAGCCAGCAGGCAATAATAACTGTGGAAAGGTATGAAATTCACAACTTTAGGCTTCTTTATGGAAGAACTATGTTGTATTCAACTTTTCATCCCCAACAGCACATCACATAGTTCTCTGCAAAGAGAAAGCACTCAATAGATATTTGTTGTCTGAGTATAAATGAGTGGCAAGGGGAAGGAGCTCAAAGAAAGAATATAAAACCAATTTCATGAAGAAGAAGAGCAAGATTTGAGAAGGAAGCCCTAAAGGAATTAATATAAATGATGGAAATGAAAGAAATTAGAAAAAAGTCTCAGGACTTAGTGAAAAGTACAATGACATATGCAGTCCCTGACTGGACTATGCCCCAAATAAGGCACAGTCTCCAGTACAATGTAATATTGACTTGGGGTTTTTTTTCCAATATAAATTATTTACCATATGGAATGTAGAGATCTTATAACAGCTTCACCTTTGACAAAGCACCATGGCATGGATTCAGGCCCTTGGTGCACTAGGGAGTATTATTGGATATAGCTGCATGGTATGTGCTCAAACATAAAGATTCTTCAGTGTAATGAGTTAAAGAAGTTCTGTAGCATGGGACCAGACTAGTTCTTTCCTTTTAGTGTTGAAAGTGTCACTTTGGTGGGATGGAAAAAATAACAAAACAGGCAAACATTAGATTCAGAGCTAAAGAAAGAACTGAGTCTAATTCCTGTGATAGAGGACTGATCCAGAGACTTTGAATGGCAGAGACTGGAAGACATGCAAAGGTTTGCATCCACATGGGGGGATGGTGGAGGAGGCTTGGAATCTTGAGGGATGAGAGATTCCAGGTGGGAGGTAGTTGATCTCTCTATCTTGAGAAAGCCAAGGTTCAGTTCAGCCATTTCTCTCCTGAGGTATTCAAATGCCTCATTGATCCTAATCACCATTTCCCTCCAAAGTCACCAAGAGTTGGGGCAGAAACTGAGAAGAATAAGAACAGCATCAGAAGATCTCACACAGCTCCTGTGATACCCTGAGTCTGAACATTGGCGCTGCTGGGATAGACCAGGGGTCACAAATCTGAACCTCTCAGAGACCAGGCTGGCAAGCCAAAGTCTCTCAACTTTGGAGAGAGGGAAACAGATATTTTAGACGGACAGGGACTTCTGTTAACCTCTTTCCTATAGACTCCAATCTGCAGACATCTTTCTTATCTTCCTCTAACGACAATTTGTTAGAAGAAAGTTGTCAGTTATCTTAAATTGACTTCTTTGTCATATTGGAAGGGGGAGAGAGCTGATTTCTCTCTCTTTCTCCAAGGGAAAAGGTTCACTCATTAAAGACATTTATTAGAAGGTATGTAAAGGCAGGGTGGGTGGGGAGACATATTTTGAGGAAGACTAAAGGGGGAATCCATCTCACCCTCCTTCTACCTTCTGGACATTTATCTACGTTTTCTGCATTATACTCAAACCAACCCTCTAATACATCCCTTCATATTTCTAATGAAGAAATAGAAGAGCAGAGATATAAACAAACAGTTACAAGGTCTCAAAAACAGCAAGTATGAAAACTAGAATTCAAACTCAAAGCTTCTAAATTAATTTAGTACTCTTTCTATTAATTCATATTGATTCTCAGAGACACCATCGTTCAGATAAGCCAGAATGGAATAATTTGTTAGAGAATTCACATAGAAAGCATATGTGAAAACAAGGAATAGAAAGAAAGAATAAAAATAAAAGTCTGAGCTTATATTTTAAGATCAGAATAAGCTGAATTAAGTTTTTCTGGTTTCCTATTCACTGCCATAAGTAAAGAAAAATAGACATATTCTCAAACAATCTCTCTTAATATATGAGCAAAGAAAGGAAATTTATTTCCAAAAGGCTGCCCTATGCAATTTAGAATGCAGACAAAAGACAGGCCCATGTGGAGAATATGCTGACAAAACTACTCTGCTGTCTGGCTTTGCCTTCTATTCTGCTCATTAGTTGCTCCCATAATATAACAAGATATCCTCAGCTGTACCTATTAATTCATAAGAGAACTGATTTCATTTTCATGTTTTGTGCTATCAGCTGCATGTTTATTTCTTACAAGGAAAAAAAAACCCTTTCAGATGATGTATTGTTTTTTTTTCTATGAGCAAAAATAGCTCACCCTTATTTTAAAGAATTTAAAACTTGATATTGTTTCTAATCAGCATTGTAGAATGATTTCTAAATATTCATCTTCCTCCTTTCAATTGGTTGACACAGGAAATAAAAGACCTTTCATTTGACAAAGTAAGCCAATTATTCCCTAACATTTATATCTTCAACTAAAGTAGAATTCATTGGAAATGCTCTTGAAAGCCCAACTAGTAGGCTAAGTATATTTCTGATTACCATGAAATAGGACTGAACAAATAGGCTTACATTAGACATTCATTAGAAATAGATTGAAACATTTACTTGTAGGAGAAACACAAGAAGAAGAATTGACACAAATTCAACAGAGGTATATAACCCACAAATATTAATTTTTCTCCTAATGTAAAAATTTTCAGGGAAAGATTACTGTTTTTCATACTTTATCAGTCATCATTTCAATTTAATTGCTATATGTTTGAGTCAAATGTATATCAGGATTCCAAAGATCATGACAACTAAAGTTTAGAGGTCTTGTGATTTTCATTGGTAAAAGATGGGCTCAAGCTAGTGAAATAATGGATCTTTGGAACCATTGATATAAATATTGAGTGCATACATGTGATAATTACCTACAAGAATTAGCCACCTGTTTAACAGTAAGAGGAATTTTTATTGTTTGCAGAAATTATTTAATTTTAAAATTGCATTAAATAATCATAATTTTCATCTTGGAATAAGAATATTTAGGTTTTCCATAATATGAAGTCAGCATTATCTTTATTATTTGTTTTGGACTAAAGTATTTGATATATCCATCTATGTATTTGGTGTCCTAAATGAAACCTAAACTCTCTTCCAGTTCTATATTTTTTATTAATTGTTTCTGTAGCAAAGGTGAACTAAATCACTTCTCATGGATCTACTTTCTGCAGGACTCAGGCTCCTGGCTAAACACATGCATTGTCCACCATCTCTTAATTGGTCTCTTGGTCCCTACCACTATGTTGTCTAAAAATGATTGAGGACTGGTCTAGTAAGAGTTTCTCATTAATAGTCTGTTAGAAAATGTTAACTCCAGTCTTGTGGGGGAAAGGGGAACAGAGCCAACATGGCAAAAAAGGTATAAGGACCCATCTGATTTCTAACAAATTCCTCCAAAAAGCTATGAAATAATGATTCAAAATTAATTCTGTATCAGCACAGTCCTCAAAAAGATAAGGTGAAGTAATTTTCTGCTCAAAAAAACTTAGAAGGCCTGTATCATGAATCTAGTGCTCCAGGGTGGATCCCTTATAGGCAATAGGCCTTGGACCCAGCTAAAGCAGCAACAAAGTCTTCTAGGACTCTCAGTCACAGATGGTAAGGGGGTAAGGCAATTGTTCAAAAGGAGATTGATTACAGGCTTCCAATTTTTGGCTCTGAGTGCAAGATTTTTATCACATTGCTCATACACAGAACCAGATCATAGTACTGAGGCACAATTATGTGGTAAGGGAGAGCACCCATGTCCACCAGAACTTGCAATCACAAAGGATCAGGGGACCCTGGTCACAGTTCCAAAGAGTAAAAGAGTGCTTGTGGTCACTCATAGACAAGAACACAGACTGGGGAAGTATTAAATACACCTCTTCTTACATCATATTACCTTGGAATAACTGAAAGCTTATAGATTCCCAGTGAGAGCTCCAAAGACAACATTAACAAGAACCTGGAGTTTGGAAGAGTACTTCCTTCACCACAGCTACAAGACCCACCTTTAATAGTTTGTTTATTTTTTAAGATGAAAGAAAAGAAAAATGAAAGGAAATGAGCAAATAACAACCAAAAAAATACATAGAAAGTAATTTTGGTGACAGTGAAGACTAAAATTTAGAATTCAACAGAATCATTACTGCTGCATCCAAAGCCTCCAAGAAAAAATATTAATTGCTTTTAAGCCAAAAAAGAATTTGAATAATCAAATAAGAAACAGAAAAAATAAGGAAAATAAATGAGAGTGATATAGATAAATTATGAAAAAAGAATCAACAGCTTGGTAAACAAGGGACAAAAAACACTAAAAAAATTAATATATCAAAAACATAATAGTTCAACTGGTAAAAGAGGCATAAAAATTCCAAACAACAAAAGAACTTTTTAAAACACAGAAATGGCCAAAAGGGGGAAAAATAACTAAGCAAATGAACTCTTTAGAAAGTAGAATTGGCTAAATGGAAAGGAGGTACAAAAGCTCACTCACGAAAAATCATGTGGAGGCAGAGCCAAGATGGTGGTTTAGTAGCAGTGAAAGCCAAAACGATGAGTCAAACAGGTTGAGTAAAGGCATTTTCTCTCCCAATACAACTTGAAAGGTAGGCAAAGAGAATTAATTTTCATGGGATAAGGGACAACCAGAAGCAAAACTACACACAGGAGTGTTGGCTGATCACTACCACCTACTGTGCCAAGTACAGCAATTAGGCACAGGGTAACTTTTGGGTCCCAAAACACAGGCTACACACACACACACACACAAACACACACACACACACACACACACACACACACACAAAACCTCCTCAGACCCACCTCTTGAAGTGTCAGGCTCTGGTATCAGCCGGCACATGTGCCATAGCTTCGCAATCATAGGTCTAGACCATTTGGACATAGAGAAATTGTGTTTCAATATTTAGGGAATAGGAAGCTCGGTGTGTTTTTTTTTTTTACCCCATATTTTACCAGAATGACTATGTTTTACAAAAAATAGCACAAAATAGACAACAATAATTGATTTTGTTCACAAGATGGAGACAAGTTGTTTTTACAATTTCACATTCTCTGCATTCGTTTGATCTTAAAAAAATTCATTTTGAGATTAAAGCATTGGTTATTATTAAAAGCATAATACAAAGGTTAAAATACAATGAATTATCTCCTAAAATCCAATTCTACATAGTCATGTTCTGGACTAATGTTTTAAGTCAAACATAAGATTCTTGAAGTGAATTTTGTTTTATTATTTAGAACAATAAATAATACACCACTGAATGTAAGGTGGAAACAATATTATGAGTATTAATGTTAGAAACCCACATTCAATATGGTAGTCATTATGCCTCTTCTTGAATAATGGGAGAATAGCTAATAAATTCAGTAGGAGGGAGGTTACTCTTTGGAGCATAAGAAATTATTTTCCCCAGTCCAACAGTGTATCAAAAGCATAGTTATAAAAATAAAGTTGGGTTAAAGTATCAGAGAGAAATCAATAAAACAACCAAAATCCTTATTAACTATTTTGTTTAATGTTTGATATAATTCATTTAAGGATGGGTAACATTCTTGACTTCTAAAGAGTTGTTACAAAATAAAAAATTCTAAAATACTGGGGTCGGTTAGGTTTTTTTAGATTTTAATCAATGTTTAATTGACTTCTACTTTAATGAAATTGGATTTAATCATTTAATTAAAATATTGAAATGTGCTTGTTAAAAACTTCCTATGACATGGTGAAATTTCTCAAATATATAGTTGAAAAGTCACTTTTAAAATAAACATTATAATGTAACAGAAACAAATAATTAGTATAACATAAATTTATAGGAATTAAATATTTTAACTGGAAGTTGGAAAAGTCTTTGCTTTGAAAAATACCCTTATGTTGAAATGGATACCAATTTATTTTACTAAGACTCTTTAGTTATATACAGGTTACAGATTAAACCATTTAAAATACAAAGAGACTTGAGGTAATATAACCTCAATTAACAGCAATCATTTATCATTTAGAATTCTATCAATTCCCACCTTAGTCCCAATGTTCATTTATTCAGCACTTTAATTTCCCGAGTCTGATGATTCATGTAGTCTCTGGTCCCTGGAAACATCTTCCTTTGCATGCTCTTGAAGAGATGTCATTCTCAGGACGGCTCAAACGGGGTCTTTTCACAGACAATATGTGGCTTTTATTCCAGAGCACTTGCAGAATTAAGCAGGAATTTCTGATAAAATCTACTAGTATCAAGACAATACAATTAAGTACAACTTCCTAAATTTGCTTTTTTTACAGAAACTATTTAAGTATAATTTTGTCTTCCCTTTGCCTGATTTTGAGAACATGTTAAAATGTGAAAATCCTATACACATATGCATATGCTTAAGTATATATGTACATACACACACATATATATACCAACTCACAACCAGACATATATATATATATATATATATATATCCACCCATATGCACATAGAAATGCATGTTTGTGTGTTATATACATACAGTACATATGAGTACATGTACATACATAAACATAGACAGACACAGACACATATATACTTTCACACACACACACACACACACACACACACACAGACACAAAGTAGTTTACCCTCCTCAATGCAATAGAGCACACATCTATAGAGTTAGCAGATATTCACTTATATTCATTTTCTTCCATCCACTGCAGGTCTGAGAGCCTGTACTCCATGGATATGTTGCCCTATGCATATACATATATAAAACCATATATATATACACATATATAAATGCATATACATGCACCATATGTGTATATATATGTATATGTACAACTCTCACACAGAGACCTATACACATGTATACATATATGTCTGAAAATAAAATATAGGACTTTAAGAATGTACATAAAGTGTTATCATTCATTTGCAAGATATTGATATGTTTAGATAACAGATCTAGAGCTTTAAGTAAAAGTTAAATATGTAAAGGTCTTGCTATTTCTTTCAATTGTGAATGGTAAAAAAAATGTTTTAATCTGATTATTTCAATAAAACTTGGCTATTATAACCCTGGATAAAATTAATCAGTGATTTCTTAATTAGAAATGTAGTTTTGTTTTGTTTGTATTACATGTCTGAGTCAATGGATGGCAAACTTATTACAACTTATTTACTAGATTTTTCATGATTATATTCAGTTAGTCTATTAATTAATAGATACAGAATTATAAAAACTTTCACAGTTTTATCTATCTTGATTATGGAAATTTGCTATGAAGGGAAAAAAAGCAGACATATTTATGGTGATATTAAGATTGTCCTCGTAAGAGTACAGACTTACCTGAAACAAGTCATAACAAAGTGTGTGTGTGTGTGTGTGTGTGTGTGTGTGTGTGTGTGTGTGTGTGAGTGAAAACTTGTTTAGCTCTTATTGATTTCAGGCATGAGTCCTTATCTTTCATTCAGGTAGTAAACTTCTATAATATTGATAGTTTCTGATTCGGGCTCTCAATTAAATTACATGGGAGAATTTCCTTTCAGAAATGAAATAGCACAATTGGAAAACTGTATCAAAAAGATCCCACCCTCACCTAGGCAAAGTTGTCTCCTCCACTTTTTCCTGCTACCAGACATCTATCTGCAGTATTTCTCAGACTACACACCCTTTGGGCCATACATAGGATTCCCCTTGAATAATGTGTTATTGACTTCATGACAATTCATACATTTGTACCTGAAATCAAATGTCAGAATAATAGCAAATTACAGACCCATGTGATTTTACCTCAAAGAGCAAAACTCACTAATCACAGCCTAGGAGTAGGCTATTGATATTTCTGTTGTATCTTAAGAAATACAAGGACATTTGTTGATTGCTTGAACAAGAATGATTGGTTGGTTGTTGTCCTTCATACCTGAATAGGACCAAAATTATATCACAGATATCTTGTGATTAGGGTACAAATTGAATTTAAGTAAGGCAAAATTGCACAAAATTTCCAACCTCCCTCCTTGGAATGGCTCAGGATTCAGTGGGTGACATCAAATTCTTTGATGTCTAAGCAAACTCTGTGGTATTGGTTCAGGCTCCGGTGCTTTGGTTGAGATGTGACCCTAGATAACTTGGAGGATGAAGAGACTTAAAAATACATCTCTCAAAGTCAGAAGACTAACAGAAATGCCCCCTCCAAACAGTGATGTACACACACACACACATGCGCACACACACACACACACACACACACAGTTTCGATTTCATAAGGAGAATCTGACATCCTTCCTCCTTGGTCTACTGAGATGAAAGAGAGCCCAATGAAGGACATGAGGCCACTTCAAGTAAACTGAAACTTTCATGCAGTGCAGACTGAAACTTTGTTCTCTTCAGGCTGTTTTGTAGTTGCAAAACTAAAGAATGTGAAATTAAGAACACATAATTTAGGGAATTTCGTTTGTTATGTGATCAGGGCCAAATTGGAGAATAAGTTTTCTCTATAAAATTTGTCAGATTCTATGAATAGGAAAATAATGTCTCTGCACAATTATCAATGTTATTTTATATTTAAAATTACTGATACAGTTTAGAGACTCACTAAAATTCCCCATTAGGAGAGTTTATATTTATTTAGCAATTTATATAGAAAGATATAATCAACATTTCATCATAAAGAAGAGATTTTATATTTGTTTCTGATAAATACCTTATCATTTCTATAGCTTTCTGGTCTTTATTATTTGTAATTCAAAGGACAAATTAAAACGATTCCTCACTTTGGTTATAAAATACTAACTTATAATATTTAGTCAAAACTCACTGATAAGATACATCTATGTTTTTTGACATTTGGGAAATGAGGCATCATTGAACACCTTTCCTTATCAATGGAGTTTCCTATATGTGGAGAAAGGGATGGACACAGAAGTATACATACTGTTTATGTGTTCTGTATGATTTCAGTTATAAGATATAGGTAATCAATTATATGACAGCATGTCTCAGCCAGGCTCAGAATTAATTGGGGAGGAAAGTGTCTCAAACAGGAAACTGAGTCAAAAGGTCCTATCTTAGTCTTTTTGGGAGGCATGCAGCTCTTTTATCTAGCTGTATTCAGCATCATGTTACCAATTGCTCGATTGTTTCATGGGCTGACCTGAACCCCCATTCTACTACTTCCTATATCTGCCAAATGGTTTGAATTTGCAGTTCCCATGCTCTGGGCTCTGCTGCCACAGGCACTTTACTACCATGTGCAAGTGCATAGTCTCCTGCAATTAAAACAGTCTCCCTGTCTGCTACTTTGTTAAATGAAGGCTATACTGCTACTTGGGGTGGAGTAGATCCCTGCAGTTACTTGACCCCTTTCTCTCCCTTGTAACCTCAGGCTTATGGGAAGGTTCCTGTTGTTTCTAGTCCCCCTGGAGGCTTCCTTCTGGTGTCTGGAATCTGCTACTACATGGAAATTAGCAGGTTCCTGCCTTTTCTGCTCTCTATACCTGTGTAGAGTGGCTTGGACTGGGCTTGTTCCTGTTCTGCAGCTTTGTTGCTTCTGGCATGTTGGGCTACTTGAAGTTCTGCCAGTTCTCATAGATACTGTGCTGTCTGGGCTTCTCTCTTTTCTTAACTAAGAGAACTCATTCAGATTTTCTTTGTTTTGAGGTGATTTTTCTTTTGTGTATGTGTGAATATGGATTGGGGGAATGGAGCATCCTTTACTATGTCATCTTAGCTCCCAGCATGCCTACTCAAGAACTTAATCTTCTTAATGGCACTTTCCCAGTGATTTCCCAGGAACACTGAGTTCAACAATGTTGATCTTAATGAGCTGCTGACATCTTTCTTTATTGAAGAATTGGTGGCTTTATGAGAGATTAGACACCTATATCTAAAATTAAAATTTATAATAGCAGTAGATTAAAGTCCCATAAAATTCTGCCTCAAATGGCAAATCTTCATTAAACCTATGTTAGGGCAGGATGCAAGTATTATGTCCATTTGGCAACAGTCTTTAATAGGGGATAGAATAATATAACATTTTTAAATATTTAATACTCTTTTACCAGTCTAAATCATGAAATAAAAAATTTACTTTAGTCAAATAACATCTGATGTATTCCAAACTTTTTATCCAAGAAAAATTATTAATTTGGATCATAGCTCCAGTGGAAGGGATCCTAAAACTTCTTATGATATCATAAGAATTTGAGGCAAAAGACAATTTATTATTACATACGATTATTTTATACATTTGAATAACCCAAAAGGGAAGGGACTTTAAAAAATACTGACAATAATTTGAGAAAAAAATCCAAAACAATATTATTTAAAAGTATATTTTTCTAATATTCTTTCTAATTTCCCAATTCAGGAAAAACTAGAAGTTAAGAGAATATAATGTTTGTGTGCTTCTTATAATTATTTTTAAATTTTAAGTATTTCACTATATTCTCCATAAAATGTTAGCCTTGATTTTAACTGGGTGATAGTGATGTATTATTCAAAATATCCCTTAGTTTTTAACAAAAATGCCATTCTTTTTTTTTACACCATTATAGCTTCAACAAAAAAAATAAATCTTACTTTTATAGATAGTTAATTATTTCAAAATGAGCTTTCCTCTTTCTAGGTTCACCCTAAATCTGAGAGTCTATATGTTAGGCTACCAAAAAGCCCACCTGGTATCTTCAAAAGTACCAAATAAATAACAGAATTATGAAAAATATTTTTTATTTTATTTTATTTTTTAAAAACGTATTACCTTATCCCTCTGGGATTAGGAGTAGATGAGACTTTATAAAGTTATATTGTTATCTAGACATTCCTTTACCTCAAACTCACCAAACTATAAAAATGTTAAAATAATAATTCAAACTTCATGAATTATTTTACAAACTAAATTTGGTTATTAATTTAATTTCATATCTTTCATCTCATCTCTGTTCTCTTTAATGTAGCCATCACTGAGAATATTGGAAAAGGAAAAAGGTACATATCTTTTCTATAGACTTTTTTCTTTTGAAAGTTTTACTTTTTACAATTTCCCCCTTTTCACTGATTTGATCAAAGAAAAAATATAGATCAAAACATACATTTGAAAACATTTGTTGACAAGGATTAGCACAAAGTATAGAGTTTTATTTTGTAGTAATAAATGAGAAAAAAGAAGACAAAATATTTTAATATGCAAAAATACTAGGCAGAAATATACCACTTCCTTGCACCATCATGCATGAAAATGCACCTTTTCTATACCTTCCCTCTCATTATGTCCTTGGATGATTCCATATCTATTACTCCCTTTAACCTGTATTTAGGCCGGTCTGATTACACTTTCTGAAGGTCATTCTGAATTAGAAGTAAATTCAAATTTTATTCCTGAGATTTAGAGAAACCAGGTTTCTCTTGGTCTTGTCTCCTCAACCTGCACTCCCATGCAAGGTGCCCTCCCTTTGTATAGTAGAAACAACAGTCAGTTGGATGCTAACATAATGGGGACTGGAAAGGAGTTATTGAATAGTCAGAAGCCTGGACAGGAGCAAGGAGAGATTTAGGCTGAAGTTTTGGTTTAAATGACTTTCCCTTATCTGATTTGTCTTTTACTGCCACTGTTCCCTCAAAAATAGTTTTATTGTTATTTTTCAATTTAACAAAAACATGTGCCCTCAAATATTCATGATTTCAGTTTTTCAAGATATTTAGCTCATTCATTTAATAGTCAAATTAATTTTCCAACATCATTTAGATTAAAAAGGGAAGTTATTTTTTTCTAATGGCATGTTTCCCAATAAAATAAAAATTTCACAGGTAAAATGTTTTGTATTTAAAGTATGAAAACTTATTAATAGTTAGGTGACATTAATTCAATCAAATTCATTTCTATATTATCTTACATACCAAATCATATATCACTTTTGGCATTCTATATTGATTTCATTCAAGATCAATGTAGGGTACTTAGATTAACATTTATATAGTGCCTGCCACCTGCCAGGCTTTTTGTGCTTCTTAAATCTTAATTTGTCATTTACTTATTTAAACATTTTTCTTTTATTTTTCTCAATTACATGTAAAAACATTTTAATAAGAATTTGGAGTCACAGATTTTCTCCCTCCCTTCCCACAACCCCTGAAATGGTAAGCAGTTCCATATAGATTATACATATGCAATCATATAAAATATTTTCCATATTCATCTTTTTATGGAAGGATACTTAAAGAAAATAATTTGAAAAAAATGAAAAAAATTTCTTTGGTCTGTATTCAGAGTCCATCAGTTCCTTCTCTGGAAGCAATTTTTATCATGAATCTTTTGGGATAGTTTTGGATCATTGTGTTACTTAAAAATAGCTAAGCCATTTATAGTTTTTCATTGTACAGCTTTTATGTCACTGTGTACAATATTTCAGTTTTGCTCATTTCACTCTGCTTCATTTCACATCAAATTTTCTAGGTTTTTTCTGAGCTTCTCCTGCTCATCATTTCTTACACTGCAATAGTATTTCATTATAATTATATACCATTCCCCATTTGTTGGGTATCTTCTCACTTTCCAATTCTTTACCCCTACAAAAAGAGCTACTTTAAATGTTTTTGTACATTAGAAGTTATTTTTTCCTTTTCTGTTATTGAATTATTTCACAACTTTCCCAATAGTGCATTCAAGTCTCAATTTTCTTCACTTTCCTTCCAAGTTTTGTCATTTCCCTTTTCTGTCATCATAGTCAATCTGATAGCTGTGGGGTGGTGTCTCAGAGTTGTTTCAATTTGTATCTCTCTGTAAGTGATTTAAAGCATTTTTGCAACACTATATAGAACTTTAATTACTTTGAGAACATTATATTCTTGTCCTTTTCAATTAATTTCTCTATGTGTTTAAGAAAAGAGGCTTTTTATTAGAGATACGTGTTAAAAATGCAACATTATGATTGCTACATAGTAATTTTCCTTCTGATTTCCCTCTGTTTAATTTTTCTTCATCACATCCCCTAACTGGCCCTCTTTTCTATTTTATCAGCACAACTCATTCTCTTATCTTCTTCTGTTCCTACTTTCCTGAAGGGTAAGATTGATTTCTAGACCTAATTGATTATTTATGGTCTTGCCTCATTGAGCCAAATCAAATGAGAATGTTTCATATGTTCTACCCCTCACTTTCCCCTTCTTTCCCTCCATTGTAATAGTTTTCATGCCTTTTTATATGCAATAATTTACCCAATTCTATTTTCCCTTTCCTCTCCTCCCAGTGCTTTCCTCTTTTTCATGCCTTTGTTTCATTTTTTTATATCATCCCATCATATTCAGCTTGCACCTTTGCCTATATCTACGTAAAGTAATCTACTTGAAAATAAATGAATATATTACCTATTCCTTGGTGTAGGATGGGTTCCAAAAAGTAAGGAGCAAGTTTTGCAATTTAACTGTTTTGGCTTTCTTCACTAAACTTAATTACAACTTTATACTTTTGTGGTATTCAAGATAATCTGTTGTGCTGCTTTTTTTTCTACATTTTTCTGTTTAGTTTTGTAAAATAGAGTTCTAAGATCACTAGTGATAGATTATGTATTTAAAATTAAAACACACACATACACATACATATGCAAGGTGGGCTTCTAAAAGATTTTTATCTC
The DNA here is from genome assembly GCF_027887165.1 of Monodelphis domestica. Lineage (NCBI taxonomy): Eukaryota > Metazoa > Chordata > Mammalia > Didelphimorphia > Didelphidae > Monodelphis > Monodelphis domestica. Next base: position 380,332,510 of record NC_077229.1, on the reverse strand, counting down.
TGCTTTTAAACCTGAATGGCCTTAAACCTGTTTCAGCTTGTTAGATTTAAATTAAGATCCAACTCCAAATATTTTACTCTTTAAGATTTATTAATAATCACTTGAAGTAAAATGAATAAAAGAACAAAAAGTATGGAAGCCTAAGAAAAGAAACATGGGTAAAATCCTCTTGCCTGGCACTCACCCAACCTCCATAAAACATGTCCCAGGGGGAAAAAAAGCAAAGGTGGATCTACACAAAAATTTAATTCCTCCATATATTAGCACATCATGTGAGAATGAACATGGGAAGCAGGGATTTAGAATTGTGGGGAGCAAATTCTAATTATACAAGCTTTAACAATAGAATTTTACTTGGGTGTTATATGCCTATACTCATGTAACCCTTTGTAAATTTAGTACTTATTAACAGCTGCCCATTGAAGATGTTTTTTCACCCCTTCAGTTCTGCAGTGTCAGAATAGCTTTACTTTTGGATATGTGAATGAAATATACATATGCATACACTGCTAAATTTACTTTTTGCCATATTTGAAAACAGTAGTTTTGTACAAAAAATCTGCTCATATAGGTATGTAAACAATTTAACTTTATTGAATGTCTTTTGGGATTCTTTTTCTTGTTTCCCTTTTTCATGCTTCTCTTTAGTCTTGTATTTGAGAGTCACATTTTCCATTCATGTCTAGTCGTTTCATCAGGAATGTTTGAAAGTTCTCTATTTCATTGAATAATAATTTTTTGAGCTGAAAGTTTATATTCAGACTTGCTGGGCAAGTGGTTCTTGGTCAAAGTTCTTACTCGTTTGCCCTGTAGAACATCACATTCCAAGTTCTCCAAATCTTTCATGGAGAAGCTTCTAATTTGGCTTAATCTGATGGTGGCTCCACAATATTTGAATTGTTTCTTTTTGGGTGCTTAGAATATTTTCTCTTTGACCTGAGATTTCTGGAATTTGGCTATAATACTTCTGTGAGTTATCCTCTTTTAGGAGGTTATTGATATAGTCTTTTAATTTCAATTATGTCTTCGGTTCTAGAATATCAGGGCAATTTTTTGGATAATTTCTTGAAAGAACCATTTAAGTTCTTTCTTTGATCATGGCATTAAAATAAATTCTTAAATTATCTCTCCTGGATTTATTTTTTAGGTAAGTTGTTTTTCCAATGAGATATTTCACATTTCCTTCTATATTTTCATGCTTTTGACTTTATTGTTTTTGAATATCTCATGGAGTCATTAGCTTCCAATTGTGTAATTCTAATTTTTAAGCCATGATTTTCTTGAGTGAGAGACTTTATACCTCCTTTTCCCTTTGCTCAATTATACTTTGTAAAGAGTTGTTTGTTTTTTTTTCCCTGAATCTATGCACCTATTTTTCCATAGGGGCCAATTCTGCTTTTTTAAGAAGTTCTTCTCCTCAGTGCATGGTTGTAAATCTTTTTTTCCCCCATTTGGTCAAGTCTGCTTTTTGATGATTTCTTTTTCTTCATTAGATTTTTGTATCTCTTTTAAGAATTGACTTATTCTGTTTTTTAAACTTCCTCAAGGTTTTTGTTCCTACTTAAGCTGCTGATTTTTTCTTGATTTTCCTGTGTCACTCTAATTTCTTTTCCTAAATTTTATCCTACCTCTCCTATTTGATTTTTAAAACCATTTTTGAGCTACTTCATTAATATTTTTAGGCTTAAGAGCAATTGATAATTTTTCTTTGAGGTTTGGATTCAGTAGAATTAACTTGTTATCTTCTTCTGAGTTTGTGTTTTTGTTTTCTCTATCAACAAAATAACTATATTGAGTTTCTTTTTTGTTGTTGTGTATTGGCTCATTTTCCATCCCCTTCTTTTAAATAAAATATAGTTAATTTTTAACTTTGTACCTGTAGTAAAGGTAGCAATGTTCCAAGCTACAGGTTCTTTGTGGGTTGCCTTCAGAAATTGTTCTGGGAATCTTTAGGTTTTAAATTCTTCTCCTGGTATAATGAAAGGAGAAGTATATTGAATATTCTCCCAATCTGGACTGTGGCCTGTGAGTAACCATAAACACTCTTTTATGTCTTTGAAGTATGACCAGTGACCTTGGTTTCCTTCCAGTCACAAGTGTTGGTGTATATTAACACTCTTCTTTACTGGTGTATACTGGATTCTTTCTCCCACGCTTCCAAAATATGTTACTTTTAAACAATGACAGAAATCACTTTCAGAATTTAAGAAGACTTCTGACAAATTTTTTATGTCTGAAATTAAGCAGTATACAACAAGACTGAAGCACAGGTGAGGGAGTATAGTAGATTACTGAACCTCCTTCTGGAAATTGAGTTAGGGCTTTCAACATGATAGCTTATCTTTATTTGAAGAGTTTCACTTACTTTTTCATGATAAATTATCCTATGTGGATTTGATTGCTACTATTAAAATGATTATATAATTTTAGTGTCAATAATATAACAGATAGGTCATCTTTCTAGAAGGAAGTATACCAGGAATCACTTAATTTGTGTGGAAATCTGTTTGTATTTTTGAGGGTGTTGTAATTGGCGTCCCCAATTGTTTAAAAGTGTAATAACACTCAGACAGGGATCTATTCAGGGATCAAGTATCCATTCAGTGTGGCCAGGACATACAAAGTTCCCTTTTCACTCTTCCCTATATTAATCTCTTTTTCCATATGCCAAAACATTGCCCAGTTATTTCTTTCAATTTTCATTGATTATGAATTCATTTTTGATTTTGATATTCCTTTTCCCCAAAATTTAGAATTCTGATTCTTTTTACTCCCTTCAACTCCTCACCCAATTTTTGTGAAGGCAAGAAATATTATAAAAATTATATATGTAAAATCATGCAAAGCATATTTCTATAATAGCCACCTTGCAACAAAACACCAGAATACATGAAATGGAAACAGGTTTCAATCTACATTCAGACTCCATCAATTCTGGAGGGGAATAACAGTTTTCATCATAAATCTTTTGGAATTGTCTTGGACTTTTGTAATAATTAAAATAGCTAAGATTTTCACAATTATAAATTTTTATAATATTGCTATAATGATGTTCAGTGTTCTCCCTGTTCAAATCACCTCATGTTGCATCAGTTGATATTAGTCTTCCAATATTTTTCTTAAATCATCTTGCTTATCAACTCTTATAACTGCATCACAATTATATATTAAGCCATTCCCCAATTAAAATGCCCTTAATTTCTAATTTTTGCCATTTGATTTTTAAATTATTTTTATTTATATTTATTTATTTATTTATTTATTTTTAGTTAGTTAGTTAATTAGTTACTTAGTTAGTTAGTTACAATAAAATTTGAGTAAATAGACCTTTGTCAGAGGTTTTTTCTATGAAGATTGGTTCCCAATTTGTTGCTTCCCTTCTAATTTTCGTTACATTGGTTTTGATTGTACAAAAACTTTTTAATTTCATATAGTCAAAATTATTTATTTTACATTTTGTTATTCTTTCCAAGTCTTGCTTGGTTTTAAAGTCTTTCCCTTCCAAAAGGTCTGACATGTATACTATTCTGTGTTCACCTAATTTACTCATAGTTTCCTTCATCATATTCAAGAAATTCACCGATTCTGAGTTTATCTTGGTGTAGGGTGTGAGGTGTTGATCCAAACCTAATCTCTCCCACATATCTTCCAATTTTCCCAACAATTTTAATCAAATAGCGGATTTTGTTCCAAAAGCTGGGGTCTTTGGGTTTGTCATAGATTGTCTTGCTGAGGACATTTACCACATGGTCTATTCCACTGATCCTCCTTTCTGTCTCTTAGCCAGTAACAAATTGTTTGATGACCACTGCTTTGTAATATAGTTTGAGATCTGGGACTTGTTTCACACCATTGGAGATGTTGAAGCAATTGAAAGTCTCTCTACCAGATAGGACTTCCCCTGTCATGTTGACATGAAAGAGCTGGATCAGTTTGACGAATTTTTCTGGGCAACCGAGCTTGCTGAGGATCACCCACAATGCATCCCTGTTCACTGTGTCGAAAGCCTTTGTCAGGTCTATGAAGACAATGTAGAGACTCAGGTTCTGCTCAAGGCATTTTTCCTGCATTTGCCTCATCGTGAAGACCATGTCAATGGTGCTGTGATCTGGTTGGAAGCCATATTGTGATTCAAGCAGGTTCTGCTCTGAAACAGATGACAGGAGTCTGTTGAGTATAACACGGGTGAGGATCTTTCCAGCAGTGGAGAGTAGTGAGATGCCTCTGTAGTTGTTACAGGCTGCTCGTGAGCCTTTGTTCTTGTATAGGGCTATGATGGAGGCATCTCTGAGTTCTGGGAGCATGTCTTCCTTTTCCCATATGCTGGTCAGCACTATGTGGAATGCCTGGAGCGCCTTTCCATTTAAGCCCTTGTACACCTCGGTTGGATCCAGTCTTTACCGGATGCCTTGCCTACAGTCATTTGTTTAATGGCTTTTGGGACTTCCTCCATTGAAGGAGGGACATCAAGTTGTTCAATGGTGTGGTTTGGGGGGATCTGGTCAAGGGCCCTTTGGTCAACTGAAGAGGGCCGGTTGAGAATCTGACTGAAGTGTTCTTTCCACCTATTGCTGATGCCTTTTTTTATCTTTTATGAGAGTGTCACCATCAGAGGATAGCAAGGGAGTGGTGGTGGGTTTTAATGGCCCATAGACAGTCTTGAGGGCACTGAAAAATTATTTGTAGTTTTTTGTATCAGCAAACCACTGGATTTCTTCTGCCTTTTTTTCCCTCATTGTTCTTGCATCTTCCTGATCTCACACTGCACCATGGCTTGGAGAGACTTGAATCTGTCCTATATATAAATATATAAATATAAATATAAATATATATATATTTATATACACACACACACTTATATGTATTTGTGCATACATATATCTATATACCTATTTATGTCTTGTCCTTTCATCCTATACAGTTTGTCACTGTTACCTCTAAGTAATATTCTTCTAGCTGCCCAGGTGATAACAACAGTTTTTAAGAGTTACCAATGACCTCTTTTCTTATAGGGATATATATCATTTTAACTTATTGAGTCTCTTAAATTTTTTGTTTTTTTTTTCTCTTTCCCCTCTTTTTTAATTACCTTTTGATGATTCTCTTGAGTTCAGTGCTTGGATATAAATTTTCTGCTCAGGTCTGGTCTTTTCTTTATGAATGCTTGGAATTCTTCTATTGTGTTGAATGGCCATACTTTCCCCTGTAAGAATATAGTCAGTTTTGATGGGTAGTTGATTTTTAATTATAGACCTAGTTCCCTTGCTTTCTGGAATATCATATTCCATGTCTTTCAGACCTTCAGTGTGGATGCAGCCAGATCTTGTGGTATCCTCACTGTGTTTCCATGGTATCTGAATGGCTTCTTCTTGGCAGCTTGTAATATCTTTTCTTTGGTCTATTAGTTTTTGAATTTGGCCATAACTTTCCTCGGTGTTGTCAGTTGGGGATTAAATACAGGAGGTGATCTGTGGATTCTTTCAATCTCCACTTTCCCCTCTTGTTCTAGGATATCGGGATAGTTTTCCTAAATAATTTCCTGTAGTGTTATGTCCAGGATTTTTGTTTTGTCATGATCTTCTGGTAGACCAATGATTCTTAAATTGTCTCTTCTTGAACACTTTTCTAAATCGTCTGTTTTGTGAATGAGATTATTCATATTTTCCTCAATTTTTTCATTCTTTTTGTTTTGTTTTATAGTGTCCTGCTGCCTTGTGAGGTCACTTAATTCCATTTGTTGTATTCTGGTTCTTAAAGACTGGATTTCATCCCTGACTTTTTGATCATCCATTTCCTTCTGATCTGATTTTGTTTGAAGGCTGTCTTTCATCCTCTTTACCTCGTCTTTCATCTCCTTTGTCTTATCTTTCATCTCCTTTGCCTCATTTTCCTGCTGATTGATTTTGGCTTTCAAGGCACTCTTTTCTTGTTTTAGTTGAAGTGCCTCTGTTTCCAGATGACTTATCTTAATTTTTAAGTTCTTCTCCCAATTGACTTCAGCCTCTCTTTATTGTGTTTTGAGTTCTTCCACAGCCTGTATCCAATTCACTGGGATTTCTGATTTTTCTTTTGCTGATCTCTCCCCCGCTGTTCTGTTTGCTGAGTAGAAGCTGTACATTGTAGTTTCTTTCTTCTTTTTCTGTTGTTTGCTCAAATTCTTTACTCCCCATATTTGTTTGTACTTTTGCTCCTCTCATTTTTTTTGTTTTTTGGGGTTTCTGTCCGTCTCCCCAGTTGGACCTTTAACAGGAGATCTCTCAGTGTAGTCTCTGGTGGGGGGTTGTTGGGGTTTGACCTTCCCTGTCCTCTGGAGGCCTTTGATTGGATTAAAGTCCAGCAGTGAATGAGGATGTGTGTGGAGCCTGGGCTTCCCTGAGTTCTGGACACTTTTGATGGGATTAAGTTCAGCTTAGTTGGGCTGGGTGCGCTCTGATTTCAAAACTTCCTGGAAGGCTGGAGCAAATATGGAGGATCTCCACAGCTCTGGCCAGGCTGCCAGCTCTGTACTCCCTCTCCAGCTCCTTCCCAGCCATCTGTGTTGGACACTCTGATTTTGGCTAGCCCTGTTTGCAAGTTATTCCCTTCAGACCAGCACCTTTGCCTGTCCAGAAGTTCCTACTGCCGCTGTAATCTCAGTGCTCTGGGTGGGAGGGGGGATGATGTGTCCTAGGACCTTCCTTCTGTTTTCCCCTTAAACCCGAGTGTTTTCAGATTCCAGCTTTACGGGGGGGGGGGGGGGGGGGCTACTACCTTTTGATTCAAGTCCAGCAAGAGGGTTCCTTGGCTCTGTTTTGTTAAGTTTGCTTTTCAGTCACCTGGGAGCATTCAGTTTGTGATCAGTTAGGAAGGGTATTCATATATCTGAACATCTGCTCCTTCTAGGCCACCATCTTGACTCCACCCCTTAGTCATGTGGTTCTATTTTGTCAGATAATAAACTTCATAAAATAATACTTGCAATACTGCACATTGATTTAACTCTTACACACTACAGAGAGAGATACTGTATATATTTTGGTATACAAAGTCCCTTTCCTTTTATCTTTATCTCTTTGGGATAGAAAGCTAAGAGTGTTAATGCTGTTTCAAAGGTATACAGAATCCTTTAGGTCATTGCTAATAATTCCCAAATTTCTCTCCAGAATGGTTAGATAAGTTTACAAATATACTAGTAGTTCATTGATGCCCCAGTTATTCCAATCTCCTCCAATATTTGTCTTTTTTCCTTTTCTATCATATCAGCCAATCTGACAGGTGTTGGATGGTATCTAAGAGATTTTTTAAATTTGCATTTCTCTAATCAATAATAATTTGGAACTTTTCTTTCATATCATTGTAGGTGGCTTTGATTTCTTCTGAAAACTATATGTGCATAGACATTTACCATTTATCAATTGGAAAATAACTGATATTCTTCTAAATTTGACCATATTTTTCATACAATTGAGAAATGAGATCTTTTTCAGAGAAACTTTCTGCCATTCTTCCCACACCCAGTTTCCTACTTACATTCAAATTTTGACTGCATTGGTTTTGCATGCATTAATCCATTTTCTTTTTAATTTATTGTAATCAAAATTATACATTTTACATACCCTGATCCTTTCTATCACTTATTTTCTCATAAATTCTTCCCTTTTCTGAAGATATAACAGGCACATTTTTCATGTTACCCTAATTTGCTTATGCTATCACCCTTAATTTTGGAATTTACCCATTTTAATATCTTTTCTTCTTATTTAATGTGATATTTTAGTCTATTCCTAATTTCTGCCAAACTACATTGTAGTTTTTCCATCAATTTTTATCAAAAGGTAAGTTCTTGTCTAAAAGCTTGCATCCTTAGAATTACTAAACACTAGGTAACTTTATTTGTGTTGTGTACCTGATCTATTCCACTGATCCACCACTCTGTTTCTTAGATACTACCAGATTGATGATTACCAGTTTTGATGATTACTACTTTGTAATATAGTTAGAAATATGAAATAAAAAGAACAACTTCCTTCACATTTTTTTCATTTTCTTTGATATTCTTGACTACTTGGTATGCCAGATCGATTTTGTTATTTTTTATTAGTTTGATCAGTATGGTAGTGAATAAATAAATTGACTTAGGTAAGACTGTTGGCCTCGTAATTAATATTTCTCCAGTGGTTTCGATCTATTTTTATTTATGTGAAAAGTCTTAATAATTGTATAAACTCAGTCCCTAGATTTGTCTTGGCATGTAGACTCCAAATTATTTTATATAATTTGTGGTTCAAAGTTATTTCTCTTTTTATATTTTAATGGTCTTTCTTCATAGTATATAGAAATGCTGATGCTTTATATAGGTATATTTTTTATCTTGCAACTTTGCTAAAGTTTTTAATTATCTCAACTAGTTACTTATTATATTTTATTTTTTTGGTTCTGTAGGGTTCTCTAAGTACACCATCCTATCATCTGAAAAAAAGAGATAGTTTTGTTTCTTATTTGTTTTTATTCCTTCAATTTCTTTTTCTTATTTTATTGCTATGGCTCGAATTTCTAGTACACTATTGAATAATAGTAGTTATAATAGACATCCTTACTTCACCCCTGAGCTCACTGGGTTAGCTTCGCTATAGATGTTTTCTGAGTATTAATCAGATAGTACGTATTTTTTAAATGGCTCTACTAATTTCTATAGTTTCTAATATGTTATGTTTTGCTGATGACTTTTTCTGTATCTATTGATGAAACCACATGATTTTATTTATTTAAATAGTCAACTCTGCTGATCATTTTTCTAATATTAAAGAGAAAATTAATTTTTAAAACTATTACTATGAATAAATTCCTGATAAAATGAATTATATTATTTAGCCTTATGATTTCCTTATACTGTGAAACTGGGAGACTATTATAGTAGATATGTAATCACAGAAATGAATTATCTTTCAATTAGGTGACTATTCTTTAAATTATGTAACATTTTATGAAAATTTTCTCAAGTTTTGTAAAACCTCGCTACTGAATTTACTTCCTTATGTCTTTATTAAAATTAATATAATACTATTCTTTAAAAATGTTTAAAATGAAGTATTTTGCTTCAAAGTATAGAATTCTTATGATTTAATAAAAAGGTCTGATAATGCCATTTAGCTAAATTAAGTTTTGTATCTTGTGAATTGAACTGCTAATGGATAGGAATATTGTTCTTAAATGTTCATCTCAGTCTAGTCCCTATAAATTCTGACTTCAGCTTACTTGGTGACTTAAAGCTTTTTCTGAAATTTTAAACTATTATTGACTAGCTGAACTCTGAAAGTAGCCACATATGATGACTCTCCTTCCTTTCTTTAATCTACAAGGCAGAAGAAGGGGGAATGTCTTTTCAATGACCATACTTATTTTATATCCTTGTTCCTCATGACATCTGGCTGGAGGCATGGAATTGAAGCAACCTCAGGCAAAGGGTGCATGGTGTGGATAGAATCATCACTTATTGTCATATTTTTTTCTTAGCCATTTAACATGTTTAAAACAGTTTTGTGGTTTTAACTAGTTATTGATTTTTTTTAATGTGTCACTGACAAAATGTTCCTGACTTAAAGGTTGGTCCTTTATCCATTCTGCCACAATTCCTATTTTCCCTGTGTTTGATAGAATTAAGTAGTGAATTTATTGGATTAATGAGAAAACTGTTGAAATGGTTTCAGGGCTGATATTTGGTTGGCAAATAATTATAAAATGTAAGTCTTCATGTATCTATGATTGTTTTACTTTGCAATATTATTTTAATCCACTTATTAGTATTACAATTTAAGTATTATTGTTTGAGTTATTGGTAGAGAGCTTCTAAAGCATGAGACTTTATTTTCTGCTTTTCATGATGACTTTATCTTCTTAGAGATATGTTTAAATTCCATTTAGTCTGCTCTAAACCCATCAAATTTCACTGATAAAGGGAAGATAAGTGTTTATCCAAGAAAGAAGGCTGATTCCAGATTTGGAACACTTCCTACCCACTTTCTTGATAAGTTTTTGTTAGTGAGCATTGAGTGGTTTGGAAAAAAAAAAGTTCTTTCCTAAGTAGAGGCTGTGTATATAGACAGTGCAATAATGCCTTAGCTATCTAGCTTCCAGCAAAGATGTTGATTTGAATATTGCATTAGAAATGGATCAAAATTATTGATTGCATGAGGCTAACTTGACCAGTTTACTTATGCTTTTTGTTAATTGGATTAGATATTTTTAAAGTAGCAATTTTTATTTGTGCTACATACTTTTCTCCTCTAGAGGAAAAAAATAATTCAGAACTCAGAACAAATCTCCCTACCCAAGCAAAAATAGATCGTGGTAGTTGATGTAATTTATTACTATAATGCTATATGAATGATAAAAGGAAAGATTTCAGAGTAATTTAAGGAAAGTTATTATGAATTAAGCAGAATTAAGTCAGAAAAACTAGAACAATTTATTTTGTAACAATTGTTTTAAACTCAACAATTGAAAGAATTAAGAACTTTCATCTGTACAATAAACAACCATGATTCCATAGGACCAATGATGAAAGATACCACCAACCTCTTAGCAAAGATTATTAATATGTGAAATTTAATTTAATATGTGAAAAATTAAGAAGTTATTTGGTAGAGTGACTAAAGAACCAGTCTTAGAATCAAGAAGATATAGTTCCATGCTCTGTTTCTGATACAATCTGGTATATTACATGATATGGCAAGATATATACTTGTTGTGTGACTACTGACATATCATTAAAGTACTTAATTAAAGCTTTATAAAGCTTTAGCAAGTAGAAGATCTAACTGCATGTGTAGAGGAAATTTCCTTTCAAGAATTTCCCTATGCCAATGAACTTAGACCAGGTAAGATTAAATCCCAGAGAAAGATCATAACTTGTCTACTTTACTTTCTTACTATTAATGGTTTGTGAGAGGCATATCTCTTGTCATTTAGAAAACAATAATTCTGAATGTTTTCCTCACTCCCTCCATATAGTCAGAAAGACCATACACAATTTTTAATGTCCTATTTAAGATCAGCAACTTCAGTTAGACACTTAGTCTCAAGTACCACTAAAACGAGCATTAGAATATAGTCCTACATTGCCAACATTCCCAAACTCTGTGTGCTTTGCTGTGTCCAGGGACACTCATGATAGTTCAACTTTTTTCAAGAAAATAGTGCTACTTGAATCTTTGTAATAATTTTTGATTACTTTTAACTATACCCATAACTTCTTATATATTAAGAGGTTTAGAAGTCACAGGGATAAATAAATAAATAATATTTATTTATCATTATATTATTTATTTTATATATATATATATATAAATCACAATATTTATATTATAAAAATAAATAAATAAATAAAAACAGGGATAAAAAAACACAGATAAAAGAGTAATTATTGTCAGAATGAAAGTGAGGGTGGTGTTCTGCTGTCTGGTTCCAATGTTTGAGAGGTTGCTCAGTGTCCTTCTGTTACTTGAACACCAATAATAACTGTGGTTCTTTAAGAATTACATTAAAATATTTTCATTTTAATTTGTTCATATTGTTTTTCAAACATCTATTGAGTTGTTAGGACATAATTTTTTTTGGACATGACTCCTTAGTAAGTAGAATTCTTAGATGTTTCTTTAGGCCCAAAAGCAATGTGAAAAAAAAATTTTACTGAGCCACTAAGGGAACCTTAATCCATGAACGATTCAGAGCCTCCCTCTGCTATACTGTAATACATTTACTATTCATTCAGAGCTCATTTCCTGATGTTGAAACACTAGCAGCCCCAATTTATATGTTGCTTTAAGGTTTGTTAAACAGTTTATCAGATTAGCAATGATGCCATACTATAACAATACCTGGTAAAGGTATATTATAATAAATAGCTCAGTAAAACAGTTACACAAATTAAACAGTTGATTGAAGTAGCTCTTGGGTAAAAACAGTCAGAGCACTGAGATTTCACACATTGCTTCACTGGTTAAACTCACAAACATTAGTCAGAGCACATTAGCCATTGCTTTTGGAAAGTAAGCAAGAACAAAAGAGGTTCCTATAAACTGACTTGTGGGAAACAAATCTTGCACTGCATATCTGTAATCACTCAACCACATGCTATAAGATGCTGATCATTACTATAGCAACAGCCTGTGTTTTGTTACATCACTGAAAGAAAGAGGCAATCGGGAAATACAATATTCCTACTTAGGGAGGCATTTTTTTTCCTTTTTATTGAATTTTTTCAGTGCCATGAGAAAACCACTATTAATTATTTTTAAAATATTGTTAATCAGATTCTCTCCCTTTCTCTATGCCCCACTTTTCCAAGGTGGTAAATAGTCTGATAAATATTATAGCAGTGCTTTTACACAATACATCTTTCCATATTTCCCATATCATGAATGAAAACACATATTACACATACATTTTAAAAAATTCACAATAGAAATAAAATGAAGGATGTTTTGTTTTGATCTCTAATCAGTCCAACAGTTCCAGTTCCTTCTTTGGCTGTGGATAGCATTATTTTATCATGAGTGCTTTATGATAAAAATTTTGTCCTTCACAGTTGATCATCATACAGTACATTATACTATTCTTCTGGTTCTACTCATTTTACTTTTCATCAGTTCATTTCCAGGTTTTTCTGAACTCATTCTTCCCATTCTTTATTGCCATTATAACTATTAAATATCTTATTCAGCCATTCCCTAACTGATGGACACCTCCTCAGTTTCCAATTCTTTGTCATTATAAAAAGAGGTGCTAATACATGTTTGTACAAGTAGATCTTTTGCCCCTATTTCTGATCTTTCTGTGAAACTAAGTAGTGGTATTGCTGGGTCAAAGAATATGCATAATTTTATATAGCCCTTTGGGTCTGGTTCCATTCCATTTTCTAGAATAGTTATATCTTCTCATAGTCCCACCAAAGCAAGATTCTGCACACAAAAATATTAATATGAAAAAAATTTATATGATTATATGTGTAAAACCTATATTAGTTAGCTTACCGTCTCAATTTGAAAGAGGGAAGGGAGGGAGAGAATTTGAGATTCAACATCAATTTTAAAATGTTAGAAACTTTTCATACAATAGGGAAAAATACAATTTTTAAAAGTTATTAATTGTTTCTATTAGTTTTTCTTTTCCATTGATTCTCTGAGGTTCTCTAAAGACAACATCATATCATCTGTAGAGTGGTAGTGTGATATCCTCAATGCCTATCCTAATTTCTTCAATTTCTTTTACTGCTCTTATTTCTATTGCTATAGATTAAGTAATGTTATTTAATATTAAATAATAGTGGTGATAACAAGAATCTTTACTTCACCCTTGATATTATTGGGAAGGATTTTACCTTATCTTCATTACAGATACTGCTTGCTGGTGATTTTGGTTAGATACCCCTTATCACTTTATTTAAATGTTTTCTCATGTTTCTCTAAGAAATTGGTGTATTTTGTCAAAGGCTTTTTCTGCATCTATTGAGATAATCCTTTGGTTTACATTTTTTTCCTATTGATATGGTCAATTATGGTGATAGTTTTCAAAATCCCTTAATTCCTGGTATAAAATCTACCTGGTCATGGTATATAATTCTAATGATATGATTCCATAATCTCCTTTCTAGTATTTTATCTAACACTTTTCATCAAGTTTCATTATGAAGATTGGTCTATAGATTTATTTATCTTTTTCTAGGAACTTTTTGATGGTTTGTTCTATTTCTTTTGCTCTGATGGGGTTAAGTTTTCTATTTCCACTTTTCATAATCAAGAAAGATTATATTTTCATAAATATTCATCTATTTCATTTAGACCATCAGATTTATTGACACAAGGTTTCACAAAATAACTCCCAATAATAGCTTTAATGTCTTCTTTCTTGATTGTGATTTTACTTACCACCCCACCCCCTTTTGGATGCCAGTAATTTGGTTTTCTTCTTTCCTTTTTTAATCAAATTAGTCAGTGGTTTATCTATTTTGCTTTGTTTTGTTTTTAATAAAACTGGCTCCTTTTTATCAGTTCATTAATATTCTTTTAAGTTTATTTATGTCCTCTTTGATTTTCAGGATTAACAATTTGGTTTTTAATTGGGACTTTTAAATTTGTTTTTTATTTTATTTGCATGGCCAATTTTAATGATGTAAATATTTAGAATATATAAATTTCTTTATAAGTACAACTTTGTCTGCATTGCATAAATTTTTGTATGCTGTCTCCTTGTTCTCTTTAATAAATTATAGAAAGTTCATATGATTTATTTTAGAGTCATTATTCTTAATAATAAAATAATTTTTCTAATTAATTTTTTATCTTTCTGCTACCCTGTTGAGGGATATAATTATTTTCACATTATAGTCTGAAAAAGACCCATTCAATATTTCTGATCTTCTATATTTGGTTTTAAGGATTTTGTGCTCTATTATATGGGCAGTTTTTGTGATGTTGCCTTTTATTGATGAGAAAAAAGGCACATTACTTTCTATTCTCATTTAGGTTTTTCATAGATTTAACATATATAACTTTTTCTAGAGTTTCATTTATCTCCCTGACTTTTTTATTTACCTATTTGAGGTCCTTCACTAGTGATGTTTTATTGTGTATTTCCTCATATAACTTGTGGAACATCTCCTTTAGGAATTTGGATGTAATTCTATTTGGTGAATATATGTTTAAATTTCTATGTTTTCATTGTCTATGGTGTCTTTTACCAATGTGTAATTTCCTTCCTTTTCTCTTTTGGTAAGATCAATTTTTACTTTTGCTTTGTCTGAGGTCATTTTTTTTTCCTTTGGCTGTAGCATTATAGATTCCTTTTACCCTGTGTGTGTCTTCCTGCTTTACATGTATTTCATATAGATAGCATACTGGGGCATTTTGGGTTTTAATCCACTCCTCTTCACTCCTCTTCTTCTGTTTTAAAGGTGAGTTTATCCCATTCCTATTCATAGTAATCTGATCTCTCTCTCTCTCTCTCTCTCTCTCTCTCTCTCTCTCTCTCTCTCTCTCTCTCTCTCTCTCTCTCCATGATTGACGGTGAAGAGTTAACTGAGAGCTGCGTGCTGAACATTTAGGCATCTTAGAGTGGCTACAAGCTATTGTCCAGTTTGGTGGTGAGTTTCTGACTGAATTTTCCTCCATTATTTTCCAACTTTTTCCTCTCAGAAGCCTCTAATCTTCTTCAGAGACCTAGAGGCAGGGACATTAAAACACTCTCTGGCATCCCATACCCTCTTTCCTCCTTCTCCTTAAATTCCTTCCCTCTATATTAATTATATTATCATAAATTTCCAGACTGACTTGAGTATGTTATTTGGCGACCACTTAAATCTAGATTTAAAGTCACAACCCTTAAAATTATATTACATAATGCAGAAATTGTCAGGTGTTGGATAATCTGGACAGGCTATGTTATTGAATGAAAATAGATAGTGTTTACATATTTTAAGCTGTTTGTAGCATCCTTGAAAATTTTATCATGTCATACATAAAACCTGCAAAAAAGCAGAACTGTACTTCAAATACTTCAATGACCAAAATGAAATACATTTACATTAAATAAAGGTCTCCTGAAAATCATTCAAAGTCAACTGAAGTCATGGGTCACAAAGAAATCATAGAAATAAGAGACAATGACAACAATGAGTATTCCAGAATTTAATAGCCAGAAGAGTCCTGAATTAGAAATTTACATCTTTCTTTCTTGTATTTACAAAACTCTGGCACAATGTAAATGCTTGATAAATGCCTAACATTATTGATGAGGCTTAAAGTGTTACCTCTCATTGTTGTTATATTTTGATCTCAACAACAAAAAACACTCTTTCTTAAAATTTGTGAAGCAATCTCATATGTAAGCTTATTTGAGCCTCACAACAACCCCATGGAGTTAATACTCTTGTTACTGTTTTCCTATTTATACATAAGGAATCCATATTTCAGAGGAATCACATGCCAATAGATATTAGTAAGTATCAGATTAAGATTTGAAGTTTTGATCTTGCTAATTTTAAGTATAGGTAGTCTATCCAGTGTTCAGCATTGCTTCTTGCTGAGTGTGTGATATAAACATCATTTAAGTTATCTGGCTCAATTCCCCATCTGAATAATAAGGAAATAGATAGTGCTATCTTGAAATGTCTCCTAGTTCTAATATTCTATGATATGGTACCCCTCAAACTATACAGTTAGTCATTTAATAATCAACCTAATCATAAAGTCAAGCAAATTCTCTATATTTAGTTATGTAAAATAAAGGTCAAAAGTTAATTTTCCTACCCAGACTCTACTGGTTGTGAATAGACTTTCTATACTTTAATTTTTAATTGAAATGCAATTTAAATGATTAGTAATTCTTTTTCTTCCTATATTATTTATATTGTTAACAATCCTTTCATTTATATTTTTGGGTGTTATTTTCTTTCATCCAAAATATGTTTTCATTGAACTATAATTGAACTATATAGCTAATAGGGACTTTAGTTCACCATCCCTCCATTTGTCTAAAATAAGGAAACTTTGATTAAAGGCTACTAAATGACTTGCCTAAACTCACAAAGGTAGTATGTGACAGATAAAAAAAATGAACCTAAATCTCTTACTCTAATGCTATTATTCTTTTTACTTTATTATGCTTCACAATAAATATTTTAAAATGCATTTATTTCCTAGATTTTGCTAAATACATTAGCAAGTCTGGAAGGGCAACCTAGATGATCCAACTTCTAATGTCCAGAAATGATTTTATTTAGGATCTAAGAGGATAAATTATGTTTTGAAAGTTACAAAGATAACTAGAAGAAAATTATTTTTAATACCTATCCTCTGATTACAAATACAGTGTTCATTTCATTATACCACTTTGTTAAATCTCTACTTCAGAATAATATGTCTTTCCATCAGATGCATTGGATCATATAGAGACACATTGAACTCTATCTATAAGTAGTTATTTTGCTTTATGGCAGTCTAGCATTACTAATAAAGTTTATGTTTTAGAGCTCTAAATAATTCATGTTAAGCAAATTTCTGAAGTGTAATACTAATCATCTTCTCTTTTTGGCTGAAGTCATATTTTGTTGAATGCTTTGAATCATTCTCATCTAGTAATACAGGCATAAATAAGCTTCGAGACATAGTCTTCATTTTATGTATGAGAAAATATTCATTGAAACATTTAGTTCAGGTAGTAGTTGCCTATTCTAAAAATGTTGAAATTTTATCAACTTGAAAGAAGATGTAGGAATCATGATTCATCTTTTTTGATAATAATATAGTGAGAACTGAACATGAACTATATTCTGATTTTCTGATTAATTATTCATTCAAAATGTATTTCTGGAATAACAGCCATGTGAAGCACTTTGAAAAGAAGAGGTTGTGGAAGAGCTTATTAAGACAAAAATCCCTTCCCCCAGGGAATACCCAACATACATTGGAAGATTTTATATTATCTCTACATACACATATATGCACATACACATATATAGTCTGTAAAAATTAAAAATATATTCTGGAAAGCAATAATCTGAACCATATTGACATTTATTGTAGAGAATAATAAACTACAAAACATAAGGTTCTAGGCCCATACCAGCTAGGCCAAAAGACCTAGTGCTTACCTGTCACCAGTATATATAGAGTCAAAGTACATAGACTTCCCCCTGCCTCTTAAAAAGGAAATTGTCTTCTGAATGCCACTTGGCTCAGAGGTGTTGGCAAGAGAGGGTATTTTATGTTTTAAAAGAAGGTATGCTCTATAAAGTAATGATTCATTCCATATATAGGAAAATACAAAGGTCACTTCTGGTACCTTCAAAGCCAACTGTGGCATCACACTATCTGAACAACTTCCAGGATGCTGGATGCATGTGCAGAACACCCGTGGCAAGAATACCTTGTTTCAAAGGATTTTCTTTGTGATTTTTCCTCAAAATACAAATATTGATTATTATAAAAAATTAATTAGTTGATAATTGGAGTTAATCCTTATTAATTATATTATGATTATAATTTATTATTATTACATGCAGAAGTTACATACATAAAAATTAATAAAACAATGAACATATCCAAATTAGATCTTACGAGTATACCTTCTTTTAAAACATAAAAGACCTTCCAGGAGTTAATGGAGCAGTTGTTCTCCCTTCCAGAGGGAAGGCAGTTCAAGAATGACCATTTTTCTCACTAAACTCCTCAAACCCCCTTTTGTAGAGTTCCCCCTTCTAGAATCTTTTCCCAGGGTTTGTGACTAAATTCTCTTCTCTCCCTTTTAGAGACAACCTTTGCATTTTTTCCCATTCCTTAACCGTTATCCTTACCTAACCTATTAGGAGAAATCAACATCATTTCTGTAAGTCATGAATGATTGAACATGACTTTTGGATAAAAGGTAGTAATAATTATATGAAAAAGGGATCATAGTTTATATACACTTTCAAAAATCTGTGGACTTACCATAGGACTTAGAAAGGTTATTTTGTACTTATTGACAGTCAACTGGATTTGAGATGACATAACATGGTGATAGTTTCTGAGTGGAAAACGTAAAGGAGTAAGGCATAAGAGAAACAGAAATGTCTTTGATGTTATTTTTCTCAATTTCCTTGCTTTATAGATAAGGAATGTGAAGCCCCAAGAAGATCAGTGAGCTGCATTTGTTGTTGTTTTTGTTCAGTCAATTCAGTTATGTCCGATTCTCCATGATCCCATTTGGGGTTTTCTTGGAAAATATACTTGAAATATATTCTTGGGAAAATGTCATGTCCTCCTCTGACTCATGATACAGAAAAAGAAACTGATGCAAATGGGGATAAATGGTTTGTCCAGGGGTTACATAGCTAGCAAGTGTCTGAGACCAGATTTGAAGTCAGATCTTCCTGATTCTAGTCCAGGAGACTATCCACTGTGTCATTTAGCTTCCCTAAGTTATAGATATAACTGAATGAATTTAGCAAGTGTTTGGAAAGACCAGGACTAGAACCCAAGTATTTCTACCTGTGATTCAATGTAGTATGTACCTCAAGGACTACTGTAAATACAGGCAAACTTTGCAAAATTTAAAAATTGGAGAGTGGAAGTAGATAGAGACAAAGCTGAATAATGGATGGAGGAATAGACCAAGAATCACATGACTTGGATTTTGAGTGACAACTTAGCAATTGGCTACGTGATCCTGGTTATTGAATCACTTAACATTTTTGGCTTTGGGTTTCCTAATCTATAAAAAATGGAGATAATTTTTACCTAGGCTACCTACATTATAAGATTGTATTTACAGAGTAAATAAGTTAATATATATGTAGAACTTGTTATGGAACTGTCAAGTGCTACATAAATATCAGATGACATTATTTGGAAAGAATTGATATGTCTTATGTGCTATTTTGTGCAATATTTAAAGTATGGATTTATGGATTTGTTTCGATGAGAGTTGGTTGGGATTGAACATTTAAATATGTTCATTAAGACTCTAGCTAAATTGTAAAATGGTAGGTCCATAATGTGTTATCAAAACAATTTTTGTGTGTATAGCCTGGCTAAGAAGTCCTAAGTACTCATGCCCTTCCATAAAATATCCCTTGGTTCACCTCTAAGAGACAGATTATTGAGCTAAGTATCTCAAATGTTCATATGACCTTATATTCTGATTGCTAATTTTACTTAAATGTACTTGTTGCAACCTTCATATATCCTCTCCTAAAGGTCTTTCTTTTATGGTATTTCATACGGTGCCTCTTCTACCTTAGTCTCCGTCTTTCTGTTTATATCTCTTCTTCTATCCCACATTCCCTTTTTCCTTCCATTTCTCCTTTCTTCCTCTCTCACATATACATATACATAATGCAACAATATTGAATAAGGAGTATTTAGGTGTAAATATATATACATAAATATGTGTGTATGTGCATACATATATAGTTTTAACTAAATGTCATACATTCAGATATGATTTTCACAAAAAACAGGTCTAGCTACAGTAATTTGGGGACAACAGGCTAAAAGACAAATGTCTATGTCTAGCCTTTTAATGTTAGCCCAAACTATGGGTATCCAAAGAGAGTGTTGGATCTCTGTTTTTCTATACATATTACTTTTAGAATCTTACATTTGAGTGGAATCATTGGTTTCCTAAATGGTACAGGTCCACTTAAAGTAAGGCAATCTTGACCTAGTTGGAAGGACTGTTATTGCCTACCAGTTTTTATAAAGCTTCAGAGAACATCATTTATAATGCCATTTTAATTTAAGGGAATAATTGTAATAGGTATATATGGATGCATAGGTTTTTTTTCAGCACACTGCTGTAGTCATTTAACACAGAGAAGTTGCCATGGAAACGGGAGATAGTAAAGTTTTATTGGGGGGGTTAAATTACATTACCCTTTAATTTGATGCACACACTCATGGGTTTAATCTCAATGTGAGAAAATTCTATTGAGAGAAATGAAAGTCTGTCAGAGCAGCAGTGCCAAAGGCAAATGGGTATCCTACTCAAGTTAAGAGCAAGAAAATGCAAGAAAGGGGTACAACAGAAAGGCTGGGCTCAATGCCAGGCTGAAAAGCAATCACCAAAATATTACCTGAATATTTTGAGGACCTTTAATGAAACTTTCAGAAGCATCAGAATGGAGTTAAATGAACAAGCAAATAATGATGATTCCTCTACCCCACCCTCAATCTTGACCCAGTGAAAGGGCTCCCTTCAAATCCTTAAAGGAAAAAGAAAACCTAGCATAGAAAATAGCATGTTTTTCTTCTTAGTGAAAGGAAAGGAAAAAAAATAAAGAAAAGCATATTAGACAAAACATCACATTATCCAAGGAGAGCTACTGCGTGCATTATCACCTTTAGATGATCTCTAATTTTACATATCCACTTCAAAAACACATACATATACATGCAAACATTTGTGTTTAAGTCCTTTGCAAAGCTACAAAAAATGAACAGTCTCCAATAAACTAGTAATAATTTTCTTTAGCCTGAACAAATATGCCAGGCCCTATCTTGTAGGCAAAATGAAACAGCTTACTCTTATTCTTTTGATAGATTTAAATCATTGTTTAAGTAGAATCATTTAAAAAAATGAATGATATGATCATTAAAAAACCATAGCAAAGAAACACACATATCTGTATTTATGCACATATTTCCTTTTACCTTGACCTGTACATTCATTAATAATGATTGAAAACATCTCCAGGGGAGAAGATTCTTTCCATCAACAAGTATAGGAAACTCACCTAGAGCTCATTGTAAATATAATCAATAAAAAATAATCTTTGAAACTTTTTACTAAATTTATAATTATTAGTTAATAAAGAAAAAGAGAGTAGGAAGAAGATTGCCAGCCTAACTACTGTGGAGAGGGAAGTTATAAAGTGCAAGAAGTTGCACAGTAGTTTGATTGGCAGTCCTCAAGCTCAGAATTCTCCAAGAGCTGAAAGGGGAAAAGTTCCAAACTGTTGAAGAGACAGTTTCCAACTGTCTGTCTGGAGCTGATGGTGAAGCCAGAAGGGTGTGTATGCCTGGACTCTACTTAAACAAGATCATGGTGGATGCTGACTGCCAACGAATAAAACAACAAGGCTGAGAGGAAGATTTCCCATACACTCTGGTGAACAGAATGTGTTGGAGGAGTCTTTCTCTCTTCCCTGTGACAACTGAGGACTCAACAGCTGGATTTCTGCTACCTACCTGCCAAGGACTCTGTGAGATTTGGGGATCCCTGTTGAATTTTCCCCTTAGTAATCTGCAGTTTAGTTACTTAGACAGGTTAACTAAGGAAAATAATTTTAGTGGGAAATATCTTGGACTTATAGTCAGATGCCAACCTCTCCCTCATTCCTTTCCCATCCTTCCCTTCTTTGTTAATATATTCATTTTATTTATATGTGATTTTGTATAAACCCTTTCCCCTTTCCTAAAATCCCTATAACACTACCCAAATTCTCTAGCTGTGTTGATGCTACATCAGGTCCCAGCCCATTTTACATGTGGTGCAAAGGGGTCCAGCTAATCACATGGTCAGACCAGATAAATTAAACCCAGTAAAGGATTGTTTGAGTTCAGGAAGTGACTGGAGCCCAAAGAACCCTACTTCCTACTTGTCCTGGCTCTTATGTCTCCCATGACACCTTGACACCTTGTTGGTTTTGACTGGATAGTCTGGGTCATGTATTCTAAAGTCCAGGCACATCATGGGCTCTCTATATCCTACCTGAATGCACAAGTGCCAACTGTGATTTAGATTTTTATATTGATTTCATACAATCAGAATTACCAGACATTGAGTGGATGAGTAATTTGTCAAGGTCAGAAAATAATTGTGAGTCAGAGATGAGATGGGCATCCAGATCTCCTTGACTTGTGCTTCCTCTCATAATCATCTTTGAATCTTCTACATTTTCTATATTACCTTTTTATATGGTATATAGAATCTTGAACTTGAAAAGCAATCTTGGGGTTAACTCAGGGTCACAAAGTTAGTAAATGTTTGAAGCTGGATTTGAACTCAAGTCTTCATAATCCATATCCAGAATTCTATCTACTTTTACCTAGTTGCATACCTGATGCATGATTGTCTTTTTTTTAAACACTTGCTATGTATTGGTTCCAAGGCAGAAGTGTGGTAAGGGCTAGGCAATGGGGGTTAAGTGACTTTCCCAGGGTCATACAGCAAGGAAGTGTCTGAGGCCAGATTTGAATCTAGGACCTCCCATCTCTAGGCCTGGCTCTCAATCCACTGAGCTACCCAGCTGCCCCCATGATTGTCTTTTAAAGAGAATCCAGAAGAGTTATCTTGCTTTGTCATAAACACATCTAATGACTGAGAAGTCTACCTCATGAAATACAGATGTTAATGAATTGTTTCTCTTGGATCAGCCCTATTTGAGACTATTTGGGGAAGAATTAGTAACATTTATGGAATTGGTCCCTTTTTCTTTATTCTCATTGCCACCTCAATAAAGAAAAACCTCATTTCTACCCACCTAAAGTTTGTTGATATCCTCCAGAGAACTTTTTAGCTTCCATAGTCTCTTCACACAAATTTCTCTCAGAAATTTCACTCAGACTTCATTACACATAGATGTAGTTAGAACATTCTTTTGTTGAAAAATCATTTAATTGTTCCCAATTAACTACCAAATAGAACATAATCTCATTAATCTGACATTCACATCATTGAACAATATAACACTAGTCAATACTTCCAAAATTGATCTCATCATATTCTAGGCCTCATAAAGGCCTCAGATGATCTTTCAGAAAAATGAAGATATTCAGTACCTCCTTTAGCCCCCTCCATGATCTACACTTTCCTTCCTTTATGTTTTTGTTCCATCCGTCCTTTATTGGTAGCATGCTCTCTTTACCCTTTTCCCTGGTGAACTTGTAACATATTTTAGAGTAAAAAATTTCAGATTTCAAGTAAAAGATCATGAACCTAGGTTCACATCTTTACCTCTCTCCTTTCCTAACTATTTAGGTGATATAGTGACTAGAATTCTGGATATATATATTCTAGAAGATTTTATTTCAAATCCAACTTCAGACACTTTCTAACTATGTGACCTTGGGCAAGTCACTTAACCTCTCTGGGTCTCAGTATTCTCATTTGTAAAATGATTCACTCTAAGCTTTCCAGTGGCAAATACATGATCTATAATATTTTTCAGGGCAACTGGGTGGTGGAGAAGATATGAGATTAGAATTCGTAAATCTCATCTTCTTAAGTTTCAAAAAGGCCTTAGATACTTACTAGCCATATAACTCTGGACAAAGTCACTTACTCAATTTTGCCTCAGTTTCCACAAAAAAAAATCTACAAGATGAACTGAAGAAGAAAATGGCAAACCATTCCAGTATCTTTGCCAAGAAAACCCCAAATGAAGGTATGAAGAGCCAAAAATAACTGAAAAGACTAAAGAACAAATGATATAATTAAATGCTATCATATATGATGGCTTGGCTGATCCTTTTTCTGCCTCTTCCCCTGGAGTAATGATCTTTCTCCACTCAGACCTCATGTAGCACATTATTTGCACTATGTATTAAGCATTTTTATTTATTATAATGGCAATTAAAGTAAAATGTGTGCCTACTTTCCATATTAAAACATAATTATTGTGAACACAAAAACCTGAACTTTATTGAGAATATGTACATCATTCAGGTGTCACATAATACTATGTTTACTGTAGATATTTAATAAAATTTCGCTTGGTTGATTGATTTGAATCTTTCACTGTTTCGGCATCTGGCAATCCTTTCCTTGTAAATTGCTTTCAAAGTGATGCACTGTCACATGTTGCCCAGGTGGGCAAGACACTGCAACTCTGGGTCATGTTATTCATGTGCTCAATTACATGTTTAAAATAGAGGACTTCTCTGATCCCTTCCATTCTAAATCTATGATCTGATTATCTTACATGGTATCTTAACTTAAAAAAATGTTTCTAATTTCTCTGCAGATTTTTCTTTTCCTGTTGCTTTAGGTACACAGAACTGTCATAACATTTGAAGTTTCGCATCAGTATGCTTTAATTGAAGTTTTCTGCACACCCTGTTTATGGTTTTCCTCATATAAATGATAAAACGTCATTAACTTGGGCCCCCTGTGAAAGTTCAATCATTTCCCCATAAATATCTAGTCTAAGACCACAGTTGGACAAATTCTACAGTCCATGTCAGTCAAATGCCCATAATGCTACTCAGTTTCCATGGATTCATCAAACTGGTACAGAACATAAAAGATGAAAAATTCCATGTTGGCAAGGATGAGGGAAACCTGGTATGTTAATTCATTGCTGGTAGAACAGTTTGACCATTTGGGAAATTAGCATGGAATTATACCATAAAAGTCACATAAATGTTCAAATGCTTTTATATAATAATCCCACTTTAGTTTTATACTCTGAGAAAGTTATCAATAGGAAGACAAGACTCAAAAGTACAAAACTATTTTGTGCAATATAAGATTGGATGACTTGCCCAGTTTCTGGCTCTGATACTTCCTACATTGTGATTTTGGGTAAGCCACTCATTTTTCCAGAGATTCCCACCTCATCTCACGTCACCTTCACTTTATCATGAAAATGAAAGGAGAGGACTGGATGATTCCTGATAATTCTCAGAGCTCTAAATTTATGATCTTCTCCCACAAAACTAGAAACAAATTTTCCATTTATTGGAGAATAAATAAGTATAAAGAATATTTATCTAGGTACATGAATAAATAAATAAACATGTGTAGACACATTCAATACTCAAAATGCTAACATTGAACTTTAAACACATAAAGCATTCTCAGGATTTTTATATCAAATAAGTTTTCCTTAAAAAGAAAAAAATTTGTTTAAAAAACATATTTTATGTATTCATTACTCTGCTACCAAATTATTTCTGTATTCTACATCTCAGTTTCCTTATGTGTAAATTATGGTGGTCAGACGAAATGATATTGAAAGTCTTTTCCACTTCAGAGAGACTGATTCAATTACTAACCATTCACTTTATATGACACCATTTTTGGTTGCCACAGGAACCTCTATTCTGTTAAATTACTAAATAGTAGTGGGAAAATTAGAATTTCTTAGGTCCATTTGCAACAATCAAAATTATGAGAAATCCATTTGTTCATATTTAACTTTTCTACCTAAAATAATTAAACAAAATATGTCCTTGTTTTCTGACCTCCAACTAATTAATATAATTAATACTGTTTAAAATAATTTAAATAGCATAGATATTTAAATTTTTGCACTTTGGAACAATTTAGTTAATCTTCATGATGCTTGAATAAAAAGAACTGGAGTCAACATATGAGGAGGAAGAGAGTGCCAAGAATATGGAATTGTATTTAAAAATGACAGGTTAAAAGTCATCGAATAAAAATGATTAAAGCCTTTACTAAATAAAGCATTGTTATGGAAATAAATATTATATGGATGTTTGTTTAGTATCTTTAAAAATGAGCTGGTTTATCAAGGATTATTAAGAGGATCATTAAGATGATTTATTCATATAGGTGCAAAGTTTCATGTAATGAATTTCCCTTAAGTGAAATATCCTCATACTTAACATGCCACTAGCTGCCTTATTGAGATATCTTTATTCCTCCTTAATATAAATTGGAGAACTCATCAGAGGAATAAGCATGAAATAGAACCTGCACTAAACATTTATACATATCTGGGGAAAAGCTTCTTTCTCAAAAAATGTACACTAAACTCTGGTTTAAAAGAATAATGGAATATCAGAGTCGGAAGGGAGCTCAAAGACATCTGATTGTCCAGACCATATACATACACAAATCCTCTCAATAAAACACTCAAGTGGCCACTTGTCTTGTCATCATCAAATAAGAAGGAACACACTGTTTTCTAAGGGAACATGCTCCATTTTGGGGGTAATTTTAAGTGTAAGAAACCTTGTTATTTCATGGAACTTAAATCTGTCTCTACAAAATCCACACATTGTTTCTAGTACTTCCTTTCAGGGTCAAGAAAAATAAATCTATTTTCTTGTCTATATGGCATTACATTTAATATAAATATATGAACTATAAATATAAATATGTATCTCAATATACTTTTGGGGTCTCAAGGAGATAGGTTAATAACAGTTATCTTTTCTGGAAGTCCCTGGAACCCCTCCTGGTATAAAGTTATTCTTATCTTTATATATAATACTCATATAGAAATAATGATCTTATCAGAAAAGGCTGCTTGGATTTTTCTTAATCCAGGCTCAGTTGGTACAATTAGGGGAGAGTTCAGTTGGTAGGTCAGAGTTTCTCAAGTTTATCTTATAGTTACAAAGGATTATTGCTATGCTTAAAACTCCTGGGGAAAAAATGAAGGCTTGAGCAAATCCAAATAATTATAATAATCAGTATTCCATTCAATTTCTCAATCTTTTCCATGAACCTTTAAAATCTTTCTTCCAAAAGGTAGAGTACGTGACGAATTACAACTGGTGTTCATCTCCATCATGGGTGTTAACAAGCAGTTTCAGAAGGAAAGTGATAGAAAAAAGGGTTGAGAAAGATGTTATTAGCTGGCAAGTAATTCCAGGAAGAGATCATTAAGAGGGATGAAGAAAATATCTAACCTGGTTTGGGAGAAGCATGGGGTAAATGAAAGTAGGCTTATTTTACCTTCAGGTTTAAGAGATGGGAGAGTATGAAGAAGAGTACCCGACATCTGAAGTCAGGAACACATATGGAATCCTTAAGAACAAAATAGGAAAATACACAAAGAGATATATGTGTTTATTTGTATATGTAAATAGAGATGTAAATAGCCATGTGATTATGATTCTCCAAAAAGTACCATTTGTATTCATATATGTATATATGTCATAGATGAACCTGGATTCTGAAAGGTTATGCTATAGTATGTAATGCTGCTTATGGCTTTTAGGTAAAGGATAAAGATTTGGGTAGAGAAGAAGACTGTGGAAAAAAAATCATCCTTGATAATTTTTGATTTTTAAAGACACCAAAAGGTTACCAAATATAGAAACCACTGTGCACACGTGCTTCTAAATAGGCTCTTCCACAGAGATCTTGGGGGGTTAGGGAACTGCAGATGTAATGTCAGGTATGCTTTGAGATGGGAATGTAATTTCCTTGAGGACAGATGCTCTTTCTCCTTTGCCTTTCTTTCAACATTGCTTTTCTAGAATAGCACCTTGAACAAACTAACTACTGAATTGGATTGGAAGAAGCTTTTTTGCTCTAAGTTATTATTAAATATGCAATCGTGTCATTCACTACTATTAGAATTTCTTTCGCTGGACCATTTAGGAAAATGAACAGACTCTATAAACCTTGTGTAAACTATTAATAACAGAAAAGAATGCAGTCTGGGATTCATGGTCATTTCTGTTGAGAAAGAGAATCAATTCGATTTTGTACAGTAAGAACTTAAATTTTTAGCACTACTTAATCACACATTTTACAATTCTATTCACTGTGTGCCTTTGCATTATACATGTTTTTTTAAAGAACATGTACCACCAGAGAAGGATGACAGCAGTATTTGAAGAAATATAAATATACATACTTAAAAGAAGGATGCGTTCTAAGAACTCTGTACTATCAAAACAAAACAACTTGAACTGGAAAATTGCAAAAATTGTTGGAAATAAATATGATTTAGGGAAATAATACAATACATTTTTGTTTCTCTTCTCCCTGGTGGATAACATGGAATGTAGAAAGAATACACTTGTAGTTTATTTACCGAAGCCAGCCTGGGGAATTAAGCACAATCATAGACAATGAGGATGTTAGTCTTAACATAGTGATTCTATGAATGTTGATTGCACATTGATCTGCAACTGAAGCATTTTTATATTACCATGTCTATTAAGATAAATTTCAAGGCTTACATGTCTTCTGAAAATATTCACTTATTCACATCACATTATAGATTCATCAAATCTATTTTTACATTAAAAATTCTAACAGAAAATATGATTCTGAGATATTAAGTGGAATTCTGAATTATAGTTGAGGTCAGAAGTGGTGGATGAAGTGTTTGTCAGTGCAATTTTGTGTGTCCATAAAAGAAATAAAATCACTTTGTGTTTTCTTTGGGTATTAACTATGAAAGCTAATTTAAATTAAAGATATGGTATTAGTTTAACAATTATTTTAACCCTCAACTATGTTGGACTTTCCCAAATAAATAGACAAAATAGTAAAAGTGAACATAACTGTTAATCTTCTTTAATGGTGAGACATGTTACAGCAGTGACTGACACATCCTACTAAGCTTTCAGGAACACACAGTTTTCCTTTCCCTTTAAATCAAGTGTTTTCTAAAGATAATGATTTCTCATTCTATGGCATCCATCAACATACAGTCAGTCAACCTTCCACCAACTTCAAGAAAATGTGAAAATTAAAATTAGAATATGCACTATTGGCATGACACTTCAATTTATAGTGTTACTGATGTAACTTAGAATGCTGTGCAAGTAGCTTAACTACTTGGGTCATGGACTATTTTAGTTGGAAATTTTAGCATATGGAATGAAAGAACAAAGTTTTTACCCCATAGGGATTGGTGAAGAACTTCTAATCATATGACATTAAATGAGATGTCACATGTATTCATCCCTAAAAATGTAGTTTTAGAAAATAATATTAAATGAAATCTGTGACTATATGTTGAATAATAAGTCCAATAAATAAGAATCATTGGTTCCATGTATAATGTGTAGATATTTACCCTTTGTGCTATAGCCTTTGCAATAGTCTAAATTATTTAAGAATTAATTTTCCTATTTTTTTGAAAATTTCATGGCATTCCATTATACATTTAGTTTCTTTTTTTCTTTGATTCAACATTTTATATTTTTGGCAGGAAAGTTCAAAGACATTCTGCTTTTTAATATTTTCTTGGGTTTAATTTTTATGAAGGATATGTAAATTGAGTCTAATATTGAACCTCTTCACCACAGTTGGAATTATTTTCAACTTTCACAAATGGATTTTTTTCTCTTGCTTGTAACTTCTGCATTCCCCAAATTTGACTCTTTATATTTAATAGATATATTTTACCTCTTTATATCCTTTTCTATTATCTAAATAAGAGAAAATAAGCATCTGTCCACAGAAGGTATATTGTTTTCCTGCCAAAGCAAATTCATACAAAAATCAAACAAAAAAATAGAAACAGGAAGAGAAGATATATAATTCTTTCTCCCATCCTGATGATGGATTTGCATTGGGCCATCTACTCTAAAATGATTGGTACTCATTAGCAAGCTGGCACTATCTTGAGCAGGGTTGTATTGAAAAGCAGATGGTTTGCTGTAGTCATCCATTCACTGCTTGCATTCTCCACAAAATGCATCACAGCTCTGTTCAAATTCTCGGTTTTATGGATCTTCATTTGGCTGAGAGGAGAGGGTTTTGGATTTGATTCTATATAGGCTCTTTGTACCCACATTTCCATACAGTGGTGCTATGGTTTGATTAGACAATGAAAGATTATACTTTGGAACTAGTGAACACTATAGACATACAGTTCCTTGGTCCTTTCTATGTTTCCCTTCTCTATACTTAATTCATCATTTCCTAACAAAATTATGTGGCTAGATATTCAGATACTCACCTACCCAACAGACATTTAACAGCAGCAGCTGGCTGGGTAGGCAGTACTGTCAAATCATTGTTATTGCTGTTTTAGTTATAGAAGAAGACTTTAACTATGCAACTAGATAAAGTCAAATGACCTATATGGAGAATAAATCTATAGCCTTGAATTTATAATTTCCGTTTTCAAATGGAATAAGATAATTGGAACAGATGAACTCAAAATCAATAATATGATTAAAAACCACAACCATTCTCCAAGGCTCTATTTTTGTCTCTTCTCTCTTCTTTCATTACATTCTTGCTAACTCATCTCACTGTCACAGATTTAACTCCTATCGTCATAACGAAAACTTAAAAATCTATATTTCTAATCCTAACTTTCTCTTAGTTCTTCTCAATCTTCTTAATTCAGAGTAGCATATTGGATATTCTTATTTGAGTATCTCACTATCATCTCAAAGTGACACCTAAAACCAACTTCGTTATCGTTCCTACCCTCTCCTAACTTTCCTTTTTCTCCTCTGTCCCGAAGAGGCCATTATACTTCTAGTCATTCAAACCTTTTAAGTTAGTCATTTTTTATTTTTTCCTTCTCCCTCATTCTTTAAGATTTAGTTTGCAAGTCCTATTCTTTCTTCCCTTCTAAACTATAAAAACAAATCAAAATACTTGCAATTGAACTGTCAAATTGGGACACTAAAGGGAAGATGGTGTTGATAATGAGGACAATTACAATGAGGATGAGGATGAGGATGAGGATGATTTTAATGACTCATTCCTATTCCTATTATTCCTCTATGTTTTCCATGAATAACATTCAACAACTTATGATTCTTACATGATTTTTCCAAAAGCCCCATTGATACAATCTCCATTAATAATCATATAGCAATTTCAATTTTTAAAACATGCATTCACTAAGAATATATGGTAAAGACAATTAAAACAAAACACTAATTCTTCCCCATGGAGCATACTGTCTTGCAAATGAAATAACCTTGGGAAAAGGGGGTTTAAATTTAGAAGAGAGGGCACATTGGCAGACAGGTATGTCCTACTTAAATCCTCCCGAACTTACCTTAATTATACCTCTCTAAGGAACTCTCTGATGCCTTTAAAGTTATTGATTGTCTTCTTGATATTCTCTCTTCTCTAAGTTTTTGTGACACTATTCTTCTCCTAGATCACTTCTTATCTACCTTACCATTCCTTCAAGAATCTTTGTTGAATCTTCATTCAAGTCTTTGCCCTTGGACCTCTTCCTTTCTTTCCTCCATATTATTTCATGATCTCATCAGCACTTAAAGATCCAGTTAATATGGGCAGCTAAGTGGTGCAGTAACTAAAGTGCTGTCTGGTATTGGGTAGATCTGAGTTCAAATCCAGCCTTAGACTCTTATTAGCTGTGTGATTTTGGACAAGTTTGTTTAATGTATCTTTGCCTCAAGTTTTCTCATCTGTAAAATTAGGTTAATAATAGGATAATAACAATAATAGACACCTGCTTCCCAGATTTGTTGTGAGAAAAAAAATGATAGTTCCAAAGCACTTAACTCAGTGTAAATATATAGTATGTGCTATATAAAAATTACTTATTTATTTATAATAATTATTTCCATGTAGATGACTCAAGAATCTGATTTTATATCTGTAACCTTTTTACTTATTTCCAGGCTTTCCTTTCCAACTGTCAAGTGAACATTTCAAATTGGAAATACCATAGACATCTTAACTCAACATTTTCAAAACTAAACTCATTCTCTTTCCTTCTAAACCCTCCCCTCTTCCTAACTTCCTTATTACTTTTGAGAGCAACACAGTCCTGTCAGTTATCTGGGCTTTAAACCCCAGTGTCATCCTTAGATCCTCACTTTCTGTGATACTCTCATATCCTATCTGTTGCCAAAATTGGTTATTTTTACCTTTATAGCATCTCTTATATTTGCCCCCTGCATTTCTCTACTACTGCCACCAACCTGATGTGAATTTCAATGACTTATGCCTGGACTATTAGAACAACTTTGCTATTGTATGTACACCACAAGTTTCTCTTCACTAAAGTCTATTCTCCACTCAGCTGTTGAAATGATTTTTGTACATTGCAGGTATGACCATGTCATCTTCCCCTACTCAATGAATGCCAGTTACTAATAACCTCTAAAATCATATTTAAAATTCTCTGTTTGACATCCAAAGTTCTTCATAATCTGCCTTCCCTAAATTTCTTGTCTTCTTACACCTTATACCCCAACTCCCTAGCCCTGCCACATACTCTGGTCCAGTGACAGCAACCTTGTTATTCCTTAAAAGAAAATAGTACTCAATTTCCTGACTCTGGACATTGCCACTGATTAGCTCCCATATTTAGAATACCTTCTCCCTTCATATACATCTCCTGGTTTCCCCATTTTATTTTCCTAAAAGGACTATGTAAAATCATAGCATTTTACCATCCCCCTTTAATTTTAGTTCATTGCTTATGTTGATTATGTCCAATTTATCCTGTAAATAATTTGTGCATAATTATTTGCATAATGTCTCAACATTAAATTTTTTGTGAGTTCCTTTAAAAGTGGTATTATTTGTTTATTGTCTTTTTTGTTTGTTTCCCCAATGCTTAGCCTATGCCTGACACAAAATCAACAAAGAGATAAGTATAGTGATGTGCTTATAGATACCTTGGGCTGACTGAGTGGGAGATAGGGGAACCCCGATATCCTGTCTGATTTTTGGCAGTAGTTCTAATTAGCCCTGCCTGATTGGCAGCTGAAAAGGAAAGAAAGTAATAAAGGGGACAGGTTGCAGTTCTTGTTTACCTACTACATTTTTCTTCAGAACCATTGAGTATTTAGAGAATTGAAAGACAGCCTTAATGCTTTCAGTGCTAGAGCATGGAAAGAATGGAAACAGTTGTGCATTTGGGGGGAATGTTATATGTGTTTGGGCATGGTTTGAATGTGTGTTTTGGAGTGAGAGAAAACAATGAATATGGGAGCTTAATATCTTTTTGTGCCTGTTTGGGATCCCATTTACCTATTTGGTCATTGTATTTAGAGGTAACAGATTGTGGTATTAATTTGAGTCTCCCCACACAGTATATGCCAACATGGAAGAAAGAATTTATGAAAATCCTCAGGTTAGATTCTGCCCATTAGAACATATCTGAATTTTGGTTCCTATAGAAAATAGGTAGCTTCACCTTTAAAGCTAAAAGTAGGCTTGCCTTAAACTTCCCAATACAATGACTAAAACAAAAGAGGGAATAGATTCCTATAAAGACTAGTTCCAATATGATAGTTCACTCTCATCACACACATGCAGAAACTGTCATCCTGAAATGGATAATTCTACTCATGAATGTATGCAGAGAGGGCAGTTAGGTGGCTCAGAAACAACTGTTTCCATTCTTTCCATGCTCTAGCACTGAAAGCATTAAGGATGGCTTTCAATTCTCTAAATACTCAATGGTTCTGAAGAAAAATGTAGTAGGTAAACAAGAACTGCAACCTGTCTCCTTTATCAGATTGATAGTCAGGCCTAGAGATAGGAAGTCCTGGGTTCAAATCTGGCCTCATCCACTTCCTAGCTGTGTGACCCTGAACAAGTCACTTAAGCCCCATGGCATAGCCCTTACCACTTTTCTGCCTTGTAACCAATATACAGTATTGATTCCAAGATGGAAGGTAAGGATTTAAAAAAATGAATGTATACAGACACTGAAGTAGACATATCTACTCTGACAGAAGCACATACAATACATATATGTATGAATATATATGTGTATTTATATACATGTATGTATAATTCTGTGTATATATTTCTAGGTAGGTAGAAACATAAATGACAGATGCATAGAACAGAGATTCAACACAGACTCACACTGTTTACTAATTTAAAGACACATCTTTTTCTTAAGGTTATGATCTATACAATTTTGGTAAAACATTTGCATTTCACCTTGATTGATGAAACAACCCTGGCTCCTAAGTCCCTGATTCAGTCTGTGTCAATGTCCCTTTAAACAATGCACTCTTGAACTATGGAGGAGATGCATATATCCTTTTTCTTTTCTTGCATTGTGGTACAGTGAAAGACTTGGGTTTCAATTCTAGTTTGCCTACTAATTAGCTATGCTGCCTTGGGCAATTCACTTAAATATGCCAGGCCTCAGTTTTCTTACCTGTAAAATGAGGGCTTTTGACTAGATTTCTATCAAGGTCTCTCCAAATTTTGATCAATGACCATTTGGTACTTTATCCCCTATTTTTATTTTTTCCATTCCTTTCCATTCCCTATGTCACTCATCTCATTACTTCAGGGGTTCTATTATGATAAATTTTTTTAAAATTTCATTGACTCCAGTCTTTCTTCCATCTAATTTGACCTTTTTATTGATGGCAGAATAGACTTTTCTTTCAATAAAAAGTTTATTTCACTCTTGTTTAAAAAAAATCAACTGAAACCACTTTACATAATTTTATATTTTTTTAGAATTATGAATTACAAGTGGAAGACTTGATAAAACTTTAGGTGTAGAAAGAACATTAGAGAACATCAAATATAACTTTCATTTTTTCAAGATATACATCAGAAGACTGGGAATATGAGAGGCTGGAACAAAGCTGTTTTGGATGCTCTATACCATTATTTTGCATCTTAAGGTGTGTGCATAGATATATAGTTTGTGGCACTTGCAGAGGAAAATATTCCTGCTAACACAATACTGGCGTATATTAGGGTTCCAAGAAATGTACAGAAAATATAGGAAAATTATTTCCTATAAACTTAAAACATTCATAAATGTACAGTGATTATACATTATAAGGGAGTGATTATAATGCTGCCGAGAGTATTTAGGGAAATGAAAAAAGCAGCATGCTAATGTACAGGTAAAAGAGTGACTAAAAGCCAGCCTGAATGTTTTGAGTGCTGAAGCATGGAAGAATTGGGAGCAGTTGTGCATTTGTTATATGCATTTGGAAATGGTTTGAGTGTGTGTTTTGGAGTGAGAACAAAAATTGAACATAAGAACTTAAATCCTGTTATGCTTGTTTGGGATCCCATTTACCTATTTGGTCATTGTATTTAGAGGTAACTGATTGTGAAATTAATTTGAGTCTCTCCACATAGTGCATATCAAATGGAAGAAAGGATTTACGAGAGTACTCAGATTAGATTCTATTTAGAATCTAATCTGAATTTTGGTGTTTCCAGTTGATCACTCTTAGTGCTCTTTCCACTGAAGGAATAAGGGGTTTGGAGAGAATTGTAATGGACATAGAGCTGGATAACACAGGGTAAGGAAATTATAGATCTTGTTCAGTCACCCAGTTTACCTGCAAAGCTAAGCTTGAAACAAGTCTACTAATTAAGAATTCAGAGTTCTTTCCAATACAATTCACCCCCCCCTCATTTTTCTTCACTTCTTGCCTATGAAACCCTCAATTGATTTCTTTTCTCTTAATCTCTCTAAAGCTGGTATCATTTATAATCAAATTCAGTTCCTCTTTCCTTCATAAAAATTTTTTCTACCTCATGCCATATGAATGTTTTCCTTTCCTAGTCCTCATAGCACTAATAGTTGAAGAATATTTTAGCATTAGACCTAGAAGGAACACTAGAGGTCATCTAATCCCATCATTTCTCTTTATAAAGGAAAATGAGTATCAGAGAAGTTTACTTACTTTCCAGAAGTCATTTAATTATGTGGGCACATAAGTATTCTTTTTCTGATTGTCCTTTGTTAAGAATGTACTTAATGTCAACTTTAAGTCAATGATTTTGAATTTAAAGGGAATTAGACAAGTTTTGGTAGTAAATGTGGTCATACTGGATGAGAAATAAAGAGGAAAAGGAAAACAATGATTATAAGCATAGCAGTACTTCCATTGTCATGGCTAATTTAAAAAAAAAATTGCTTGCACTGGTAAAGTGGGTAATAAAAAAAATGCCATTACTGTTTGACAATAAAGGAAGCTGAGTCTTCAGGGTGTGCTTTGACTTGCCTGAGGTCTCATAAACAATAAATCAACTTCAAACTAAAATTATGTGAAGCTTTGATGAAATAAATAATCAATACTTAGCAGCCAGAACAAACAAAAATTTAACAATTAAAAAAAGCATAATAGAAGTCATTTGGGACACAAACACACACATATACTTACACACATGCTTATATCCATATATATGCACATATATATATGTAAATATCAAGGATATGAGGAAATAATGCCATAAAATGATTCCATGTAACAAATCCCAAGTTTGCTTGTCTCTATTTTTTTCAACTTCTTCTCTGGTAAGGCTCTCACAGGTTCATAGTTTGAATCACTCTCATTTATCCTTTTGTTTTCTTATTTTAAAATCCCAAAGGCAATGAAATTCACAGGGGCTTATAAGTAAGATAGAATTTTGTAAGTAACAAAGAACAATAGTTCATTATTTATGTTTTTCAAGATTACATATACATATGATTTCAATAATGATTTTCTGACATTTTCTGATCCATGTTCTCTCCAATTCCCTCCCCAAGATGGCAGATAATATGATAAAAGCTTTATAATACATATTTCCATTTTCCCCATATGTGAAAGAAGGCACATATCCCTTACACTAGAGAAAATCTCCCAGTGTAAAGAAAGTGAAGAAATTATACTTCAATCTTCTTTCAGATTTTTTCTGTTCCTCCAGTGGTTGTGGATAGTCAATTTTGGTCCTTTGTCCCATGAAGTTTTCCTAGATCTTTCAAATGCTGATAATAATTGTCATTCACAGTTGATCATCATACTTTAATTTTGTTACTGTGTAGAATGTATTCTTAGATCTGTTTTCTTCACTTTGTATCACTTAGAAATCTTTCCAGATTCATTTTTGTGATGATCTTTTATGGCATACTAGTATTCCATTACAATCAGATACCACAATTGTTTAGCTTTTCCCCAAATGACCGACATTCCTTCAGTTTCCAGTTCTTTGTGTCACAATAAAAAGAGTTATTATAAATATTATTGTATAAGTAGGTACATTGCTTCCATTTTTGATCTCTTTACGATGCATATCTGAGTGATATTTCTGGGTCAAAGGGTATGCAGAGTTTGATGGTCTTATGGGCATGGTTCCAAATTGCACTCTAGAACAGTTGTATTATTTGACAGCTCCATCAACAACATATCAGTGTCTCAATTTTCCCACAACCCCTCCAACATTTTTCATTTTCCTTTTTTTTTAATCACAGGAGCACTTTTTCATAAGCCTGAAAATAGTTTTATTTTTTTATCAGAATATTTTCTTTTCAACTTATACAAAAATATTGTCATGCTCTATGTGGTGGCACAAAATAATGGAAAATAAGGAGATGTCCTTCAATTGGGTAATGGCTGAACAAAATGTGGTATCTAATGGGAATGGAATACTATTATGCTAAAAGGAATAATGAACGGGACAAATTCCATGTGAACTGGAATGACCTCTAGGAAGTGAAGCATAGTGAAAGGAGCAGAACCAGGAAAACATTGTTCACAGACACTGATATACACTGTAGTACAAACGAATGAAATGGACTTCTCTACTAGCAGCAATGCAATGATCTAGGGCAATTCTGAGGGACTTATGAGGAAGAATGCTATTCTTATCCAGAAAAAGAACTGTTGGAGTAGAAACACAGAAGAAAAAAAAAACATTTCCTTGATCACATGATTCAATGGAGATATGATTGAGGATGTAGATTCTAAATGATCCCTCTAGTGCTAATATTAATAATATGGAAATAGGTATTGATCAATGACATGTAAAACCCAGTGGAATTTCTCATTGTCTATGGGAGGTGGGTGGGAAGAAGGATGGGAAAGAACATGATTCATGTAACTATGGAAAAAAATCAAAATGAATTAATTAAATAAATAAACTTAAAAAATAAATCATAAAAATAGATTATCTTTACATCTCTTTTAACCATTTATTAATTGGTAGCAGGTCTTATAAAAAAAAACAAAACAAAACTATACTTTGAATAAAGTGAAATATGCTCTACAATTTCTTCTCACATCAACATGTGGAATGAAATTTTGCCTATGTTTGACTCGAGGCAGTACCCACTGCTAGAAGTTAGTCAGCAACTGAACAGGAGGTATTGAATCTCTAAAACAGCACTTGAAATACTTGTGAAGATGGTGGTGTTCAAGGGCCTTTGTGTACCTGAATTTAAAGGGGTTAAAAAGTATAAGATAAAGTCTTATACTTCAGCAGCTCACAAGGTATCAGCTATGCATTATACTATGAGAAATAGCAAAAACAATAACAACAATTCATTGGAATTTATTTTTGATGAAAAAAGCCTAGTAAAAATTATGAATGGGTTTATGAATTTTAAATTTATTTAGGAGACAGTTCTTGATACTGATTAAACTATGTACTTATATGTGCCTACTTACATATACACCTAATGCATACATATGTACAAATTCATATATCATATTATGTTGATATACACATATGTGTATATGCAAATATACAACAAACATACACTATATACAGTGAAACCCACACAGAACTAGATCCCCATTATTAAGAACAATGAATCCTGTAAAGTGGTCACATTATTTGAATTTTCACTATTTTAAATATGGTGCAAAATATGGCAACTGTATCCAGACCAATGAAAATGTGCATCATGAATTCAAATACTATACTCTAAGGAATGCATTGTTACCATTAACCAGAACTTACTTGTAGATTCATTTCTTTTTGTTTAGGTATATGATTAAATTATTGAGTGAATATAAATACATATATCTCCTGGTATAACAATATCAATTTCCATTGTTCATTACAACCTAGCAAGTGAGGCAAAAGTCATTTGATATTACATTCATTGAATTATTAGAGATTCAAAACAAATCATCTTAAAATCCATCAGTAAGTAAATTTTCAAATAGTCTCTATTTTGCAACAGAGCAAAATTACTTAACCTTCCTGGACTTCAGTTTCCTTATCTGAAAAAAATAAAACTGCAACAGATGGACATTTGACAGGTATGTTGTATTGGGGATTCCTTTCTGGAGATAGGTGGACTAGATTACCTCTGCTATTTCTTCCAACTGAAATTCAGTAATTCTGTACTTGAGGGTCTTTAAGGATGTTCAAAGGAGCATAATTTTACTACTGAAGGACAGAGTACATGAATTAAGGAGGAACTTTCTGAAATTTTAGGTGCTTAGAGTGAGAATCGAGTCTTACATCAGGGTATACTTTCATTAGTTTAGATTAAAAGAGGTCGCTTAAAAGACTGTTTTTTATTAAGATTTTAAGTAGAAATCATGAGGATAGAACTGTTCATCACTTCTCTTCAGTTATCTTACTCTGAAAAAAGGCAATATGGTAATATGCAAAACTACAATTTCACTTGAAATCAAAATTGAATTGGGGTAAGCAGTAGTGTTTTTGAGAGCCTGAAAAATTATTGAAGTGAAAATTCAATTAGATGCGATTAGACAACTGATTTTGAAGAGGATGGGCTCTCAATGACTATCCAATACAACCTTATGTGACAGGTGAGGAAACAGTCCCAGAAATTTTAAATCACTTACCCAAGATCATACGGGTAGTGACAAGAGAAAAGACCTGAACCCATATTTTCCTACTTGGAAGCCCAGAGCTCTTTCCATTATTGTCCCATGCTAAGCATCTAAATTAAATCAAGTTTTTAAAAAGCAAAGATTTAAAAAAAATACTTTTAGAGACACCCCGAGAAAGCTTTGAACATATAAAAAATCATCTTTGTCCAATAAGATATGTGCAAAAGAGTACATTCAGAGGTACATTTATCTGATTATATCTATTTGTCAATATATGTTTGATCTTTTAAAAAATCCAGATTATGTTGATATGATTGCCAACAATCTTTTTCTGACATTTTTCAATGTTCTTTCTCTCCCTTCCACCTTTTCCTCCTCTGCAAGATAATATTATGTTATAGGTTTAACATGTACATATTTCCATGTGTCATCATGTTGTGAAAGATGTGCATCACTTACAATAGAGAAAAATTCATAGAGGAAATAAATTAAAAAAGGTCTGCTTCAGTCTACATTTAGACTCTGACAATTCCCTCTATGGCAGTGGATTAATATTCATCCACTTAAAAAAGACACATCTATAGTGAACTTAGGTTTGGCAAGTATTCTTTGGAACTAGTAAAGTTCATAAGTCACATTTGTCCTTTTGTATTTCCAGAAGCAGTATGAAGACATAAAATTCTCTTTTTTCTATTTTCTAACAATATGTTTAATTTCTTTCTCCTTATGTTCACTTTCCTTGTTTTTGGCACA
This sequence comes from Monodelphis domestica, assembly GCF_027887165.1. Classification (NCBI taxonomy): domain Eukaryota; kingdom Metazoa; phylum Chordata; class Mammalia; order Didelphimorphia; family Didelphidae; genus Monodelphis; species Monodelphis domestica. The sequence continues at coordinate 380,292,062 of NC_077229.1, read as the reverse complement.
CCCTGCTATCCTCCACCCTATTCTCTGTAGCATTTCTGTCATTCATTGATTTCTTTTGGATGGTCTCTCCTGCTTTAAAGCTGCACCCAGATGTATGGTCACTTTTAAAAAATTTTCCTCCCTGAGGAAATCATGCCATAAAATCTGATGTTCCTTTCTGAATTCTATCCAAAAGTACTAAAGACATGATTCCTGCAAGAAATAATGTTTCCTCCTTTGAAAAACTGGCACATCAGCCTAGAAGCTATTCTTGGCAGTAATTTCTGGCTAGCCTAAGTGACTTCTCACTTTCAGGAAGCCAGATTAGTATTTGATGGGATTCTATATTATTATTATTTTAACTGCATAATCTTAAGCATACCAGACTTTAATAAAACTTCAGACAATCAGTATTTCCTGAGGGAGCCAATTTTGCTATATATGCAGAAAACATCTCCCTTGCAAATAACTTTGGGTCCTATTTTATGGGGGAAGAGAGGGAAAAAACATATATATACATACATATACACATAAGTATACTTATTTAAATATATAATTAATTCAATTCAGTTTAAAATTTCATTGACGAACTAAGTACAAAATGAAGACATTGCACCTTTCAAATGTTTAAATGCTTAGTACAGTACCTTGAACATAGTAGATGCTTAATCAATGTTTATTGAGACTGTTTAATGGATTTTTTATCATGAGCTTCTTTTCAAGTCTAGTGAAGCCTAGATTTAGAGCTCTTCCAAGAAAATTATTTTAATTAAGGAATTGAAATGCCAAATTTCAGTCAGAGGTTAGGGAAAACACAAAAGTGAGTTGTACTCTTTCCAGTTCATGGAACCTCTAACATATATCCAAGGACTCCTTAAAGATTCACAGAATGCAGTTTAACAACTTTAGCCTCCAGACAATAACAATGGGAAAGAAAAATAATACCACAAATTTAGTAGCTTTCTGGACACTGGGAAGTCATTTAAAGTTCTTAAGCCTTAGGTAACTCTCTAAATACAATGTGGAGATTGGTTGAATCTGAATTAAGAGATGTTCCCTCATCAATGTTATCAGGCATTGGGGTGCAAAGACAAAATCCCATACACTTCCCAACCCCAATTAAATTTCATTAATAGGAAATTGCGTTCTTAGAGATGAGTAAAAACTAAGTCATTTTTAGAAACTAGAAGTAATAATAGAGTATATGAGAGGTGGATAAGGGGAGACTCCATAGAAGTGATATGCTAGAAACTAGACTGCATCTGGAAAAAAGATGCTTTTTCTCCATTAATTATTTCCTGTTATCTTACATATTGCTCACTTTGCTTATATTTGTCTGCATTTTGACTTCAGTATTTGACTGTAAGTTCTTTCAGAGCAAGGACTGTTATGTGCCCCTCTCTGTATCCTCACAGTTTAGTGGTGTCCAGTACATAATGGATACAGAATAAATGTTTATTGATAGATTGGCTGAATTATGAAAAGTTGAAATGAGGAGGAAGTAAATATTCTATATACAGAAAAATTTGCCTTATCAAACATGCAGTTTAGACTGTTTTTGTTATGTGATCCTCTGTTTAGCTATTAATTTTACTAGCAAGGTAAGGATCCAAGAATACTTTCTTATAGGTGGTAATAAACTACTCATAGACCCATTAATTAGATGTCAGTAATGCTTTGTAACTAACTCTCATGCCAATTCAAGAATACTTGCTAGCCTAAACTAATAATTATTATTTTTTTTTTATTTTAGATGTAAGCTTTGGGAAATAATGATATAAATGATTTAGAATATCTAGTTTCCTAGAATAAAATGAGAATAGCTAGGAGATGCACAAGATAGACTTCTGGGACTGGAGTATTGAGCAAGGCTCATATTGGTGAGTTCAAACCTGACCTTAAACACTTTTTAGCTGTGTGACCTGGACAAGTTACTTACCTTTGTTTGCCTCAGTTTCTTCATGGGTATAAGTGCAATGGAGAAGGAAATGGCAAACCATTCTAGTATCTTTTCCAAGAAAACTCTAAGTGGAGTCATGATGAGTCCAACATAACTGAAAAAATGAATAATCAACTAAAAGAATAAAATGGTATCATTTCAACCCATGAGTTTCATATGTTTAAATGAATGAATAATAAATTATGCATTTGTATTATTTTTTAAAAGATGGTTCTGAAATCCACATCTTTTCTCTCCAGACTTTGCTCCCTCCAAGTATAAATAAGGTTGTTGTTTTTAAGGTATTATATGTGCCATCTAACTATTCTTTCTAATCTAAAATTCCATGATAAAGTTTTACCTTTTCAAACCAAAATCATGTTTATTTTGTGATCATTGCTTCGTCTTCTATGTTGAATAGATCAATAATTTGACTTTGTCAGATTAGGCCCCTGGAGCACCAGTGGTTCAATAAAGGTTCTCTTAGTTTCTTTTTGCATGTGAAACTTTTTCAGTTCAACAAAAACTTTTTTTCACAACTTAGCAATTTAAAAAGACACCAAAAATTTGGAGTTACTATATAAGTGAGACACTTTTTTACATTTGCACTGGAACAAGAATGAGTTTCTTGGCAGTGAGAGTTGTTCTAAGGAACTCTCACTCTTCTTGGCTGTTAAATAGTATCTCACCAATTTATGTCATGCATGAAGCATGAGCCATTCAGATCTATAACAGAACTCCTAGTACAGGGCTGACTTGGCATGATGATTTTGTGCTCTAGGGTCAGTTTCAGAGTGTGTGCTTACTCATATCTACAGCATTTTCAGTTTCCCAGTTAGAAAGAGAAGAAGATTCCATTTTGGTTTGTGTGTGATTTTCAATGGAATGCATTTTTATCAGAGTGGAGGAGATATCATGAATGTTGTTGAAGACTGCAATTTAAATTTTACTTCTTTGTTGACTCAGGTCATTTGAAACTTCTCTTTGTTTCCCTTCACCGAAGCACACACACACACACACACACACACACACACACACACACACACACACATATATAAATTCCAAATGGACACATTTTGCTTTTATAAAATTGAAAATTAGGAATAGGCAAAAAAATAGTAAAAATTGGACTAATGTCCATTCCACAAAACTAAATATTTTAATTACTATTCAACTTCTCTTATGTTCAGAAGTATCTTTATTTTAAAAGAAATATTTGTAACACTTAATGAGGTTAAGAGACTTAAGCAAGTTTGTTAAGTAAATTAATTAGATATGGTGGGGATCTAATTGTCCAAAGAAGAGGGGCTAGAGTGTGGTTTCTTTTCAAAGAAAGGAAGGAAAATATATTTTAAAAGGTTTTCAAAAAATCTCCGAAGAGAGGGAGAGTTCACAAATAATCTAAGATACTCAGAAGAAAGAGCATGTAATTAGATATGGAGGTTTTTTGGTGTTTTTTGTTGTTGTTGTTGTTCTTGTTTTAAGAGGCATATTGGGCAAAGACACAGATAAAAAGGAGAGGATGGGGAGGGGAAAAGATAGGGAGAAAGAAAGAGAGAGAGAGAAAGAGAGAGAAACAGAGAGAGATGTATGTGGCCTAAAAAGAGTTTGAGATGAGGGAAAAACAAATAGATGAACAAGTAAATAATCATTTCACAAGAAGCATGAATTTAATTTCATCTCTTACTATATTTATAATGGGAAATTGTTTTTATTAATATCACTCAAATTCTGACATGATAAATAGCTCATTTTTTTTCCTAATTCACAACCCCTTTTACTCTATTAATAACAGTAGTATAGGAGGTAGAGTAAACATGATGGCTCATACACAGCAAAAGTCCAGACCTCTCAAAACCCTTCCATATCAATCAAAAACAAAGTGCTTTGAGAGGACATAAAACTAAATCTAATAATAGGACAGATCTGGGGGATTCTCCTGCTGTATTTAACTTGAAAGGTACACCCCCCAAAAGCCTGAATTATTGCACTCTCTGGTTGAAGGGAAAGGAAAAAGGAAGAACCCAGGATCTTCCCTTCCTAATGTGCTGACTCTCCTATGTGGCTGGAATCTCTGGGCAGGGAAAGGCTCTGGTCTGAAAGCAGCACCTAGCTGGCACAGGTGTTCCAGGCTCAGGTCATTGAACACAGACAGCAGGGAGGCAACTAGAGGAGAAGCACAGAAAGGGCAGCCTAGTCATAGCCAAAACACTCCATCTTGTTCCCCACCCACCCATTCTTGAGGTTTTGAACTCAAGGCATCTGCAGCTACTCAGATCAATTTCACACTGGTTTAATCTTATCAATATGGTATATAAGAAACCTTCAGAGACCAGGGAAGCTGAATCTCCCACACCCCTCTCCCATACACTGTGCTGATAGTAGCTCTAAGAACCCAGCTGAGAGAATACCTTGCTAACAGGACAGGAAGGCAAGGTACCTTCAGCCTCCATACCATTACCTACACCTTCAGTTTTTGCAGCCAGCTGGGGAACAGCTGACTCAGGCATCATTAATACCATAAGTCTAAGCAAATCAATCAGCAGAGCAAAGAAGCACGGTAATGAACAAAGAGCAAATGGAACAGAGGAGGATCAAGGAACACATAGCAAAAACACAAAACTCCATTGAATTGAACACAGACTTTGGAAGAACTCAAAATAAAATTTAAAAAATAAGAGAGGCTGAAGACATTTTGGAAAAGAACTTAAAAAGGAAAATAAGTCATGGAAATAGACACGTGAACTAAAAAAAAGCTAGTTGAAATAATCAACAATTTTAGCCAAGTTGCAGGATACAAAATAAACCCGCATAAGTCATCAGCATTTCTATATATTTCCAACCCATTTCAGCAGCAAGAATTAGAAAGAGAAATTCCATTTAAAATCAACTTAGACAGTATAAAATACTTAGGAATCTATCTGCTGAGACAAACACAGGAACTATATGAACACAACTACAAATCACTCTGCAGACAATTAAAACTAGATCTAAACAATTGGAAAAACACTGAATGCTCATGGGTGGGAAGAGCTAACATAATAAAAATGACAATGCTACCCAAATTAATTTATTTATTAGTGCCATGCCCATTGAAATACCAAAAAACTTTTTTTACTGAATTAGAAAAAAACATAACAAAGTTCATTTGGAGGAACAAATGGTCAAGGATATCCAGGGATATCATGAAAAAATGCAAAGGAAGGAGGACTTGCAGTCCCAGATTTCAAACTATACTATAAAGCAATGGTCATCAAAATAATTTGGTTCAGGCTAAGAGACAGAAAGGAGGATCAGTGGAATAGAGTTGGGGTGAATGACCTCAGCAAGACAGTCTATGTTAAGCCTAGAAACCCCAGTTTGGGGGACCAAAACCCACTATTTGATAAAAACTGCTGGGAAAATCGGAAGACAACATGGGAGAGATTAGGTTTGGGTCAACATCTCACACCCTACATCAAGATTAACTCAGAATGGGTGAATGACCTGAATATAAAGAAGGAAACTATAAGCAAATTAGGCGAACACAGAATCATATACTTGTCAGATCTATGGGAATGGAAAGACTTTAAAACCAAGCAAGAGCTAGAAAAAAATCACAAAATGTAAAATCAATAATTTTGATTTCATCAAATAAAAAGTTTTTGTACAAACAGAATTAATGCATCCAAAATTAGAAGGGAAGCAACCAATTGGGAAATAGTCTTCATAACAAAAACCTCTGACAAAGGTCTAATTACTCAAATGTATAAGGAGCTAAGCCAATTACACAAAAAATCAAGCCAATCTGCAATTGATAAATGGGCAAGCAACATGAATAGGCAATTTTCAGTTAAAGAAATCAAAAATATTAAAAATCACATGAAAAAGTGTTCTAAATCTCTTATAATCAGAGAAATGCAAATCAACAAGTCTGAGGTATCACCTCACACCTAACAGATTGGCTAACATGACATCAAAGGAAAGTAATGAAGGCTGGAGGGGATGTGGCAAAATTGGGACATTAATGCTTTGCTGGTGGATTGGTGAATTGATCCAACCATTCTGGAGGGCAATTTGGAACTATGCCCAAAGTGATATAAAAGACTGTCTGCCCTTTGATCCAGCCATAGCACTGCTGGGTCTGTACCCCAAAGAGATAATAAGGAAAAAGAATTATACAACAATATTCAAAGCTGTGCTCTTTGTGGAGGCAAAAACTTGTAAAAAGAGGGGATGCCCTTCAATAGGGGAATGGCTGAACAAATTGTTGTATATGTTGGTGATGGAATGCTATTGTTCTCAAAGGAATAATTAAGTGGAAGAATTCCATGGGGCCTGGAACAACCTCCAGGAAGTGATGCAGAGTGAGAGGAGCAAAATCAGGAAAGCATTATACACAGAGACTAATACACTGTGGTACAATTGGATGTAAAGTACTTTTCCATTAGTGGTAAGGCAGTGATCCTGAACATCTAGGAGGAATCTATGAGAAAAATCACTTTCCACATTCAGAGGAAACACTGGGAGTAAAAACACTGAAGGAAAAGAACTGCTTGAATACATGGATCCAAGGAATATGGTTGGGGATGTCGACTAAATGAACATCCTAGTGCAAACCTCAACAACATGGAAATAGGTTCTGATCAAGGACACAAGTAATACCCAATGAAATTGCGTGTGGGCTGCGGGAAGGGTGAGTGGAGGGTAGCGGGGGAAATGATGTGATTATTGTAACCAAGGAATAATGTTCTAAATTGACTAAATAAACTAATTCAAATGGAAAAAAAATAAACAAGTCCTTTATCAGATTTGTTGCAAACTCCCTCCTTGCAGCTTTCTAATTTTTTTTTTTAATCTTGGTTGCCCTGGTTTTATCTGTGCAAAATCTTTCCAATTTAATATAATCAAAATTGGTGCAGTTATCCATTTTACATACAATAATGCTTTCTATCTAAGCCTGATATATAAAGTATTTTCTGTTATTATAATTAATTTATGACATCACCCATTATTTCTAGATGAAGAATACATTTTGACATTTTGGGGAGGTATAGTATGAGATATCAGCCTATGCCTAATTTCTGCTATATTGTTTTCCAGATTTTTCAGCAGTTTTTGTCAAATAGTGAATTGTTCTCCCAGTTGCAATGCTCTTTGGGTTCTTGATTTAGTGATCACTCTATATCTTAGCCAGTACCAAATTTTTTATACTGTTTTATAGTATAATTTGAGATCTAGTAGAGTTAGGCCTCCTTCTTTCATCTTTTTCATTAATTCCCTAGATATTCTTTTCATTTTGTTCTTCTAGATGAATATTGTTAGTATTTTTTCTAGTTCTAGGAAATAATTTTTGGGTAGTTTGACTGGCATGCATTAGATAAGTAAAATAATTTAGGCAAGATTGTCATTTTTATTATATTAGCTTGGTCTACCCATAAGCAATTAATATTTTTTCAATTGTTTAGATCTGAATTTATTTCTGTGATGTATTTTGTACTTGTGATTATATAATTCCTAGGTTTATCTTGATAGATACAAACCCCAAAATTTTATAATAAATTAAATCAGATGTATATTTTCTTAATAATCAGCCAGCCCTAGATTCTTCATATGAATCACACCTGGTAATAGTGTATTTGTGATATAGATACATTTTTATACTCTTTTTAATATTTACTAAAATTGCTTTAATATTTATTTTAAAAAATTGTCTATAGCTTGCTTTCTCTCATTTTGTTCTTTGTGGTTTAAATATTAATACATTATTTGTACTGTAAGAGAAATTTAGTAAGATGTCTTCTTCAAATATTTTTTGAAATAATTTGTATACTTTTGGGGAAAAGTGAATTTGTGAATCCAGCTGGCCCTGAGAATATTTTTTGAGGGAGTTCATTGGTGACTTTTTCAATTTCTTTCTCCATGATGACTTTTTTTTAATATTCTGTATTTTCTGTTATTCTAAATAATTTATATTTTTGTAAAAATTCATCTATCTCATTTAGATTATTATATTTGTTTTCCTTATAAATGGATACAAAGGCTTCTAGTAGTAGTTTAATTTCCTCATCAATAGGGATGCATTCACCCCCTTTCATTTTTAATAATGGTAGTTTATTTTTTCTCTTCCTTCCTAAATAAAATTAACCAATTATGTATCTATTTTATTGCCCCCCATAAACCAACATTTGGCTTTCTTAATTTAATAATTTTCTTACTTTCAATTTTATTCATCTCTCTAATTTTCAGGATTTCTATTTGGGGTTTAATTGGAGATTTTTGATTTGTTTTTTGTTCCTAGTTTTTTCTTAAGCTTTATCTTACATCTTAGAATCAATATTGGGTATTGGGTCCAAAGCAGAAGAGTGATAAAGGGGGTAGGCAATGGAGATGAAATGCCTTGTCCAAAGTAAAACAGCTAGGATATGTCTTGAGGCCATCTTTCAAATCAGGTTCTCATCTCTAGACTTGAATCTCAATTCACTGAACCACTACTTTCTAAAGTTTTTAGTTGCATGTTCAATTCATTAATCTGAATCCTCTATTTTTTGATATAAGCAATTAGATATACATTTTCCCCTAAGCACTGTATCCTATAAATTTTGAAATTCTGTCATATTGTCTTATTTTTGCCATTCTCCTTATTGTTTCTCTGAATTATTATTTGAACTAATTATTCTTTAGAATGAGATTATTGAATTTCATTTAATTTTTTTCTTTCTTTTCATGAAATTTTTGAATGTATTTTAATAGTATTATGTCCTCAAAAGGATGCACTTAATATTTCTCTTGTTCTGCATTTGATTGTTATGTTTTTAATATCTTAATACATGGTCAATTTTTGTGTAGGTGCTAAATAATACTGAAAGAAGGTCTATTCTCTTCTATCTCAATTTAACTTTCTCCAAAGTTCTATCATTTCACTTTTGCAAAATTATTTTCATTTCTTTAATTTTTTCACATTTTATCTTTGGTATGATTTATCTAATTCTGAGATGAGAAAGTTGAAGTTCCCCACTAGTATAGTTTTAATGTTTATTTCTTACTGTAATACATTCAACTTCTACTTTAAATATTTGAATTCTATATAACTTAGTGCATATAAGTTTATTATTGATTATATGTCTTTGTTTATGCTACCTTTTAGGAAGATAAAATTTCCTTCCTTATTTTTTCAAATTAGATCTACTGGTACTTTAGCTTTGCTTGAGTTCATCAATGTTATCCTGCTTTTATTTAATTTTTTTTTTACTTTATCTTAAGCATAATACATTCTGTTCCACCACTTTGCCTTTTCTCTGTGTACTTCTGTATGCTTCATATGTGTTTCTTGCATATAACATATTGTAGCATTCTGTTTTTCAATCCATTCTGCCATCTGCTTCATTTTTTTTTTAGGTTGAGTTCATCGCATTCACATTTGTAGTTAAGATCATTAACTGTGCATTTCCTTCCATCCTCCTTTCCCTCTGTTTAATTTTCTCTCTCTCCTTTCACCCTGTCCCTCCTCACCAGTGTTTTACTTCTGATCACCATCTTCCTCAATCTATTTATAAAATTCTTATCATCTTTCCCCCATCCCTTTAGGATAAAATGAATTTCTATATCGGCATGAACTTTTTATTGCCTCATTGAAACAAATATTATGAGAATAAAGTTCAAGTGCTGTCCACCCTCCCCATATTTCCTGCCATTTATAAAAATAAAATATAATACTGGTGAACTACATAAATATTGACAGAAAACTTGCCAATATAGGTTCAAAACTGTTCAAAACTCTTTGGATACTTTTGATAGATGTAATCAAAAGTATCCTCAGTGATGAAGTGAAGCTCAAATATAAACTTCCCTTCAGGGCCAGGCACAAGTTCACTAAAAAGACTCATAAAAATAAAGTATTTATTGAAATATATAAGGATAAATAAAGGATTTCTAATTATGAGGGATTCTAATTCCACCCAAGTTCCTCAAGGAACTGATGTTCCTGTGTTTCACAGGCTACACTACTCCTCCCTGATCTGACTAACCCAAATTTATACTATCTAACTCTAAAACTACTGCTATTATCCTTATAAATTTTAACTTCATCTTCAAATTATAAAATAGCAAAGGCGAGTTGGTTGAGTCTCAATAAGAATCAAGTTAGGACTCTGAGTCTTAACAGATTCAGAGTCCAAACAAAGACCACGTTTTTCTTTGGTCTTCTCTGAGTTAAACAATCTATAAAAATCACAATAGATATTCAATAGTGTTTCCCAAGTTGGGAAAGGAAAACACTGAGCTCCTTCAGATCTTTCCCTCAGACAGAGAGAGAGAGGCAAAGATGTCACCTCCTCCAGCCCTGAGAAAGGGTTTCTGAGAGTGCGTCTCTGCCAACTGCCAGAGCTCAACTCCCAGATGCCAGAGAGAGTAATTGACATAGAGAAATGGTTATAACTGTCACATCTGAAATTAACAGTCTCTCAGCTCTGCTTCAAACTCCACTTCTTTTCTCAAGCCAGTCTCTTTACATCTTATCCCTAAACTAATAAAATAACACTCATTTTCTAATATCATCTTTATAATTTCACCCCATTCAAGTGTATGGAAAGATAAAGAATCTCTCATGTATGCTTGTCTTCGTGTTGTAACTATGTAGTGTTTGCAGTTATAATGAAAGTGTGTAGTGTTAGAAAGGCTTGAAAATCTTACAGTTCATGTCCATAATCAGTCTGTGTTCCCCTTCTCTGTGTTGATTTTTTTCTGCAATGTCTTTGTTATAGTTCAATTGTCCTTTCTGCTGTCATCTTCTATGCTGTCTTCTCCTTTGTCTTGATCTTGATCTTGTCTCCATTTCATTCTTCTTCTTCTGATATCTTTCTGAGTGTAGCCGTGTTGTTTGATATAATCTCTTCTGCTGTTGCTGTTTTCCATATGTGAGCAATGCAACCACGTTTCTTTCTTGAACACATGAATAGCTGATGGTGTTGTGAAAATAACATGAAAAGGTCCTACCCATAATGGTTGAGTTGAGATAGTTGTATGAAAGTTTTTTATGTAAAAGGAATCCCCAATTTTTATTGAATGGAGTGAATAATCTAATGGTCCCCCTTGAATTAAAATTTCCCTTTCTTGTAATTCTCTAAACCTGTTTTATAACTCTGTGATGTATTCAGCAAGTACAAGAATCCCTCCAAGCATAAATACATAAGCTGTTTTAAAACTTTTTGCCTGAAATGGTGAATGTCCAAATAACATTTCATATGGTGAGATATGCACATCTCCTCTTGGTCTAGTGAGCAGATAGAACAGGACTAGAGGCAAAATCTTTGGCCACTGCAAATAAATTCCTATGCATAATTTCCCAACCATAGTTTTGATTTCTCTTTTTACTCTCTCCACCTGCCCAGAACTTTGAGGGTGATATGGGAAATGAAAATTTGGCATGATACCCAGATTCTCATAAACTTGTATTAGAAATGCATCTGTGAAATGGCTCCATTTGTCAGAATCTACTCTTAGTGGTATACCATATCTTGGAATGATTTCTTTCAACAAGATTTTGGCTACAGAGCTTGAAATATTTTACTAGATTGAAAAGCTTCTGGTCATTTTGTTAGTTGGTCCATTATTACTAGACAAAATTTAAATTATCCTGATTTGAGCATGTTGATATAATCTATTTGCAAATGCTCAAGTGGTGTATGAGCTAGTGGATGACCACCAAAAGCCTTTTGCTTAAATATACTTTGGTTAAATTGTGCACCTACAGGGGGTAGCTGGGTGGCTCAGTGGATTGAGAGTCAGGTCTAGAAACAGGAGGACCTAGATTCAAATCTGGATTCAAATACTTCCCAGCTGTGTGACCCTGGGCAAGTCATTTAACCCCCATTGTCTAGCCCTTACTGCTCTTTTGCCTTGGAGCCAATACACAGTTTTGACTCCAAGATGGAAAGTAAGGGTTTTTAAAAAACAAATAAATTGTGCATACACAGAGCAAGCTGAACAGATCTCATTTGCCACAGTGCTAATTCCCAGAGCTTTTTAGTAGATACGTTGTTCTTTTTTAACACAAGCATTGGTCTGCAACTTACTTAACAGCTGGCTTATCAGCTCCATGACCAAACTTGTAAATACAGAATTCCTTGTCTCTCTGAAAGGGCTCATCCCATGGAACTTATGGCAAAATCTAATCTACATACTACTTTCCCTTGAGTTTTTGATTGTTGTAATTGTAATATTAGATCTCCTTGAAGAAATCATTTCTCAGTCAAACCAACCAATTGCTCCCTCTAATATTCAACAAATTGTAGAACTAAATACTCGGCTTGAACTTATAGAGAAAAGTCAGGGGGAGCTCATAGCTTTTATGAAAAACACTAACCCTCCTAGCTAACCCACTGCTCCCCCTGCCAACTTGGTATTAGAACCCTCTGCTCTTAACCAACCCGCCCCTCCCCCTGCCCCATTGGTCTCAAAAAACCCTACTTCTAACCAACCCACTCTTCCCCTGAGTTCACAACCTGCCCATGCTTCCAATCCCACACCCTCCACTCCAGGTTCACACCCCACCTGTACTTCCAACCATCCTAATGCCTCCACTCTAAGTTCACACACTACTGATTCCTCCAACCCTAAAACATCTGTATCTTTCCTCCAGTTACTAACACTTCTTCCTTTTCTCCTCCTTCCCACCTTGCTCAATTCAATTCTCACAACCTTCCTACCTCTGATCTTTCTGGCACTATGGGACAATAACAAACCCTCTCCCTCAATGTGCCCAATTCTTCTCTTTCTCACACCTACTCCATTGAGAATGGAGCAAGAAGCCTAGAAACAGAAACAGGAGTACAAAATAATTCAGATAGGTTATTTCCTTTAAGGTGTAAACCTCAAATTTCCTTAGACTTATAAATGTTGGAAATTTCACCATTGGGATATTTCATACTTGGAAAATTTCTTACTGATAGTCTATTGGAATGGGAACCCCATTGGCATGGGAGGTTCCTTCTCTTCCCTTCTTAAGATTACTTTAGGACAGAAACCCTTTGCTGAACAATGGAAAGGACTTTGACCTATGCTTAAGCATAGAACAGGAATTTCTTTGAGTCTTGATTGATTTTATGCTCCACCCTATTCAGTCCTAATAGGATTGAGTAAGGGCTGCAGCCTAGATCAAAATTTAATTATTCCAATCTCTACCCTACTCAAGTTAACAGGATTTAGAAAGGGCTGTAGCAAAGGAGTAAAGATTTAATCATTTGAAAATATGACCTTCAACAGACATGTGCAAAAGCCAGAAACCTCTGGGTGGTCCTGGGTTAAGCTAGAGCCTCCATTGCCACAGGGAAATTTATGAACAGGATTGGTAGATGGGAGAACGGAGGGGAGGAACTTGGATGGTTTCCTTAAAGATAGGGGGTCTGAAGACTCCAAGGTTGTTGAGGTTTTGGTTGGTGTGGTTCCTGGGCTCTGAGAAGGCTTGCGCTGAAGGAAGCTGAAGGTGGGGGCCTCTGAGACTGTTTCTCCATTTTGGACACGTGAGTAATAGGGACTGATCTCTTTTCTTTGCCCCAGATATCTAAGGGCTTGGGCCTTTTGGCCCAGCCTAAACAGAAGGGGTATTTAAGCCCTATTCCCTTCTCTCCCTTTTTCTCTCTATCTCAAATTCCTTTCTTACTCCTATTGTAATTAAACTCCAAAAAAGGCTGACGGCTGACTTGAGTTTTTCATTTAGGAATTACATAGCTGATTCCTTGGCGACCTTAAATTAATATATATCAGTCTTTTAAAGTGATTCCCTTGTTACAAAGGGAAGTACCCACTTTTAATAAAAATGGAAACTTGGTATCGGTGAGACATCATACACCTTTTAGCCTTGAGGATTTAAATAAATTTAAGGAAGATCTTCCATCATTTGAGTGTTACAAGGAAATCACTTTTAAAAGACTGATATATATTAATTTAAGGTTGCCAAGGAATTCAGCTATGTAATTCCTAAATGAAAACTCAAGTCAGCAGTCAATCTTTTTTGGAGTTTAATTACAATAGGAGGAAGCAATTAGAGAGAGAGAGAGAGAAAAGGGAGAGAAGGAAATAGGGCTTAAATACCCCTTCTGTTTAGGCTGGGCCAAAAGGCCCAAGCCCTTAGATAGCTGGGGCAAAGAAAAGAGATCAGTCCCTATTACTCACGTGACCAAAATGGAGAAACAGTCTCAGAGGCCCCCACTTTCAGCTTCCTTCAGAGCAAGCTTCTCAGAGCACACCGCAACCACTCCGGCAAACTCCTCAACCCTCCTCTAGTCTTCAGACCCCCCTATCCTTAAGTAAACCATCCAAGTTCCCTCCCCTCAGTCCTCACATCTACCAATCACGTGTCCATCAATTTCCCTGTGCCAATGGAGGCTCTAGCTTAACCCAGGACCACCCAGAGGTCTCTGGCTTTGCACATGTCTGTTGAAGGTCATATTTTCAAATAATTAAATCTTTGATCCTTTGCTACAGCCCTTCCTAAATCCTGTTAACCTGAGTAGGGTAGAGATTGGAATAATTAAATTTTGATCTAGGCTGCAGCCCTTACTCAATCCTGTTAGGACTGAATAGGGTGGAGATTGATTCCAAGTATCTCCATTGTATCAATTCTAAAATCAATCATGACTCAAAGAAATTCCTGTTCTATGCTTAAGCATAGGTCAAAGTCCTTTCCATTGTTCAGCAAAGGGTTTCTGTCCTAAAGTAATCTTAAGAAGGGAGAAGGAGGAACCTCCCATGCCAATGGGGTTCACATTCTAATAGTCAAGACCCACTCTCAATAGGAAATTTTTCAAGTATGAAATTTCCCAATGGTGAAATTTCCAACATTTATAAGTCTAAGAAATTTTGAGGTTTACATGAGGAAGAACCAAAGGTAATTATAAAGAAATTAGAGAACATATTCAGAACTTTTGACCCCACTTGGATAGATGCTGAGAATTTGTTAGAGACATTTTTAACAAAAAGAGAAAAAAAATATCATCTCTCTGGCTAATCAAAAATGAGGTAGAAGAGGACATGTTGAACTAGATCACACAAAACTAAACCAGGCCAGAGAAGCATTATTGACAGCCATGAGAGCTTGCTCTGATAGACCTGAAAAATCATCAAAATTTGAAAGAACCCAACAAGAGATTGATGAAACACCCTCCTAGTTTATGGAAAGACTTATTGACATAGGAAATACATATATAGACCATGATTTATCCAGAGAAAAGGACATTAGGCAAATACATTGGTAATTCATTGAGAATTGTTGTTCAGTGGTAAAAGCATACTTTAAAACTAGCTGTCCTAATCGGGACTCTATGGACCTTGAAGAATTGAGGAGAGTAGCAACCTATGTTTATATAGGTCGTGTAAAAAGACTTGAGGAACACAATATATTAGTGGAAGACTTAAAGAAAGGAATTGAAATGTTAAAGAGACAATTGAAAAATAAGGGAGAGACTATAGCCCCTTTGTGGGAATTCACGAATAAATCAGTAACCTGACACTTCTGTGAGAAGAAGGGCCACAAAATGATAGAATGTAGAACCTTTCTTGAAATGATTGGAAGGAATAAACAGTTTAATAACAACTTTAGAAATAATAACTATAGAAATTATGATAATGGTCATAGAAACCAGAATTTTAGAAATTTTAGAAATTATAATAACAATTATGGAAATTACTATAATGACTATAGAAATAAGGACTTTAGAAACCAAAATTATAGAAATAGGAATTGGGAAAATAATGACAATGCTCAAAATGAAGAAAATGATAATATCCAACAACAATATATAAGAAATGGTGCTTGTCCAAAAAATAGTCGACGTGCTAATGGCCCTCAGGGGGGTACCCTTCAGGGGGCTGCCCAAGGAACCTCCCATATATAATGAAGGTGATTATTCTTAGATTCTATTGATTTTGTTGATATTAATTAACCTTTTTAAGTTTTGTATCCCTTCCAAATAGTAGGAAAGAATGAACAAAGAACTTAAAACTATGATTGGAAAACTATGCACTGAGACACATTTAAAATGGCCTGAAATTCTCCCTCTGATCCTATTTTATCTCAGAAGCAGGATAGAGGAGACCTACACATCTCACCATTTGAGATACTTTTTGGACATCCACCTATACAGGCTAAACCTTTTTCCCCTGCATATACATCACTATTAGGGGGAGATACTACTATTGCTTCCTATATATAGGAATTACAGCACAAACTATGTGAACTTCATGAATCCGGAGCTGCAGTACAAGCTGGACCACTAGACTTTTCTCTTCATGACCTGAACCCAGGAGACAAAGTGTATATTAAGAATTTCAAGCGTACTGGAGCAACTCAGCCTTCATGGGAAGGACCATTCCAAATATTGTTAACTACTCCAACATCTATAAAGGTTGAAGAAAAGGACTCTTGGATTCATTGCTTACATGTAAAGAGAGCATCTTCTGTTGAGACTGATTGACTGTATCCTATCATATGCATTGGAGATAATAATCCATAGACAAGTGGATTTTGTTTTTCCAGAACACATTCAATTCATGATTTTTTCCTTATTTTTCTGTATTGCTTTTCTTTTCTTTTGATTAGAATATTTACTTTTTTCTCATTTCTTGTACTAAAGGTACATACAATTAATATTTTTGTGCAGTAATAGAAATTATATATATATATAAATATATATATATATATATATGTATATATATATATGCTATAATGAGAATGCATACCCAAAGGCTTTAAACTATGGGAACCTGCCATTTATTGATAAAATATTATAGGACTGGGATTAATGGGGTTTTTTTTTCTGATTCTAGAAAATGGGATAAAAACAAGGAGCACAGACTTAACCTGAATAGTGCCAAAAAAAGCACACAGGTCAAAATGAAACCAATCCATGTGGGATTGATGAACTTCTATGCCAATATAGAAACAGTTGAAATTAGTGTGAGACTTGAGGTTGTGACACTTGACATCTGTTAAGTCATAGGACTTCCTTGTATCTACACTCTTTGTGAAGTACTCAGACAAGTACAAAATTTGACTATCATGCTGGCTCCCTATATCCCTGAGAATGTCAAAAATCAAATAAGGGAATGACATTTCCCTATCAAAATAGAATTCTAAATTTTTTTCTTCTTATATTATGGTAACATCCTATAGTATTGGTTGAAAATGGATAAGTGAAATATTACTGAATTCTGTCCTACAGCCTTATGTGATAGAAATTACTTTAAACTGGACCTATAGAAGGGCCTATTTTGAATTTTTTCCTTATGTTTTTGCTTGTGTTTTTCAATTCTATTGATAATTGACTCATATACCCACATAACTCAACATTGCATCCTGAGCTGAACTAGATGTTATTTAACACCCACCTCAGGCTGGATTGTATTTTAATTTAAAAACCAAGATTTTTTTATTTTTGTTTGAGATTATATTTTTATAAAAATCCAAGATTTTGATTTTGTTCGAGAAAAGATCTTCAAGAAAAAAGATTGCTAACTCCTAAATCCAGAGAATATCCAAAGAATGAACTGTTGCAGAAAGATGATGGAAAACCCACACTACATCAAGAAGATCAAAAATGAACTTTGGATATGGTTGATTGAACTGAAATTTGATTGAACAATTTTTGTAAATGTACACATTTATGCTCAGATCCTACTTCAGAACACTTGGTTAAGACCATTCCCCATTTTAAACAATGAAGGGACTTAGTCAGGAATGTGAGAACTCTGCTCCACCCATACTAAAGCATACTGTAGGGGGAGATAAAGTTGTAAACTCTTTACTGAACAATGAAAAAGTACTTTACTCATACTTATAGTGAAGCAAAAGCCTTAAGCTAAGTCTATTTTTAGGAAGGTGCTAAGTACCCATGAAGGTCAGGCAACTTGCAAACTTGCAAGTTGCAAAGAGGTGTGAATTACTCAAAAGTTTATTCTACTCAAGTGTGAATTAAGAATGGTTTGTCCTTTGGAAAATGTCTTCTGTGATTGGTAGATGTGAGAACTTAGGGGAGGTTACATAGGAGAAAATTCTCTTTAAAAGGAGAATCAGAAGGCCTCTGAAGAGGGATGCAGTCTTGGAAGCTGAAGTGGAGCTCCGGAGCTGAACTGGTGGGTCTCTCTGAACACTAGAATCTTGCTTGGGACAAATCTTGTGGTGAGTGGATCAAAAACTGACTGATCTCTCTCTTAGGGCTTGGGCCTAGGCTGGCCTAGGCTGGCCTGAGCTGGCCTAGCCCTTTTCTCATTATTTACTCTTACTCTCTCTCTCTTTTATTAATTCCTTAATTTGTATAATTAAATTTTCCATAAAACCCAGCAGACTTGGGTATATTTAATATTTGGGAATTTTCCCATGGCGACCACTATATTTTTCATTTGAAACCGTATTTCCGCAGTCACAGTTTAATGCAACCACTCTTTTATCTGTAACAAAGCTCACATGCAAGTTTTAAAGTGATTAATTCTGCTCCCTGAGCACTTATGTTCCTATGTAGTGAAGCAAATCATAGGGTCTCAAATTCCCTTACTACTGCAGCACCAGTAAATCTTATTCCATTTTGCATATATGATGACCCATCTGTGAGTAAGATCAGGTGAAGGTTGTCAAGAGATGTGTCTGACAGATATTCCCTAGGCCTTTCTACTAATTGCACTGCAGTTTCACAATTGTTCAATGGTCCCCTGTGTTGGTAAATCAGGTAATCATGTAGCTGGATTTAAGGTGTTGCATCTCTTTAATGTTATATGTTCATCCTCAAATGCACTATCTCATATTTAACCAGGCGTTGATCTGAAAATGCCTGTGTTCTGAACTTTCAGAGAAGTGTCTTGACTTCATGTGAACAATAAACTATCAGTGGGCAGCCTAACACTAAATCTACAGATTTGGTAATAAGCAATGCAGTTGCTGCCATCCCTCTAAAGCATGGAGCTATTCCGGTGGCTATGGGATCTAGTTGACCAAAATAATATGCAATACGACATTGGTCTGGTCCTAAGCTCTGTGTCAAAACACCTGAAGCTATTCCATTTCACTTGTGGACATAGGGGGAGAAAGGTTTTGAATAATTAGCTCTCTTGAGGTGAGACAATTCTTATTCTATATTTCACTTCCTTCTCCCAGTGAAGTCTTCTTTTCCTTCCTTAATTTAATTTTTTGAATGGCATCACATTTCAAAAATCACTTACACATCTTTGATGTTCGTGTATTCTTTCTAGTTGGCCTAATATTAATAATGTTCATATGACTTATAAGTATTATCATCTTATATAATAATATATATAGTTTAACATTTTAATCTTATAGAATCCCTTGTGTTTTCTGTTACTTTTTTACCTTCTTATGCTTCTCTTGAGTCTCCTGTTTGAATGTCAAATTTTCTACTGTTTACATTAGAAATTTTTGAAGGTTCAAAATTTCATTAAATATCCCCCCATGAAGAATTATACTGAGTTTCACTAGATATGTGATTTTTTGTTGCAATCTTAGTTCCTTTGTCTACCAGAATAGCATATTCTAAGTCCTGTGATCCTTTAAAATGGAAGTTGTTAAATTTTGTGAAATTCTGATTATGAAGATAATATTTTAATTATTCTTTCTGACTGCTTAAAGTATTTTTATTTGGTCCGGGAGCTTTGGAAAATGGGTTGTTATATTTCTGGGATTTTTCCATTTGAGAAATCTTTCAGGAGATTATCAATGCAATTCTTTCAATTTCAATTTTACCTTCTGATTCTAGGTTGCAGGGCAATTATCCTTTATGATTTCTTGAAATGTGATATCTAGGTTCATTTTCTGTACATGGCTTTCAAGAAATCCAATAATTCTCAAATTATTTCCCTATGATCTTTTTTCCAAGTTAATTATTCTTCCAATGAGAAATTTCACTTTTCTATTATTCTTTCATTCATTTTTTGATTAACTTTCTTGAAGCCTTGTGGAATCATTGGTATCAATTTTCCTTATTCTAATTCTTAATAAATTATTTTCTTTAGTCAGTTTATATATCTCCATTTCTATTTGGCTATTTTCTACTTTTAAGAATTGTTTTCTTCCATAATTTTTTGGATATCTTTTTCAATTTTTGTTTCCTTTACCAAGCCGTTGATATTTTTTCTTGGTTTTCCTGCATAATACTTTTATGTTTTTCTCAGAATTTTTTTCTGATCTTCTTATTTGTTTTTTCTTTTAATCCTCTTACATGAGATTTTTTTTTTGATCTGGAACCAAACCACATTTTCTTTGATGCTTTATATGAAGCTATTTTGAAAATATTTTCCTCTCCTATGTTTGTATCTTTAGCCTCCCTGTCACCATAATAACTATCTAGAATTACATCCTTTTTTGTTGTTGTTTTTTATTTTTATCCATTTTACCAATATATTTTGTGATTTTTAAAAAAATGTTTAGCACTATATTTGTCTTCTCATCATGTGATACTCTGGTCCAGAAAACTTGTTTATTCCTCCAAAATTTGGCATGAGGTTATTGTTTAAGCCTGTTTGGATAGGAATTTGGGAGAATTTAGGATGTTACTCTGCTATCTTGGCCCCAGAAGTCCTCCATGGTTTTTAAGAACACTGATGTCAAAATAAAAAAAATAAAGTGGGAGAAGACACTAAACCATCCTTTAAGAGTCCAAGTAGGTTAAATGTTAACTTATAAGCTCATATATTAGGCTTATCTCTGTTCTTTTATATTTTTATTTATTTTATTAAATATTTACCATCTACTTTTTAATCTGGTTCTTGCTGGACTCAGGAGACCTGTATGAAATGTGTTTTACACCTCTTTTTAAGAATGGCCTGTAAAATTGTTTGCCTCTTTCTTTTTCCCATTTCTTTGTCTTAGATTTTCAAGTTGAATTTTTGAAAGAGGAAGAAGAACTATTAGCCTCTGTTGCCTACCACCAAAAAGCTGAAAGTGGATGACTAGAGGAGGAGAAATCATTGGCAAGTAGGCAGTGATTTTCCAGGTAAGCATGAGAGTAGAGTTATTAGAACTCTAGTTCTTGGCAACATTCTGCCTCTCAGTTTCTTTTTCTGACCATATGTCAGAGACTAGCAGTTTCATTTTGGATAATTATTATTTTGTAAGTTACTCTGTCCTTCAGTTACCAAAAGATTGACATTTTACTGATTTGGGGACATAGGCACTATCTTCCCAAAGATACATATTTTCAATCATATGTATTTTGAGGAAAGATAAGCATATACAGTATAGCTAGAGAATAAAAGCTATAGCAAATGTGACCAGAAAATCCAGACCTTGCAATAGTCCAGATATTGGTAATAAGTGTTTTGAAGGTCAAGCTGAAAATTGCATATGAGTTTGTTAGCTAATACCAAAATATCCCCACCCCCTCATAATGGGTAGTTAAAGCAATCTGATGGCTTAATCAAGTGTTTTTTTTTTTCATTATGTATTTAAGCATAAGGCTTTTGAGAATCCATTTTGTCTTTTTTTCATATTTTGTGGTGAAAGGGATGTCTAATATTTCCATAGCTGCTAGGCATATCATTCATTGATTATCTTTGTGAAATCATAGAGCTTGTTACATATTTGGAGAGAAATCTAAAATGAACTATAACCTCCAAACAGGGACAAGGAACCAAAGAAAAAATTAACCCTTGGTGACCAGATTCATCATGTTTAGTGCATTGTATGAAGAAAGCGAAATTTAAAGGAAAGCAAAGAAAGGAAACATATTTGGGATCCCTTTTGCTAGAGAGGGTAAGTTATGTCTTCTGTGTGCCAAAAATCATTCTATGAATACTAAGGGGAAAAATAGTTTAGTAACTCATTAATTCTGTCTGTAAAAGTCTTAATATAGAATAGAGGATATGTCAGATGCACAAATATTTTTATTACAAAGCAGTGTATAATTAATTCTACAAGAAGATTAAAAGATGTTATAGAATTCCTGTCAAGTATAACTCTCCTGGAGAAAATTAGGTGACATCTTAGAAGAGGCTAAATTTTGTTTGAAGAATGAAGAATTATCAAGAGATATGAAAACAGAAATGGCAATGTTGACTGTTGGCAAAGAGAATAACATGGAAAAATTTAGAAATAGCATAGTGTAGGATATTTGATACATGAAGAATATCTACTACTCCTTCTGCTACTACTACTATTGCTATTACTACTATTACTACTACTACTACTACTACTACTACTACTACTACTTCTACTACTACTACTGTATCTAAATTTTTATGAAGAAATTTAAATTTAAAGGAAAGCAGAGAAAGGAAACATATTTGGAAGATATTAATGACAAGAATAAAACATTAATTGCATATAAGGGACATGAGAAATGCAGCTTAAGACAATTTTGATACTTTAAGATTGGGTGGTTAAAAAGATGATACAATAAATATTTTTTAAAAAGATCAGCAGGAAAATATAGTTTAGGCAGAAAATGATTAATCCTGTTTTAAATGTAATGAGGTTAAAATTCTAACAATATCTATGTGAATATTTCTACTTGACATTAAAATGATTATTAATATTACATTAGAATTTTAGGTCAGAGGAGTTTTGTGAATTGCATATATGTTGGTTATGTACACACACATATTGGTGGTTCAGATGCAGTTTCCAAGAAAAGGAAAAAAGAATGAAAAACAGAATAATGGTGGAATTTCCATATTTAAGGGATAAGAGACAGAAGAATTATTAATATAAAAGACAGATGAGGAGAAAAAAGAAAGGAAGAGAATCACTCATGCAATATAATGGAAACAAGGTACAATCTTATTTTTTCTGTTATTATATTTTTTCTTATTTCAGTCCCAGAAATAAGTACTCATATAATAATGGGCATATGTGTTTTTTTTTTTACATAGGTTATAGAAATCTTATTACTTAAGCATAAAAAAGAAGACAGGATTCAGAATTTTTTTAATGATGTATGGTTTATTTAACATAAGCTCCTAGACTTATATTAGGAAAACTTGCTTTAAATCTATCAGACTTCTCAATTTGTAATTTAAGAAATTGAGGCCTAAAGTAGTGAAGAGATTTCCACAAGGTTACAAAGGTAGTCAGACTCAGGGATAAATATGAACTCTATTTCTTTGTCTTTGTGGCTTTCTCGGCCAGCGAAAAGCCACAAGGTAGAAAGATAGAAAAAGGATAGAAGTTTCAGATACCCCGAGGGGCATGGTGGAGCCAAGTTATAGATATGAGGTGGCAGAAATGAGTCAGAAACCAGGCCTTATTGATTATAATGGGGCCACAGCAGAACCCCGATCTTAGGATGTCGCAGAGGTATGATCCATCCTGAGATCCACAATTAATACCACCCAGGTCGGAGACATGATAGAGAAAAGAGAGTGCCTGGCCAAAAGCCAGGTCCCAGGTGGGAGAGATAGATAAGGAAAGGAATTAAAGGACAGACATCAGTGAGAGCTAAGATCCAAGAGAGGGCAGAGCTTGCTGTGGCCCTGTATTTAATCTCTTTGATATGCAAATATACACAATACATAGGGATGATTATCATTGGTTAATGACAAGGTATAGGTGTGGTTTCTCTTAGCCAGGTGAGCACAAAGAAACCTGTTTTCCCGCCTAACCTGGGGGAAGCTGGGGTCAAGGGTCAGAGGCTTTCCCAGCCATGCACAAGACTGAGCATGCTCTCTTCTAAGACAATCTTTACATTCTGTTTCCCTTGTCCCTAGATAGGTGTGGACTGCTACAGTCTTCAAATCAGATGTTCTCTCCTCTGTATAGGATCATAGGACATGTGGCCTGGGAAATCTTAAATTGCCTCAAATTAAATGTTATTATGAGAAATCTGTCTCTGTGTAATAATGTTTCCTAAAAGTCTATTTCTCTTTTTAAACTTTTATATAGATACATTTCAAATAGCAGAATGATGGTGACTTTCCACTTACACTGAAATGCAGATCTGATTTGCAGCAAAAGAAAAAAAAACTTCAAAGAATATATAAATATGTCATAAATTACTTGAATATTTCATCAGTCTTATTCAGAAAAATGAAATAAAGGAAAAATCAATCATTAGACAATTTCATAGATTTCATAGATTTCTCTAACACTGAAAACAAATAGTCTGGGTTCACATTCAAAATGGATTATACTTGCATTCCCAATGAGTTTGATACATTCATTTGCATGTCAAATTTTCCTAGCATAATCTACTTCTCTATTTTTTTACTTCTCTTTTTTTAAACAAAACAAAAAAAAATATGCTGAACTGTAACTTCTATTATTAAAATGATTAACTATCATACAGCAGTGTTTTAAAGACAAAATACACTGTACTTGAATTAGTTTATAAGAAGATTTCTGCACCTGTCATAAGAGGATGCAAAAACTGTAGACACTTTAAAATTGAGTTGTAGAATGGCAGACATGAAAAGGACTTTGGGAGTAATCTAGTCCAATGACCTTACCATATTGATGGGGAAATTGGGGCTCAAAGAAGCCAATTGATTTAACTAAAGATATGTGACATTTTTCACTTTATGCAAAGGTAAATTTGTGAAACTTGAAAAATATTTTAGGAAACAAGTTTCACATATTTATAATAGACTAGGTAATAGTTCTAAAATGAAGTGATATGGTATTAGTTTTCACTTAAAATAACAATCTAAGTAGGAAAAAATGACTAAATTGGTGCTAATGACTAAAAATGACTGCTATTTTTTCAACTTATTTATACATATAGGTTTAACCTTGACATAAAGGAATGCAAGAGGGTAATGTGGGAAAATATCAAAGCTTATTCAAGTACTCTGAGAATTTGTGATTTTCTAAGAATGGACTTTTTTTTTACTAGAAAAGCTTTCACCCCAACCCCTCTATAATAGAGATGATTAATGGAAGTTTTTGGTTTAAAAAAATATCTTTCAAACCAATCTGCTGATGACACTCAAGAAATTTGATTAGGCTTGTTTAGGTCTTTAAGAACACATGTGTGATCTCTCATTGGGTTTGTGTTTGAAGTCTTTCCTGATTGTGAAGAAAGTTAAATATTTGTTTTTTGTCAGGATTAAACTTTCTAGAGACTATATATTAATTTAGAATTATTTATTAACAAAGTTAGAGAGAAATAGAGAGAGAAAGATCACCCAGCCACCCTAACTAAAAATTACTCCAAACCATGCCCAGCTTCCCTGGATCCTATTTGGGCTGTAGCCCAAGTTGCTGAAAGCAGCAAAAGATAAGGCCAACAGTGCAGGTCAAAGAGAAAGAGGAGTTCTAGTCCCAGAAGAAAAAAGAGAACTTCAATTTCTCATCAATGGCTTATAAAGCTAGTCTTTTCCATTTTCCTCAGAGCCTCTAATTGGACAGTTTTTATTTCAATCCACATCCCCAGTCATAAATTTCAGATATATCAGTCAACCAGGCATGGGTATTTCTGCTAGTCAGGCCCTGAATTTACAAGACAATTCAGTCACATGGTTCAATGACATCCTGCCTAATGAAGATGAATTTGCTGGAATAAGGGATACCCTTTATATTTAAGGTACAGTTTGCGTAGCCCTTGACAACACAAGATCACCTGTACACAGTAAAAAACTGAAGGAAAAGCAGTTGGATTAAAATCAATTGAACCCCCACAGTCCAATTCAGAATACATATTGAACTGTGTTCAGACATAAATGGCTTGTTTACTTTAGATGAACAAACTGAGCCTTGCCTTTAAAATTAAAACAAAATCCAATAAAAATAAAATCATCAGTTTGTAAATCCAGGATTGGAATATGTTCATATTTATTTATAATTTGGAAAACTGATGTCATTTCTTTTATTTGTATGGCTTTATATGATACATGGCGAATTCTGATACCTAAACACATGTTCTCCATGTTTGTTTTTTGCAAAGAAATCTATGTTTCAAAAACCACATTTGAAAACCCCACATTTCTCCTAACCAGTATTAGCACATTAGCATGTGTTTTAAGTCTAAAATGCATAAGAAGTGTTAAGAAACACAACAAGGATGTTTTACCCATAATTACTTAGCATGACAATGAAATTGTCAGGCCATTTAAACTGGCCTGATATATGCAAAATGATTTTAAATGAAAGTATAAAATAATTTATATGTACATATATATGAGATCAGACAAAACATTAAAAAATGAAAAGGTCCTTATAACGAAATTAATTATATTGAAGTGAAGAATAATAATTAAAGGTTGAATTTATTATTTGCTTCATGACATACAATAAAAATAACTTATATTTATATAGTTTGATAAATTAAAAAAAAACTTTATATTTAACATTTTCTATCTGAGATGTTCTTTCCAATAAACCTAGTAGAAAGTTTTTGTTTTTGTGTTTGTATGGGTACTGAATATCAAACTGTACTTAAAAGAATTTAAGTGACTTGCTCAAGGTCCATATTTGTCCAAATGTTAGATCTACGTCTCTACCCTATTTCATCACTTTTTACAATACCACAGCAACTTCTCATAATTAAAAGGAAACACATGTATGTGTATTTGTATATGTATGTGTGTGTATTGTTAAATGCAGCAGCTGTTCACCAGCAAATTGCTTGAGGACTAACTCTTTTCCCTGCCTCCCCAACTTCTATCATAGCTTCTCCCAGTCTATATATATGTCTTGCTTGACCACTTCTCAAGGATGTGGCTCCCAAATATATTTAACCATTTCCCTTGTCATTCCCTGGCATTCCAGTGCTTTGTGGAATAGCACAAGACTCATTATTGTTACTACTTTGGTAGTTCCTTTAAATTCAGGTTGATATTTTGTAGTTCCATTGAGATGCCATCCTGGTTGCCGATTTTGACTTCAGGTAACATATTCTAGCAGCACCTTTTGTGTTGAAACCTGAATTACACTCACTTTCTTGACATGTTGACATGGGTAAGTAAATATTCAAATCTCTTAGCTTCAGCCTTTTTTTTTTTTTGAGTTGCTGGGTCTCAGATTGAGGTTTGGTAAAAGGCTGGTAGGACATTTTAGGGCCACTCAAGAAGCATCCTGTCTCTTCCTCCAAGAGATGATGCTGACCATATGTTTTCAAATTATAGACTGTATCCTTGCATATACTTGGAAAATTATCAGAATTTAACTGAATCTGACCCCCAACTCTGTGGGCCACGTTGAATCTCTTTTAACTGCAGCAAAATTCACTTTTCGTGGTTGATTTTTGATTTCACTGGCCCCAGGACTGTGGACTCTGAGTGGGAGTTCCTTTTTTCTTTCTTTTTTTTTGTTGATTTTTTACAACTTCTTAAGGCAACCAAGTGAGAATCCAACCTCCCCAAAAGGTAAAAAAAAATAGATCATTGGAAGAAAGGATGCCTTAGGCAATAGCAGCCAAGTCATTTTGACTTTGTGTTTTGTTGTTTGTAATTAGGCATCATAATTGGTTACTCTGAAAGCCTCTCTATACCCAAGGGATGATGCTGGGATGTACGTTTTCTTCTTTTGTATCTTTTTGAAGTGTTATTTGTGGTAAGCTTGTTATACATTTGTGCATGTCTCTGTGTGTCTGAGTTTCTGTGCATATGCATATCCATGTACCTGTGAATAAAGTAATTATATTTTTTTCTTTCACTTGTGCTCAGTGTGAGTGAAAAATCCCTATCCCCTTATATGAGTCTTAGATTTTTAATGTTAACAGTAGTTTTCAGATAATTATAAGATATTTATAATTCTAAGATATTTAATGTTAGCATAAATGATGATTTTAGTAGACCTTTTATGATTATTTTAGTATAAGTTCTAAAGTAAGATAGCTGCTTGAATATAACATTAATCATTGTTAGCATAGGCCTCAGTTTTAACCTTAGCCTCAAAATTACTATAAAAAGCACCCTCCACAATTATGGTTTTGATTTTGTGACTGGGTCTTCATTAACATAGAAGCTTTTGCTTAGGTTAGTAGCCTAGTGACACCCTTTCATCTTTGTATACACTCTAGTATACATAATCAGGCTTTTGCCCTAATTGGGGGCCTGGCACCTCCTCCTTACCCTGGTCATCTTAGTATACTTCATCCTTGACATCAACAGGCTAAGAAATAGGGTTCAGGGTCCCCTTTTTCCACTTGTCTTACAAATGCCTTCCTCTACCAATGAAAAGTATTTCCTGATTACTTCAACCAATCCACATCTCTATTTTTGTCTCTGTCTTAAAATATTTTTAAACTTGTATTTAAGTTGTCTAATTCTTGAAGTATAAAGGAATTTCTCTCACAATGCTCTGGGTCTTTTGGTCTTGACCAGAAGTCTGATTTTATTGTGAGACTGGCCATCTCCTAATAAACCTATTTCTTTTTGACTTGGAGACTTTGATTCTCTTATTTGTACTGCTATGCTTAGAAATTATGCAACAATGGTATAGTAGAGAGTGGGAAAGGCATGGTAAAGATAATGGAAGCTAATATTGCAGTGAGAAAAAAAAACAGTTTTAGTTCCCTTAGTTGTTCCCTTTCCTCTCCCCAGTCAGTTACCTACTTTTAAGTAATTTAATTTCTAATAACAAAACTTATTTTGGAATTGATCTTGAGTATTAGATATTGTAAATTGCATGTATAATGGAACCTCAACATTAAAGTTTGTAGATTATGTTCAATTTGAATCGGGAAAGTTGTCTGGACCAACCAAAAGATAAATAGGATATGATTAGAAAATCTAATTGGAAGTTTACAATGTGTGAAGGAAGTTATTTAGGGGACCTTGATCCAGAATAAAGAGTCTAAGCCTTGGCATCCCCTGGCTTCAGTGTAAGAGTGAACAATTGGAGTGGGTGACAACATGGCAAACAAGACAAAATGGGTGCAACAATTTGGAGAGAATTTGTAATACAGAGGATAGAGGTAAGACATTCATTTAAAGTGAAAAAGGTTCCATAAAACACTTGACTTGAGAAGATTTAACACAACATGAAACTAAGCTCATAATATCCTTTTATTCTTTAAGGATTTTTGGTGTGCAATGAAACTTGAATTACTACTCTGTAAAGTTAGATCTGAGGATTTTAGGATTTGAATGCATTGAACCAATGTATTTAATTAAATTGCTATGGCAAAAAAGCATGCTTTACATCACAAAACAAGAGAATTTATTTGTGTAGTTTAGAGCATAAGATTCATTTAAAATATTTACATGGAAATCAGCTATAGAAGTTTCATAAAGAATTCATTTAGAGGCATGCTTGGAACATCATCTTGTGACTTCAACACTTAATTCATGATGCATTGCTTTTTCAGTATTTTGCAATTGACAAAATTCCCATTGTCTCTTATTGTTTGTCACATGTCTTTTCTTTGTATGGCCTTTCCTTTCAACAGAGTCCTTTATTCCAGGTCATCCATAACAGTGACATTTTTTCTTGTATTGTGATGTCAAGATTTCTGTTTATTTCTGGCTTTTCAGGTAGACCAATGATTCTCAAATTGTCTCTTCTAACTCTGTTTTCCTGATCTGTCACCTTGTCAGTGAGATATTTTATGTTTTCTGCTAATTCTTTTGACTTTCCTTTATTAATTCTTGCTGTTTTGCAAGCTCATTGTCTTCCAGTTGCCTAATTCTGGTCTTTAAAGACTGGTTTTCCTTTTCAGTTTGATCTACCCTGCTTTTTGTGGCTTCCAGCTGTTTCTCCAATTGGGAGATCTTGTCCCTCAGACTGTTGTTCTCTCTTTGAATTATTTCCCTTTTTTTTTTTTTGCTAGAAGGCTTCCATCTTTTGGATAAGCTGCAATCTGAATTCTTCCAGAGCTTGTCAACAATTTCCATTTTTTGGGGAAGGTTTTGATTTTGTTTGAATTTCATCCTCTTTTTCCTCTGTAGCCTGAGTTTTCCCTCCATAAAAATTTTCAAGAGTGAATACCTTCTTCCCGTTTTTCCTGGAGGGTGTTTGTTAGTCCTGGGCACAATTAGCCATCCCTATGGTGGTTTTTACTTCTCTTTTTAGTCAGAAATCTGAGTGAGATGGGAAGGTTCTCTGTTTATGAAGTTAAAAAGCAAGGCTTTTGAATGAGGCAAGCTCTCGAATCTCCACAGTCTCCTCTGTTCACTAGGGCGCCCGTGGTCTGTGCTCCCCTGTGCACAGAGGTTTCTGGTGTAACTGTTCTCAGGGATAGATCCACAGAAGTCCTAGTCAGCTCCCAAGGACCTAGAGGTGCCCCTTGCTCACTCTAGAGGTGTCCCTCGCTGACTCGCTGTTTCTGGTGCATGTTGGCTCTGACTCTGGCTCCGTAGGTGGAGTGGAAGAGGGTAGATCTGCTCATGTTTGGGTGGGAGCTTTTTTTCCCTCTTATAGTGTGAAAATGCTCAAAACCCATGTACATTCAATACTGGGCCCTACTGTCGAGTCCCTCAATTATTCTGAAGATGGTTTTTATGTTCTTTTGAGGTAGTCCATTTCATGGGTGCTGGGGAGAGGAAGCAACTTACATCTAGATTGCTGCCATGCTTACCTGGAAGTCCAACAGTGACATTTTTTGAAGGACATTTTACTCCATTTCTTCATTACTGCATCAGGAAGTTGATGTCCTTGCTTGACTGAAGAGAAATGAAAGCTATTTTTACCTCTGAATTCGATTTGTCAGGAGCAGAGACCAATAGGTTTGATGCTTCTTGCTTCTGGATGAGATGACAGTTCTAGAAAGAGTATTTGGGGCAGGTGAGACTCCAAAAGATATCATCTTTCACTTCCAACTTCTTTTAGGTAGGAAAATGTATACTTACTATTTACTATGGAAATCAAGCTTTTAGATAGTGTGATATCCACAGGTATGCTATGTTTTATTAATGTTCTAGTTGAAGAAATGAACTTTAAAGATGAATTCTCATTCTTGAATACCCCCAAATGAAACATCCTTTCTTTTCAACACATTCTTTTTTTTTCAGCTTAACTGGGCTTGCTTTCTCTATCAATGAAAGTTCTCAATCCCTCATAGAGAACATTTTAAGACAGAAAATAGAAAAATGTAATTCCATTAAGTTAAAAAGGTTTTATACAAGCATAACATAAGCAAACAAGATTAGAAGGGAAACAAAAAATTGGGGAAAAATAAAAAAAGTATCTCCAACAAAGATCTCATTTCTCAAATAAAAAGGGCCAGTGGGATTTTGGGGAGAAACAAAATCAATTTCAGC
Source organism: Monodelphis domestica (assembly GCF_027887165.1). NCBI lineage: Eukaryota > Metazoa > Chordata > Mammalia > Didelphimorphia > Didelphidae > Monodelphis > Monodelphis domestica. The sequence continues at coordinate 380,261,029 of NC_077229.1, read as the reverse complement.
TTCTAGTTCAAATTTTGGACAGAGACTATATCAACATTTGGTATTGATAAACCAAATCCAGAAATACTGTCCTTCTCATTTGGTTCAATTGTTGTTTTCCTTCTAAAACAGCAGCATAACTAGGGAGGCCCAAGTAGCACAGCTCCCTTAGGTGTAGTAATGGTGGGGAAGATGAGTTCCCTGGAGGTAGGCATCTTGTTTTGATTCAAATCAGGCAGGAATGCTGAACTAGGAGTGAAACTTCCTTTGTTGTATCAACAACACGAGCAATAAATTTTGTAGAAACCTGTAAATGGAAGGATATCCTTCCACTGCAGAATTACCATCAGAAATGGAGGGACCCATGACATTTAACAAATGGTGCATGGGCTCCAAAGTGATGGCCTACAGAAAATATATTGCATCCTATCTAAATAATTTAAAACACATAAACATGAATACACAAACAAGAGGAATCAAACACAGTCTAAGAACTGCAGACTGTTCATCTATGACTGTTTATTGAGCTCCTACCAAGGAACATGATATTTTGGGGAGCTTTGATTTCCCAAAGCTTTATACAAGTCATTTTGATTGAAGATGATTGGTGGGAGGGGGAGAAAGGAAGCTTTCTTTAAAGATATACACTGCCAATCACATGCCTTATGACTTCTCTCATCTAGGTCTCTTCATAGATCTCAAGGATCATTTTTTTAAGTCACCCTAAAGCCATCATAGTGAACCTATGGGACATGTGTCAGCATTGATACACTTAGACATTTTCAATGATATTGAGGCCACAGGTGGGTTCAATGTGCTTCAGGGACCTGGAACCTACCACCTACAGCCATGGCCAGGGCCATGCCCTAGCCTGGCCCAGGGAAAAGGGTTGCTCCACTGGCTGGTTGAGGGGGATGGGGGCAAGTGAGGAGCAAGCAGCAGATGGCATGCACCAGGAGGCTTGGGTATGTGGGGCTCCCATGGGGGCAAGGAATAGGAGTTCATGAATGGAAGGAGCTTGGTAGGCAGCAGCAGCTGCTCTCCAGACACCCCCAGGACAGCCAACTGGGAGGGGCAGGAAGGGGCTGGGCTGGGCTAGGGAAAGACTGCCTGGGGCTCTGGTCCCTGTAGAAGGGAGAAGTACTTGGAACCTTTTACCAGGATTTTTGTTTTTGTTTTTGTTTTTGTTTTTTCACTTTGAACATTATTTTATTTAGTCATTTCCAAACATTATTCATTGGAAACAAAGATTATTTTCTTTTCCTCCCCCCACCCCCTTCCCACCACCTCTCCCATAGCCAACACACGATTCCACTGGGTATCACATGTGTTCTTGTTTAGAACCCATTTCCATGTTATTGGTATTTGCATTATAGTGTTCATTTAGAGTCTCTCCTCAGCCATATCCCCTTCCCCCCTGTAGTCAAGCATTTGCTTTTCCTCTGTGTTTTTACTCCCATAGTTTATCCCTCTGCTTGTGGATAGTTTTTTTTAGATCCCTGCAGATTCTTCAGGGACATTGCATTGACACTAATGGAGAAGTCCATTACCTTCGATTGTACCACAGTGTATCAGTCTCTGTGTATAATGTTTTCCTGGTTCTGCTCCTTTCGCTCTGCATCACTTCTTGGAGGTCGTTCCAGTCTCCATGGAATTTCTCCACTTTATTATTCCTTTTAGCACAGTAGTATTCCATCACCAACATATACCACAATTTGTTCAGCCATTCCCCAGTTGAAGGGCATCCCCTCATTTTCAAATTTTGGCCACCACAAAGAGTGCAGCTATGAATATTCTTGTATAAGTCATTTTACTTATTGTCTCTTTGGGGTACAAACCCAGCAGTGCTATGGATGGATCAAAGGGCAGACAGTCTTTTATCACCCTTTGGGCATAGTTCCAAATTGCCCTCCAGAATGGTTGGATCAATTCACAGCTCCACCAGCAATGAATTAGTGTCCCCACTTTGCCACATCCCCTCCACCATTCATTACTTTCCTTTGCTGTCATGTTAGCCAATCTGCTAGGTGTGAGGTGATACCTCAGGGTTGTTTTGATTTGCATCTCTCTGATTATAAGAGATTTAGAGCACTTTTTCATGTGCTTATTAATAGTTTTGATTTCTTTGGCTGAGAACTGCCTGTTCATGTCCCTTGCCCATTTATCAATTGGAGATTGGCTTGATTTTTTGTACAATTGAGTTAACTCTTTGTAAATTTGAGTAATTAAACCTTTGTCAGAGGTTTTTATGAAGATTGTTTCCCAATTTGTTGCTTCCCTTCTGATTTTAGTTACATTGGTTTTGTTTGTACAAAAACTTTTTAATTTGATGTATTCCAGATTATTTATTTTGCATTTTGTGACTCTTTCTAAGTCTTGCTTAGTTTTAAAGCCTTCCCTTCCCAAAGGTTACCAGAAATTTTTAGCACCCTGAAAAATATAGCATTAGCTTTACTCACAATTTTTCCCTCTATGTACTTTTGTGAGACTTTATTCTCTGTGTTAAATGATATCAAAACCAACAAAAGAAGCATTAACAGATGAAGTTAGTACCCCTTGCTTGAGCTTGAAGTATACAAAATACCAACCTTCAATTGAAGATTTAACCAATGAAATTCAGCAACAAAAAAGTCACTAATAGGCAGGTTAAAATATTCCCCCTCCCCCTCACTTATCTTAATTCATAGCACCTGATACACGTTAAACAATATCAAGACCAATAAAAGAAACCAACTTACAGATGAACAAAGAAGTCACTAAGCAGGTAAGCTAAACAATTAGTTTTTGGTTTATTAAATACAGTTATATATTACAATTAAACATTTTTGTTATTTAAACTACAAATATCACTAAATTCTGGTTTATTTTTCTCAATGTGACACACCACCTGAGTTTTGCTTGGTTTTTTGGCAAATTTCAACATACCAAGCTCAAAAGTTTACCCACCACTGTCCTAAAGCATTAACTTTGGGTTAATATCTAAGATACAAAAATGCCAATTAGACACATTAAGGGAAAATAGACATTAATAAATTAGTTCCTAACTCAGGAGGGACAGTATTCCTTCCATAAATTTTCTCTTTTGTACTAATAGTGTCAATGTTTTTCCCAAACTCTCATCCCAGCTGGTTTGCCTGACAAATGAGAGGAGCTCAATCTATGGCACAGAGGTAAAGGATAAAATATCATCTGCTCCTGAACTGTGGTTAAGTCCCTGTTGCTTGACTTCAGCCTCATTAGGTTTTAATTTCTGTTCCAGAGATAGGTGTTTAAGGGCCTGGGAACTTTCCTAGAGTAAGTGGTGCTAAGAAAATATGTATATGATTATGACAAAGCCAGTAAAGAAGCCATTCCTCAATGAAAAAATGTTTAAGAAATCTTCTATGTGGGAATCAGGTGGAGAGTCTGTCATCAAGTAACCTCCCACTCCCAAGTTGTTCAGGATGTGCTGAGTTGGTTGGAGCTTCTCTTCCAGGGACAGAAGGGCTGAATCTGTGCCTCAGTCTCCTCTCAACTCATCCCATTATGTTCTATTAACCATGACAGTTGCTTCTGGGCTTCAGAATATACCACCACTGCATGCTTCATGAATCATAACATTGTTTTGGTTTCAAACACCAAAGGGAGTTCCAAGACCACATATTGGTACCCTTGAACTAAGTCCTTCAGGACCTGCTTCAACATCTCCTTACAGATGTCTGGATGGGTGATGACAATCAACAGGTTATGCTTCTCAGACTGATGAAAGAGTAAGCTTCCTGAAGTCTGGTGATTTATCTCATCATTCTCTAGCAGGATCTCTTGTCCAAAGACTTGCACAATATGATAGGCAGGATAGTTTAGCTTCACTGCCTGCACAGCCCTGATCCCTGAACACATGAACTCTTTCCTGAGATCCACTAGGAATATCCTGTTTTAGAAAGACTAGGTCAACTCAGTCAATCCAACAGGAGAGGGGCCAGAGAATCCCTGGTCTCAGAGGCCTACAGAGGAAGAACAAAGACTTTTGATTAAGTGGGTAGGAAGGATCTGACTCAAAGATGTCACCCTATATGACACCATCACCAGTGAGCCAGATATGTATTATCTCGAAGAGGCATCAAATTTTATTATGTAGGGAATTCATACTGTGGGTGGGATTGGATAAAAAGACCTTTAAGGTTGACTTCCACATCTAAAATTCTGTGATTTAATCTCTTAAAAACTACAAAAAGATATAGAGATAATATTGAAGATTATTTATTCTAGTAATTTCTTTGAACAGTTATCGGTCATTGCTTCTTATTTTCAAGTGCTGATATTGTTCAATAATCAAGTCCTGAGAAGGTTAGTAAATCACTAAAAGAAAAGAATAAGGCAATCTTAGAGCTAATTCTAAAGTGTTCTACAGTTGGTCAGCCATAAAGTTTGACTTTCAACCTGTCTTTTGTCTATTTCATTACTTATAAGCATTCTAATCAAACTATAAAACTCTTCATATGCTTACCCCCTCTTTCTTTCTTCTAGTTAGAGGGAAAATAAAAACTTTCAGTTACATGTTTATAATAAATACAGATGTTTTTATTACTATACACTAGGAATAGAATGGAAAACAATTCAGCATCACCAATCAATGGAAAATGAAAAATTTCACCCTGACCTAGACTCATTGTAATTAATTATGTAGTGTCCTATTACTCTAGCACCTGGTATGCTTTGCATAGTGTTTCATATGACTATTTTCACTTCCAAATTTTTCAGAACACTAGAGGTTGCATTTTCCTCTTCTTATGAAACTATTTAAAATAATTAAAACAAAATTGAGAAAGTAAAGACCACATACAGATAAAGTATATAGCATGGCAGGAATATATACTTCAAGATGATATAATAAGGGAAATTCTGGAAATTCTTCGTTATCTCTATGCAGATTTTCTGTTAATGGATTCAGAAAATTTAAAGGTATAAAAGATCAAGAGAACAATCCATTATTTTTATCCAGTAATATGAATAATAAAAAGTCACAAGCCAAATTTTAGTTATCTTTATGTCCATCCATGTAAACACATATTTAGAACTAATTATTTGGTATCTTGGGTAGCTAGGTAATACAATGGAGAGTGTATCAGGCCTAGAGTCAGGAAGTCTCATCTTACTGAATTCAACTCTGGTTTTGTACACTAGCTGTGTGACCTTGGCCAAGTCATTTAAACTTGTTTGCCTCAGTTTCCTCATATTTAAAATGAGCTGGAAAAGGAAATGGCAAACCACTCCAGTATCTTTATCATGACAACCTGAAATAGTGTCATGAAGATAAGACACAACTGAAATGACAGAACAAGAACAATTTGATATCTCATAGATAAGACCTGCTAAACATGTTATTTTTTATTTTGGCTGTGGTGAATAATATTTTATTAGAAGTTAAAAGACATGAACTCATATCTTCATAATTCTTATTAACTCTTGGACCTTGGCCAGCTTAATAATTTACCTTCCTAATTTGTAGTTTACTCTCTGTACAGTTACCTCTAAGGTCCCTTCCAGACCCACATGTATTTCTAATATTGTGATCCTAAGAAATTGTTCATTATTCCCTTCCTTATGTAACAAATGAATTCTTATAATTTTCTGTTCATGTGAGATTAAATATCCTTCTAAAATATTAAAATTTTCATCCAGCCAACGGTAGAGAGTATATTAGAGTTAGGCTGTCTCTTCCTTATTTATCATCTAGTTCAACCACCTCACTTGAATCTGAGGAAAATGACAGCCAGAAGAGTAAGATGACTTATTCAAGTTTATATATCTATTAATTGTAAAAGCAGTACTTAATTAAGTACATTTTACTAATATGGTTAACTCTCAAATTGCTCTCTCTGGAACTAAAATCTCTCTGTTCTGGTATTTCATATCTCTACTTGACAATTGGTTATTTCTGCAGGGTATCTAAGAAACATCTCACTCTCTCCATTTATAAAACTTGTCATCTTTTTTCATAATACTTCCAATGAACTTACTCTTGTCAGTGGTCATACAGATAGTAAGCCTGTGAGGTCAGATTTGAACTCAGGAAGATGAATCCTCCTGACTCCATATCTGGTTCTCTATTTACTGCACCACCTAATTTCCTTACTATTTCAGACAAATTTTATTATACTTTATATCTAAAAGAAGCCCTATGACTTATTCACTCTGCCCCATTTTGTATTTCTCAAAATGATCTTATTATGTATTTCAGATTCTATTAATCCACATGTGTCTTTTCTCTCTACTAGAGAGTAAGATCCCTGAGGAAACAGACTATGTCTTATCTAAATATTGTTTCTCTCCTTTTCCCTACAACCTAGCACAGTTCTCTTTATGAAGCAGATACTTTAAAATGCCACAGTGGAGCCAAGACAGAGGAGTAACTAGGACAGCAGTGGCCATTTCACCAAGAAAATCCTCTCAGACCAAGAGTAAACTATCACCACAAAATGAAAAAACCAACAGAGACAGAAGGAAACAACTTTCAAAAAAAGAACAACCCAAAAGATAAGCAGAGATCATCTGGGGAATGAGATGAGGGGAGCAGAGCTACCAGAAGGCATATCAGCAAATGAAAAACAAGCCAAGAAAAACCACACACACAACCACCCCACACATCTCTTATCACAGGTTACAAAGTTAAGTCCAAGCTAAGTCAGACCCAGAGATCCTGCCAGGCAATTAGTTTTCTGAGCCAACTAACACCCCTTGAGATGACAAACCTGTGAAGAAGTCTGGAGTCCTAGAACAGAACAATCTGGGTTGAAGGGGCTAATATGCATAGGCTCAGATCAAAGTCAGGAATTCACATCTCAGCATGGGGTGAGGACATAATTCACAGTTTGAGGCAATGACACAGTCCTCAGAGGGAACCTCCCCAGGAATTTTTTTGCCCAATACAAAGGGTGGAATTCCAGGAAAAGGTAATCAAGGGTATGCCTGATTGAATCAAGGTGTTCTTATACCTTGAGAACAAAACCATGAGTCTAAACCCATGAGACTTCTGGGGATTGAAGTCTAGGGTTCAAAATCTCCATTTATACAAGTTTAAGAGTGTACTCCAATTCCCTAGAGGGTACCTACAATTAGATAGGGAAAATGAGCAAAAACATTTTAAAAAGCACCTAACTCTAAAGACTTTTTTATGGAGACAAAAAGCAAGGTACAGACACAGAAGGGGACAGTGAAAACAAAGGAAAGATCCCCAAAGTCTAAAAGAAAAATACAGATTGGACACAGATTCTGGAAAAGCTTAAAAAATTTTCAAAAACCAATTATTAGAGGTAGAAGGAAAGTGGGGAAGAGAAATGAAAGTGATGCAAGTAGAAAGGGGCCAATTGAAAAAAAAAGGAGAATAAAAAACTGACACAGGAAAAACAGCCCTTAAAAATCAGAATTGACCATCTAGAAACTAATGATTTTATGATAAATCAAGAAACAATAAAGCAGAATCAAAGGAATGAAAAAAAGAGAAAAACATAAAATATTTTATTTTTTTAAAAACTGACCTAGAAAACAGGTCTAGGAGAGACAATCTGAGAATTATTGGATTAACTGAAAGCCATGATGAAGAAAAAACCTTGGATATCATATTATAAGAAATTATTAAAGAAAATTGTCCAGAGATCCTTGAACAAGAAAATGAAATTAGAATTGAAAGAAATCACAGGTTGCCTCCAGAAAGAAATCCTCAATTGACAACTTCCAGGAATATAATAGCCAAATTCAAGAGCCACAAATCCAAGGGAAAAAATGCTTAAAGAAGCACCATTCAAATACCATGCAGCTATAATCAGGATCACTCAGGACTAGCAGCTTCTGCATTAAAGTATCAGAAGGCATGATGATATTCAGAAAGGCAAAAGATTTGGGTTTATAACCCAGAGTCACCTATCCAGAAAAATTGAGTATAGTTTTTTAGGGGAAAATGATCATTCAATAAAATAGAAAATTCCCAAACATTTCTGAGGAATAAGACAGACCTAAACAAAAAATTTGAAGGCCAAATATGAGACACAAGAGAAGCCCAGAAAGGTAAATATGAAAAAGAAAATTTAAGGGACTCATTAATGTAAAAATATTTATATGTCTACATGGAAAGAGGATTTCTATAATTCTAAAATATTACTATGAGTAGTAGAGAGGATAGAAGTTACTCAAAGAGGTTGGAAAAGTAAGTTGATTATGATAATATGATGTATATGATGATATATGATGAAATGACATATGTAAATATGATGAAATGGAACAATATGTATGATATTATATGTATGCTTCTGAATGATGTAAAAAAATCAATCAAGGACTGAAAGAGACAGTTGTACTGAGAGAAAAGAGAAGGGAGATACAGAATGGGGCAAATTATATAACATAAAGATCCAAGAAAAGTCAGTACAGGGAGGAAAGGATAAGGATGGTGATGGGCAATACTTAATCTTTACTCTCTTTGTAACTGATGTAGAGAGAAAAATGAGTATACTCATTGGGGCACAGAATTCTATTTAACCTACATATAAATAGAAGGAGAACAAGACAAAGGAAGTGGTGGAGAACAAGACAAGGGAAGTGATGGAGTAATAGAAGGGAAGGAGAAATGGAGGGATGACAAAAAGCAAAATACTGGTGGGAAGAAATAGAGTAAAATGGAATAGAGCAGGATATAAAGGAGATAATAAGATGGATGGCAATACACAATTATTAATCATAATGCTTAATGTGAATGAGATGAACATACACATTAAATAGAAGAGGATAGCAGAGTGGATTAAAAACCATATATATTCTTTACAAGAAACACATTTCAGGCAGGATGACACACAAAGACTCGAGGCAAAAAGCTGGAACATGATTTATTATCCATCGTGTAAAATAAAAAAGCAGGAATAAAAATCATGATACCACAAAAAGAGATAAGGAAGGAAATTACATTTTGTTTAAAGTTACTATGATCAACAAAGTAATATCATTACTAAAATCTATGCACCAAATAGTATAGCATCTAGATTTCTAAGAAGAAATTCAAGGAGCTCAAGGAGGAAATAAACAGTAAGACTATGCTAGTGAATGATCTTAAGTTTCCCCTATCAGAACTAGATAAATCAAACCAGAAAATAAATAAGAAAGTAAGAAAAGTAAATTAAATGCTAGAAAAATTAGCATTAATATAAGGTGTCTAGAGAAAACTGAACAGGGATAAAAAGGAATATACCTTCTTAGCAGTACATGGTACATATACAAAGATTGACCTAGATTGTACTAGGGAATAGAAATATTGCAAACAAATGCAGGAAAGCTGAAATAATAAATGCCACTTTTTCACATCATAATAAGGTACAAATTATAATTAACAAGGGTCCATTGAATGGCAAATTTAAAGTTAATTGGAAATAAATTATCTAATTCTCCAAAACAGGTGGGACAAAAAAGAAATCAAAGAAACAATTACAGACTTCATTAATGAGAATGACAATGAGGAGACATCATATCAAAACCTATGGGATACAACCAAAGCAGTACTCAGGGGAAAATTTATATCACTGAGTATGTATATCAACAAAAATAGAGGGCATAGATCAATGAACTGGGCTTGCAACTTTGCAATTAGAAAACAATTAGGAAAGGAACAAATTAAAAATTCCTAGATAAAAACTAAATGGAAATCCTAAAAATGAAAGGAGAAATTAATCAAATTGAAAGTAAAAGAACTATTGAACTAATAAGTAACACTAAGAGCTGACATTTTGAATAAACAAATAAAATAGATAAAGTTCTAGTCAATTGAATAAAAAGAAAGAAGAAAATAAAATTAACAGTATCAAAGATGAAAGAGGCAATCTCACCTCTAATAAAGAGGAAATTAAGGCAATAATTTAAAACTACTTTGCTGAATTATATGGCAATAAATATGACAATCTGGGTGAAATGGGTGAATATTTACAGAAATATGAATAGCCCAGATTAACACAAGAGGAAATAGAATTCCTAAAAAATATGTTCTTAGAAAAAAGAAATTGAATAAGTCATCAAGGAATGTCCTAAGAAAATATTCCCAGGGCCCGATGGATTCACAAGTGAAATCTATCAGACATTTAAATAACAACTAGTCCCAATAATATACAAATTATTTGACAAAATCAGCAAAGAAGGACTTCTACCAAATTCCTTTTATGACACAAATATGGTACTGATTCCAAAGCCAAGCAGATCAAAAACCGAAAAAGAAACCCATAGACCAATCTCCTTAATGCATATAGATGCAAAAGTCTTAAATAGAACATTAGCAAAAAGACTCCAGCAAGTGATCACAAGGATTACTCACTATGATAAGTTGGGATTTATACCAAGAATGCAAGGATGTTTTAATATTAGGGAAACCATCCAGATAATTGGCCATATCAATAATCAAACCAACAGAAATCACATGATTCTCTCAATAGATGCAGAAAAAGCCTCTGACAAAATGTAACATCCATTCCTATTGAAAAAACTCTAGAAAGTATGGGAGAAGAAGGGCCGTTCCTCAAAATAATAAACAGTATATGTCTAAAATCATAATCAAACATCATCTGAAATGGGGATAAACTAGAAGCTTTCCCAATAAAATCAGGAGTGAATCAAGGGTGCTCGTTATCACCATTTTACTCAATATTGTGTTAGAATCACTAGTAGTAGCAATTAGAGAAGAAAAAGAAATTGAAGGTATTAAAATAGGCAATGAGGAGAACAAGCTTTCCCTCTTTGCAGATGATATGATGGTCTACTTAAAAAAACCCAGAAAATCAACAAAAAGGCTAGTGGAAATAATTTACAATTTTAGTAAAGTTTCATGTACAAAATAAACCCACATAAACCATCAGCATTTATATTTATTTCCAATAAAATTCAGAAGCTGGCATTAGAAAGAGAAATTCCATTTAAAATCTCTCTATACAATCAAAAATATTTAGGAATCTATCTCCCAAAACAAACACAGGATTTATATGAACACAACTACAAAACACTTCACGTAATTAAAACTATGAAAGCCTTAATTTATCCTTGGTAGGATAAGCTAATATAATAATAATAAAAATGACAGCACTACCCAAATTAAGTACTTATTCAGTGCCATACCTATCAAACTATCAAAAAAAAGTATAGTTAGAAAACATTATTACAAAGTTCATTTGAGAAAAAATAGATCAATAATATCAAGGGAAATAATGAAAAAAATGTGAATGATGAGGGCCTAGCAGCACCAGATCTTAAACTGTACTATAAAACAGTGGCCATCAAAACAATATGGTACTTTCTAAGAGACAGGAGAGTGGAACAAGAAGGGTAGAATAGATTAGGAGTAAATGACCTCAGTTAGCTAGTACTGATTAAATCCAAAGGTCCAAGCTTTTGGGACAAGAACTCACTATTTGACAAAAACTGCTGGGAAAAATAGAAAAAAAAAGTATGGGGTTTAGATCAACATTTATACCCTATACCAAAATAAAATCAAAATGGGTAAGTGACTTAAATATAAATAGTGAAATTATAAATAAAACAGGTAAACATGGATTAGATAGAGAACATGCAAAATGTAAAATGAATGACATTGATTATATTAAATTAAAAAGATTTGTTTAAAGTACAACTAAAAATGGAAGGAAAACAACAAACTGGGAGAACATTTTTATAACAAAACTCTCTGACAAAAGTTTAATTTCCCAAATAAATATGGAAAAAAGTCAAATCTACAAAAAATCAAGTCATTCCTCCAGGGGAAAAAAAATCAAGCCATTTCCCAATTGACGAATCGTCAAAGGATATGAATAGGCAGTTTTCACAGGATGAAATCAAAACTATCAAAAAGCACATGAAAAAGTGTTCTAAATCTCTCTCGTGATTAGAGAAATGCGAATTCAAACAACTCTGAGGTACCACCTTACACCTTGCTGATTGGCCAATATGAGAGCAAAAGAAAGCAATAAATGTTGGAGGCAATGTAGCAAAATTGGGATACTAATACCCTGTTGGTGGAGTGGTGAATTAGCCCAACCATTCTGTAGGGCAATTTGGAACTACACAAAAAGGGCTTTAAAAGAATACCTGTCCTTTTATACAAACATAGTACTGCCGGATTTTTACCCCAAAGACATATTAAGGAAGAAGGCTGGTACAAAAATATTCATAGCCATGCTTTGTGCTGGCAAAAGATTGGAAAATGAGGTGTCTATTGATTGGGTAATGGATGAATAAATTATTGTACATGATGGTGATGGAATACTATTGTACTCAAAGGAATAATAGAGGAATTCCATGTGAACTGGAACATCTTCCAGGAACTGATGCAGAGTGAAAGGAGCAAAACCAGGAGAACATTGTACACAGAGACTGTGAATCATTATGGCACAATGGAATTGAATGGACTTTTCTACCAGTAGCAATGCAATAACCCAGGATAATCCAGAGGAATTTAGGAGAAAATCTACTATCAAAAACCATAGAAAGAACTATGGAACCAGAAATGCCTAAGAAAAATATATCACTGACCACTTAGTGAGATAAGGATATGATTAGGGTTTTGATGTTAAAGCATTGCTCTACTGAAAATATGAAAAACATGAAAATAGGTTTTGAATAATGATACATGTATAACCCGGGGGAACTGCATGTCAGCTTTGGGAGGGAGGAAGAAAAAGTTAGGGCCGATCATGAATCATGTAACCATGAAAAAATATTCTAAATAAAAATTTTAAAAAGAAAAACAAATAGTACTTTTTAAATTAAAATATTTTTTAGTGAAATGGAAGCTAATTGAATGAATATTAGTGCATTTTTATTTTTCCCTTCTTGACAATATAAGGAACTACTTTAGAAGAATTATTACTGTTAGATGTTACTTAGAAATTTCATTAAAAAATTACAATTATCTTTCACATATAGTTTGATTACTTCAAGTAAAGGATTACTTACTGTAATTTAAATAACAGAAGAGAACCAAGTTAGAATCATTGTTTTTTTGACAGAAATTAGCATATACATTGAGTTTCAAATTTTAGATCTTTAAAAGTATGATCTCTAAGTCACTTTAATATTCTGATTCTCAGTTTCTTCATCTTCCAAACAGTATAGAGAATGGCTGCATTAAGAATTGATTCCCAAGAAATCTTTTAGTTCTAAATTTTGTGAATCTAATATGTAACCAATGGAAATGAAAGCATTAAAGGAATGGGAAAAGCATAGGAATAGAAGGTAATTGCTAAAAATAATAAACAGTATATAACAAAAACCAACAGCTAACATCATCTGCAATGAGGAAAAACTAGATGCATTCCCAAAAAGATCAGGAGTGAAACAAGGATGCCCATTATCACTTCTATTATTTAACATTGTTCTAGAAACACTAGCAGTAGCAATCAGAGAAGAAAAAGAAATCAAAGGCATTAAAATAGGCAAGGAGGAGACCAAGCTATCATTCATTGAGAATGATATGATGGTCTAGTTAAAGAATCCTAGAGAATCAACCAAAAAGCTAATCAAAATAATCAACGACTTTAGCAAAGTTGCAGGATACAAAATAAACCCACATAAGTCATCAGCATTTCTATATATTTCCAACACAGCTCAGCAGTAATAATTAGAAAGAGAAATCTCATTCAAAATCACCTTAGACAAAATAAAATACTTAGGAATCTATCTGCGGAGACAAACACAGGAACTATATGAACACAAATACAAAATACTCTCCACACAACTATAATTAGACTTGAGCAATTGGAAAAACATTAACTGCTCATGGGTAGGATGAGACAATATAATAAAAATGACCATCCTACCCAAACTCATCTATCTATTTAGTGCTATGCCCATTGAACTTCCAAAATTTTTTTTTACTGATTTAGAAAAAAGCATAACCAAGTTCATTTGGAAGAATAAAGGATCAAGGATATCCAGGAAAATAATGAAAAAAAAATACAAAGATAGTGGCCTTACAGTCCCAGACCTCAAACTCTATTACAAAACAGTGGTCATCAAAACAATTTGGTGCTGGCTAAGAGACAAAAAGGAACATCAGTGGAATAGATTTGGGGTAAGTGACCTTAGCAAGAAAGTCCCCAGCTTCTGGGACAAAAACCCACTATTTGGCAAAAACTGCTGGGAAAACTGGAAGACAGTGTCAGAAAGATTAGGTTTGGATCAACACCTCACACCCTACACCAAGATAAAATCAGAATGGGTGAATGACTTGAACATAAAGAAGGAAACTCTAAGTAAATTTTCTGATCACAGAATAGTATACATGTCAGACCTGTAGGAAGGAAAAGTCTTTAAAACCAAGCAAGACAGAGTCACAAAAATGTAAAATAAACAATTTTGATTACATCAAATTAAAATGTTTTTATACAAACAAAACCAATGTAACCAAAATGAGAAGGGAAGCAACAAATTTGGAAATAATCTTCATAACAAAAACCTCTGACAAAGGTCGTATTACTCAAATTCATAAAGAGCTAAACCAATTGTACAAAAAAATCAAGCCATTCTCCAATTGATAAATGGGAAAGGGACATGAACAGGCAGTTCTCAGCCAAAGAAATCAAAACTATTAATAAGCACATGAAAAAGTGCTCTAAATCTCTTATAATCAGAGAGATGCAAATCAAAACAACTCTGAGGTATCACCTCACACCTAGTAGATTGGCTAACATGACAACAAAGGAAAGTAATGAATGCTGGAGGGGATGTGGCAAAGTTGGGACATTAATTCATTGCTGGTGGAGTTGTGAATTGATCCAACCATTCTGGAGGGCAATTTGGAACTATGCCCAAAGGGCAATAAAAGACTGTGTGCCCTTTGATCCATCCATAGCACTGCTGGGTTTGTACCCCAAAGAGATAATAAGGAAAAAGACATGCACAAGAATATTCATAGCTACGCTCTTTGTGGTGGCCAAAAATTTGAAAATGAGGGGATGCCCTTCAATTGGGGAATGGCTGAACAAATCGTGGTATATGTTGGTGATGGAATACTATTGTGCTAAAAGGAATAATAAAGTGGAGGAATTCCATGAAGACTGGAACGACCTCCAGGAATTGATGCAAAGCGAAAGGAGCAGAACCAGGAGAACATTGTACACAGAGACTGAAACACTGTGGTACAATCGAAGGTAATGGACTTCTCCATTAGTGTTAATACAACATCCCTGAACATTCTGCAGGGATCTAGAAGATAAAACAGCAGAGGATAAACTATGGGAGTAAAAACACAGAGGAAAAACTGCTTGACTACTGGGGTTGAGGGGATACAGCTGAGGAGAGACTCTAAATGAACACTCTAATGCAAATACCAACAACATGGAAATGGGTTGGAATCAAGGACATATGTGATACCCAGTGGAATTGTGTGTCAGATATGGGAGGGGGCGTAGCATGGGGAGGAAAAGAAAATTATCTTTGTTTCCAATGAATAATGTGTGAAAATGACCAAATCCAATAATGTTTAAAAAAAAAAAGAAGGAATGGGAAATATTACAGATATTGCTTAGGGACTGGAGGATGGAAGAGTGAATGAGGTGATATCTGGATATGCATAGCTATGGCAATGAGGAATTCTTTATAGGACTTTCCACTGTTTTTGCTTTTCTTTCTTTTTAGAAGAGGACATTATGAGATGTCTTGACTTGCTCATGAACTGGACTTGAGTACAGTTGCACAAAGTCATCAGTCTCTTTTCCAGAGTCATTGAAGTCCAGTGGTAAGACAAAAGTCAAGAAGACTGATAATAGCCCAAATGCAATGGATGGCCCTGTTGTCTTTGATGTCTGACCAAGCTCTAAGGACTCTGAAGTACTTGTTTCAACTGCTTTTATGGCTACAATTATGGAACATTTTTTTCTCATATGCTCATTCTGCTGGGAGAAGCCTCCACTTGCTAGGGATAGACATTCTCCTAATTAACTGAGTAGTCTGAGGCTTGTCACTTACCCTCAATCTTTGTTTAGTCCATCTATTGAGATGTTTTGTCAGGGTCTTCGATTAGGAATTAAGAAAATAACATGGATATTATTTTTCTCAGATGAGAAAGAAAAGGGAACTTGTCATAGGAACACATTAGAGCTAGAAGAGACTTTAGGGAATTTCAAATAAATACCATTTTTATAGAGGAGTGAACTGAGGTGCAAAGAGTATGTATGGATTGCCAATATTAAATAACTAACAAATAGCAGATATACTAATAGAAACCAAATATCCAGGGATCCATTGTAATTTATCTCCTCATTCCCCTGTATCCATGCGGTCTCCTGATATCAGAATGCTTTCTTTCTCATTTTCTTTCATGAATTTTGGCCCTGATTCATTCCCCTTTGAACAGCATATTTTATATTCATATCAGGAGTGTCTAACACAGTACCTGGCACGACAGGCTCTAAAAAAACTTCTCAATTGGTAAACTTTCATATGTAGAGTTAAAATGAATATGAGCATCATAAACTCCAGCCACTTAATTTTATAAATGATGAAGCAGAAGCCTTGATAAGTCAAAGGCCTTACCCAAAGCCATATGGTATGAAATAATGTGGATTCAGCATTTCAAACCAGATAGTTCGAATTCTAGATCTTATACTCTATTTCACAGCTTAACTATTTGTGCTGCCAACAGAAGCAACAGCTCAGTCTGCAGTGCTAAACAGGTCAAGGGGGGTATAGTAGAGACACTAAAAAGTTCCTTTAACATACACTGAAGATAGAAAGAAGGGAGGAAGCCTGGACTGGTGGGCCAGTGATTCTTGAAGCACTTTATTCTATGTCACAGGGAGCAGCTGTTTTAAATACCAGCAGGTTTCACAGCTCTTAGAGTGGAAATATCTCCTGGCACTTGAGCTAATCACTTCTTATCATTTGCCAACTAGCTGCCAGTATTTGCTTTTTGTACTTTGTTTGCTATGAGCTGGGCTGACTTAAGATCTTTTGATATTGGACGTGAAGTTTCCTGCTACAGAGTCTACAACATAGGGGTAGACCCCCTGGGATCCCAGCTGAGTTGGGCAGTCTAAAAACGCATTCATTTTAACTTTCTTTGAGGACTCAATAGGAATGCAGTTAGAATTACCCAGGGCATGTGTTTCTAGCCTCTATTCACTTCCGCACCGAGGTCTCAACTTATTAATGTCTCTCCTTAAATTCCTGTTTATTTTTCTGTTCACTTCTATAGCTTCTTCCATGGGGGGAGCTCCTGGTTGAGGAAATTTCCTCTACTTATGCAGATCTCCAAGGACAACATTTGTACTACCTTAGCATTTGTGAATGTTTTTGAAATCATAAAAGCTGACTGAGAAAAATCTGTTTCTAAACTTTATGATTTGAACTTTACGTTGAAAAAAATGTACTTGCCTGTGCATACACACATACATACATATGCAGTAATGGGAAATTATATCTACATGTGTGGATTATATTGTGAAAATTACATATATAATAACATACAGTATAACAGATTCTCTCACACACACTATGGAATTGGTCTTTCACAAAATTAGTCAAAGAAAAGTACTGTGTCAGTTTTATAGTGTCAAATGTTGGTTTTTATTCTATATGATAACTTTTAGCATTTTTGAAGATGACAATCTTGTCATCTGTAAATCTTTTTATTATACAATGCTTGATTTTTTGAGTGCTTAGTATCTTGTTTGCCTTCCCCTGCATTAAAAAATCACTTGTCAATGTCTTTCCTAAAATATGGTGGTCAGGATTCAATATGATAGTCCAGATGTTGTCTGACCAGGACATGGGAGGATGATACTATCATTTCCTCCTCATGAACATTCAAATGTTCAAATGGATGTGTGATTTTATTGATTTAGATCCTTCAATCTATCAACTCCTGCCTATATGTGAATTTTTTTATGTCCTCCCAGAATTTTCCCAACTAGAATCCATCTAATGAGGTGGAGGTCAACTTCCTTTTTCTTGACATCACAAGGAACCCAATGGAACAAAGACATTGTTCACCACTATTTGACTACCCCCTTTTTTCTGTTCTTTTCTTTTTTTTTGTTCTTGTTCTTTTTTGTTCCCTGTGTGTTCTTTGCTTTAGTGTGCTCACACACACCAGTTACACTTTTACTACCTATTGTATGATTTTCATTTTAATTCTTTTGAGGAAAATTAATATTGAACGGTATTATTTATTAGTAACATTTCTAGAGGAAACCTTTCTTAAACCTAAGTTTTAGAGATATCTTTGCATCCAAGATAATTTACTGTAGGTCTCAATATCTAACTGGACTGGAAGCCTTTGACTTTTGATCATAAGTAGGGTGGAGACCTCTACTCCTTTGTCTTTTTGTTATGGGGAATATAAACCCTTATTTATTTGTATTGGCATTCCTAGTTATTGATGAATATTGGTAGATATTAGTTATGAATAGGGATTAAGTTGGGCTTGATCCTGGTTTGACAGTTGGAAAATGGTTGGTCTAGGCAGTTAAAGGAAATCCTGCTGACTAGTTATATTAAAAAAAAAATAATTGCAACATAAAAAATATAGGAAATAGTGAAAATAAAAGGAAACAGAAAGGTAATTATGATATATATAGATATATATATATTCCCCATAACTAATAAATTCTAATCTATATCCCCCCAAACCTGTCTTTCAAGAGACATTTTCTTGATTACCAAGAGGAATTCCTCCTTAAATCTACACTGTCTGACTAAAAATAATAATCCAGTTTACTAAACCAATTTCCAAAATGATGAACTTAATATTTATAGAAATCCACCTGCTTCTCTCTCTCTTTCTCCAGTCTAAGATTAACTCTGCCTGTCAGTTACAAACTGCTCTCCCTGCAGTTGCTCTCTAGTGACCCCCAGAGGAGTTCTGCAGAACTGCACAGTAACTCCTCTGCTTTCTGATCAGTCACCTTTCCAAGTCTCTTAACATCAAGCTGATTTCAAATTCAGTCTTCACCACTATCCTCTAGGACAATCAGATGAAAAACCCAGGACCAACCAACCTTCAAATCTCACTCCCAGAAGTGGTGTCATTTTTCCCAACTGCCTTTCCGAAGGCTCTCTGGAAAAATGCTCTTTCTCTGACCTACTCAAAACTCCATGGCAAATCTTAAAGGGACCTTCATTTCACTCCATAAAGCCTACACCTGGCTGCAATCTATTCTTACCTACTTTAAATAAGAATACTGTCTCTAAGATACTTGAAAACAGGGTGGATTGACAGTTCCCTAACTTAATGGAGGAGAATTTAGTCCATCTCATTTTTCATAATATGCCCAATGTGGACTTCCAGGGAAGGTCCAAAGGATGAACTGTTGGACCAATAAGAACGGGAATATGCCTCCCTACACAAGAGGGAGTCGGGGCTCACTGGAGCATCTTTTATGTAAGACGTAGATGGAAAGAACAATTCTTTGTTAGAAGGCCATGCCCTATAAATAAATTGTGTTACTTCTGGAGGAAATAGCCTCATTCATTGGTTACAATTCTAGGCAATATATTTAGTGCATTTTTAAAATTCCAGATATCATAACCATATAACACCAGTAGGATGTTAATGTTGAAAAGCATGCTTCCTCCCCATCCATGGGAATTTTTAAAAGGAGACTTTTAAACTTTCTGAAAGTCGGACAATCTGCTTTCCTATTTAACATTTGACCTAATTCAAAGAAGCCAATTTGGTCCAAAGGAAAAGAACAGTGAATTTGGAAGCATAAAAATAAACTGATCCTTATGCTTACTACTTGCTTATTCCTGGCCTAGTCATTTATCCCCTCTGTGCCACAGTTCCTTCTATACAAATTTAAAGGTTCTGGACATGTTGAACCCCTAAGGTGTTCATTGGCAATGTCTTTCTCAGATATACATAAAAATCAAATTTGCTCTAGATAATATGTTTCTATTAAATCAACCAAAACCAGAAAAAAATAGCCTAACATCACAGTTTTTTATCTACATGTTATATTTATATAATATAACTTTTTTCTTGGAGTCCACTGTAACCACATATTTCTTTCACATGAACTGCTCTCTTCATCCTGTATTTACACATTTAATACTTTTAACTCAATTGTTATATACTTTTATAATATTTTACCTTATGGGATTCAGCCAGGTTTTATTGACATTTGAGTCTTAATTCAGTTATTCAACACATTAATGATATCTCCCAGTTCTGAGTCATCCAAAAAAATTGCTAAGCAAAGAATTACATTAAAAAATAATAATCACAACCAAGTTGGGAAAACAAGAAACATACTGAATACAATAATATTGGGATCAAGAATGATCACAAGGCAACTGAAGATTCAAATTGTGCAATTACAAAAATCAACCTTTATAAATTCTAAAAAAACTATATGAGAAGAAATACTAGCCCCTTTTTTGCAAAAGAAAATTTTCCATGGATGTTAAATATTGTTAACAATGTCAGATTCTTGGATGTCTTTATTGTTTTACTTAAATTTTTCTCTTCTTGTTTTTTTCCCTTTAAAAACATTATATTAGAAGTTACCTAAAAGATAGCAGAATAGTTTAATGATGATGATTGATGTGAGAGGAAAAAATGACAGAATGATGGATGCATAATAGCAGAGGTAGGCTAAGGGATCTCCTCAAAGACCCAGCAGCCTCCTTATCCTGGAAGTTCATCTTCTTTATATACTTCTCACACTAAAATACAGAATCTGAACTTGCAGGACTTTCCTTTGATTGTCAAATTTTCCCCTGAGATTTTATTTTCAGTAAACCATCTAGGCCAGTGTTGTCTTCATTTCTCTGCTAGATGTACTCTCAACATTTTGGAGTTTCCCACCCTCTACCCTTTGTCTTTTCAACTTTCTTTTACTTATTGTCTTTTCCTTTTTAGAATGTAAGCCCTTTGAAATTTGGGGCTTTCTTTCTTTGGATTGTATTTGTGTTCTTTGCAGTCATATAGAGCTTAGCCCATAATACCTTATTAAATATTTGTAGATGACTAATATATAAGAAGGTTTTACATGCTTGTACATGTGAAATCTAGATCAGTTTGTTTACCATTCTAGGGAAGGGGAAGGGGAGGAAGTGAGGAGGAAGTGAAGTTGTGAGGAAGAGAGATAAGTGAAAACTTAAAAAATTGAAGTGAAAACTTAAAAAAAAGTTAAAATTATTTTTCCATATATTTAGGGAAAATAAAATATTTAGAAATAAATTCTTGTTGACTTGAAGGGGGTACATCTCTGAGAAGATAGGAAATAGATACTATATAAAAATTATAAAAAACCAAAAATTTCATTAAATCACACAGTTTAATAATCATTAATTTAAATAAAGAAGTAACAGTATAATCAGTAGCAAGGTGTTGTACTGAAGCGTATATATTTTCAAAATAGATCTAAAACAAAGATTCACAAATATAAATTCTCTTTTGAATCCTCTCCCTGTTTCTTACTCTCCATCTTGAATTCTTTTCTGATTTCTTTCCCTTCCCTGTGTCTATAAAACAAAACATACCACTAATGACAACATATAACTCATAAAAGAAGTAGAATAAAAGTGAAGAGAACTGATATTTGGTAAATGCTTTTCCACTGGAGAGCAAAGGAAGAAGCCAAAATGAGGAATAGCTCCCTGCCACATACTGAATTCAATTTGTAGTAAGGGTCATATGTCTTTCTCTATATGTACAGATGGTGTTTTACAAATATTAAAAAAATAATCATTGAAGTGATGATATGTGTATTTTTAAAAGCTATAGTGCTTCTAAGGAAGCATTTAATGCTAATATGAGAAGAGATTGAGTGAAGAAACTGAGCTGCAGTTGTATAAAACTGGTCATCCCTGTAGGGTAACATCTAATGAGCACTCAGGGTAATGTATCAGTTTTCTGGCCTTTGTTTTAATTAAATCTGCCTAGTCCTTTATCCTTCATGCTTTTAGCTCCCTCTGTTCCTCAGCTCTTTTTCCTTATATAAAACCCTAAGGTTAGGAAGAAACATTTATTTCTGAAGCAATTAAGTCAGTCTTTGCTATTCCTTAGAGGTGTTGAATAATATTGCTCTGTGAACTCAACCAAAGGATTATTTCTTTTTTTAAAGGAAGTATTTGAACACTTTTTCCTTCCTAGTTTGGGAATATGTTTCCACTCATGAATGAGGCATATTCTTTTGCATCTAAGACTTTGTTTACATAGAGATTTTATTTCAATACCTAATATTAAGAGAATGTCTTCTGAGAGGACCATTTCTGAAAAATTATTTATTGGTGAATATGAATTCTTTTGAAATTTCATTACTGCCTAAAAGAGAGGGAGTGAGAATCTCAAGGACATATCTGTTGATTTCAGTGCAGTACTGAAAACTCTTTTTTATAAAAGAAAAAACAACCAGCTAGAAAATAGAGGAGGAGAGAATTTAAGAATTATTGGATGACCTGAAAATACCTTGTATTGTATCAATCAAAACAAATCCAGAAATTATATGAATATAAATATAAAACATTTTAGACAGTCAGTTTTAAATAAGTGAAGAAATATTAATAGTTCATAGGTTGACAGAGCCAATATAATTGATATTATAATCCTACTTGAGGTTTTACTCATTTACTATCATTCCAATTCAATTACCAAAAATTATTTAATTGAACTACAAAAAATAATAAAATTCATTTGGAAAGATGAAAGGTCAAGAGCATCAAAGGAATGAATGGTAAAATGTAAAAAAAGAGGTTTAACAGTATTTGATTTGGGATGATATTATGAAGCAGCAATGATCAAACGATTTGGCTCTGGCTATGAAATAGAAAAGTATATTAAGTGGAATAGAATAGACATGCAACAAACAGTTCAAATGATTGTGGTAAAATCATGTTTCACAAAAGTAAAATAAAAGATTTGGGGATAAGTATTTGCTATTTGCTAGAAAAAATTATTGGGAAAATTGGAAACTAATGTTAGAAAAATAGATATTGACCAATCTTACAAAATTTGCTGAGATAAGATTGACTTTCCTTCTGACCCCTCCCTTCTTTTTCCCCTCTTATTTCCCCTTAAGATATATTAATTGCTCACCCAACTTTTCCATCCCTTTTAACACTCCCCATCCCTCCCCCTCCCCTTCTTATTACCTTTCAACTTCTATGCAGAGTAAGACAGGATTTTACACCACAAATAGATCTGGCTGTTCTTCCTTCTCAGAACTGATTCCACTGATAGTAGGGCTTACGTATTACCTGTCCACTCTCTTCCTCCCCTTCTTATAACCAAGATAGGATTTAAATAGATAAATGACTTACCTATAAAGAGAGATCTTATAACCAAATTAGAACAGAAGAACATAATATTCATCTGATTTATGGATAGAAGATTTTATGAATAAACAGAGATAGAAAGCATTGTGAAAATGTAAAAGTTATAAAATGGAATACAAATAAAATAGCCAAGATTAGAAGGAAAGCACTAAGTTGGGGAAATTTACAACAATTTCTCAGAAAAAAAGTTCTCATAGCTAAAATGTCAAGAACTTTGTCAAATATAGGAGAATTTAAGTCATTATCCAATTGATACATGGGCAAAAGATATGAACAGATAATTTTTGGATAAAGTAATCAAAGTCATACATATTTATGAAAAAATACTCTAAATTTTACTAAGAGAAATGCAAATCAGAGCAACTTTGAAATAAGCTCTCATTTCTATTGGATTTACTCGAATGATAAAAAGGCAAAAATGACAAATGTTTCAGATGTGGAAAATTGAAGACAAAAATACACTACTGGTGGATGTCTGGACTTATTGATCCATTTTGGAGAGAAATCTGGAATTATGCTCAAAGGGTTATAAAACTGTGAATACCATTTTGATCAGCAAAAAAAAAAACTATTAGGTTTATTTCCCAAGGTAAGCAGGGGAAATGGTGAAGAATCTATATATTCCAAAAAATATTTATAGCTGCTCTCTTTGTGGAAGGAACTGGAAATTGAAGAAATGTCTATCAATTGGGGAATGACTAAACAAGTTTGTAGCATATCATTGTGATCAAATACCACTGTGTCCCAGTAAGAAATGACAAACAGGTTAATTCTGGAAACTTGGAATGACCAACATGAAATTATGAAGATCAAAATGAGCAGAACCAAGAGAACATTATATACAGCAACCTAAATATTGATGGAAGAATGACTTGCTTATGTCCATTTCCAGAGAAAATTTGACAAATGGAAATAAGAGAGTTTACATAATAAATATGTATAAATAATATATATTTAATACTAACTTCTTTAATGGGGGAAGAGAGGAGGAAGTAAAATGTATATTTTAATGTAACAAACAATAAATAAAGTTGCAAAATTATTGGAAAAACTATGAAGCATTTTTCTAAAAAGTAGGCTTAGATTAATACCTTATACTACATTTAAAATTCATACTAAATTTATGCATGGCCTTAAGACTAAGTATTATTTTTTAAAGAAATATAAGAGAAGCAGGTCATATACAGCTTACCACTGGAGTAGAATATATATTCTTAAATAAACTAAAAATAAAGAAAAATTACAGAAATAAAATAGATACATTTGATTCAGTGAAACTGAAAAAGTTTATCTAAAAAGAAAATTAATGTATCTCATTTAAGAAGGAAATCTATGGAATGGGAAAATTATCATAATTCTCTTTAAATGATTTCATATCCAAGAAAAATAATTTATTTCATGTAGGTAAACATTGTCTATCTATCTGTCTCTTTGCCTCCCTCCCTATCTCTCTCTCCATCTCCCTCCTTCCCTATCTATCTATCCATATAGCAATACATGTGTGTAATATGTGCATATTTAGATGTACCTAGATATGATACATATATAAGACATACACACATAGGGTACACATATACATATATGTTTATGTTTATGTATATACACACACACACATATATATATATATGACCCCCTAAAAAGGATTAAAAGGATGTGAAGAATCAATTCTCAAATTAACAAATGGAAACTAATAACTTTTTGAAATAATTCTCCCAGCATTAAAGAAACAAATAATGCAAATCAAAGCAAATACAAACCCTGAGTTTTTGCTTCACATTCTGCAAATGAACAAAGATGACGAAAATGGAAATATTTAGTGTTGATGGACACACGAGGAAATGGTTATACTAATGTCCTTTGAGTTAAGGAACTGTCTTTTGCTTCTTCTTGTATCCTCAGAACTTATATCAGTGCAAAGCCATACTGTGTGTTTAATAGATATTGATTGGTTCATTGATTAATTGTACATATAGATGGAACTTTAAATTGGCATAAGCATTATAAAAAAGCAATTTGGAATTGTATTCTAGATGACCTTTTATTTCAACCATAGATATTACTTTGTTGTTTTTTTTTCCTCCCAATTATCAGTGTCCAAAAGGCATAAAAGAGGAAGTTTTCCCTCCAGGAAAAAAAAAGTGTGATTAGGAAAATTCTCAGTAAATAATAAGGTTTCCAGATGGTTTTATCCTGATTGAATATGCTGCTTTGGAAATTACAGAATCTTGAACGAAATTAGTATATGCCAGTCACATTAACGAAGATTTTTTTGCGAATCATGATTTTTTAAATTAAAAAATCAGTTAGCTTTCACAATATGACAAAACATTTTTATGTGCTACAATTTAAAGTAAATAGGATTGACTTACCAGGCTTCACTCTTATGTGGAGTACTCTACTGAATAAATTCAAAAGCATTAAATTATTGTTTCTAGGTAATTTAATTCTAACTAAATCATATGGTTCTAGGAGAAAACTAGGTACATGAATATAATTTTAAATTTTAATTGAATGAATGTCATTATATTGATTAAATATGACAATGAAAATTATTTTATCCTGATATTAGATGATTCATAAGAGTCAACAGATCTATAAATGCCTAATTTACTTCCAGGAAATGACTAAAATTTTGGGACAATCTGATTATTTGGGTTATTAAAAAACAGAATTACAGCTCAAAGGAATATTAGAGTTCACAAAGTCAAAGTATTTGAGAATCAGAATGTACCTCAATGGTTATCTAATGTAGCTCCCTAATTTTTGAGATGAAAACACTGACAAACTCAATTTAAGAAAATTGTTCAAGGACACAAATATAGTAAAGTTTGAACAGAAATAAAGCAATGTGACAAAAAATATTTTTTCATCCTAATTTTTTTAAATCCCCAAGGAGTTTAACAATAAATTTAAAAAAATTCTAATGTTAAAAACTTTGTATTTATTTTAGAATATTGTTGTAGTAATTTAGGTCAAAGAATGAAAAATAAAACAAAAATTCATTCTTTCCATTACTCTACAATAAGAAATGCAAAGCCAAAAGTTGAAGATGCTCTTCATTGGTATTACCAGTTTTAATAGTGGAGATTCACATTGCAAACAGGATTTTTACTCTAGTCTGCTATAAATGGTTGAGAACAATCCAATAACCTGAATTTTTCCTGCTGCTTTTATTTTAACCTTAGCTTCCTTGTTTGAAAGGACTATTTGTTCCCACCCCTGGGAGTATTGGAGAACAACAATGAAGTCTCTTCATCTCTTAGTAAGCTTAATCAACAAGTTCCACACTAGAGAGCTGCAGCAATTAGGATTGTCATGAGGTGTGAAGATGGAGGAAATGTTCACATTTGATCCTCAATCAATGAGGAACAAATCAGTCATAAGCTAGAATGAAAACTGCATGAACTCATTATTGTACATTGTATAGATGGCTCGTAGAGATCCTGGAAATCTCTATCTTTTCTTTCACTTTGGTTTTTAATGGGACAAAATGCATTGCATCAACTTAGACCCTAAGCAGAATAAAAAGTGTTTTATGATTGTTTTACTACTCTTAATATGTCTTTAAAGAATTATTTTTTCCAAGAAAGAATGCTATGCTAGGACTGATCAAATTAACAAATGAACAATAAATCATTAAATTTGTTTTATGAAAGAGAGCTTTTTAAATTTAATACTTATGGCAAGAATTAAGAAGATAGGGGAAATGAATGCCTGGGCACAGTAAA
Source organism: Monodelphis domestica (assembly GCF_027887165.1). Taxonomy (NCBI): domain Eukaryota; kingdom Metazoa; phylum Chordata; class Mammalia; order Didelphimorphia; family Didelphidae; genus Monodelphis; species Monodelphis domestica. The sequence continues at coordinate 380,234,042 of NC_077229.1, read as the reverse complement.
TATCATTCATGACTGGAATCTAAGACAATATTGAAAAAAATGTCCATAGCAATATCTTGACTTGCTATTTCCTTTTACTTTAGAGATGTTGCATTTCCATTCAAAACACATTTTCACATTCCACAAAATCATCCTAGTTTTATTGCCTACTTTATAATTATTAAATCATTTTTGATCATAGGAAGAAGTATTATATATTATTAATAACAGAAATATTATGCTTGTGGAAAAATAAGTAATATTAAGGGGCCATATCAAATGGTGAGACTGTGTGGAGACTCCTATGTACAATTGTTTGCAACTTATTCTGTTCATTTTGATGGCTTAAAAATATCTTTTGGGGAAAGACAAAAACATCTAGTTGTGTATCAAAAAAAAAAATCTGAAGCAAGAATAATTCAGAGCCTTTAAATCTTGTCTCTCTTGGCATTGGGTAATCACCATTCTAGATCTCATTTCCCTTCCCAGTAAAGTTAAGAGATGACATTAGATTAAAGAATATTTCAGTTCTTAACCCAATAACATTTCGATTGAGTCTTTGCCTCCTTTAAGAGACAAGGAGAACTACTTTAAGATACAAAAAGGGAAGCCTCAAGAATAATAGGGGACTGAAGAAATGAGTAATGTAACATCATTCCCTTTTGTGGGCAGACAAGGAAGTTGAGACATTGAAGGCTTTTCTTTTATTCTTTTAATGTTTTCCTGATATCAGTAAATACCCAGAAGTTACCAGAATGAGAATGGAATGAGAAATAATAGGTCCTGGGTTCAAATGTTTATTGGTACTCTGCAACCATATGGTCATGAATAAGGTATTCCCCTTGTTCATTCTACATTACCTTCATCTATAGAATGACGCAAGATAGATCAGATCTTTTTAGTTCTGAATCATATCATCCAAAGGAATGTGATTAATGCTACTAAAAATTAGGTAACTCTTAGACAGAAAGATTAATATGTCCTCAAAAAATAAGGAAGCCCTAAGAAATTATTATCTTTATCCTGAAAAGGACTTCAGGATAACCTAAGGAGGTTTAAGTATTATGTGTCACCACACTCATCCTCCCCTCCACTATAATACTTTTCTCCCCAACACTTGTTTATATAATATAATTATCTCCATTTTACTTCTCTCTTCCCATTTCTCTTAGTACAATCTTCTTTGTCACCCCTAGATTTTTTACATATCATCCTAAACACCTTATGGTCTATACTCACTGTCTAGGTATACTTCTTCTAACTACTATGATATGATAAAAAATAAGAGTTGTAGATATAATCTTTCCATATAGGAATATAAACATTTTGACCTTATTAAAACCCTTACATTTTTCTCTTTTTTATTTACCTTTTTATGTTTTTCTTGAATTTTACATTTGGACATCAAACTTTCTGTTTGAGTCTGGTCTTTTCTTCAGGGATGCTTGGAAATACTCTGTTTTATTACATGACCATATCCTTGGTTTTAAATCCAGTTACCTTGCCTTGAGAAATATTATATTTCAAGCCATTTGTTCCTTCAGTGTGGAAGCTGACAGATCCTGTGTAATTCTGACTGAGGTTCCATAGTATTTGAATTTCTTCTTTCTGACTATTTGAAGTTTTTTCTCCTTAGCTTAAAAGCACTTGAATTTGGCTATAATATTCCTTGGAGTTGTCACTTGGGGATCTGTTGCAGGAGGTGGTCTGTGTATTCTTTCAAGTTCTATTTCACAATTTAAAGAATATCAGGGAATTTTCTTTGATAATTTCTTATAATATTATTTCTAAACTTTTTAAGTGATGATTTCAGATGGTCCAATAATTCTCAAATTGTCTCTCCAGGATCTATTTTCTAGGTTAGTTTTTTTTTTCAATATCATATTTCATATTTTCTTCAATTTTTTTCATTCTTTTTACTTTTTAACTGTTTCATAATGTCTCGTGAAATGATTAACTTCTATTTGCCCTGTTATAATTTTAAATATTGAATTTCTTCCCTGACCTTTTAATTCTTCTTTTTCATTTGTTCCATTCTATTTTTCATGGAACTCTGATCTTCACTGAATTTTTTTTGCCTCTTTTTCCAGGAGGCAAATTCTGTTTTTAAAATACTTATATTTTTCATTGAATTTCTGTGTCTCTTTTTTCCAGTTCACCAATTTTGCCTTTTAAGCTGTCATTTTGTTTTACATTATTTTGTTTCTTTTTCCCATTTTTCTTCAAACTGTTTCATTTGATTTTTGAATTCTTTTTTGAGTTCTCCTGCTACTTAAGAGATGTTTCCATTTTTCTTTGAAGTTCTGCATATGCCTGCTTGGATTTCAATGTTCTATATTGATTCTGTGTTTCCCTCTTTGTTGCCATTGAAATTTTCTAGTTATGTTTTTCTTTTGCTGTTTGCTCATTTTCCAAGTTTGATTTTTTTTTGACTGTGGACTAAGAATTTTGAAAGTTGATGATTCTATCTTCTCTGCTCCTAGCTTGCAGGGCTTTGTACTATAAGCTACTTTACACTAAGACTAGGTCTTCAGCACCATGCAAGCTTGAAATAGCCAAGTGCTATGGACTTCTGGGCCTCACTTCAGAATGGTGCCAGGGCCTGATATTTCAAGGAGTGGGTCTGGGGTATGGGGTGCTATATTTTTGGTGTATCCAGTATCCCACTGTCTCAAAGTTCACCTATGCTGAACGTCAGAACTGTTGTACAGTGGCACAGTAGGTTGCAGGTTGGTTGACCAGCATTTCTCTAGGGTGAAGTTTTGCTTCTGCTTCTTCCTTATCCAGTGAAAATCAACTTTCTCTGCCTATCTTTAAAAGTTGTATTCAGCAGGAGAGCCCCCTCTCTCTATCTTGCTATTGGTTTTCAAAACTTGTCATTTTGAGGCACTTTTAAAAAATTATTTTGGAAGTATTGTCAAGTGGTTTCAGATTTTGCTGCTAAGCCACCATTATGGTTTAGGATACCCTAAGGAGGATGAGATAAGGGATATAACAAAACCCTGAAAAAGCCTATGGATGAGAGGGAACAAAGAGCAGGGTTCCAAAAAAAACCCAAGTATTTACTTAAATGGACATTATTTTTTAAAATTATATAATAATTTAACCACCATGAGTATTTCTAAATTTGTTTGGATTTTCTCTCTTGCTATGAACTGTATATTAGGTTGCCAATATGTACAAATAGAAGCTAGCAATAGCTTTAAAATTAATAAAGATGCATAATTCTATTAAAAAACAAAAATTTTATTGTTACAAATTAAAACAAATAAGCTTGAATCTTTCTCTTCCTCTTAACATTCAGGTCAAATACTGACCTAAATATTAAACTTTCCCTGATGCACCTAGCCAATGTGACCACCTCTCATGAAATTACCTGATGCTTTCTTCATATGCTTTTTATAGGTGCTTCTATATGTTCATGACTTTATCTTCAATCAAATATAATTTGAATTAAGGAAGTGACTTTAGTTTTTGTTGTTGTTTTGCCATTACATCCCTAGATCCTAGCACAATGTCTTCTACATAGTTGTTATTTGCTATAAATACCAGTTAAATAATTAACATACTTCTTTAATTTACCTGATATTCAGCAGTGTAAACAAGTTTATGTTTCCTCTTTATTTTGGTTGAGGAAGAGGTCTTAAATAAATGAAATCTGGGGATAGAACAGAATGATATGTTACATTTATATGACATTTTATATGCATCATTTCCTATGGGAAAGAAGGCAAGGCAGGGAAGACATTACTATTGGTCTCATTTTACAGACTGACGTAGTCATGACAGAACCAATTACTTCAACATCTTCAACATTTTGAGATATATATGAGGTTCAATAATAAAGGACCTAAAAACCAAAGGAAACTTCATAGCTGACAGAAACTGAAGAAGGAAAATGTTTTCTTGGTATTTGGTGCTTCCATAAAGATGAACATCAAATTATGATTTCCAAAAAAAGGTTAGTATTCTTATTGGACAAATTAATAAGAAATTGTCTATTTGAGGCCAATAAAAATAAGAGGAAATTAGTCCCAGATATATAATGTGCATATTCTATATTTAGTGAAGTTATTAAGTGTTATGTATTACTTGTAATTATTATCAGTATCTATTGAAATAACCAGGGACATGTGATGCTGTATGAAGCTAATTCATTCTAGTCAACTTCTTTTTGGAGCAAAGAAAATTATTGAAGTTCCTGTTATTGAATTATATCCATGAACTACTTGGGTGACACTGGACTAGCCATTTAAACTCAAGGTTTCAATTTCCTCATTAAAAAAAAATGTTGGTGTAGATAATTTGTAAGCTATCTCTCATCTTTAAAATACTGTGATTTTGCCTCCTTTGGTTTAGTCATTAATGGAGTTTTCTTATTCTATTTTTATCAGACTAAAAAGGGGCTACCAAAGAAATTAACAAATTACTAGCAAATAATAAATAATTAACAGATTAATTTCCCGACTTAAAATATCGTTCAGAACAATTTATGATGTTATTCAAGGGTCATGAAATTTGTTACTTTTGGGTTCCATTAAAAATGTTTTGTGATATGTAGGCATGAGAGTCCTGTTTTGAATCAAGCCTTTGTCTTCCTTTTTTTACAGCTGTGCCACAACAATACACATATACATGATTGTAAGTATATATGTGTATGATAGCAAAAAAACAAAAGAGAATTGTATCCTCCGTAGTTATAACGTAAGTCAATGTAGCAAGCATTACAACTACGTTCTCATTTCCCTTTCCCCAGAAACAACCTTTATTGAAGGCCTCAATATTTTTATTACTAACTATTATAATAAATGGTCTTTCTACCTCCAGATTTTCCTACTTCCATGTATTTTATACATTCTGACAGACAAATATTCCTTTACCACAGATCCAGTAATGTCATTCCCCAAATTCAGACACTTCAAGAGATTTCTCATTTTTCTATTAGAATAGTCAGCTATATTAAATCTATCAAACACTTCTTCTTTATCTTCCCAACTTAACTTTCCCAGGATTATTTCCCTTTCTTTAACACCATGAAACCTCTACTTTCTCTCATTGCTCTGCATTCATTTCTTAGGCTTTCTTGCCTTCACACAACTGTTCATTCTGCTCATTCCTCTTGGAATACCCCTTATATAATCGAGATTTGCTTTGATTCAAGACCTAGCTTAGATGATTATCCATTCATGAAGCCTTCCCTTATTTCCTCAGTCATGTATGATACCTTTCTTTTTTGGAATTCCTTCAGTGTATTATTGTGGCTTTCTAAAAAGCTTCCTATCGTCCTGCCAATCCTTACCTTGCTTTGCAGATACTTATATTTTGTCTTATTCTTCTTATTTGATTTTTGTTTAATTTTTTAATGATTAATTAAGAAAAATTTTCCATGGTTACATGATTCATGTTCTTTCCCTCCCATCCTCCAAACCCCCTCCCATAGCCAATGAACAATTCCAATGGGTTTTACATCTGTCATTGTTCAAGACCTATTTCCATATTATTGATATTTGGGCTAGGGTGATCTTTCAGAGTCTACATCCCCGATCATATCCCCATCAACTCATGTAATCAAGCAGTTGTTTTTCTTCAGGATTTCTACTCTCTCAGTTCTTTCTCTGGATGTGGATAACATTTTTTCTCATAGGTCCTTCAGAAATTTCTTGGATAATTTCACTGCTGCTACTAGAGAATTCCATTATATTTGATTGTATCACAGTGTGCATCTGTGTACAATGTTCTCCTGGTTCTGTTCCTTTCACTCTGCATCAATTCCTGGAGGTCGTTTCAGTTCACATGGAATTCCTCCAGTTAATTATTCCTTTCAGCACAATAGTATTCCATCACCAGCAGATACCACAATTTGTTCAGCCATTCCCCAATTGAAGGGCATCCCCTCATTTTCCAAATTTTGTCTCCCACAAAGAGCACAGTTATAAATATTTTACAAGTCTTTTTATCCCTTTGGGGTATAAACCTAGCAGTGGTATGACTGGATCAAAGAACAGGCAGTCTTTTAGTACCCTTTGGGCATCATTCCAAATTTCCATCTAGAATGGTTGGATCAATTCACAACTTCACCAGTAATGCATTAATGTCCCAATTTTGCTGCATCATCTCCAACATTTATTATTTTCCTTTGCTGTCATGTGAGCCAATATGCTAGGTGTAAAGTAATACCTCAGAGTTGCTTTCATTTGCATATCTCTAATTGTAAGAGATTTAGAACACTTTTTCATGTTCCTATTGATAGTTTTGATTTCTTTTTCTGAAAATTACCTATTCATGTCACCTGTCCACTTATTGATTGGGGAAATGGCTTGAATTTTTGTACAATTAATTTAGCTCTTTAAATATTTAAGTAGAGTAATTTTTAGACCTATGTCAGAGGTTTTAGTTATAAAGATTTTTCCCCAATTTGTTGCTTCACTTCTAATTTTGCTTGTATTGGCTTTGTTTATATAAAAAATTTAACTGAATGTAAACAGAATTATTTATTTGACATTTTGTGATTTTTTCTATCTCTTAGCTTGATCTTAAAATCTTTTCTTTCCCAACGATCTGACAAGTATTCTATTCTGTGTTGACCTAATTTACTTATAGTCTCCTTCTTTATATTCAAGTCATTGATCCATTTTGAATTCATCTTGGTGTAGGGTGTGAGCTGTTGATCCAAACCCAATCTATCCCATACTGCCTTCCACTTTTCCCAGCAGTTTTTGTCAAATACTGGATTTTTGTCCCAAAAGCTGGATCTTTGGGTTTATCATAGACTATATTGCTAAGGTTACTTACCCCAAGTCTATTCCACTGATCCTCCCTTTGGTCTCTTAACCAGTACCGTATTGTTTTGATGACTACTCTTTATAGAACAGTTTAAGATCTGCTACTGATAGGCTCCTCTCCTTTGATTTTGTTTTCATTATTTAATTGGATATTCTTGATCTTTTGTTCTTCCAAATGAATTTTGTCATAGTTATTTCTAAATCAGTAAAAAAATAAGTTTCTTGGTAGTTTGATAGGTATGCCACTGAATAAGTGAATTAATTTGGGTAGGATTGTCATTTTTATTATATGAGCTTGATGTGCAATTAATGTTTTATTTTCAATTGTTTGGATCTATTTTTAATTTTGTAGAAAGGGTTTTGTAGTTATGTTCATATAATTCCTGTAATTGTCTTGGCAAATAGATTCCTCAGCATTTTACATTGTATAGGGCAATTTAAAAGGAATTTCTCTTTCTAACTCTTGCTGCCAGGATATGTTGGAAATACATAGAAATGATGATGATTTATGAGGGTTTATGTTGTATCCTGCAACTTTGCTAAAGTTGTTGATTATTTCCACTAGATTTTTAGTGGATTCTCTAAGTAGACCATCATATCATCTGCAAAGAGTGATAGCTTGGTCTCCTCATTGCCTATTTTAATACCTTCAATTATTTTTTCTTCTCTACTTGCTACTACTAGTGCTTTTAGTGCATTAAATAAAAGAGGTGATAATGGGCATCCCTGTTTCAGTCCTAATCTTTTTTGGGAAGGCTTCTAAATTATCCCCATTACAAAAGATTCTTGCTGATGGTTTTGAATATATACTGTTCATTATTTTTAGGAAAGGTCCTTCAATTCCTATACTTTTTAGTGTTATCAGTAGGAATGGGTGTTGTATTCTAAATCCCAGCTCAGTAGGAATGGGTGTCAAAGGTGTTTTCTGCATCTATTGAGATAATCATGTAATTTTTGTTGGTTTTCTTGTTAATGTAGTTGTATTATATGGAAGGTTTTCCTAATATTGAACCATCCTTTCATTCCTGGTATAAATCACACCTGATCATAATGAACAACCCTTGTGAACACTTGCTAAAGTCTTTTGCTAGTATTTTATTTAAGATTTTTCATCAATGTTCATTAAGTAGATTGATCTATAGTTTTCTTTCTCTGTTTTTGATCTGTCTTATTTTGGAATCAGTACCATATTTGTATTATTAAAGAAATTTTATAGAACTCTTTTGCTGATTTTGTCTAGTTGTTCTTTAAATGTTTGATAGAATTCACTTGTGAATCCATCAGTCCCTAGGGATTTTTTCTTAGGAAGTTCTGTAATTTTTAGGGTCTATTAAATCTTCCCTATCTTTCCCTCCCTTTTTAACTCCCCACTCCACTCCCCTCCTTAGTTTTTCCCTGTCAAATTCTCTATATGCTAAGATAGAATTTGATACCCCAATGGATCTAGATGCTCTGCCCTCTCAGAATTGATTCCACTGAGAGTAAAGTTTAAGTACTACATATTAGCACTCTCTTCCTGTCCTTTTTATGATCATATTTTCCCCCTCTGACTCCTGTAAGCCTCTTTGTGTGCTATAGATTACCCTAATTTTCTTATTCCTTTAAGTTTCTCTTTGTGCCATCTTCTATTCTTCACCTTTCCTTTTTTGCATATCATTTTAAACCACTTAGTATCTTTATCTCTATCTATGAATAATTCTTTTAACTTCTATAATAGCTAATACAATTTTTGAGAGTTACAATGAATAGTTTTCCATATAGAAATAAAAACAATTTTAACTTGTTCAAGTTCTTAAAGATAACAAAAGAAAAAAATTCCCCTTCTTCCTTAGTTACCTTTTCATGTTTCTCTTGGTGTTTGTGTTTGGATATCAAATTTTCCTTTTAGTTCTGGTCTTTTCTGTAGAAATATTTGGAAGTCTTCTATTTTGTTGAATGCCCATACTTTCCTCTAGAAGTGTATATAGTCATTTTTGATGATTGGGTGATCCTTGCTTGTAGACCCAATTTTCTTGCATTTTTGAATATCATGTTCCAAACCTTGTGGTCCTTTAGTGTGAAGCCTGCCAAATCCCCTCTAATTCTGATTGGTGTTCCTTGATATCTGAATTGTCTCTTTTTGGCCTCTTGTAATATTTTCTCCTTAGCTTGGAAACTCTTAAATTTGGCAATTAAACTCATGGTAGTAGTCTTTTGAGGATTTAGTGTAGAAGGTGTTCTATTGACTTTTTCAATGTCTATTTTGTCCTCTTGTTGAAGAACATAAGGATAGTTTTCTTGGATAATTTCTTGTAGTATAAAATCAAGGCTTCTTTTTTTCACGTTTTTCTGGTAGGCCTATGATTCTCAAATTTTTCTTCTAGATCAGTTTTCCATATCAGTCATTTTCTCAGTGAGATATTTCATGTTTCCTTTTATTTTGTCATTCTTTTACTTTGCTTTAATAATTCTTGCTGCCTTGTGAGATCATTGATTTGTACTTGCCCAATTCTAGTTTTTAATGACTTGTTTTCAGCTAAAATCTTTTATTTTTTTCATTTTGAATTGATCTCTTCTGTTTTACATGGCATCAGCAGGTCATTTCTGGTCTTCAATTTCTTATCATTTCATTTGATTCCTGGGCTTCTTTTTCCCAGTGGGAGATTCTGTCTTTTAAATTGTTATTTTCTTTTTCAACTATTTCCCACTTTTCTTGCCATATCTCTTCTATCCTTCTAATAATCTCAGATTTGAGTTCCTGAAGAGCTTCTGACCAGTTTCCATTTTTTTGAAGTTTTGGATGTGTTTGCTTCTTTATCATCTGCTGCTGTCTCCTCTTTAGTCTGGAGTTTTTCTGCATAAAAATTATCTAGGGTTAAGGTTTTCTTCTTGGTTTTTTTTTTTTTTTTGGTGGTTGTGGATTGAAGTTCTTAGCAGCTGGTGACTTTGTTTCTTCCCATCAGAAGACTGAATGAGAAAGGGGGTGATCTTTGTATTGAGCTCCATAGAGGTTTTTGCCCTGAGACTATTTTTTGAGGCTCCTCAGATGCACCTGCTGTGTGCTGCCCTGCAATATCTCTTTGCCAAAACTCTGTCATTCTCAGCCTCCTGGGGACCCAAGTCTCAATGCTCTTTTATGGGCAAATCAGTGGTATCCTCAACCAGTCCCTGAGAACCTTTAGCTTGCCATGTCGAGGTCTGAATATGGAGTGTTGTTAAGTCTCTGTATTGAACCCTGGAGAGGTTTTTGCCCAGGGCTTTTTTTTTGAGCCATGTACAGCCCTGTGCTGTCTCTTCACCAAAGCTCTGTGTTCCTCAGCCTCCTGGGTACCCAAGTATCACTTTTCTTAGGGGCACATCTGTGGAAACCTCAGCCAGTACCACCAAGAACCTAGAGGTTGCCCTGTGCTCGATCCTACTCTGACACCATAGGTGGAGTGGGGGTAGAGTGATGAACTCTCCCCTTAGTGAAAGTAATTTTGCCCCATTTTAGAGTGGAAATGCCCAAACTTTGCCCATCTACCACATTGTGCACTACAGTGGAGCCCCCTTGCTCATCTCATCTTCGTTTTCCCTTTTTGAGGTACCCTATCTTGATTGGTGGAAAGGAGAGGATGAGCCCTGCCTTTACTCTGGGGACATTTTAACCTGGAACTCTTCTTATTTGATTTTAAACTACATGAATTCTGAGATTTGTTTTATTCTTTTTTAATCCTTTAAATTAGTTAGCATAGTACTTTGCACAAAGAAGTTACTAAGAAGTGTGAATAATTTTTAACCAATTAAAATTATATTTTAATAGCAAACTATTTCCACCATATGACAGATTGCTCTAGTTATTTAAAATAAAAGAAATTCAAATTAAAAACTCTCAAGTTTCACCTCAAAAAATTGGCAAAGCAATGGGCTTCTGCAAAATATGTTTAAGGATCAAGGAGCATTTCTATTTCTTTTCTTCCAGTGTGTTGTGGATCATGGAAAAGAAGGCACAACTAATGATATAAAGCAGGGGAAAGGATGCAGTATATTCTGGGCAAGATAACTTTTATTAAGTGCCAGTAAACAGATAAAGAGAAAAGAAAATCTAGTTTTAAGGAAGATTTTTATTCAGTAGAAGAGGAGTTCCAGGAGATATAAAAGAAGTCAACAGCCAAAATGGTTAAAAATGAGATTAGAGAGATGGTTACAGAAGATATAGGTGGTTTTCCATTCAGAAATTAGTGAATTTCTATTAATGTGAATGCAAAAGGAACTTGGGGGAGTTTGCTAGCTAACGGATGGGAAATATATCTTTTGATTGAAGCTTCCACTTTCGATGTCAGTCTTGAAATGACAGAAGAAAGAGTCATTTCCTTTTCAAGTTTTGGAGAAGAAAGAAAGATTGGTTTGACTATTCTAAAATAGGTCATATGTCATTCATCCTGGTCTGAGGCTTTCTACTAAGGAATGTGATGTCTGAATTTCTAGTCCTAGCCTTAATCTAGCCCAGAAGCTTTGCCTCTACCCTAGTTATGTGGATATTATTTTAATTAGGGGTAGAATAATTAAAACAGTAATTTGTGGGGTGTTTGAATAGAAAACTGCTCATAGATTAGAAAGATATCAGATTCCCATATAATAAATTGATTTGCCTTTGCTTCAAATCTTCCCTTATCCCATCAGAAACCTGATATATGGAATATTTTAATTAATTTTCTTTTTTTTTCTTTTTTTTAAGTAAAACCCTTACCTTCAGTCTTGGAGTCAATACTGTGTATTGGTTCCAAGGCAGAAGAAGAGTAAGGGCTAGGCAATGGAGGTCAAATGACTTGCACAGAGTCACACAGCTAGGAAGTGTCTGAGGCCAAATTTGAACCTAGAACCTCTCATTTCTAGTCCTGGTTCTCAATCCACTGAGCCACACAGTTGACCCCATAGTTAATTTTCTAATCCAAAAATTTCTTTTAAATATAAAAAAAAAAGTTAAAGCACAGAGAGATTGAGGAATGGCAAAATGTAAAGTTTGTTATACACAGAGTATTCAAATTTAGTTCTTCAGAGATCTCTTTCAATGTTGTTTTTACATTTTCAGGATTACTGTTTATAGCATTTCTGGTGCCTTTTTCCAAATAATGTATCAGTGTTTTAATTCTAAACTTTAGCTTTCCCATAATCTAATAGAAGAATTATAGCTCTATTGAAGCTTCCATCTACAGTAAAGATTTTTACTACTATTCATACGGTAATTATATTTTACAGTAGTTATCAAATTATACTATTATGAATACTTTGTTATTTAATTTTATTTCATTGATAATTTTAGTGAAAAGGCATTTAAAATCTAATTGCATAGTTTGAATTTGAACATTCCTAAAATAGATTTATAATGACTGTCAAAAAGTAATTTCTTATACGTCATGAATTTTAAATTTCTAGGAAATTTCATTTAATAGATAAAAAATTAGCTTCTTTATGAGGACTTATAAGAAACATTTGAAGTAATTATCTTATAGTACATTTCCAGGAAGTTTTACTTTATGTTCCATTATGTAGTTTAATATGCACTTATTTTTGAGGATCCCATGACTTGATTATGAGATAATGATGATCTTTTAATTTTTGTAAGTTAATTCATCTAAATACTTGAAATTCTTCTAAAATAAGAATGGCAAAATGTCCCTCTTTAATTTCATTTTATTTCAGGGTTAATCTATCTGTTTCATGATCTTTTCCAAAATATACTTTTCTTTGAAATAAATAATGCTTAGAATAATAAAATGTTTAGATATTTTTATGTGATGGTGGCTCTAAAACACCAAATAAAGGTATTATCTCATTTGATGAACAAAGGCAAGACTATGGACAGTTTTCTTCTCTGTATTATTACTACTCTCTGGACACAGGTAATATTCTTATTCATTCTCATCAAACATATATTGCTTAAACTAAATTTGTCAGTATTCTGAATGCAAAGATGATTAACTGAAAAATTCTTCCTCATGAAATTTTCAAATTTTAATGCTATTGTCATTAGAATTTTTTAAATTTAATTTGCTTTAATTAAAATATATGTATATAAATACATTTTGGGTGGGGGTCAAGACTGTTTATTGTAGTAAGGAACATGAATTGGCTGAAATCTGTTCAGTGGAATGTGAAAATTTACATAACATCTTAAACATGTCTTAGACAAGAAGCCAGAAGAAGGATCCCACCTTTTCCCTGCTCTTTTATCTTGATAATATATAAAACTTACTTCTCAATCAACTGTGAAACCTCTAAATTTAGTATAATTTGCATCCCAAATTAGTTTACCCAAAGAATGTTTTAACTATTTTTTCCACAGGAGGTGTATGAAATTATGATTGTCATTAATTAAGTTTGTACCAGAATATTCATCTTCATGAGTTCATTCTACCCTCAGACAGTAGCAAGTCATTTGACTCTCTTTCCTTCATTTTCATAATAAGTGGGAGAAAGAAATAATAAGCCACTCCAGTATGTTGGCTAGGAAAACCCTTCTTCTCTAAAAAAATAAAATAAAATAAAATTTAGAAGTCACCAAATGTTGAGCACAATAAGAAAATGAGTAACCAACCAAAGTTTTTACTATACATTTTATACCCCATTCTGTCTTTGTGAATTTGGTTGGTGCATAATTGCAAATATAATTTAAGTTACATCATCCAAATTTGTGCATGTGACCAAATTGTTAGCATTCTCTATTACCTATTTATTTGACTTTGTCAATTATTTCTTGATTTGCTCAATATTTGAGTAATATTAAATATCCATTTTGTTCCCTCTCTATGTATTTAGATATTATATAGTGTGTTCCCTAAAGTATTCATAATTTTATTGAATTTTCACTCACAAAAGTTGAGTGTAGTATTTCTTCTTTAGAAATGAATTCATGTTGTCTCTGTGACCCAGCTCATTCTTTATTTTTGCAAAGGTCCCATCTGATACAAAGAAATGAATATATTATCTCATATTCTTATTCAAAAGATAGCCTGCTTTCATTTGTGACTTCAATAGTTTTTCCACTTCTATATTTTCCTTTTTGTTTGCCTTCCTATTGAATTTATCCAATACTGGTAGAGGAACATTGAAGTCTTACACAAGTAATGTATCATCATCTATGCCTTTTTGGATTCCTGATGGGAATTATCTTCAATAGAATTCTTTCATTTCCCACCTTCCCATTAAATAGTTCTTAATTTTTTTCTCATTCCTCCTATACTCTTGTGAAAAAGTATATAAATTCCTAAAGAATTGTTTGCAGCTAGGTTTGGTAGGGGAGTACATACAATTTTCATATCTTGCTTTCTTCTTTATCCTTAAGTAACATTCTAACTTGTACTGTATTATTCCTACCAAATGTTATGCTTATGTACACATTTACATCTATGTATAACTCAATATATAATTTGATTATAGGCAAGACATATTCTCCCTTTAAATTTGGTACTTTCCTCCATTAGACTATAAGCTTCCTGAAGACTATCTTGTTTGTTTGTAGTCATATCTCCAGAACTTAGTATAGTTCCTTGAACATAATGAATGCTTAATGAATGCTTTATATATTATATAGCACTGTGAGGGCTAGAAAAATATGTTTTCAGAAAAATAACCAAAGAGAAAAAAATAACAGAGTTAAGGGACTATGTATTATAAGGATGATATTAGAAATTAGGTCTTGTTATATATATATATATTTTTTCTTTTATATATATATATATATATATATTAGTTTAGAGATAAGAAGTAGAGAAGCTGGCTTGAGAAAGAATTGGAGATTAAAACAAAAATGACAAGTCTAATGATTTTTTTCTGTGGAAGTTAGTCTTTGGGAGGTAATTCGCTCTTATACTCTCTCTCAGAGTTGTGGGAACAGGTGACATCTTTTTTTCTCTCTCTCCTGAATGTTTGAGGTAGAAGGAAAGGAGTGGAAAAGCCTGAGCGAGCTAAGTGATTTTCCTTTTCCAACTTGGGAAATACCAGTGACAATCTATTGCTGTTTCATGAATTGCTTTTATATCTGAGAAGACCAAAGAAAGACTTGGTCTTTGGTTTGGACTCTGAGTCTGCTCAGGCTCAGAGTCTGAACTTGGTTCTTGCTGAGGCTCAACCAGCTAGCCTTTGTTATTTTTAAAACTTGGAGACAAAGTTAAGAATTATATACTTCATATAAGGATAATAGTGTTTAGTTTATTGTAGAAATAGGGAAAATTTGGGTTAGTCAGATCAGGAAGGATAGGTATAGCCTGTGGAAACAGGAGAAGCAGTTACTTGCAGAACCAGGAAATTTTATTTCAATGGAGTTAGAATCCTTTAGAGTTAGAAGTCCTTTTTACCCTTATATTTTCAATAAATAGTTTATTTTTATATAACAAGAGTCTCCTTAGCATCCTTGAGCCTGTACCTGAAGAGAATTTTACTTATGAGTTTCACTTCACAGTGTAAGGATGATATTGGAAAATAATTATTGTTTTATTAGTTTAAAGATAAGAAATAAAGTGGCTGGCTTGAGAAAAGAACTGGAGTTTGAAGCAGAGTTGAGAGAGCAGGTTAATTTCAACTGCTGACAATTACAACCATTTTCCTATGTCAATTACTCTCTCTGGCAGCTGGGAGTTGGGCTCTGGCAGTTGACAGAGACACACTCTCAGAGACTCTCAGGGCTGGAGGAGGTAACATCTTTGCCTCTCTGTCTGAGGGAAAGATCTAAAGGAGATCAGAGTTTTCCTTTCCCAACTTGGGAAAAACTATTGAATATCTATTGTGGTTTTTATAAATTGTTTAACTCTGAGAAGACCAAAGAAAAATCTGGTCTTCATTTCGACTCTGAATCTGATAAGACTCAGAGTCCTAACTTGATTCTTGTTGAGACTTGACCAGCTAGCCTTTGCTATTTTATCATTTGAAGGCAGTTTTGAACAGTTTTTGCATCTAAATATTTTATTTTATAGCTTGCAATTTATTTTTACAACTGATATAAACTGAAGATACTTTGTAAACACAGCAAGCAGAATATCAAATCAGTTAATAATCCATAATCAATTCATTGCTTATTATTTTATATTACCCATAGTCTGTACAGTCTCTGTATACACAGAAACACACTATACAGTGATGTGAAACTTTTAGAGACAGAGTGTCAACCACCCACTCCCAGACCAAGTGATCTGCTGCTCCCCCCTCCCCAGTGACCATGTGCTGTACCGCTCCCCACCACCACTTGCTGAATATGCCCCAGCCCACCTCATATCCTACACAGGGGAGAGAGTAAGTGTTCCCATTGGGCTGCTTCATATAGGAGTGGGTAAAGTGAGGGATGTCCTCAGCAAGTGTAGAGAGGGGGAGGGAAGTGGCAAGAGCACTATGCTTCCCTTCCCACCCCCCACAGCTCTGCTGCCTGTAAGCTGCTGATCCTACCTGTGCACTGCCATTGGGCAGCTAGGCAGAGAGGTGAGTGATGTGCAAAAATGTCATCAGGCATGATGGAGAGGGGGAAGGGAGCAGCTGTGCCTGAGTCTCTCTGCCTTTCTAGTAATGAACTCTGGTTGTTCACTTATGAGCTTCACTTCACAGTGTAAGGATGATATTGGAAAATAATTATTGTTTTATTAGTTTAGAGATAAGAAATAAAGTGGGGATGGAGGGTGGCCCAGTGCCCACAGAAAAGGCTCTACATGCTATCTTTGGCACCCATGCCATATGTTTTGCAAAAATCACCGCTCTATAATATAAATCCATATCCCTACTGGCAATAACAGGATAAGCTTGACTGATTATATCTTAAAAGACGTTTTCTCCATCACAGGGATCTCTTGTCAATACTATATATTCTGATACAATTATCCACTGAGAAATGTATTATCTCAGTATTAAAAAATAAAACCTGGCTTTTAACATTTCCTGTGATCACCCAGAGTTTGTACACTTCCTCAGTTTCTATACTGTGGAATGCTTCTGGTTGATTGTATACACTAGGTAGAGCTAAAAAGCTATAAATCAATTCTGCACCCCAAGAGAAGAAGCTACTACTAGCCAAAGAAATCATCCCTAAATGAATTTTAAAATGTAATTTCCTTTCAGTCTATTCATTTTTTGACAGCATTCTCCTCCCTCTACCTCAGTTCTGCAAAAGTGGACAACTCTGGTAGTTTTGTGAAGCTTATGGGCCCTTTCTCAGAATCATAATTTTAAAGACATAAGACAAAATAAATAAGAATTCAAAGGAAACCTATTATACTGAAATAAAATTAGTATATTTTTATAAAATATCACTGACCTCAGATTAAGAACCTCTAATCAACACCATCATTAAGAACCTTGAATTCTTTTTTTTTTTCAGATGCCATATACAAGCTATATTCCCTCCAAATCTGCCTTTCCTTTCTGAAATCCATGCTTTCCAAATTCAGTAATACTTAAGTAATACTTAAGGCTCAAAGGTCTTCAATTTCATTCCCAATTCTTCATAATCTTTATAAATACATGTTATTTCTATTCTTTTAATAGCAATAACAAGAAATGGGCAACAGTTATTCAATTTGATAGCTTTCAGAGCTCTTTGGTACATCATGGATACATACTTCAGGAAGTTGTCAGATCAGTTTATCAATGATCAACAAAATTCTTTCTCTGAATTCCTCAGAAAGCAATCATCAGCTATAGTCTCTTCTTCCTCTTACCCTTGAACAGGTAGTCCCTATGGATGCACATCACGTTTTTGTTACATACTTCAAAAAGCATTTAGATTTGTATAGATTTTTATATGTCCACTTGTCAAAAAATAATAACTTTCAGTGCACACAAGCCTAAAAACTGGTACATTTGTTGTGACAATATCAAATCATGTGAAAATTTTACTAAGGTTGGAAAGAACTTCATACAGCCCACTGCTCATAAAGATGCTTCAGAATACAATCACCTTCACTCTTTTGCCAGAGCTATAAAGGCTACATTTATAAGCTTTTGACAGATATGCATAAATAATATACTGCATTTATCCATGTACCTGTGCTGTCAAATGCAATGTTTCAACAAAGCATGAACACGATTTGAATTTTAAGACATTTGCAGAAGTATATAGAAATATGATTAGTTATAGTAGTATATAGGTCTAACAATTGACATTAGTGATGTGTAAAATTAACACAATAGTTAAAAGTCACAGCATAGAAGGAAATAATAACACTGAATTCTGAGTTTTAGTTCCAAGTATCTCAGAAAAAAATTTTAAATTAATTTAACAGTATTCTAAATCCAAGCATTTCTAACTTAGAGAGAGAGAAATATTTAAACTGACATAGCCCTTGCCATAACCCAAGTAATATATCTCTTTACCCAAGAAAATCTGAGGAAACATTTATAGAAATGTTGAAAAAAGGGGGGAATATCACACTGTTTTAAAATGCAGGTTTTGGAGAATAGTCATGATTTAATCTTCTAGTAAAACTAAAGCTTGCTTTCCTTTAGAGACTAAAAGCATATCTTCCCTGTGATCAATATCTTAATCCATTCTGATTGGAGAAGACACTGCTGCTTCTAGCTGGGACATGGCTCAGTTATTTCAGGAGAATGGAAAAGGAAATGATGTTAACTGGACAAGGATTACATTTGATTACTCTCCTTAATTCCTACTTCCAAGAAAGTTTTTTGAGTTTTTGCTTTTTCCAAATTTTCCAAAAAAGGAAAATCCTGGAATGGGTTTTACGTTAAAGAAATATTTATTTCTGAAAGCTATGTTTTTAAACTACATATATATATATGTATATATGATCCCAAAATAAGAATAAAGTGATTTCTGTTTGCTACTAGCTTGGATAAATGGGTTTATTTACTATATATCACCATCTTAGTGGAATTTGGTAGGAAAGGAATCATGTCTTTGGTTATATAGATCGGATTACTCTTTCCTCTTTATAGGATAACAATCAGGAAAGTTACTTGTAACAGTTATTTTTTTTATTTCTAGATTAAAAATATTTAATGAGGCAACTAGATAAGTCTAGTGCTTATCCAAGTTTCTTAACATAGTGGGTGCTTCATAAATATTTATCAATTGATGAATGCTGGTGACCCTCTTCCTGAGGAGAGCAGAGCAGTTAGACAAATTATGGTACCAATCTTCTGCTACTCTTCTAAGAAGAATCAGTCTCCCCTGCAAAAGGGTGGGAGGAAGCTATATCAATTCATGACTTCCTGAAAGTACATCTAGACAGACTAATATGAACACATAGTCGACAAACTATCCACATTTCCCATAAACATACACACACCCATTATGTGTAGAATAAATAAATTACCTTAAGGACAGGTGTAGATTTTAATTTAGGGATGAATTTGTGATGGACAATGGTGAAGCTTTCTCTGTGGTATTTATAAAAAATGTTAACACATCTATGTTTGAGAAATAGTGTGCCATCAGGAGTAGAAAAGCTAGCTGAAGACCTAAGAAGAGCTGGGTTCAAGTAGGGCTTCTCAATATATACTGACCATATGACCCTGGGAAAGACTATCTCTAATTGCCCTGACAAGACTGTTTAAGACTGTAAGATTTTGAACAGCTATTGGCCTGTACGTGAGAAGAGTTTTAGTACCAAGAGCTTCCTAAACGAATTTACTTGAAAAATTTTATTTCACTTTGGTGTTCTTGACTGAAAATGATTATTAACAGCTCTTTCCTAATGCAAGGGGAAAATGAGGGGACAGATAAGAGGCTGATATTAAGAGAAGAGGACTTACAAGGATCTTCATTCACCCTGACATGGGTGTTTTAAACCCTGTATTTTTTATTTTGTAACCACATTTAGCATATATTCTAGCAAGTCAGCATAGGATATAGGACTGTCAGTATTTACATATACACAGAATTATCAAGGAGCATAAATATGTTATATATGTATATAGACTAGAAATTAGGAAGAACTGCAATTGATTCCTAACTGACACTTAAAAGCTATTTTATCTCTACTGGCTTTAGATTCCTCATTTTCAAGATGAAGGTGTTGGATAAAAATTGCCTCTAAGATCCTTTCCATTTCTAAATTTATCATCCTATTTTTGTGACAAAAATACTTGATAAAGAGAAACTGAGGTTAAAAAATTGTAAGCATGTTAAATTTATTAACAAACCTTAGTTATCCATAAATAGGGTTAATATCTCTTCAGTAGCCAAAGACATTAATGGCAGAATACAGAGCATTTTTTATAGTCTAAAAAGAACTAATCAAAATTCATATTCATGAGATTAATGTATATTCATGGTAATGCATATTCATTGGACTTATTGGAATAAGGAATTATAATGGGCATAAAGTCAGTTCAGTTGTAACATTAGGGCAGTAGGTGCTTCCAACTCCATGTGACTTCAATTAGAGCAAAGTTCTGCTATCTCATTGGCTCCAATATCTATCATTTATTAAACAACTCATTGATTTACTCTGAAAGACAAATGGAGTGTCTTCTTTTTTTAAGTTTTAATGAGTCTAAAGGAGAAATTAGCTTACATAAAAAGGAGAATTTTAACCAGGAAGGGGAACTCTTACAAGATGATAAACTTAAGCTCATGAGAGTAAAGAAGTTAAACTCTCATTACTTAGTAATAAAAACTAGTTTGATTAAGTTTAATAATTAATTGTGGGATTTGGTAAAAATCAAATTTATTTTATTGATTGAACACAACTCCCAATTTACATTTCACTCTATATTCCTGTGTGATAAAATAGAAATAGATATCTACATGTATGCATGTGTTTATAAAGCACAGAAGAGTGGGCAGAGTAATATGTCAAATGAGATAGAGATCTATCTTTGTATATATTCCTATGTCTCATCTCTAGGAATTTGAGTAAGAGATTATGTATCTTTTATGCTCTAGGTAAATCTTTAAGTATGTAGATTATAGAGATGTCACCTTGCATTTGTAGGGAGTTTCCAATTGCAATTAAATCAAAAGTAGAGTCACCTGTCAATGTATGTAGGTATGTATGTATGCATGTGTATATATATATATATATATGTATGTATGTATGTATCTATTGATCTATGGATCGATCTATCTATCTATCTTTATCCTAACTTACATACCTACCTACCTACCAATGATATTTCTCCTATCTAGAGTAATAGAAGGCTCCAATGTACCATAGGAAAAAAAATATTAATACCTATTTTCCTTTCCTTTCCCAAAATGGAGGGGATTATGGTGCATATTTGCAATATCTACTCTTCGTGTGTTTACAGTACATACAAACAATGTTAAAGTAAATTGTAACACATAATTTTGGTTGTAATTTTATATGTGCTTATATGTACAAAGAAACTTGGAGGCAAATGCACCGTGATATTCTCAACCAGAAGAAAAACAGTCTGATCCACAAATGTCTTTGCATACCTACATATTCATACAAGTCCTCCTTTTATAATATATACATTGATGCATGCATGTATGTATGTATGTTTGCATATGTATGAGAAAAAATTGGAAATAATCCAATGAAAGTCTAGTATAGAATGCACATCTTCACTTTAGAATATTATTTTAAACGAAAGCCTCTATTTCAATTTTTTAAATTTCTTCTGAAAGAATGACCTTAATTCATCTTGTAACTTCAATAGGGTACCATAGAGATCTCTCTTTCTCTTTCTCTCACTCTCTAGCTTTGTCTCTGTCTCTTTGTGTCAATGTTTCTCTGTTTTTCTGTGTGTCCCTCTCTCTCACTTTCACTCACCACTCACCACTCCCCCGTCTCTATCTCTGTCTCTGTCTCTGTGTCTCTGTTTCTCTTTGCATCTGTATCTGTCTCTATCTCTCAATCTTTCACATTCACACAGAAATACATTCAAAGACATATACAAACACGAAAAATGAGCCCTTCTTATGTACCTATGCCTGAGTTTAGAAAGTTATTTGCTTCCAATTTTTTAAAAACATTATTTTATTTGGTCATTTCCAAACATTATTCAATGGAAACAAAGATCATTTTCTTTTTTTCCTTACCCCCCTCCAACCACCTCTCCCATAGCTGACACGTGTTTCCACTGGGTATCACATGTGTTCTTGATTGGAACCCATTTCCATGTTGTTGGTATCTGCATTAGAGTGTTCATTTAGAGTCTCTCCTCAGCCGTATCCCCTCCACTCCTGCAGTCAAGCAGTTGCTTTTCATCAGTGTTTTTACTTCCACAGTTTATCCTCTGCTTGTGGATAGTGTTTTTTAGATTCCTGCAGATTGTTCAGGGACATTGCATTGATACCAATGGAGAAGTCCATTACCTTCGATGGTACCACAGTGTATCAGTCTCTGTGTACACTGTTCTCCTGGTTCTACTCCTTTTGCTCTGCATCACTTCCTGGAGGTTGTTCCAGTCACCATGGAATTCCTCCACTTTATTATTCCTTTGAGCACAATAGTATCCCATCACCAACATATACCAGAGTTTGTTCAGCCATTCCCCAATTGAAGGGCATCCCCTCATTTTCCAATTTTTGGCCACCACAAAGAGCGCAGCTATGAATATTCTTGTACAAGTCTTTTTCCCCATTATATCTTTGGGGTACAAACCCAGCAGTGCTATGGCTGGATCAAAGGGCAGACAGTCTTTTATCACCCTTTGGGCATAGTTCCAAATTGCCCTCCAGAATGGTTGGATCAATTCACAACTCCACCAGCAATGAATTAGTGTCCCTACTTTGCCACATCCCCTCCAGCATTCATTACTTTCCATAGCTCTCATTTTAGCCAATCTGCTAGGTGTGAGGTGATACCTCAGAGTTGTTTTGATATGCATCTATCTCTCTGATTATAAGAGATGTAAAACATTTTTTCATGTGCTTATTAATAGTTTTAATTTCTTTGGCTGAGAACTGCCTGTTCATGTCCCTTGCCCATTTATCAATTGGAGAATGGCTTGATTTTTTGTACAATTGATTTAGCTCTTTGTAAATTTGAGTAATTAAACCTTTTTCAGAGGTTTTTATGAAGATTGCTTCCCAGTTTGTTGCTTCCCTTCTGATTTTAGTTACATTGGTTTTGTTTGTACAAAAACTTTTTAATTTGATGTAGTCAAAATTATTTATTTTACATTTTGTGACTCTTTCTAAGTCTTGCTTGGTTTTAAAACCTTTCCCTTCCCAAAGGTCTGACATGTATACTATTCTGTGTTCACCTAATTTACTTATAGTTTCCTTCTTTATGTTCAAGTCATTCACCCAATCTGATTTTATTTTGGTGTAGGGTGTGAGGTGTTGATCCAAACCTAATCTCTCCCACACTGTCTTCCAATTTTCCCAGCACTTTTTATCAAATAATGGATTTTTGTCCCAAAAGCTGGGTTCTCTGGGTTTGTCATACACTGTCTTGCTGAGATCATTTATGCCAAGTCTATTCCACTGATCCTCCTTTTTGTCTCTTAGCAAGTACCAAATTGTTTTGATAACCACTGCTTTATAGTATAGTTTGAGATCTGGGACTGCAAGTACTCGTTCCTTTGCATTTTTTTTCCATGATTTCCCTGGATATCCTTGATCTTTTGTTCTTCCAAATGAACTTATGTTTTTTTTCTAATTCAGTAAAGAAGTTTTTGGTAGTTCAATGGCTATGGCACTAAAAAAGTAAATTCATTTGTGCAGGATTGTCATTTTTATTATGTTAGCTCATCCCACCCATGAGCAATCAATGTTTTTCAAATTTTTTAGATCTAGTTTTAACTGTGTGGAAAGTGTTTTGTAGTTGTGTTCATATAGTGCCTGTGTTTGTCTCCGCAGATAGATTCTTAAGTATTTTATATTGTCTAGGGTGATTTTAAATGGTATTTCTCTTTCTAATTCTTGCTGCTGAAATGGGTTAGAGATATATAGAAATGCTGATGACTTATGTGGGTTTATTTTGTATCCTGCAACTTTGCTAAAGTTGTTGATTATTTCAAGTAACTTTTTGGTTGATTCTCTAGGATTCCTTAAGTAAATCATCATATCATCCACAAAGAGTGATAGCTTGGTCTCCTCATTGCCAATTTTAATACCTTCAATTTCTCCTGTGTTCCCACCCTTATTTTACTTCCCTTTCTACCCTCCTCCCTTCTTATTCCCCCCCTTATTTTCCCTGTAGTCTTTCTAAAATTAACCCTCCTGCACCCTCCCTCTCTTGTACTACTTCTCTCCCCACCAGACCGTTTGTTACCCTTCTACTCCCCTATTGGGTGCAATTGGGTGCTATGGGTGCAAATCTATTCTCTGCCTCCAATGATTTGGATTGTTTTCCCTCTTTGAGTCAATTTCAAAGCACGTATAAGTTGAGTATTTCCTGTATCTGACCTCTTTACCCTTCCAGTATATTGATGTTCTCCCCGCTCCCACCATGAACTTCTTTATGACGTATAAATTTACCCCCATTTGTTTATTTTCACATTTCTTTTAATATTAACTTATTTTTAAGCTCTAGTTATATATATATATATATATATATATATATATTTGCATGCTCATGTGTATGTATTTTTACATACATATATCTATATACCTATTTGTGTCATGTCCTTTCATCCAATACAGTTTGTCACTGTTCCCTCTAAGTGTACTTCTTTTGCTGACCAGGTAATAACAACAGTTTTTAAGAGTTACCAATGACCTCTTTTCTTATAGGGATACATATCATTTTAACTTACTGAGTCTCTTAAAACATTTTTTGTTTTGTTTTGTTTTTCTTTTTCCCCCTCTTTTTTAATTACCTTTCGATGGTTCTCTTGAGATCTGTGCTTGTACATCAAATTTTCTGTTCAGGTCTGGTCTTTTCTTTACGAATTCTTGAAATTCTTCTATTTTGTTGAATGACCGTACTTTTCCCTGTAAGAGTATAGTCAGTTTTGCTGGGTAGTTAATTCTTGGTTGTAGACCTAATTCCCTTGCTTTCCAGAATATTATATTCCATGCCTTTCTTTTTTTCAGTGTGGATTCAGCCAGTTCCTGAGTTATCCTCACTGTGGTTCCTTGGTATCTGAATGACTTCTTCTTGGCAGCTTGTAATATCTTTTCTATGTTCTGATAGTTCTTGAATTTGGCTATAACATTCCTGGGTGTTGTCAGTTGGGGATTAAGTACAGGAGGTGATCTGTGGATTCTATCAATCTCTACTTTTCTCTCTTGTTCTAGGATCTCGAGGCAGTTTTCTTTAATAATTTCCTGTAATGTAATGTCCAGGCTTTTTCTTTTGTCATGGTCTTCTGGTAGGCCAATGATTCTTAAATTGTCTCTCCTTGAAAGATTTTCTAAATCCTCTGTTTTGTGAATGAGATGCTTCATATTTTCCTCAATTTTTTCATTCTTTTGGTTTTGTTTTATAGTGTCCTGCTGCCTTGTGAGGTCACTTGATTCTAGTTGTTGTATTCTAGTTCTTAAAGACTGGATTTCATCCTTAGTTTTTTGGTCGTCCTTTTCCTTTTAGTCTGATTTTCTTTGGAGGTCATCTTTCATCTGATTTGCCTCATCTTTCATCTCCTTTGCCTCATTTTCCAGTTGGTTGATTTTGGCTTTCAAGACACTATTTTCTTGTTTTAGTTCAAGTGCCTCTGTTTCCAGATGACTTATCTTAGTTTTTAAATTGTTTTCCCAATTGTCTTCAGCCTCTCTTAATTGTGTTTTGAATTGCATTTTGAGTTCTTCTAAAGCCTATATCCAATTCACTGGGATTTCTGATTTTTCCTTTGCTGATCCCTCCCCCTCTGTTTCCTTCACTCTTTACTCATTACCTGTGCAGAAGGTGTGTATTGTAATTTCTTTCTTCTTTTTCTGTTGTTTGCTCAGTTTTACCTCTTCTTTGCTCCCTGTATTTGTCTGTGCTCTTGCTCCTCTAATTTTTTTTTCAGTCTCCCCTCTTGGAACTTTGTCAGATCTCTTGGTACTGTCTCTAGGGGAAGAATGTTAGTTTCCCTGTCCTCTGAAGGCTTTTGATTGATTAAGTTCAACTGGGTTGGGCTGTATGTGCTCTCAGACGGAAGACTCCTGAAAGGCTGGGCCGCCCAGGCTCTCTCCAGTTCTCTCCAGCTGCTTCTGTCCTGTCTGCAAGATTCCCCAGTGCCTTTGCCTACCTCCCTGAGCTCTGAGGAGTCTAGATGGGATTATGTTCAACTGGATTGGTCTACATGTGCCCCAAGGAAATGGTGAGACTGGAGCCTGATGGAGGGACCCAGCCACGGCCTGGTCTCTCCCTGACTTCCTCCCTGCTGTCCACGCTGGATGCTCAGTGCCCGGCGCCTTGCTGCTCACAAAGTAGACCCTCCAAACCAGTACCTCTGCCAGATCAGAGGTTCCTGCTGCTGCTGGGGGCTCATCCCTCTGGGTTGGGGGGGAGGGTTCCTGGGACCTTCCCTCTGCCTTCCCCTTAGACCCGAGTATTCTTGTGTTCCAGCTTTTGGGGGGCATACCTTTTGATTTGAGTACAGAAGGAGGGTTCCCCTCCTCTGTCCTGTTGCTCAGCTTGAATTTTGGTGTCCTAGGAGCATTCAGTCTGTAATCGGTAAGGAAGGGTCTTCCCAGATCTTTTGCAGCTTGTTAAGCAGCCATCTTGACTCCGCCCCCCCTGCTTCCAATTTTGAAGCGTTGTCTATACTGAAAATCAAATAATCAAAACAGTTTCCATGAAAATTGAGTTTTTAACTTTATCTGACTATTTGAGAGATCCCTCCAGATACCAAAGCACCAACTATCTAATGAGACCAATTTTAAAGGTGTGAATCCTGAAAATACTTAACCTTTGACAACCCAGAAATAGTTTTAAAAGACTATAGGGGATTTCTTTTGATCAGTAGGTTTGCCAAATAGCTATATCATAAATTGAGTGAAAATGAAATCAGAATGTCTGTTATAAGCTAACTTGTTCTCCATAATAGAATGGCAAAATAGAAGGGTACTATTTAATTTGTCTAGTATAATTATTTTGTATATATGTGTGTGTATATATATATATTTAGAAATAATCTTATATATTATTTCTGACAAATATAGGTCTTTCAAAACAATAAAAACTTGATCACCAATGATTTAATCTTTATCTAATTCAATCAAAATCTCAGAAATAAAGATAGGAAAAAATGAGGATTATGAATTTAAAAGATTTAATAACTATATTTCAGTATCATTGGTTTCTTTTGTCATTCTATGTATTCTTAGCATTAAAAACAGGAAAATAATACACACAATAAACTACTATAATGTAAATGGAAAAACAAGCAACAAGTGAGTAGAATTATTTTCCAATAGATAAGTGGTCAAAGGATATGAACAGTTATCAAAACAATGAGATGCAAAATATTTACAACCACATGAAAAAGAATTCCAGATCACAAAAAATGAGAAATGAAAAATAACCTCTTTTTTCACCTCACACCTTACTAATTGGCAAACATGAAAAAAATAATTACAATTTTAATTTCCTTTGGTTTTTAAAAATTCTTACCTTCTGTCTTATCAGTGATTGTAAAATAGAAGAATGAAAGCTAGGAAAATAGGGTTAAATGACTTATCCATGGTCCCATAAGTAGGAAGTGTCTGAGGCCACAGTTTGAACACAGCTCCTACTGCCTCCAGGGCTGTACTTTATCCACTATATCACCTAACTGACCTTAATTTCAATTCCCTTTGACCTACAGAGTCCCATTCCATGTATATTCATTAATAAGGTCATTGTTAAGAAGAATAACCCTCATATACTTAAATATTTATGTTATTTTTTGTAATAGAAAAAATTTAAAATAAAATATTATGACTTTGAAAAAATGGTATCCATTTCTTTCAGAGAGCACAATGATTCTTTTTTTAAATTAATTTATTTAGTAAATTTAGAACATTATTCCTTGGTTACAATAATCACAGTATTTCCCTCCCTCCCCCCACCCCACCTTTCCCACAGCTGACTTGCAATTTCACTAGATATTACTTGTGTCCTTGATCAGAACCTATTTCCATACTTTTGATGTCTGCACTAGGATGTTCATTTAGTCTACATGCCCAATCATGTCCCCACTGACACATGTAATCAAGCAGTTGTTTTTCTTCAGTGTTTCTACTACCACAGTTTTTTCTCTGAATGTGGATTTTCTTGTAGATTCCTCCAAGTTGTTCAGTATCACTGCATTGCCACTAATAGAGAAGTCCATTACATTCGACTGTACCACAGTGTAACAGTCTCTGTGTACAATGTTCTCCTGGTTCTGCTCCTCTCACTCTGTATCAATTCCTGGAGGTTGTTCCAGTCCCCATGGAATTCTTCCACTTTATTATTCCTTTGAGCACAATAGTATCCCATCACCAACATATACCAGAGTTTGTTCAGCCATTCCCCAATTAAAGGACATCCTGTCATTTTCCAATTTTTTGCCACCACAAAGAGTGCAGCTATGAATATTCTTGTACAAGTCTTTTTCCTTATTATCTCTTTGGGGTACAAGCCCAGCAGTACTATGGCTGGATCAAAGGCAGACAGTCTTTTAGTGCCCTTTGGGCGTAGTTCCAAATTGTCCTCCAGAATGGTTGGATCAATTAACAACTCCACCAGCAATGAATTAATCTCCTGACTTTGTCATATCCCCTCCTGCATTCATTACTTTCCATTCCTATCATGTTAGCCAATCTGCTATGTGTGGGGTGATACCTCAGAGTTGTTTTGACTTGCATTTCTCTGATTATCAGAGATTTAGAACACTTTTTAATGTGCTTATTAATACTTTTGATATATTTAACTGAAAATTGTCTATTCATGTCCCTTGCCCAATTATCAATTGGAGAATGTCTTGATTTTTTTGTAAAATTATTTTAGATTTTTATAAATTTGAGTAATTAGACCTTTGTCAGAGGTTTTTGTAATGAATGTTGCTTTCCAATTTGTTGCTTCCATTCTAATTTTGGACTCATTAGTTTTGTTTGTAAAAAACTTCTTAATTTTAGGTAATCAAAATTATTTATTTTACATTTTGAGATTTTTTCTAGCTCTTGCTTGGTATTAAAGTTTTTCCTATCCCAAAGATATGACAAGTATGCTATTCTGTGTTAGACTGTCTTGCTGAGGTCATTTATCCCAAATCTATTCCATTGATCCTTTTTCTGCCTCTTAGCCAATACCAAATTTTTTTGATGACCACTGATTTATAGTATAATTTGAGATCTGGGATGACAAGTCCTCCTTCCTTTGCATTTTTTTTTCGTGATTTCCCTGCATATCCTTGATCTTTTTTCTTCCAAATGAACTTTGTTATGTTTTTTTTTCCTAATTCAGTAGAAATGTTTTTTGGTAGTTCAATGGGCATGGTACTAAATAAGTAAATTAATTTGGGTAGGATTGTCATTTTATTACGTTAGATTGTCCTACCCATGAGCAATCAATGTTTTTACAATTGTTTAGATCTAGTTTTAATTGTATGGAGAGTGTTCTGTAGTTGTGTTCAAATAGTTCCTGTGTTTGTCTCGGCAGATAGTTTCCTAAGTATTTTATATTGTCTAAGGTGATTTTAAATGGAATTTCTTTTTCGAATTCTTGCTGCTGAGATGAGTTGGAGATATATAGAAATGCTGATAACTTATGTGGGTTTATTTTGTATCCTGTGACTTTGCTAAAGTTGTTGATTATTTCCACTAGATTTTTGGTTTCTTCTCTAGGACTCTTTAAGTAGACCATCATCATCTGCAAAGAGTGATAGCTTGGTCTCCTATTTGACTATTTTAATACCTTCAATCTTTTTTTTTTCTTATCTAATTGCTAATACTAGTGTTTCTTGTACAATGTTAAATAATAGAGGTAATAATGGACATCTTTGTTTCACTCCTGGTCTTATTGGGAAGGTTTCTATTTTATCCCCATTACAGATGATGTTTGCTGATTATTTTAGATATATACTGTTTATTATTTTTAGGACAGGCCCTTCTATTCCTATACTTTCTAGTGTTTTCAATAGGAATGGGTGTGGTAATTTGTCAGACATTTTCTGCATCTAGTAAGATAATCCTGTGATTTTTGTTGGTTTCCTTGTTAATATGGTCAATTATGTGGATGGTTTTCTTAATATTGAACCATCCTTGGATTCCTGGTATGAATCCTACCTAGCCATAGTGAATAATCCTTGTGATGACTTGCTGGAGTCATTTTGCTAGTATACTATTTAAGATTCTTGCATCTATATTCATTAAGGAGATTGATCTATAGTTTTCTTTCTCTGTTTTTGACCTGCCTGGCTTTGGGATCAGTACCATGTTTGTGTCGTAAAATGAATCTGTAGAACTCCTTCTTTGCTTAGTCTGTCAAATAGTTTGTATAATACTGGGATTAGTTGTTCTTTGAATGTTTGATAGAATTCATTTGTGAATTCATCTGGACCTGGGGATTTTTTCCTTAGGGAGTTCTTCGATGCCTTGTTTAATTTCTTTTTTCTGATAAGGGATTGTTTAGGTAATCTATTTCTTCCTTTGTTAGTCTAGGCAATTTATATTTTTGTAAATACTCATCCATATCACCTAGATTGCCATATTTGTTGCCATATAATTGGGCATAGTACTTTTTAATGATTGCCTTAATTTCCTCTTCATTAGAGGTGAGGTCTCCCTTTTCATCTTGGATACTGTCAATTTGATTTTCTTATTTCCTTTTTTTAATTAGATTGACCAGTATTTTTTCTATTTTTTTTTGTTTTTTCAAAGTACAAGCTTCTAGTCTTATTTATTAAATCAATAGTTCTTTGACTTTCAATTTTATTAATTTCTTCTTTGATTTTTAGGATCTCTAATTTAGTCTTCATTTGAGGATTTTTAATTTGTTCACTTTCTAGTTTTTTTAATTTGCAAGCCCAATTCATTGACCTCTGCACTCTCTAGTTTGTTAATATATGAACTCAAGAATATAAATTTCCCCCTGACTACTGCTTTGGCTGCTTCCTAAAGGTTTTGAAAGGATATCTCATAATTGTAATTTTCTTCAATGAAATTATTAATTGTTTCTATGATTTGTTCTTTAACTAACTGGTTTTGGAGAATCATATTGTTTAATTTCCAATTAATTTTTATTTATCTCTCCATGTACCCTTACTAATTATTATTTTCATTGAATTTGATCTGAGAAGGTTGCATTTATTATTTCTGCTCTTTTGCCCTTGTTTGCAATGTTTTTATGCCCTAATACATGGTCAATTTTTGTGAATGTACCATGGGCAACTGAAAAGAAAGTGTATTCCTTTTTGTCCATCTTTATATTTCTCCACATGTCTACTAACTCTAATTTTTCTAAGATTTCATTCACTTCTCTTACCTCTTTCTTATTTATCTTTTGGTTTGATTTATCTAGTTCTGATAGAGGAAGGTTCAGGTCTCCCACTAGTATACTTTTTCTTTTTATTTCATCCTTGAGCTCCACTAATTTCTCCTTTAGAAATGTGGATGCTATGACATTTGGTGCATACATGTTGAGTACTGATATTTCCTCATTGTCTACAAGGCCTTTTACAAGGATGTAATTACCTTCCCTATGTAATAAAGAATGTAAAGCTGAGGGAAACTTATTACTTGTTGAGTTAGAGAGGATGAACTGAGGGGAACCTGTTTCTTCATAATGGCTATGGTTCTCTTTTCTGGCTGGCTATGTATAGAGAGGCTGCTGCAGTTGGAACTGAAACTGCTGAGAGAATCTGAGGCTGCTTATAGATAATGGATGACAACAGAGAAATGCTGCTGGGAGATGTCACACACACAGGGATACTGGTACACAGGTTACACTCTGGTGGGATCTGCCTATTGACACCTAATTATGGCTGATCTATTTCTTAATCTCCTTCCTCCCTCACTCCCTCCCTGTTTCAACTGCCACCCTTCTCCCAATATTCCCTTCCCCCTGAATGAATTATAAAATACTCTAAGTTTCTTTCTCAGGTAAGGAGTTTATTGGGATAACAGGATGGGAAACTGAGGTAAGGGGGATGAGGAAGTCCCTAGTCTAACTGAGGTAAAATTGAGAAAGTAGTCCAGTCACAAACTGTGACTATTAGACAGGGAGGTGAAGGTCAATGGCTTTTCAAGATCTTCCTTCTTCTTCAGTTTGATTTCTCTTTCTTGTCAATTTCAACTGTCCAAAGTCAGAGAACTTCAAGTAATCAAGTCAGCTTCACAAAAGTCTCTCAGCCAACTTCAAACTCCAGAGAGCAAATGTGTGTCCCCCAGTCAGAGACCCAGAGATCAAAAAAGCCCCCTGGTCAACTCCAACTGTTGAGAGCCAGAAAGCCAGAGACTAAGTTCAAAAGCCCAGTTTCTCTTCTTAGTGTGTCTAGCCCAAAAGCCTCCAAGGAAAAGTATGACTTCCAGTCCCAGATACGGAAACACAAAAGCTCAGTTTCTCTTCTTAGGGAGACCAGCCAAAGCCTCCAGGGAAAAGAGTGACTTTAGTCCCTCACACAGAGACACCAAAAGCCCCTCCATCAGCTCCAACTGCCCAGAGCCAGAGACAGATAGTAAATTCAAAAGCCAAGTTTCTCCTCTCCCATCGTGTGGCCAGCAAACCCCCAACCCCGCTCCAATTGCCACCAACCCAGGGACATTCCAGTGGAATCCTGGCTTGACAGACATCTAAAGCTAGATGCATTTTAGAGCTAGATCTCCAGTCAAGCATCTTGCTCGACAGGTCCTGCAAAAACTTTTCTCTCTCATATCTATACCACACCAATCTCTTTTAACTAGATTTATTTTTACTATGGCTTCATCAGATATCATGATTGTGCCACTGCTTTCTTTTTATCAGTTGATCCCCAATAGATTTTGCTCCATCCTCTTACTTTCATCCTATGCCTATCTACCTTCCTCATGTGTGTATTTTTTAGACAGCATATGGTAGGGTTTTGGATTCTAATCCACTCTGCTATTCGCTTGCGTTTTATGGGTGAGTTCATTCCATTCACATTCAGAGTGATGATTACCATCTGTGTATTTTCCAGCATTTTGATTTCTTCTCCTAGTCCTGCCGTTTCTTCTTTCACTATTTCCTTCTACATTAATATTTTTTAATCAGTCACCCTAGTTCCCATCCTTATTTTCCTTCCCTTTCTACCCTCCACCCTTCTTATTCCCCCCCTTTTATTTTCCCTGTAGTCTTTTTAAAATTTCCCCCCACCCTCTCCCTCTCTTGTACTGCTTCCCTCCCCACCAGTCTGTTTTTTACCCTTATATTCCCCTATAGGGCACAAATATATTCTCTGCCCCAATGGATTGGAATTTTCTTCCCTCTTTGGGTCAATTTCAAAGAACATAAAAATTGAGTATTTCCTATCTACAACCTCTTTACCCTTCCAGTGTATTGATGTTCTCTCCCCTCCCACCATGAGCTTCTTTGTGACATATAAATTTATCCCCATTTGTTTCTTTTCCCATTTCTTTTAGTATTGACCTTTTTTTTAGCTCTAATTATATATATACACACATGTATATGTATTTATGCATACATACATATATATATACATATTTATATCTTGTCATTTAATCCTATACAGTTTGTCCCTGTTCCCTCTAAGTGTAATTCTTCTAGCTGCCCAGCTCATAATATCAATTTTTAAGAGTTACTAATGACCTCTTTTCTTATAGGGATACATATCATTTTAACTTATTGGGTCTCTTAAAAAAAAGGTTTTTTTTTTGTTTTTCTTTTTCCCTCTTTTTAAATTACCTTTTAATGATTTTCTTGAGTTCTATGTTTGGGCAACAAATTTTCTGTTCAGGACTTGTCTTTTCTTTATGAATGCTTGGAATTCTTCTATTTTGTTGAATGATCATACTTTCCCCTGTAAGAATATAGTCAGTTTTGCTGGGTAGTTGATTTTTGGTTGTAGACCTAATTCCCTTGCTTTCCAGCATATCATAATCCATGACTTTTGGTCCTTCGTTGTAGATGCAGCCAGATCCTGTGTTATCCTCACTGTGATTCCATGGTATTCTGAATGACTTCTTCTTGGCAGCTTGTAATATTTTTTCTTTGATCTGGTAGTTCTTAAATTTGGCTATATCATTCCTGTGTGTTTTCAGTTGGGGATTAAGCAAAGGAGGTGATCTGTGGATTTTTTATATCTCCACTTTTCCCTCTTGTTTTAGAATATTGGGGCAGTTTTCTTGGATAATTTCCTATAATATGGTGTCCAGGCTTTTTCTTTTGTCATGGTCTTCTGGTAGACTGATGATTCTTAAGTTATATCTCCTCGAGCGGTTTTCTAAATCTTCTGTTTTGTGAATGAGATGCTTCATATTTTCCTCAATTTTTTATTCTTTTTGTTTAATTTTATAGTGTCCTGCTACCTTGTGAGGTAATTTAATTCTAGTTGTATTCTGGTGCTTAGAGACTGGATTTCATCCTTGGCTTTTTGGTCATCCTTCTCCTTCTGGTCTGATTTTCTTTGGAGGTCATCTTTCATTCACTTTGCCTCATCTTTCATCCTCTTTACCTCATCATTCATCTCCTTTGCCTCATTTTCAAGCTGGTTGATTTTGGCTTTCAAGACACTATTTTCTGTTTCTAGATGACTTATCTTAGTTTTTAAGTTCTTTTCCAAGTTGTCTTCAGCCTCTCTTAATTGTGTTTTTAATTGTATTTTGAGTTCTTCCAAAGCTTGTGTCCAATTTGCTGGAGTTTCTCTGTTTTTGCTTGACATACCTTGATCCTCCTCTGTTCCATTTCCTTTGTGTTCATTGTCTGCATAGAAGCATTTGATTGTAATTTCTCTTTTCTTTTTCTGTTGTTTGCTCATACTTGTATCTTCGTTACTCCCCACAGTTGTCTGTGCTCTTGCTCCTCTATTTTTTTTTTTGGATTTGGGATTTTCTGTCAGTTTCCCCTCTTTGAGCTTTGTCAGGAGAACTCTAAGTGCAGGGGGATGGGTATTGCAGCTTGAGCTTCCCTGAGCTCTGAAGACATTTGATGGGATTAAGTTCAGCTGAATTGGGCTGGATGTGCCCTGAGACCAAAACCTCCTGGAAGGTGGGAGCAACAAGGAGGGTCTCTGCAGCAGTTAACAAGCTGCTGCTCTCCACTTCCTCTTCAGCTACTTTCCCTCTGCCTGTGTTTGAGGCTCTAAGCCTGGCACAGCACAGCCCTGCCCACAAGGTACTCCCTCAAGACCAGCTCCTTTGCCCACCCAGAGCTTCCTGTTGACGCTGGAGGCTTAGTGCTTGAGATATGTGTGTGTGTTTTTTTTTGAGGGGGGGAAGTTCTGGGACCTTCCTTCTTCCTTCCCCTTAAACCCAAGTGTTCTAGAATTCCATCTCTTGGCAGGTGGGCTTACCTTTTGAATTAAGTCCAGCATGGGGATTATTTGGCTCTATCTTGTTGTTCGATTTGATTTTCAGTCCCATAGGAGCATTCAGTTTGTATTTGGTAAGGAAAGGTTTTCAGAGGTCAGAAATTTTGCTGCCTCCAAGCTGCCATCTTCACTCCCCTCCACAATGATTTTTAAATGATCTCATATTGACCTGTTTTCAGGTCAGTTGTTTTGTTATCAGGTGTTCGTTATTTCCTTTTTTTAATCTATAATTTGAATCTATAAAATTCAGTATTTCATGATGTTTTGAGGAGTTCCTTAATTTGGTTGATTTTATTTAACAAGTGTTCCATTTATTTGGTCATATTTGTCACTTTCTTTCCCAAATTAATCATCCTCCTTTCTCTTTTTTTTAAATCCTTACCTTCTGTCTTAGAATCAATCCCATGTATTGGTTCCAAGGCAGAAGAGTAATAAGTTCTAGACACTGAGAGTTAAGTAACTTGCCCAGGGTCATGCAGCTAGGAAGTGTCTGAGGCCAGATTTAAACCTCCAACCTACCATCTCTAGGCCTGGCTCTCACTCCACTGAGCCACCCACCTGTGGCCTCTCCTTTGTATTATATCCTCCTGAAATTTTATTTTACTTAGAAAATATTTTGATCAATTTATTCTAAATATGCATATTTTCCTTGTGGAAATTCATTCTTTTATCTGAGTCTCTTCTTGTAGTTGTGAGAGAATTGGGAATTCAATTTTCAGTGATCTTTGATAATATTTAGAGTATAAATTAGTATTATTATTAATTTCTCCAAGGATATTTTCTGAATCAGTGTTTTTGTCATGCCCATATTGAAATCCATGTTGTGTTTTTGTACAGTGCTAAAGACATTCCTTGGTCACATTTTCAGTTCCTCTGCTGCCTTTTAAATCCTGAGGTTGTAATCCTACCTCTCTTTGAATTTCAGAACATTGAATCTTCATAGATTTCTCTGAAGTTTTGAATGTAAATTATTTCCTGTTTGTCCTTTTTATAGTTACCTTTTTCATATATTTGTTTATATATTGTCTCCTCCATTAGTTCATAAGCTCCTTGAGCATATATATCACTTATATTTTACCTTCTTTGCATCCCTAGTGTTTATCACAGTGCCTGACTCATAGTAGGTACTTAATAAATGTTTATTGAATGAAGAAAACATTGGAAGGATCTCAGAGCCCCTGTGCTTGGCCTGAGAACTGACACACTCTATTTCCACTTTCTGAGATTACTAAAATTACAATTCTGGGTCTTTCCTTTTGGTTCTTTCTCTTTTATATTAGATTTTTATCTTTTTCAAGATTATATTTTGATACAATTTCAATAAATTGATTCTGATAATTTGGAACCCATGTTCTCTCCCTCCCTTTGACCCAAGATGCTAGGTAATATGATATAGCTATAGCTATAGATATAGATAACATTTGTTATCATATAAATCATTTTTCCATGTTTGTCATGTTGTAAAAGAAGATATATCCATCACACTAGTGAAAAATTCATGAAGGAAATAAAGTGAAGAATGGTCAGCTTCATTCCTCATTTAGATTTAGACTTTGTTAGTACCTTCTTTGGTGGTAGTCCTGATATCCTTGGAATTTTTCTAGATGCTTGCATTGTGGATATTAATTGTCATTAACAATTAATCATCTTTATTGCTGTTATTATATACAGTATTCACTGGTTCTACTCATTTTATTTTGCTTTACTTTTTATAAGACTTTACAGGTCTGGGTTTTTTTTTTGAAGGAAGGATCATCTTATTTGTCAATTTCTATAGTACAATTATACTCCATTACAATTATACACTACAATTTGTTTGGACATTCCCAATGTAAGGAATATTTCTTCAGTTTCCAGTATTTTGCTTCCCAAAAAGAGTTGGTATACATACTTTTGTACAAGTAGGTTCCTTGCTCCTATTTTTTTTATCTCTTTTGCATTTAGACCTACTAGTAAGTATTGCTAGGTTAAAGAGTATACACAATTTTAGAAAGCTTTTAGCATGCTTCCAAATTGCTCTCTGGAATAGTTATATTAGTTCACAGATCAATTTCCAGCATATTAATGTCTGAGTCTTTCCACATCCCCTCCAACATTTATAATTTTCCCTTTATGTAATATTAGCCAGTCTGATAAGTATGAGTTGTTTGATTTGGTTTTAACTTAAGAGAACACTCAATTTTGCAGGGTTCAGGACTCAGTGATTGAAAGCACCCTTTTTTACATCCATCTCATCTCTATGTACTTTAATCTACTAGGCTTCACAGAATCAGAACTGTTTTTATGTTAAATAGTCAATCCCTTAATGAATCCTCTAACCTTCACATTTTTTGTTTGGCTCTGGAGTTGAGGAATACATTGAATTTTCTCAATGGATATCATGATTATTGTTAAATTTGGTATAAATTAAGAATGTTGCTAAAATAAGGGAGGAGAGCCTGAGAATTCTTCCTTTAGGTCAAATGGCTCTTTTGGTAGCCATTTACCACTGGATTTTGCAAGTAAGGAGCCATGATGGGACATGAGGAAAAGGATTCAAGAGTACAGAATAGTGTAGTTATCTAGTTAAAAAGAGAGTCAAAATTGAGAAGGGGGACAAATGATATCAAAATAGGGATTATAACCAGGAAAAGTACAGATGGGTGGAGAGAATGGTATTCACAACATAACATTAGAAAGAGTAACATATTATAAGCATTGACTCCCCCACCCCCCCTTACCCATAGGCAGCAGTGGCAGCTGAAGAATGCCTCAGATTCCTAACAGTTTGGCTCTTAATAAATACAAACTGTATCTTAACTCAATTTATGTCATACATCTAACATACTATTTTGCCCAAATCATTTTTGATATTGTGTCTCAAATATTTTTAGACACATCTTCCATAATATATATTAGGTTCAGTACTGGACTCTTCCAGCAGGAGTCTGACAAAGCAAAATCCAAAATAGAATTTCCTACTGGGTAGGAAATTCAAATTCAATATTTAGTTCTAGAAAAATATTTTTCCTATTCATTTACTTTGTGACCCTTTTAAGGTCTATAATTATATTTTGGCAATAATTTGAGTATTACTATGTTTGTTTAAGGAACA
Source organism: Monodelphis domestica (assembly GCF_027887165.1). Classification (NCBI taxonomy): domain Eukaryota; kingdom Metazoa; phylum Chordata; class Mammalia; order Didelphimorphia; family Didelphidae; genus Monodelphis; species Monodelphis domestica. The sequence goes on along the minus strand of NC_077229.1, from coordinate 380,195,909 downwards.
TGTTTATCTTGGCTTTAGCATTAGCATTTTTCTTCTGGTAGAATAGTATCTCCCAGATACTGATTTAGTATTGCCACTGACAGTATTAGTTAAAAAGTTCAGTTGGCCCCACTTTTGAAGGCAAATACTTTCAGCTAAGTCTGAAAACTACATCTCCAGAATCATCCCTTTAAATGGTATTTCTGAAAATTAGAAAATTTCTCTCTACCATCATACTTTAAATAAAGATAATATTAGTATTGCTACAAATTTATATGTATAGGCTTAAAGTTACAAAAACTTAATATTTATTGTTTAATTGATAATCACAATGTCCAGTAAGAAACAGTAATACTTATCTTCTTCCTTTATTAACTCTTTTGATATGTTCCATATCTAAATTGTTGAAATTTAATGATATTCAGAGAAATAATGCCTACATTAAGTTGATTATCTTACTTGTTTTGGATTTTTGCTTTGTCAGACTCCTGTTGGATGCTTATGATTGTGCATGATGCTAGGTATCAGTTATAGTGTCTCCAATGCATGTAGAAAATGGATATGGCATTAAAAAATGTGGTGGAATCTATATACTTTAAAATTGATAAAACTAATTCTTCCAGGTCCTGAGACATGTAGAAAAGCTACAAATATATGTTTCTACTGTGCCTTAAATGTTCTCCTTGATCACTTCTATCTTTTATAATTCCTAACTTATTACAATATTCTGTCTAAATACTCTCTGCTGAAGGAGATTTCTCCCATATCTGATAATGGTTTCTTTTCTAAAGTTACCTTCCAATTGTTCTGCATTTATCTTGTATGTATGTGTAAATATTATCTCCTTCTGTAGATTATATGCATTCTGAAGGTATGGGTTGTTTTCACTTTTCATTTCTATCACTAGATTTCTTCTACTTATTAAGTGTTGTCTCACTAAGACACAAACTGTATTAGTACTATTTATTATTCTTCATGTATTATTTAAAGTAGCAATAAGAGTATCTATAATATCAGAAAGAAGAAAAATGTAATACCTTTCAAATAGGAAATCAGCTGAATAAAAAATAAAATTACAAGAAAGATCTTCACATTACTGATAACCATAATGTAATGGATACTAAGTCAAATAGGCCTTAGGAAGAATTACTAACTAAAAAGCTAATGGAGGTCATGAAATTATCACTGAGCTATTTAAAATCCTCAACAATAATTCTACTGAAATTATACATTTAATATGCCAGCAAGTTTGGAAAATTCAACAGTGGCTATTGAATTGATAAAGGTGGCTTTATGCTCTAATCTTAAAGAAAGGCAATGCTAAAGAATGTTCAAATTACCAAAGAATTGTGTTCACTTTACACACCAGCAAGATTATGCTTATGATTATACAAGCTAGGTTTTTCTGATATATGAATAGAGAATTACCAGAATATCCAGCTGCTTTCTGAAAAGGCAAAGGAACTAGAAACCAAATTGTCAAAATTCCCTGGATCACAGAAAATTAAAAGGAGTTGCAGAAACAAAACAAAACAAACAAAAATCCATTTCTGCTTTGTTGACTCTCCTAAAACTGAGTGGGTCACAACAAAATGTGGCAAGTTTTTGTTTTTTTTTTTAAACTGGAGTTCCAGAACATCTTCCATGTCTCTTTAGGAACTTGTATGTGGGCCAAGAAGAAACAATTAGAACTAAATATGAAACAACCGACTATTTTGTGATTGGAAAAAGATCCAGGAAAGACTGTATATTGTCACTTTATTTATTTAATTTATATGCAGAGTACATGTTGTAAAATGCCAGCCTACATAAATCAAAAGGCAGAATTAATTTTGCTGGGAGAAAGCAGCAATCTCACATATGCAGATGAAGACAGAGCCTGAACAAGAATTAAGCCTCTTGGTGAGGGTGAATAAGTGTGAAAGCTTAACATCAAAGAAACCAAGATCTTTACATCATTTCTTCCTGGAGAAAAAAAAAGGAGAAGAAATAAAATCAGTTAGGTTTTATATTCTCAGGCTCAAAGATCACAGCATATGACAACTGTGGACATGAAATTAAAAGATATTTGCTCATTAGGAGGAAAATCTGGGCAATGTTGTGGAAAAGCAGAGACATCATTTTACTGACAAAGGTATATAGAGTCAAAACTATGACTTTTTCCAGTTGCAGTGTATAGCTGTGAAAGCTGAACTCTAAGGAAAGTTGAGTATCACAGAATAGACACTTTGGCATAGGGTATGGAGAAGATTTTTGAGAGTTCCTTGGACAGTAAAGAAATTAACTTAGTCAATATTTAAAGGAATAAATTCAGACTACTCATTGGAAAACCAAATATTGAAGCTGTAGTTTAAATGTTTTGGCCACATAATGAGAGGATAGGACAAAATGAAAAATATCTTAGTTTTGGGAAAGATTGAAAGCAAAAGGAAAAGGAGATGACAAGGAATGAGATGGATGGTATCATAGAAACAATAGACATGATCTTAGATGGACTTTGAGAGATAATTAAGAATACTGAGGTTTGTAGTGCAATGGTCCATGGATTCACAAAGAGTTGGACATCACTGAATAACTAAACAAACAACAAAATTGTGTCTTCAACAGGAAGAGTTTCTGAAGCTCTCTTAATGCTAGTGTCTTCTCTTTGTTAATAATTTCCTGTTTAACCTGCATATAGTTTGCATGTTTTGTATATATTTGTTTTCATGGGTCCTCATTAGATAGTAAGCTGTATTAGGGCAAGGTTCAGCTTTTGCCCATTTTGATCTCTAAAACAGTATAGTGCTTGGTACATAGTAGACAATTAATAAATATTTACTGGTAAAAAGATTTGTAGAGAGATTTTTCTTTTCTGAGAATTCCTTATACTAGGGAATACATGGATCTCTTTCCTAGTGCCTTGTCTCCCTACTTTCTCTCTTTTTCCCTCCCTCTCCCTCTATTCCTCTATTCCTCTTTCTTTTTCTTTTGTTCTGTCTCTGTCTCTCTCTTTATATATAGAGAGACCTATACAAATACCCTGACACCTTCATATGTATTTATATATGTCCAAATAAGTAGTATATACATATATAAAGATGATATAATAATAGGAATAGATATAGGTAAAAGGAGAGGTAAAGGTATAGGAAGAAATATATGTATAGACTCTTCAGCAGAAATTTCTGAAAACAAAAAATAAGAAGTCTGAAGCAAATATTTATAACTCTATCCCTTTATCTATTCCATAATCTATATATATATACATATGGGTAGATGTATGTAAACCTGTCTATATATAAGTATGTCTATATATGTGGATATGAGTATATGTAGATGGGTAATTGTCAATATCTAGGCATATATTTGTTAGAAACCTTGATCTTTTTCAAGGTAGCGAATGCCTCACCAGAGACTTCTACCAATGTATCAGCAACTGGTCAACAACATAATAGTTTGGGAAAGTTTTCTGAGACACTGTTTATCTATTCACAGTCACGTAATCACTATGTGTCATAGGTAGGATTTGGACTCTGCTCTGTACCCAGCTTTCTCATCACTAAGTTGAAAGTAACAGCAATGTTGTTATTTGTCACAGCCATGTGTGGGAGACATGATGATGAGTGCTTGGATCGGGGGCCATTGTAGCTGGGGAAAGAGAGAGAGTTAGTCTGTTAGGGATACTAGCAGCTAGAGAGAGAAAATGAGGTAAGAAGAAGGACAGGAAAGATTTGGGCCAACATGCCTGAGAACGACTGAAGAGAAGAATCAAGATACCATGACTGCGGGGCTATGATCTACATTTATTATGACAGAGAGAAAGACTTTTATAAAGTTGGCTAAAATACTAAGCATTACAACATTTGGGGGAGGGGTAATTTCCTGCAGGATGATGTTGATGAAAATGACCTCACAAATGAACATTACCAGGGGTTGCTATGACAGATGTAAGCAGGTCAAGAAACAATGGTTGCTACTCTGTTCCTGGGGAAAGGGTTGGTACTTTGTCAGGATGTTTAAGGACTTCTTTGCTCTTCAGGATGAGAGGGGACTTGAGGATTAGTGGTGACTTTTGGCTGAGGGCAGCCGTGCCTTTGTGTGAGAGATGAGGACCTTGCCAGCAATCTCAGGCAAGCATGACTGCTTCCCTCAGTGGGCCTCACAGTTATTATTGACTATTGGAATCCAGTGTTTTCCAATTTATTTCCAGAATTAGATGTTACTGCCTGTATTATCTATCTATTTGGAGCAAAAGGTCATATGAAAGATTTGATTGTGTGTATGTGAATGTGAGCAATATGACTTGTGAACTATTCACATGAATTATGAAACTGACTGGGACTGTTTATTTTAAGGATGAGATTAAGGAATAAATGAATATTTGGTATTAGAAGGTCTATGGCTAAAGAGACTTAGTGTTGAGTCTGTTTCTAATAGGTCATTTAGGGTTACATAGACAGGTGTAGAAACTTGTAATTAATTGTGCTTATTCATAAATCCAGGAATATCTGATTATCTCATGAGTAATCTTTTTTACTAGTCTTTAAATGTCAAAGTAGATATACCTTGGGAATTTGGGTAATGCCAGGCATATTGCTCTTCAAGGTCATGTTTGGCAGAAATAAAGAGGAATTTCATCAAATTGTCTTGATAAATTTTGATGTGACTAGGCTTATCTAGACTGCAAACTTTCATATGTAAAATGCTGACAGTATTTAGGTCCATACATTTAATATTAACTCACTTAATGAAAAAATTGTCCAGATAGAGAGATTCTTCCAGGCATGAAATTATCTTTTAATAAGTTAATTTAGTATAATATCATGTTAAGTGACATTCAACAATTTGCTTGTAAGGGTCAAGTATTAAAATTTGCTCCTATTTTCTTTCCCTTTTCATCTATAAAATTTCAAAGCCTAATGTAGGTCTGGGCATGCTAGTACATGTCTATAGCCCTACTCCTGGGGAGGTTTAGCCTAGTGGATCACTTGAGCTTTGGAGTTCTGAGCTACATTAATGCTAAAGTCAATAGGATTCACTCACTAGCTCTAACACACATATGAGGAGTCCCTCAGAATCAAAGATTGGAGGAGCAATAGCCACTTAACAATAAGTGAATAAACCTATGGCAAAAATGAAGCACACTGAAGTTTGGGGCAAATAAGCAGTGAATATGGGCTTGGGAATAGAGACTCTACTTCTAGCTTGGGAAATATATGAAGATCCACTTTCAAAAAGGAAAAACCAAACAAACAAACAAACAAAAAGAAAATATAAGAGAAAAAATAAAAAGGATAAATATATTTGCAGAGTAAAATCTAATATATAAAGATAATATCACTTTTTTAGACACTTATTATTTTGTTTAAAGGTAGAAAAAAAATGTCTCCACCAAAGACTGCAGGCTGATAGGTGGGGTTGGTAAGAGATACTTAAAAAAAAAAAAGGAAGACTGATGCAATGACAATAGGGAAAGAAAATCAAGACTCATCAGTATTCTATTTCCTACTTCCATTGGAAGACAGCCCAGAAAGATGAAAGTTTTCCTTCTCTTTACTTCAATACTGATAGAATGGCTGGCAGTACCACAGAGCAATGAACCCCATGATTAATTGCTGGAAGTTAGAGAGGGAAAATTAAAATTCTACCCTTCACCTTCCGGCCCCACTCCACCTCTTTTAGATAATAGGAAGGATCAGACCCAGATCATTCCTTTTTTCACCAAGGGGGCCTTCATATTAAGGACTCTAAGAGACTCCAAGGATTTATATATTTCCCCAAAGGACTGCTCATTCAAGAACTGCAGTTTTGATTTCCTCATTTTATATTCATCCTACTTCCCAGACTACTCTATAAATGACTATGCTGAAACAGAACCAAGTTTAACCCAGATAGGTCTGTCTCAGAGAGTCATTTCTTTCATCTTTTGTTCCTATGCAATCTAATAAACATTTAATAAGTATGTACTGTTTCAGACAATGTGCTAAGTATTGATGATGTAATTAATAAAAAAGAAAATCCTATCCTAAAAGAGTTTACAATCCAATTGTTATTGTTAAGTCATGTCCAATTCTTGATCCTATTTTTAATTTTCTTTAAATTTTAATTTAAAAGATACTGAAGTTATTTGCCATTTCTTTCTCTAGCTTATTTTACAAATGAGGAAACTGAGGCAAAAAGACTAAGGGATTTGCCTAGGGTGATATAGCTAGGAAGTATATGATGACATATTTGAATTTTATTTGAACTCCTGATTCCAGGCCTTTTCCTTTATCAACTATATCATCTTACTGTCCTCAAAATCTACCTGGGGAAGACAACACACAAAAGGTGGTAGGAAAGAGTGTGTAGGAAAGAGTGAAGACATCTTATTTGGTTCAGTACAATCTAGGAAGAACATCAGATACAAACTACAGAGAGCTGAAATGTCCTTTCTGTCATCTATAAAGGAAGGTATTGGGAAGAGTGTGGCATTTTACCCTCCAGCCCTCCAATTAGAGGGAAGAGGGGACTGAGGAAGATAATTTCAATCAAGGCTTTAGTTATCAGCATACTGGTGAGATTAGAGATGATGAGCTTAACATAGAAGAGGGCACCTTGTTCATTGTACTTGAAACTACCTGAAATTGCTGCTCTTCACAGAGAAAATGTTTATAATATAGCTTATGTATGGATCATTTTAGTCTTCCTGAATGAAGCCAATAGTATCCTTTTGGGAGCATTTACTTAATCTCTAATATGGATATCAGGAATAACATTGGCATTCATCTTATCTATCACAGAAAAGACATAAAATATAAAGGATACAAACTAAAACTTGGATACAAAGGAGATATACTAGTCCATTATATTCATATGCACCCAATTGTAGGTAAGTAGATACATGTTGGACTATCAGAGAGAAGCTAAGCATTTTCCTTAGGCCTGCACCTTCTGAGATATACCAATCAGGAGCACCTTTCTTTTGTTCTTCAAGTGCAGGATGGTCTGTCCTTTCTCTGAGAAGCATGCAATTATGGAAATTTTATTCCCTTTGTTCTTTCATAAATACCAAACTCAACCTCTAAAGTTATTTTCATAGTTGGACATCCATTTCTCACAAGGAAGAAGTGTCCAAAGGAATCACATAATCTGAAAGTTGAATTGGACATAGTGGCCATCTAGTTCAATCCATATATCAAAAGGAAGCCTTCTAGACTTAGTAGACAAGTGAAAGTACAGTTTCTGCTTAAAAAGCTCCAAGAAGGGGAGTCCATCACCTTTGGAGTAAGAGCATTCTACTTTTGGATTATTGGGAAATTATTAGGAAACATCTTCTGATATTGAGTTTATATAGCCCTCATTGTGACTTTCACACACTATTCCTTGTTTTACCTTAGGGGTCAAATGGAACATGTCTTACACTCCTCCTGAATGACAATCCTTTCAAACATTGGGATATCATAATTCCCCTCATGTCATCTATTTACCTGGCAGGATATGTTCATTTACTTCATTCAGTACTCATAAATAAATGCCCTTCAAAGAACGAGTTACCTTCCTCTGTAAACCGCAGCTCACTATTGAGCTTCATATTTATATCTATTTATCTAGATTTTTTTATTTATGGGATAAAATGTATAATTTTGGCATTAAAGTTTTCTATTACAGACTTCCGGTTAAGATGGCGGCTTAGAGAAAGCTGAAGTTCAGATCTCCGGAAAACCCTTCCCAACCGATCTCAAACTAGAAGCTCCTAAGGCGCCGAAATTCAAAACGATCAACAGCACAGACCCTGGGAACCCTCCTCCTGGACCTGGACCCGGTTCAAAAGGTACGGCTCCCCTTAAAAGCCAGAACCCGAGATCCCTCGGACCTCAGGGGTAGGAGCACAGAGTCCAAGGCTCCCGGAAGTGGCAGCCGCGCCGGGCTCAGAGAGCAGGGTCTGAGGAACAACAACCCTCAGGGTCTTCTACCCAAGTCCCAGTCCGGGTGAAAGTTACTGCCTGGGGCCTCCGCTGCAAAGAGCTGGTTGGTCCGGGTGAAAGTTACTGCCTGGGGCCTCCGCTGCAGAGAGCTGGTCAAAACAACAGCAACCCTCAGGGCGGGCAAGACAGCCTCACGGGCTGGATCCTGCTATCCAAGTCTCAGTGAAAGTCTGTGCTCTCAGAGCTTGGGGAAGCGGCAGCCCATCCCCCCGCAGGCCGACGAAACAGCCTCATGGCCAGGGATTCTGAAGGCAACTTCCGGAAATCGAGCCAGGGGGAGAGTGTGGCCTCGTGGTCCGACCCTTCCATTCCAGTTCCAGTGAGGCATATTCAGTTTAACCCAGGGAACGCTCATAGAACCAACATCTGCCCAGGACTAAAGCCTCTGATCACCAGACAAAGACAAGAAAAGCCAATCCTCCACGTTCAGAGATGACAAACTCCACAGAAGCACAGAAGCCCCAAAATACCAAGAAAAATAAGAAGAAAGGGGCGACTCTGGACACATTCTATGGAGCCAAAATAAAAAATACAGAGCAGATAGAAGAAGATATACAAGAAAATTCTCCAAAATCTTCCAAAGGAAATAGAAACTCTCCACAAACCCATGAAGAATTTGAATCAGAAAGGACCAAAAAGATGGAAGCCCTCTGGGAGGAAAAGTGGGAAATGATGCAAAAGAAATTCACGCATCTACAAAACCAGTTTGACCAAACTGTAAAAGAAAACCAGGCTTTAAAGCAAGAACTAATAAAGCAAAGCCAAAACACCAAGAAATTAGAAGAGAACATAAAATATCTCACCGACAAGGTGATAGATCTGGAAAACAGGGGGAGAAGAGAAAATTTAAGAATAATTGGACTCCCAGAAAAGCCAGAAATAAACACCAAACTGGACATGGTGATACAAGATATAATCAAAGAAAATTGCCCAGAGATTCTAGAACAAGGGGGCAATACATCCACTGACAGAGCTCACAGAACACCTTCTACACTAAACCCCCAAAAGACAACTCCCAGGAATGTAATTGCCAAATTCCAAAGCTATCAAACAAAAGAAAAAATCCTACAGGAAGCCAGAAAAAGACAATTTAGATATAAAGGAATGCCAATCAGGGTCACACAAGACCTTGCAAGTTCTACGCTGAATGATCGTAAGGCATGGAACATGATCTTCAGAAAGGCAAGAGAGCTGGGTCTCCAACCAAGAATCAGCTACCCAGCAAAACTGACTATATACTTCCAAGGGAAAGTATGGGCATTCAACAAAATAGAAGACTTCCAACTTTTTGCAAAGAAAAGACCAGAGCTCTGTGGAAAGTTTGATACCGAAAATCAAAGAGCAAGGAATACCTGAAAAGGTAAATATTAAGGAAAGGGGAAAAATGTTATCTTCTTTTACTCAAACTCTCTTCTATAAGGACTACATTTATATCAACCTATGTATACTAATATGTGGGGAAAATGTAATGTATAAATAGGGGGTAAAGAAAGACCAAATAGAATAATGGTTCTCACACAAAGATTCACAGGGGAAGGGGAGGGGAAGAAAACTCCTATAAGAAGGAGAGGAAGAGAGGGGGGGGGGTTACTTAAACCTCAATCTCAGGGAAATCAACTCTGAGAGGGAAAAACATCCAGATCCATTGGGATCTTGAATTCTATCTTACCCAACAAGGGTAAGGAGAAGGGAAAACCAAGGGGGGGAGGGGGAGAGGGAGAACAAAAAAGGAGGGAAAGAGAGGGGGGAGGGGGAGGGAACAAAAAGGGAGGGACTAAAAAGGGAAACATCAAGGGAGGGGACAAGGGGGACTGATTCAAAGTAAATCACTGGACTAAAAGGTAGAGCTGAAGAAGAAAAGGTTAGAATTAGGGAAGGCAATCAAAATGCCAGGGAGTCCACAAATGACAATCATAACTTTGAACGTGAATGGGATGAACTCACCCATAAAACGTAGACGAATAGCAGAATGGATTAGAATCCAAAACCCTACCATATGTTGTCTTCAAGAAACACACATGAGGCGGGTTGACACCCACAAGGTCAGAATTAAAGGATGGAGTAAGACCTTCTGGGCCTCAACTGATAGAAAGAAGGCAGGAGTGGTAATCATGATATCTGATAAAGCCAATGTAAAAATAGACCTGATCAAAAGGGATAGGGAAGGTAATTATATTTTGTTAAAAGGGACTCTAGACAATGAGGAAATATCATTAATCACCATGTATGCACCAAATAATATAGCACCCAAATTTCTAATGGAGAAACTAGGAGAATTGAAGGAAGAAATAGACAATAAAACCATACTAGTGGGAGACTTAAACCAACCATTATCAAATTTAGATAAATCAAATCAAAAAATAAATAAGAAAGAGGTAAAAGAAGTGAATGAAATCTTAGAAAAATTAGAATTAATAGACATATGGAGAAAAATAAATAGGGATAAAAAGGAATACACCTTCTTCTCAGCACCACATGGCACATTCACAAAAATTGACCATACATTAGGTCACAGAAACATAGCACACAAATGCAAAAAAGCAGAAATAATGAATGCAGCCTTCTCAGATCACAAGGCAATAAAAATAATGATTAGTAATGGTACATGGAAAACCAAATCTAAAACCAATTGGAAATTAAACAATATGATACTCCAAAACCGTTTAGCTAAAGAAGAAATCATAGAAACAATTAATAATTTCATCAAGGAAAATGACAATGGCGAAACATCCTTTCAAACCTTTTGGGATGCAGCCAAAGCGGTAATCAGAGGTAAATTCATATCCCTGAAAGCTTATATTAACAAACAAGGGAGAGCAGAGATCAATCAATTGGAAATGCAATTGAAAAAACTCGAAAGCGATCAAATTAAAAACCCCCAGCAGAAAACCAAATTAGAAATCCTAAAAATTAAGGGAGAAATTAATAAAATCGAAAGTGATAGAACTATTGATTTAATAAATAAGACAAGAAGCTGGTACTTTGAAAAAACAAACAAAATAGACAAAGTACTGGTCAATCTAATTAAAAAAAGGAAGGAAGAAAAGCAAATTCACAGCATTAAAGATGAAAAGGGGGACAGCACCTCCAATGAGGAGGAAATTAAGGCAATCATTAGAAATTACTTTGCCCAATTATATGGCAATAAATACACCAATTTAGGAGAAATGGATGAATATATACAAAAATACAAACTGCCTAGACTAACAGAAGAGGAAATAGAATTCTTAAATAATCCCATATCAGAAATTGAAATCCATCAAGCCATCAAAGAACTTCCTAAGAAAAAATCCCCAGGGCCTGATGGATTCACCTGTGAATTCTATCAAACATTCAGAGAACAGTTAACCCCAATACTATACAAACTATTTGACATAATAAGCAAAGAGGGAGTTCTACCAAACTCCTTTTACGACACAAACATTGTACTGATTCCAAAACCAGGCAGGTCAAAAACAGAGAAAGAAAACTATAGACCAATCTCCCTAATGAATATAGATGCAAAAATTTTAAATAGGATACTAGCAAAAAGACTCCAGCAAGTGATCAGAAGGATCATTCACCATGATCAAGTAGGATTCATACCAGGGATGCAGGGCTGGTTCAACATTAGGAAAACCATCCACATAATTGACCACATCAACAAGCAAACTAGCAAGAACCACATGATTATCTCAATAGATGCAGAAAAAGCCTTTGATAAAATACAACACCCATTCCTATTAAAAACACTAGAAAGCATAGGAATAGAAGGGTCATTCCTAAAAATAATAAACAGTATATATCTAAAACCAACAGCTAATATCATCTGCAATGGGGATAAACTAGATGCATTCCCAATAAGATCAGGAGTGAAACAAGGATGCCCATTATCACCTCTACTATTTGACATTGTACTAGAAACACTAGCAGTAGCAATTAGAGAAGATAAAGAAATTGAAGGCATCAGAATAGGCAAGGAGGAGACCAAGTTATCACTCTTCGCGGATGACATGATGGTCTACTTAAAGAATCCTAGAGATTCAACCAAAAAGCTAATTGAAATAATCAACAACTTTAGCAAAGTTGCAGGATACAAAATAAACCCACATAAATCATCAGCTTTTCTATATATCTCCAACACAGCTCAGCAGCAAGAACTAGAAAGAGAAATCCCATTCAAAATCACCTTAGACAAAATAAAATACCTAGGAATCTATCTCCCAAGACAAACACAGGAACTATATGAACACAACTACAAAACACTCGCCACACAACTAAAACTAGACTTGAACAATTGGAAAAACATTAACTGCTCATGGATAGGACGAGCCAATATAATAAAAATGACCATCCTACCCAAACTTATTTATCTATTTAGTGCCATACCCATTGAACTACCAAAATACTTCTTCACTGATTTAGAAAAAACCATAACAAAGTTCATTTGGAAGAACAAAAGATCAAGGATATCCAGGGAAATAATGAAAAAAAACACATATGATGGGGGCCTTGCAGTCCCAGACCTCAAACTATATTACAAAGCAGCAGTCATCAAAATAATTTGGTACTGGCTAAGAAACAGAAAGGAAGATCAGTGGAATAGACTGGGGGAAAACGACCTCAGCAAGACAGTATACGATAAACCCAAAGATCCCAGCTTTTGGGACAAAAATCCACTATTCGATAAAAACTGCTGGGAAAATTGGAAGACAGTGTGGGAGAGACTAGGAATAGATCAACACCTCACACCCTACACCAAGATAAATTCAAAATGGGTGAGTGACTTAAACATAAAGAAGGAAACCATAAGTAAATTGGGTAAACACAGAATAGTATACATGTCAGACCTTTGGGAGGGGAAAGGCTTTAAAACCAAGCAAGATATAGAAAGAATCACAAAATGTAAAATAAATAATTTTGACTACATCAAACTAAAAAGCTTTTGTACAAACAAAACCAATATAACTAAAATCAGAAGGGAAACAACAAATTGGGAAAAAATCTTCATAGAAACCTCTGACAAAGGTTTAATTACTCATATTTATAATGAGCTAAATCAATTGTACAAAAAATCAAGCCATTCTCCAATTGATAAATGGGCAAGGGAAATGGATAGGCAGTTCTCAGATAAAGAAATCAAAACTATTAACAAGCACATGAAGAAGTGTTCTACATCTCTTATAATCAGAGAGATGCAAATCAAAACAACTCTGAGGTATCACCTCACACCTAGCAGATTGGCTAACATAACAGCAAAGGAAAGTAATGAATGCTGGAGGGGATGTGGCAAAGTAGGGACATTAATTCATTGCTGGTGGAGTTGTGAACTGATCCAACCATTCTGGAGGGCAATTTGGAACTATGCCCAAAGGGCGACAAAAGAATATCTACCCTTTGACCCAGCCATAGCACTGCTGGGTCTGTACCCCAAAGAGATAATGGACACAAAGACTTGTACAAAAATATTCATAGCTGCGCTCTTTGTGGTGGCCCAAAACTGGAAAACGAGGGGATGCCCATCAATTGGGGAATGGCTGAACAAACTGTGGTATATGTTGGTGATGGAATACTATTGTGCTCAAAGGAATAATAAAGTGGAGAAGTTCCATGGAGACTGGAACAACCTCCAGGAAGTGATGCAGAGCGAGAGGAGCAGAACCAGGAGAACATTGTACACAGAGACTAATACACTGTGGTATCATCGAACGTAATGGACTTCTCCATTAGTGGCGGTGTAATGTCCCTGAACAACTTTCAGGGATCCAGGAGAAAAAAAACACCATTCATAAGCAAAGGATAAACTATGGGAGTGGAAACACCGAGAAAAAGCAACTGCCTGAATACAGAGGTTGAGGGGACATGACAGAGGATAGACTTTAAATGAACACTCTAATGCAAATACTATCAACAAAGCAATGGGTTCAAATCAAGAAAACATCTAATGCCCAGTGGACTTACGCGTCGGCTATGGTGGGTGGGGGGGAGGAAAAGAAAATGATCTATGTCTTTAACGAATAATGCTTGGAAATGATCAAATAAAATATATTTAAAAAAAAAAAGTTTTCTATTACAACAACAGGTGTGGAGCTTGTCTTCCAATGATATTTCATGATTTTGAAGACAGAGATCATGTTATGTAGTCCTTTCATATCATGTAATATGCATTAAATAATAATTTGTTAAATTCAATTGATTCTGTGTTTTAAAGAAGTCCTTGAAGTAGCTTACACACAATGAAATCTCGAATGAGATCTAATAGCATTTTAATGTCTCATAGACTTTGATCTCCCCTATTCAGGATTTTGTACATAGTAATCTGTAGGATTGTAGATCTAGAGAGGGAAGGGACTTCAGAGAGCACCTACTATAATTCCTTCATTTAAAGATTCAATATAAATAAAATTAATTAAGGTTCAACAACATGCTCCAAGATAGAACAGGTCAAATGTAGGTTTTGAACAGGTGTCGCTGCTCTAAATATTTGCCAAGGGAAACTCTCCTCTAAGTAGATTCTTTGTTCCTTGAGAGCAAAAATTTTGATTTTCATTTTCCTATCAACCCTGCTTATCAAAGTGCCACACATTAAAATTTGTTGAATAGAATAACTTGAATTCAATTTGTTGAATTTATATATATATATATTATGTATTATTTTAAATACAATATGATTATTTAAAATAATCTTAATTTATTTTGTCTTGATATTATTCTTGTTCAATCATTTCAGTTATATTTGATTTCTCATAACTCCATGTGAGGATTTTTTGGCAAAGATACTAGAGTGCTTTGCCATTTCTTTATCTAACTTATTTTACTGATGAGAAAAATGAGGCAAATGGGCTTAAGTGACTTTCTTGGAGCCCCATAGCAAATAAGTGTTTGAGTCCCCAGAGTTAATCCCAGGAAGGTAAATATTCCTGATTCCTGGCCTAGGGCACTATATGCTGTGCCAGTTAGCTACCTTTGCCTTAAATATCAATATATGAAATAACACAACAAAAGACAACACACACATATCCCTTTTAATCTGACTTTAGGTGAAATAAGAAATTGTTGGTTTTCAAGGAAACATAGCAAATAAAACAGAAATGTAAAAAAAAGTCATTTAAATTGAAACAAAATAAAGGAGTCATTTGGCTACCAAGTCTTATGGATTTATGATTAAATAATTATTGTTGTCAACTAGAAAAAACACAGAACTATTAAATAGTCAAAATCACTCTTTAATCAAGGGAAAAGGGGTTAGCGCTACTAATATGACAACACAGCTGCTTCCCATGACTGCACAGAGTCAAGACGCCCTCGTCACCAGCCCCTGGGAGTGCCACCGACTCAGGATGGACTCCGGGGAACAAAAGAACTTGGGGAACCTATATACCCTTTGGGAAATCCAGGGGCAGAGAAAGATGACTGACATTACTATGGCTACAAGGAAAATGGCAGTGTTCAAACTACACTGACAAGATACAATCAAGCTAGAAGCTAGGGTGCAAGAGAAGGGGGCTGCTTACAATGGTTACTAAAGGATGGTTCATGCCCAGGTCTGACCTTCCTGAGAAAGGTTCTAATACAATAGGGGACACTACCTAAAACAAAGAAAGTCCTTAGCACATACTTATCTCACCCAACCAGGTTTATCATTTCCCTTCAGGGTAGATTCCTCATGGGAACAGGGAACAAGGACAAGCTTTGGGGTCTCCAATCTACAAGCTAAATCTAAAATTGGGGTTCATCAGATCCCACTAGGCCACACGTTTGGGATTCCTAAATTCCATGTTGACATTGTTAAGAAGAAAAATTAAGCAAAATTAATTCCATATGATATTTTTCAAATTCTTTCAAATTGAAGCTGATAACCTGGATGGTAGTCTTTATGATGTCTGAAAGGAATGAAGTTTGTGTAATCTTTCCTAGAAATATTTCTCCCTTTTTGGGCTCACAGGTATTTTCCAAATGGCTGTGAGGCAGCTGACCTATTTCTAATCCACATTTGTTTCACAGCTGGAAGCAATGCCTTACTCTCTAGAGACAAATGTTCAACAATTTTCAAGGATTTCAAGATTCTTTAAGAGAAATAGTAAAATAAATGCTATGAGCTTCATTTATTTTATTTCAAAACTTTTTTTAGATTATCATCTTGATTTTGCAATTCTGTGTTCTCATTTTAATATACAATTCTTATAATAGATTAAATTCACTTTCAAACTGTGTAGTCATAATGAATATCATGTAAACATCAATATTATTTTAGTTCTGAAAAACATAATAAATGATGCAATTGGGATTAGTACTTCTAGGATATACACTGTAAGGATAATGCAGGTAATATTCTGATTAATATAAAACTGGAGCCCATAGAAATAAAAGGCTAAGTCATTCTGAAATAGTTTCATGTAGACCAGCTAAAATTCCATTGAATGTCTTCAGGAGAAAAGATTCACAAATAAAAGATGAGTTGATTTGTGAGCATGGAAGATAAAAGCTGAAAATTAGGGAGACACAAAGGCCCTCTCAGGATCCCAAGGGAAGTATTTTTTTTTCCTTAAGTGAGGTTACTAAGGTGCGAGGACTATGAGTTCTCAAAAATTAAAGAGAAACATTTTTGGGAAAAGAGAAGAATGAGAAGAAATGGAACAGATCATTCTGAATACCTCTGGGTAACTCTAGGTATAAAAGATTAGCTCCTGGCCAAACAAGTGTCCTGCAGATGATTTTTGTGCACACATAGATTGAGATGAAACAGCTAAATAGATACAGAAAACCAGAGAGTCCTTCTAAGAGTAATGAGGAAATTTCCCATTTGCTTATACTTGACACTTATATTTGAATGTGAAGTTACAAGAGAAAGTGAATATTTTGTTAGGATATTTAGTTTGAATATTTAGTTTGGATACTTAGTTTGGAATCTGTCATATTCTGTAATGTCTGAAAAGTCCTCATAAGTATATTGTATTCATTCCATTACCTGAGAACCTGAATATTTTTTTAAAAAAGCATTGTTTTTTTTTCTTACCTGTTCTTCAAGGTCAAGTCTCTTTTTCCAATAGTCTTTTTTAACTTCTACCAACTATACTAATTTTCTCTGTGTGCTGACAATTTCTCTGCATCAATATATTTTATTGTTCAATCTGTTTTTAGAGCTATAAAGATTTGGCATTGTTGAGATTCTTAAACTCCTTTCCTCCATTACCCTCCAAAGTATTAGATTATTCTGGTTCTCCTCCTGCTTTTCTGACCATTCTTCCTTTTTTCTCAGGATTGTTTCTTCTGATTCCTAACTAGATTTTCTGAATGTTAATTGTCAATTCTTTGTTCCTCTCTTTACATTTTTTCTTTTAGAATTTATTCACTTTCATAGAATTATCTATTAGCTATATATAAATTAAAAGCAAATCACTATCTCTAAGACTTTCCAGGTCATATGACCAGAAAAATACATGGATTAGAAAATGTCTTTAAAACTGTTAACTGTCTGACATTCCATAAGAAGGAATTTCATGTGCCACATATAAAGTAATTACATCTGAATCTATAAGATAATGGGGAAACTTGAAATTAAATCGTGTGAACACTAGAGAACTATATTTCTTAGAGTATCATCCAGTATTCTTTCCCTTCCAGCCTCCACGCACCTATGGCAGAAATATAATTTAAATTATAGGCCCATGTCTGGGACCTAACATGGGAATTCCTTACATACCTCAGCCCAGGCCTATATAGCTATGGAGAAAAAGCAGAGAGGATATTAACATGCTATCAAATAAATAAGTTCTGGCCATATGTAAGGATCCTTTAAAGCTACAGTTTGAGATGGAAAATCCAAGTTCAAACCCCATAAAAAGTCAAACTTGCTGATTCAGTTCCTCTGGAGAAGTAAAGGAGAAACTGGGTAGAGACTATGATGAATATTTGCAAGGGGACTAACAGAAAGTGAGCTGAAATCCAAATTAGGAAAATTCTGGCCTCTATATTACCAACAAAATTGTAGGGAGAGAATTTCTATCTCTATTATGTTACCTTGCTTAATGTCACCTCTCAGTGAACTGGAGGTCAAAGACCACTAAGATGGGCAGGTATAGGCAGGTCCTCATAGAAAGGAAGGTAGAGAACCAAGTAACCAACAGGACAGCATACTGATTCCATAGACACTGCTGTTCTGGGCAGTCCAGGCAAATTAAGAAACTATGGTTTGTTCCTGAGATGTGACATGTGAGACCTAGTGGGTGGAGAAACAGCTTATAAATGGAAGACCAAGAGGTCTTCTGGGTGTTATGGCTGGAGCAAGAAAACTGAAGGAACCCTTGACAATGCTTAGCTTCAATCCATCATGGCAGCCAATAGAATATAAAGATAAATAACTATCTACATCTTTCCTACCTTTCCCTCTCTTTACTTCTACTACTTTGATTTAATAAAGTTATAAAACTACTAGCAACTTCATAATTTAATTTTAATTATTATAAAATCTAGCAGAAAGAGACTGAGAATTTCCATTTCAAATAACTACAATTTTGTATAAAATACTAGTGAATCTACCTGCCCAGAATTACAGAGAAAAAAAATATATATATATATATGAACACAATTTCAAACACACAGTAATACACACAGAGTTGATTAAAATATTTAGATATAAATTTGTTTAAAATCTCTCCTTGTGGAGGACAATGGACAGCTTGCATCTGGGTGAGACACAAGTGGAGTACTGATGGATGTTCTGTAACTGGTTTTTAGCTTCTTACTACATGTTGAATGGGAAGCTCTTCTTAGCCATGGAGGCATCAAAAAACCATTTGCTTGGCTTCTGCCACCATTCTTACCTTGATATTTTTGGCTAGACTTTTCCTAATGGAGTGACTCTATTCTCCACAGCATCTAGAAAAAGACTTTGATGTAAATAGAAAAAAACTTCTGAACCTTTGCTTTCTGAGGCCAGGAAAAATGGGTTTAGTCTTTTGTATTTTTCTAGTTCTTTTCTCTTCTAGGTGAAGGTAGTTGTTTCTCTGACCTCTAGATTTTCTAAATTTCATTAGTGTATTCTTGAGACTTAACATTTTATAGCCGGAGTTTCAGACCGACTCTTAGTGTCTGCCCAGTGTTATTGCTTTGGGGAATCCAGTGATGTTTTGGAACCAGCCAAATAAAGGCTGAGACAGGGAATTAATATGATGTTGGTGGGACCATTACTATGTAGGAATTGTCCTAAGTTTTTAACTATTCCTCTAGACACTGAGGTAGTAAGGGTAGTATGCCCCCCCAAGGATTTGGGTGGAAATGCTTATATTGTGTTCTTGTTATATTGCTGAAGTAAATATATCTTTGTAAATTTAACTGATGTTTAGAAACTAAAGGTAACTGGGGTATGAGTTACAGACCCCCTAATAATTTGGAGGGAGTGTGGTGCAGACACAACTATTTGGGCACTGATCTGATGGCAGTAGAAAAGAATGAATTCAACAGATACCTCAGTGTACTCTAGAACCCTAAGTGGCAAAGGCCACTCCAAAAGCTCAAGGCTACTCAAAGGCTGCTTCTAGGAGAATGAGTCTGGCACATATATGTTAAATTAGTGAAAAAGAAAGTTTGAGCTACATATAGTTTGAAAAGTAGGAAACAAATTGTAATTCAAACTACTTACTACATTGGTTAACAAACAGTGCAGTTAGGTATGCTGGATTTGATTTTCTTTCTAATTTTAGTAACAAGATATAGATATGGTAGCTAAATACTCTATTCCTATAGTTCTTTGTAAATCACACACATTTCATATTTATACTTGTGTCTCTCTTATTTATTTACCCTTTGATGATGTTGAATCTAAAGGAATAGAGGGATGAATGTAAATATCTTCATTTGTTATTCACTGCCTTGCATGTTTTTCTCACATGTAATAGATGTAAAAAATTTGTTGTTCTGGGGGATTTGCTCTGTGATATATATTTATTATGTTATAACCAGAGCAGCTAGGTGGTATAGTGGATAAAAAAAATTGGTCCTGGAGTCAAGAAAAAGTCTACCATAATTAAAATATGACTTTAGATATTTACTGCCTCTGTGATCCCGGGCAAGTCACTTAACTGTGTTTGCCTCAGTTATCTCATTTGTAAAATAAACTAGAGAAAGAAATGGCATACTAATCCAATACCTTTACCAAGAAATTTCAAAAATAAAGTAATGAAGAATCAGATATGAATAAAAAGTGACTAAAAAACAAAAATAACAAAAAATGGTATCCACTAACAAACCAAGGTGCAAACTACAAAATTTTAGTTTATAAGATTTATATATACATGTGTACTTGCATACACATACATACATACACACAAATGGAAGGAATTTAATCATTTGTATTTCCAGAAATCAAATTAAATGATCATGTGGAATAGCATAATAATCAAAGCCTCTGATAGTGCCTAAAATTCATATGGAACTTATTATATCACCAATAATCCTATAACAAATGGTAGGGAGAAGGGAGATTTGGCAACTATAAAATAAAATTAATAAAAAACATTAGATATCTTAGGTCTTAGTAAATTTTTAAAATTCTATAAAATCCAATTAACTAGCATCATCATTAAAATAAACACTCAAACTGACTTGTTGCTCTTTTCCACATATTTTACATTCTCCATAGCCTAAAACACTAGACAAATGAAACAGTCATGTTTTTCCTCTAAATTAAATGCAAATTAACTTCAACTACATATGCAATTTACAAATTAACTATAAAAGTTATATCATATATAAAATGCCAGATGCAACTGGCCTAAGTGCAAAAGGAGCTTAAAATTAAAAAATATAAACTATCAATTTCAAAAATGATAAATTTATAATTCAAGCTTCCTTGATTGTTAACTTCTTAAAGTTTGTTTCACTGGTTTCTTGAACATTCAGCGTTTTTAAATTTAATTTCAACTAACTAACTTGTGAACAGCTTTCAAACTCTGTTTTCACCAAATAAATATTTTTTAAAATATTTATCTATTTAAGCCCAATCAAATTTTCTTCTCTACTTGTCTTAAGGACCAAATTCAATGTAGATATTTTTTCTCTTTATATTACTCTTAATATGTAATGCAAAAAAAGTTGACAAGAAATATCTAGTTCAAATGCCTTGATGATTCATTCAGATATGATTCAGCATCCATATATATAAATATAAATAAACATATATGTGTGCACATATATGTATATATAAAATGTGTGATTCACAGAAAATGTTTCCAAATCTTGAAATAATGGTCAGTCAGATACAGGAAATCCAGAGGAAATGGTAAGGAAACATAGGTGAAAAAATATAAGGTTCAAGATAGGAACAGATACTAAAGGTGTGTGCCTAGGAAAAATAGGGTCCCAGAAAAGAAGAGATACATTAGGATTCAGTCTATACACAGGTTTCAGAAGTCAAGATGAAAAATGAGAAAGGTCCAAAAATAAAGTAAGCTATTAATAGCCTGTGTCAAGTCTAGATAAAATTGCATTTTTGAAAGAATTCCCAAATGGTTATTTTATTAAAAGCTTATTTCTTGATTTTGTGTTTTTCCTTTATTCTTTAAATTATTTAAAATTATATAAACTTTTAGTAGGAACCTGGTGACTAAATATTTTGGGCTTCATTGATTCAGAAAAATATTATATTTTCACCAGTGTGGACACCCTTGGCTTGGCAACATTTCCTCCAGTACTTAATATAAAAGTACAATTCTGCTTTACCTTTTAGATAAGAATACCCACAGGTGAAATAATTATGGTAACTGTTTTTATAATGTGGGTAACTATTCACTGGAAACAAGAGTTGGCAGGCTTGGGAAACCAATTACTTTCCCACTGTCTTCCATACAGCTGTCAAACATCACTACCTAGCCACAGATGAAAAAATGAAAATAAAAATATAAGTTGAGTTTAAACAGTGTTTTGTGGAACAAGTTACACTAAATATAATTTTCATTTTATTTATTTATAAAGCAAAAGTTGTATATTACTTTTCCACTAATTCTACAACTAATTATTTTGACTTAATCAGCCTTGATTTTCTGAATTACTATTAAAATATAAAGACTTTGATATTTTGATTATAGGGAACATGTGATTAGAATCCTATTTCCTCACTATCCACTGGCTACATATTTGAAAATAGATTAAACGAAGTACAGATATTTTTAACAAAACATTATTTGGAAAAAATCATTTAGACACATGGAAGCATTCTTATCTATATTCATACCTTACCTATATTAGGAATTGAGGATAAGTTGAGTATAATTCCTAGATCTGTTACTTAATACCTTTGTAATCATAGTGAATTACATAGCCTTTCTGGGTCTCAATTTCTTATCTGCAAAAAGAAGATATATCAGTTGACTTTTCAACTCCCAACTCTAAATCTATAATGCTAAGATGATTTTTCTCTCTTGGTTTGGATTCACATATAGTAAGTAATTCAATGTGGTCATGATAACCAGATTGAGACTTTCCCCAAAGTGGAAACATGGGGGACATACGATCCTAGAGCTAAATGTTGATTGCAGGACCAATCAAGTCGATCTAGCTATTTGCCTTCCTATTTTTATAGTAGCTCCTTTCTATAAGTTATTATGCTAAGAGGTATGAAACACAAATTTTATAACAAAGAATTACTGCTGTGCCCAATGATCTGTGACACTATACCCTATTCCTCTTCTCCCTTTCTCTTTCTGGTTCCTCTGCTCTAAATGCAGGTATTCTGTCTGTACAGAGTTCAGGCCTAGAAGAGCCTTACCTCTAATGAAAGGGGTTTGTTTTCCTTTTCTTATGTTCTTTACCTCTTTAAACTGCTATCCCAGCAGCCTGGGGAAGGGAGGGATACTAGTAACTTCTGTCATGACTCATTTCTACAATTTGTTGTACAATATGAATCTGATATGGAACAGGTATTATTTATTCCTGCTCACAAAAGGATATCTAAACATGGAATACCAACAAGCATATATCTGACAAAAAAAAAGAAAACAAAACTTAAAACAGGATTCGCATCTTGTAATTATTGTTAAAATTTACGTATCAGTGTGATGCCTAAATCTCATTAAAAAAATAAAGCTACTTGCGAAACTGTCAATTAGGCATTTTATATTACACTTTGGCT
Organism: Monodelphis domestica; assembly: GCF_027887165.1. Lineage (NCBI taxonomy): Eukaryota > Metazoa > Chordata > Mammalia > Didelphimorphia > Didelphidae > Monodelphis > Monodelphis domestica. Next base: position 380,172,875 of record NC_077229.1, on the reverse strand, counting down.
CTGTACTGTCTTCCATATATTTGGTATCTCATGACAAGACAGACCAGGAACTTGACTCCTTCTTTGTTCAGTGATCTTCAATGAAGAAAACTCCTTTGATGTCAAATAGTTTCATTAAATCAACCCAGGATCTCTGAAATTCTCAAACTCACAACATTGCCAGAGATTCTGGAAATATCATAAACAGCCTGTCGTTTCAATGTTGAGTCATCGCCTGGAAGCCCACTAGGAATTTGTTATTTCCACATTTAAATGATGAATCACATTGTTAGTGGAATCCTCTGAAGTTTCTAGGGAAGCTCTGACACATGCTTTATGGAATGCTTCCTGTCTATAGGCTAGTTTATAAGAAAAAGTTAATTTAATTCAATAAGAGTTTTTGACTCTCCACTGAGATATTCCTTTAAGCCTCACAGTATCTTTGCTAAATAAAAGATGACTTCAGCTGCCCTACACACTGTATGGATCATTGTATATTAGTCATTCTATAAGCAAAATTTAGGACAAATAAATTATAGTCCCTCAGAATACTAGATCTATTTGATCTTAAAGATAAATGACTCTCTAGATTATGAACATGTCATAGTCATAATAACCTATATCTAGATGATGCTCTGAGGTTTGAAAAATACTTTAAATATATGATCTCATTTGGTCCTATCAACACCTCTGTAAGGAAAGGTAGATTTTACATTTCTATTATAAAGACGAAGAAATAGAAGGTTAATGGTAGGCAAGTTCAATGACTTGACGAGGCTCCCACAGTCATTACAGTCATTACACAGTCTGAGACAGACAAATCTAGGTGTCCCTGATTCCACATTCTTGAGTTATCTACCATACTATGCTCCCTCAAATAACAACAGATACATTTGGAATTTTCAGAGGTCATGAGCATCAGGAAAGAGACAAATAAAGTCACTTTGGTTTTACAAGATCAAACATCTTCATAGTGCTGTAGGGGAGAGAATGTTGGATTTGGAGTTAAGAAGACCTTGGTTCAATTCCATACCCTAAGTACATACTGGCTGGCTGACTCTAGGCAATTCATTTTACCTCGGTTAGCCTCACTTTCCTCATAAGTAAATGGAGATAATAATGCCCACCCACTTGGTTTGTTGGGAGGATCAAATGAGATGAGATGATATATGTAAATAGTTTTAAAAACTTAGTTATGCAAAGATTGACTACTAATACCACAACTAATACCATTATTAATGCTACAACTGCTGCCACCATAAGTAGGAACCTGCTCCTTCATAAAGAATCTAATTAGGGGACAGGGTGATAAGGGCTTAGGGTGATAAGATAAGCACAGTGCCTGGCATGTAGCAGGCATTTAATAAATTCTTCTAACTTTTTCTTCCATTACTTCCCCATATAATTAACAAAACCATGAATTGCTGATAGGTTGCTGATATTCTTTGCTAAAGGGTATTTTCATATCATGCTATTGAAATCACAGATTTAGACATCCACTGCAAAAACTACTTCAAAAATCCAATTTATTCTTTCCCTCAAAATGTACTTACATCATGAAGGCATGGAGGTTACATGATCTCAGACACACTGATGTGATCAAAAATAATCTTCCAAAGAGAGACATGAGGGTGCACTTCTCTTTAATCCGGAGTGGAGGAAGGAACTTTTGTATATATTTAATATTTGAAAATTCCCCTGCAGAAGTTCAGGAGAGGAACTGGAAAGAGAGCCCAGATTTTCTTTACAAAGAAAGTAGGCAGCAGCAGTGTGATCAACAGACAAATGACTTCTCCAGGAGACAGAGACACCAGGAAGGGGATGAAGCCTTTTCCTTTTCCCAGCATGCAGATCTGCTTATTAAGAAAATCTAGTGAATTTTGAATTCATGGAACTTTGGAACCCTGGAGAAACTACTGCAATCTTCCAACAAGCTCTTTTTTATTGCCTCAGGCCACAAGTGCAGATTAATTACTAAGGGTTTCTTTTCTATTTAAATATGTTGCCTAGAGTTATTTATTTTCACTAGATAAAGATGAGATAATGACTTGGTGTTCTTCCTACAGGAAGGAAGTGAGAAGAAAAACCTTTGCATATTTGATTCTGCTAAATACATCTGGCTGATAGATCATCATGCCCTCTTAGCAATTAACAGATTATTTGGGGTTGGGATTCAAAGAAAGTTATAAATTCTGTTTGACATCTGTGTTTTTAAAATTTTTGGTTTTAGCTTTGCAGAGACAGGAATCTGAAAGACTTGGGGCCTTTCCTTCAATCTAAAGTAAAACCTCCACCACCAAAAAGACAAACTTCTTTGTACCAGAGGCATTTGTTCCTCTCCCTGCATCCACAAGAGAGCATGAGGATAGTCAAGAGTTCAAGAAAGCCACACCTTAAGTCAGCCTCAGTGACTTCTACTGGACAACAGAAGCATCACACAATTTATACATGAGGAACATTCCAAGTCATTTACTGTTGCTCCCATATTTTACAGGTAATGAAAGGACCTAGAAAACTGAAATGATTTCTTTCAGTCATACAAATAACCAAAATGTGAATCCAAGTTCTTTGAGAATAGTATGGTGTTTAGTTCTTCTTCTATTTACTTTGTGTGATCATAGGAAAGTTTCTTAAAATCCTTTGACCTCAGTTGCAATTTTTGTAAAATGAATAGCTGGACTAGATAATTTATTAAATTGCTTCTAGCTCTAAATGTTATGTCTATAATCCAAATCCATTTTCTAGGTATTCCTCTTAACATATTGAATCTATGATAATGTATCTGAGTGGCATAATTGGATGATTAGTATAAGTGATTATATTATTTTATAAATAACTGCCAATTATATTAACTAAATAGATGATGACTTTGGTGGAATGTGTGTATATGTTCACTGTAGATGGTTTCCTTATATATTTGTAGGATACAGTCTCTGACATTACCGTCTGGTTGGGTCAGCCTCTTTTAGTAGAATAAATATGTTTAGTCCTTTTAGTTGGTCTGACGCTCTGAGGTCCATGTTGTGTTTTCTTGACAAAGATACTAAAGTGGCTTGCCATTTCTTTCTCCTGATCATTTTATAGATGAGGAAACTGAGCCTACAGGGGTAAGTGACTTGCCCAGAGTCTCAAAGCTAGTAAATTTCTGAGGTCAGATTTTAGCAAAGGAACTGTAATCTCTCTGACTCTAGGTCTAGCACTCTATCCACTGTGACTCTTAGCTGCTCTAAGAATAAAGAGAGATCACTTCTATAATTGTGCATTATAAAAAACTACATTTTTATAGCAACAAATATTTAAACTAATCTGTAACAAATCATAATGGAAAAAGAGTTTTATTTAAAACCAATCTTGGAAAACTTAATTCAATTATAATTGCATTACTTTTTTTCAGTGTCTATATGTATTTATTTATTTATATCAAATTATTATTGTGAAAAACAGACCATTGGATCAGATTTAAGTTCTTCCACTGGATAGGTAAGGGGCTTTGAGCAAATTGCCAGAGTCTCAGTTTTTTTGCATCTATAAAATGAGAATGATATCTGCACAATTTATTACCCAGAATTGTTCATAGATCATAATTTTCAAGCTGGAAAATAACTATGTATTATGTAGTCCAAGGCTCCACATCCACATTTTACATGTGAGAAAACTTTGGCTCAGAGAGAGGTTGAGTGATTTGTTCAAGATTACTTAGCTACTAAACATCAAAAGTGGCATTTAAATCCAGATTCTCAGACTCCAAGTCTAGCATTTTTTTCCCACTTCATCACTTTTGGCTTGAACGAAATACTTTCATATATGTAAAGTCCTTTGTAAACCCTTATCTGTAGGTTTATCTAATATTACAACCTGCCCCATCTAACATCCTGACTGGTTTTGGGAAAATATGCCCTTCAGTATAATGAAGACAAATATAGACTGGACATGATGTTCGTAGACTGAGTTTGTGTAAACAGCCCAGGTATTTATTACCTATGTGGCCTCGGTATTATGGAACAACTTAAATGTATCAAAGCCATGATAACATTTCTGAATGATCCATCTGAGTAATGAGTAGTTGCTAGGCGGTACCTACATTGAAACTCTGATCCAATTGACCTAAGGTAGACCTTAATGCCCTACGATTACTTTAAAAAATACTCTACTAATTAATTTGAGGTCCAAATTTTACTGGAATATACAAATGGATTATTAGAAGACATCCCAGAAATGTTTGTAAAGTACTCTTCCACAAGTACATGCGACATCAAGTGTTAAGTACCAAAACCTAGAGATGATGTGTCTGACTCAACTGATTACCTGGAAGAAATTTTTTGGAATCCCCCCCCCAATTTTTTTTTTTCTGTTGGACTTTGTTTGAAGCATAGAATCCAGTTTTCTTCCATGAATTTTGTCTTCTCTTGGCTACTCATTTGGAAACAGCTTCTAGGTCCATTTGCTATCCTGATCTTGTATTGCTAAAATGCCATAGGAAAATGGGAAATCAAAATTGTACTTTTTAAAGACCCTCAGTCAGTCAGTGTGTGTGCATGCATATGAATGGGGGACCAAAGATACCAAAATTGAGGCTAACATGCTTCCCCATTAAACAACTGTTTATTAGGATATTTAGTTTAATTGTCCTCTCCTTTGCATTTGCTTAAATCTCTTGGTTTCTGAACTTGTTTCTTGGATTTATTTAGGTTTTGCGTGGTATTACAAAAACTCTAAAGCAATGGGAAAATAATTCTTATCCTATCTGGTTGAAAGGTCCTTGACTGAGAAGTGTATCTAGGCCATCACATGTAGCAAACAGTAACGCTGTATTTTCATTTAATAAATATATCAGGTCTGAATTCTGATGTGCACATACTGTAACCGTGAAAATATGGTTTGCCAAGACTGTGAATTGCCAAAACTGTAAAGGTTTCAGCCAAACTGTAAAGATAATTTTTAATGTCTTGATTTAAAATGTAAAATTAAGTGGTCACCATGGGAAAATTCCCAAATATGAAAATTCCCAAGTCAGCTGGGTTTTATGGAGATTTTAATTAATACAAATGAAGGAATTACGGGAAGGAGAGCAAAAATGAGAGAGCGAGAGAGTAGCCAAGCAGTAGGAAAGGGCCTAGGCCAAAATGGACTATGCCTGAGTCTAAGGGAGAGCGAGTCAGTCTTTATCACTCACCACAATATCGTCTTCAAGTTGGGTTCTTCCACTCCAAACTGAAATTAGCCTCCAAACTGAATACAAATTTTAACTGAATTCAATTGCCCTGAACTTGTTCCTTCACTTCCTTTTAAAGAGATTTTTCTCTTGTGTCACCTCCGCTAAATTTTCACATCTACCAATCACGGTAGATGCTTTTTCCCAGGACTGCCCATTCTTAGTTCTCACCACTCTTTAGTTCTCACTTTCTCTGGTTAGATTAAAACTTCAGACCTCTTTTGTTAAGCTTGCCTTTTGTAAGTTTCTTGACTTTTAGTGACTAATTTAACCTTTATAGGCACTTAGCACCCTTTTGTATTAGATCTAAAAATAGACTTAGCTTAAGGTTCTAGCTTTACTATAAGATATGAGTTAGGGACTTTTCATTGTTCAATCAGGAGTTTGCAACTTTATCTTCCCCAAAGGCACTGTCTTAGCAGTGTGGAGTAATTTTAAAAGTTCTCAATACATTCCTGACCAAGTACCTCCATTGTTAAAAATGGGGGATAGCTTAATCAAATTTTCTGAAGTAGAGTCTGAGCAGTTTTAAGATTTACAATACACATACCTACATATACTCACATACTATTACATGCACATGTGTGACGAAATATATATATATATATATATATATATATATATGCACAAATGTGTATGGATGTATCCAGAGACTGTATTTATAGGTGTTCAAAAGAACAGATCCCCAAATCTTAAGTAATTATAGAAAGAAATTTATTAGAACATTTGGTAGAGGAGAGTAAGCTGAAAAAGAGGAATGGCTCTCTTTCTACAGTCTTTGGAATGTTTATATTATATAGAATTTAGACATGGGTGCCCTCAAAGGAACCACATATACACAGGTGAACAAAGTAGCAATTTTGAAAACAGTGTAGTTTGACATAGAAATGAGTAATTATAAGCATTTCATAAAATTTTGTTGAAGCTAAAACACAAGTTTGGGTGAACCCATCACAAAGCCTGGGTAATAACCAAAGCACAAATGCTTTGGGTGGATCCAGAAGTTAGAGCAATCTAAAATATCATATAGCTATCCCTAGAATTCTTTTTTTTTTTAAATATATTTTATTTGATCATTTCCAAGCATTATTCGTTAAAGATCATTTTCTTTTCCTCCCCCCCACCCCCCATAGCCGACGCATAAGTCCACTGGGCATTAGATGTTTTCTTGATTTGAACCCATTGCTTTGTTGATAGTATTTGCACTAGAGTGTTCATTTAGAGTCTGTCCTCTGTCATGTCCCCTCAACCTCTGTATTCAGGCAGTTGCTTTTCCTCGGTGTTTCCACTCCCATAGTTTATCCTTTGCTTATGAATGGTGTTTTTTTCTCCTGGATCCCTGCAAGTTGTTCAGGGACATTACACCGCCACTAATGGAGAAGTCCATTACGTTCGATTATACCACAGTGTATTAGTCTCTGTGTACAATGTTCTCCTGGTTCTGCTCCTCTCACTCTGCATCACTTCCTGGAGGTTGTTCCAGTCTCCATGGAACTTCTCCACTTTATTATTCCTTTTAGCACAATAGTACTCCATCACCAACATATACCACAGTTTGTTCAGCCATTCCCCAATTGATGGGCATCCCCTCGTTTTCCAGTTTTGGGCCACCACAAAGAGCGCAGCTATGAATATTTTTGTACAAGTCTTTGTGTCCATTATCTCTTTGGGGTACAGACCCAGCAGTGCTATGGCTGGGTCAAAGGGTAGATATTCTTTTGTCGCCCTTTGGGCATAGTTCCAAATTGCCCTCCAGAATGGTTGGATCAATTCACAACTCCACCAGCAATGAATTAATGTCCCTACTTTGCCACATCCCCTCCAGCATTCATTACTTTCCTTTGCTGTAATGTTAGCCAATCTGCTAGGTGTGAGGTGATACCTCAGAGTTGTTTTGATTTGCATCTCTCTGATTATAAGAGATGTAGAGCACTTCTTCATGTGCTTGTTAATAGTTTTGATTTCTTTATCTGAGAACTGCCTATCCATGTCCCTTGCCCATTTATCAATTGGAGAATGGCTTGATTTTTTGTACAATTGATTTAGCTCATTATAAATATGAGTAATTAAACCTTTGTCAGAGGTTTCTATGAAGATTTTTTCCCAATTTGTTGTTTCCCTTCTGATTTTAGTTATATTGGTTTTGTTTGTACAAAAGCTTTTTAGTTTGATGTAGTCAAAATTATTTATTTTACATTTTGTGATTCTTTCTATATCTTGCTTGGTTTTAAAGCCTTTCCCCACCCAAAGGTCTGACATGTATACTATTCTGTGTTTACCCAATTTACTTATGGTTTCCTTCTTTATGTTTAAGTCACTCACCCATTTTGAATTTATCTTGGTGTAGGGTGTGAGGTGTTGATCTATTCCTAGTCTCTCCCACACTGTCTTCCAATTTTCCCAGCAGTTTTTATCGAATAGTGGATTTTTGTCCCAAAAGCTGGGATCTTTGGGTTTATCGTATACTGTCTTGCTGAGGTCGCTTTCCCCCAGTCTATTCCACTGATCTTCCTTTCTGTTTCTTAGCCAGTACCAAATTGTTTTGATGACTGCTGCTTTGTAATATAGTTTTAGGTCAGGGACTGCAAGGCCCCCATCGTATGTGTTTTTTTTCATTATTTCCCTGGATATCCTTGATCTTTTGTTCTTCCAAATGAACTTTGTTATGGTTTTTTCTAAATCAGTGAAGAAGTATTTTGGTAGTTCAATGGGTATGGCACTAAATAGATAAATAAGTTTGGGTAGGATGGTCATTTTTATTATATTGGCTCGTCCTATCCATGAGCAGTTAATGTTTTTCCATTTGTTCAGGTCTAGTTTTAGTTGTGTGGCGAGTGTTTTGTAGTTGTGTTCATATAGTTCCTGTGTTTGTCTTGGGAGATAGATTCCTAGGTATTTTATTTTGTCTAAGGTGATTTTGAATGGGATTTCTCTTTCTAGTTCTTGCTGCTGAGCTGTGTTGGAGATATATAGAAAAGCTGATGATTTATGTGGGTTTATTTTGTATCCTGCAACTTTGCTAAAGTTCTTGATTATTTCAATTAGCTTTTTGGTTGAATCTCTAGGATTCTTTAAGTAGACCATCATGTCATCCGCAAAGAGTGATAACTTGGTCTCCTCCTTGCCTATTTTGATGCCTTCAATTTCTTTATCTTCTCTAATTGCTACTGCTAGTGTTTCTAGTACAATGTCAAATAGTAGGGGTGATAATGGGCATCCTTGTTTCACTCCTGATCTTATTGGGAATGCATCTACTTTATCCCCATTGCAGATGATATTAGCTGTTGGTTTTAGATATATACTGTTTATTATTTTTAGGAATGACCCTTCTATTCCTATGCTTTCTAGTGTTTTTAATAGGAATGGGTGTTGTATTTTATCAAAGGCTTTTTCTGCATCTATTGAGATAATCATGTGGTTCTTGCTAGTTTGCTTGTTGATGTGGTCAATTATGTGGATGGTTTTCCTAATGTTGAACCAGCCCTGCATCCCTGGTATGAATCCTACTTGATCATGGTGAATGATCCTTCTGATCACTTGCTGGAGTCTTTTTGCTAGTATCCTATTTAAGATTTTTGCATCTATATTCATTAGGGAGATTGGCCTATAGTTTTCTTTCTCTGTTTTTAACCTGCCTGGTTTTGGAATCAGTACCATGTTTGTGTCGTAAAAGGAGTTTGGTAGAACTCCCTCTTTGCTTATTATGTCAAATAGTTTGTATAGTATTGGGATTAACTGTTCTCTGAATGTTTGATAGAATTCACTGGTGAATCCATCAGGCCCTGGGGATTTTTTCTTAGGAAGTTCTTTGATGGCTTGATGGATTTCAATTTCTGATATGGGATTATTTAAGAATTCTATTTCCTCTTCTGTTAGTCTAGGCAGTTTGTATTTTTGTATATATTCATCCATTTCTCCTAAATTGGTGTATTTGTTGCCATATAATTGGGCAAAGTAATTTCTAATGATTGCCCTAATTTCCTCCTCATTGGAGGTGCTGTCCCCCTTTTCATCTTTAATGCTGTGAATTTGTTTTTCTTCCTTCCTTTTTTTAATTAGATTGACCAGTACTTTGTCTATTTTGTTTGTTTTTTCAAAGTACCAGCTTCTTGTCTTATTTATTAAATCAATAGTTCTATCACTTTCTATTTTATTAATTTCTCCCTTAATTTTTAGGATTTCTAATTTGGTTTTCTGCTGGGGGGTTTTAATTTGATCGCTTTCGAGTTTTTTCAATTGCATTTCCAATTGATTGATCTCTGCTCTCCCTTGTTTGTTAATATAAGCTTTCAGGGATATGAATTTGCCTCTGATTACCACTTTGGCTGCATCCCAAAAGGTTTGAAAGGATGTTTCGCCATTGTCATTTTCCTTGATGAAATTATTAATTGTTTCTATGATTTCTTCTTTAACTAAACGGTTTTGGAGTATCATATTGTTTAATTTCCAATTGGTTTTAGATTTGGTTTTCCATGTACCATTACTAATCATTATTTTTATTGCCTTGTGATCTGAGAAGGCTGCATTCATTATTTCTGCTTTTTTGCATTTGTGTGCTATGTTTCTGTGACCTAATGTATGGTCAATTTTTGTGAATGTGCCATGTGGTGCTGAGAAGAAGGTGTATTCCTTTTTATCCCTATTTATTTTTCTCCATATGTCTATTAATTCTAATTTTTCTAAGATTTCATTCACTTCTTTTACCTCTTTCTTATTTATTTTTTGATTTGATTTATCTAAATTTGATAATGGTTGGTTTAAGTCTCCCACTAGTATGGTTTTATTGTCTATTTCTTCCTTCAATTCGCCTAGTTTCTCCATTAGAAATTTGGGTGCTATATTATTTGGTGCATACATGTTGATTAATGATATTTCCTCGTTGTCTAGAGTCCCTTTTAACAAAATATAATTACCTTCCCTATCCCTTTTGATTAGGTCTATTTTTGCATTGGCTTTATCAGATATCATGATTACCACTCCTGCCTTCTTTCTATCAGTTGAGGCCCAGAAGGTCTTACTCCATCCTTTAATTCTGACCTTGTGGGTGTCAACCCGCCTCATGTGTGTTTCTTGAAGACAACATATGGTAGGGTTTTGGATTCTAATCCATTCTGCTATTCGTCTACGTTTTATGGGTGAGTTCATCCCATTCACGTTCAAAGTTATGATTGTCATTTGTGGATTCCCTGGCATTTTGATTGCCTTCCCTAATTCTAACCTTTTCTTCTTCGGCTCTACCTTTTAGTCCAGTGATTTACTTTGAATCAGTGCCCCTTGTCCCCTCCCTTGATGTTTCCCTTTTTAGTCCCTCCCTTTTTGTTCCCTCCCCCTCCCCCCTCTCTTTCCCTCCCTTTTTGTTCTCCCTCTCCCCCTCCCCCCCTTGGTTTTCCCTTCTCCTTACCCTTGTTGGGTAAGATAGAATTCAAGATCCCAATGGATCTGGATGTTTTTCCCTCTCAGAGTTGATTTCCCTGAGATTGAAGTTTAAGTAAACCCCCCCCCCCCCTCTCTTCCTCTCCTTCTTATAGGAGTTTTCTTCCCCTCCCCTTCCCATGTGAATCTTTGTGTGAGAACGATTATTCTATTTGGTCTTTCTTTACCCCCTATTTATACATTACATTTTCCCCACATATTAGCATACATAGATTGATATAAATGTGGTCCTTATAGAAGAGAGTTTGAGTAAAAGAAGAAGATAACAGTTTTCCCCTTTCCTTAATATTTATCTTTTCAGGTATTCCTTGCTCTTTGATTTTCGGTATCAAACTTTCCACAGAGCTCTGGTCTTTTCTTTGCAAAAAGTTGGAAGTCTTCTATTTTGTTGAATGCCCATACTTTCCCCTGGAAGTATATAGTCAGTTTTGCTGGGTAGCTGATTCTTGGTTGGAGACCCAGCTCTCTTGCCTTTCTGAAGATCATGTTCCATGCCTTACGATCATTCAGAGTAGAACTTGCAAGGTCTTGTGTGACCCTGATTGGCATTCCTTTATATCTAAATTGTCTTTTTCTGGCTTCCTGTAGGATTTTTTCTTTTGTTTGATAGCTTTGGAATTTGGCAATTACATTCCTGGGAGTTGTCTTTTGGGGGTTTAGTGTAGAAGGTGTTCTGTGAGCTCTGTCAGTGGCTGTATTGCCCCCTTGTTCTAGAATCTCTGGGCAATTTTCTTTGATTATATCTTGTATCACCATGTCCAGTTTGGTGTTTATTTCTGGCTTTTCTGGGAGTCCAATTATTCTTAAATTTTCTCTTCTCCCTCTATTTTCCAGATCTATCACCTTGTCGGTGAGATATTTTATGTTCTCTTCTAATTTCTTGGTGTTTTGGCTTTGCTTTATTAGTTCTTGCTTTAAAGCCTGGTTTTCTTTTACAGTTTGGTCAAACTGGTTTTGTAGATGCATGAATTTCTTTTGCATTATTTCCCACTTTTCCTCCCAGAGGGCTTCCATCTTTTTGGTCATTTCTGATTCAAATTCTTCATGGGTTTGTGGAGAGTTTCTATTTCCTTTGGAAGATTTTGGAGAATTTTCTTGTATATCTTCTTCTATCTGCTCTGTATTTTGTATTTTGGCTCCATAGAATGTGTCCAGAGTCGCCCCTTTCTTCTTATTTTTCTTGGTATTTTGGGGCTTCTGTGCTTCTGTGGAGTTTGTCATCTCTGAATGTGGAGGATTAGCTTTTCTTATCTCTGGTGATCCGAGGCTTTAGTCCTGGGCAGATGCTGGTTCTAAGAGCTTTCCCTGGGTTAAACTGAATATGCCTCACTGGAGCTGGAATGGAAGGGTCGACCACGAGGCCACACTCTCCCCCCAGCTCGCTTTCCGGAAGTTGCCTTCAGAATCGCTGGCCGTGAGGCTGTTTCGTCGGCCTGCGGGGGGGATGGGCTGCAGCTTTCCCAAGCTCTAGGGCAAGGACTTTCACTGAGACTTGGATAGCAGGATCCAGCCCGTGAGGCTGTCTTGCCCGCCCTGAGGGTTGCTGTTGTTTCGACCAGCTCTCTGCAGAGGAAGCCCCAGGCAGTAACTTTCACTGGGACTCGGGTAGAAGGCCCTGAGGGTTCTGCTCTCTGAGCCCGGCTGGGCTGCGGCTTCCGGGAGCCTTGGACTCTGCGCTCCTACCCCTGAGGTCCGAGCGATCTCGGGTTCTGGCTTTTGAGGGGAGCCGTACCTTTTGAACCGGGTCCAGGTCCAGGAGGAGGGTTCCCAGGGTCTGTGCTGTTGATCGTTTTGAATTTCGGCGCCTTAGGAGCTTATATTTTGAGATCGGTTGGGAAGGGTTTTCCGGAGATCTGAGCTTTAGCTTTCTCTAAGCCGCCATCTTAACCGGAAGTCTTATCCCTAGAATTCTTAGAGAATTATTGTGGTCATGTGACATTTTGTTTATAGAAAACCTTTAATCATATAGGATTGGATTTAAGCAATATAATCATTTCCCCTGAAAAATATAATAAACCATTTCCTCCTATATTCCTCAGCTAAGAAAATAGAGCTTGAAATTTTTGATCTCAAATAAGATGGATCTACTATCACTGCAGAGAAAAAGAAATATGATTTCATTGTAATACTGACACATCAGCTCCATTTTCTGCCTCTTTTGTCCCTCTGCCAGCCCTTAGGTCTATATGACTTAGCTGATTCTCACGCCAAATTTTCTAAAGATTGACTTTCTTCTTTGTTTTTCCTTCTGTTTTATAAAGCAACAGTGGTTTTAATCTTCCAGCATCCTCTTTATATTCAAAACAGATATTGTCCTTGCTTTTCATGTCTCTTCACTTCTCAAGTAGAGTAATTGTTTGGTGTATGAGACAGTTTCTCTGGTACTTTTTTCCAAAAGGTGTCAAATTAACAAAGGAAGATAAGGGATAAAGATGATACAATTTAAACATCTGATTCAACCTAATCTGTTCAAATGAACTTATAAACATACGTAAAGATAAACCCCTAGCCCATATGCTTACTCCTTCTTCCCCCAACAAAAGGAGAAATGAAAAATATTTATTTTCATCAGTATGCTGTCATAAAAATTTTAACTGATCAATCAATAAATATTACAGATAAGAAAAAAATTACACAGGAAATAATTGCTCATGTTCCTCAGATTTTACACTAAATGTCTTATAGAAAAGGTAAAAATAGCTAAATTGTATGTAGTACTTTAAGGTTTGGAAAGTATTTTTCATATATTATTTCATTTTATATTCACAACAAACCTGGGAGTTATCCCTTTTGAAGATAAGGAAAACTGAAGCAGAGGTTAAATTACTTTCTCAGGATCATATACCCAATAAGTACTTGAGGGTAAATTTAAACTCAAGTCTTCCTGATTCTAGATCCAACTATCTATCTCCTGTACTAGCTAGCGAAATACCATGTCTTTAATATATCTGGGTTCTAGATTTGACCATGTAATTGATAAAAAAAAAATTATACAAAGATTCATTGATAGCTACTACTGGCAAACGTTTTTCTTAATATGCAAAAGTGTTTTAATAATTATCCTATTCTGAGCTTAGACCCAGGGTACACACAAAAGAAACAAACAAACAAAAAAATAGATCCTGGGCAACTATTTTCATCAACACCATATAAATTATAGTTACAAGAAAGGTCAGTTTTGATGAAATGTTATAGAGGCTATTAAGAGAAGATAAAGATTTGTACATGAAAGAATAGACATCAGAATGGACAAATCTGCATTAGGTAAAATGATAAGATAGTCAGTAAATACTAGGAATAAAGCTAGAATTTTCAGAATCACCATTAATACTAGTTATACCTAATTACATGGCATGTCCATTGTAAGTAGAGCTAATAAACCTGAGCCAGATATTCTCATCCCTAAACATTTAATCATCTGATCTAAAGTTTGATGTCTCAGTTAAATTTCGCAAACTTTGGCTAGTAATGTGACTAGATTTCTTTTTAACTTATTTTTTCATCTATTACATGTAAAACCAATTTTGACATTAAGTTTAAGTTTCAAATTTCAAATTCTCCCCTTTCTTCCGGTGCTCCTTCTTTCACTGCCTTCATGCCTTTTCCCTTTCCTGAGAAGGTAAGCAATCTGATATAAATTTTATATGTATAATCTTGTGAAACATTTTTTTCTATATTAGTCAACTTGTGGAAGAGATCTCAAATGAAAGCAAGAAGAAGAAAAAGCAAGAAGAAAAAAGAAAATGAAATATAGTATGTTTCAGGCTTCATCCAGATTTCATCAGTTCTTTCTTGGGGAATGAATTGGGCAGACACTTTTTTCTTTTTTTTTTTATCATGAGTCTTTGGAATTGTCTTCCTTTACTGCATTGCTGAAAATAACTTGATCATTCTCAATTTGCTGTCAATGTGTATAATGTTCTGGTTCTGCTCATTTCACTTTGCATCAGATATCTTAAGGAAATGGCAGTCATCAAGCCAAAGCAGAAAAATTATCTAATCATACAACTTACTACCTCTTCATATGATTGAACCATTTAATCCCCGAGTCTCAAATTTTCTATCCATGAGATCAAAATACTATTTGTAAAAGTTACCTTTTAGAGTTGTTGAAAAGAAATTCTTTTGTATACTGTGAAGTACACAATGAACAAAAATTAGGGGTTTCTGAAAGTGTAAGAAATGTCAGGAAAACCTTGTCATTACAGGAGCTCTAAGATCTATATTTAATGTCAAATTCAGGTATTCCTGAAGAAGCCTTCTGCTTTAAAACACAATATAATTAGATAACAGGAAATTAAGGAGCTAATCTAGAAGGCAGTAAGATCTAGGTTAAGGGCTGATCATCTCTGATGCCTTCTGACTGTGTGATCTTGAGAAGTCATGTCACCTCTCAGGGCTCTAGATAACTGTCTAATGTATTAAGTTAGATAGAAGCTAATTACTTACATCAACGGAAAAAATTTTCCTTACCTGAAAAACTCCTATGCTAATAAAATTACTGTCTCTATTCCTATCCGTATTCATAAAAGTCCTTCTTATCAGCGGCAATTGATAATAACTTTGACAATCAATGTTCTACACTTAAGGCAAAGTTTGTTTTCATTCATTTTCTGAAAATTTAACAATAAAATCCTATGTTGGGTTGAATCTGAGTTTATTTGTGATTGGAGTATATATGCTTGAATATCATAGTCACTCTAAAGAATCTTTAAAACATGTAGTATCTAAGATTATGCTTGGCTTACTAAATATTAAATCCCCTTGGGGACTTCACCAAGAAATTTTGATGACTTAAAGAAAGCTACCTCCATGAAACTGATGCGTTCCTAGTTTTCCACTTTGTAACCCCATCCTACATGCCAGGAATCAAATGAATGCATATTACATATAATTAATACTTCTTTAAATTGATAATCTTGATATTTCCAGGATAATAAAGGCATGAAGTAGTACAAAGAGGGCAAAAAGTTTTCATTCAGTTTGGAATGAATTTCTGACTTTTATAGGAGGGGAGAGTTTATAAAGAAGTACAATAGAATCATCTTCATTATTCTTTTTTTCATAATGCCCAAATCCCCTTGTCCAGGTAATCCTCTAATTCCTCAGTACAACATGAAGGTAAATCTTGAAAGCTATGAAAGTGAAACACTGTCTCTATCAAGTGCTACCAAACTAGAAGGCTTTGTTCATGGGCATAATGGATGGTGGCTGAGATTTTTTCCCAGCAGTAATGTCCTATAATTTCATGATTACCAGGTAACCTATTGGATATTAATTTCCCAGTAAGGAAAAGTTTCTGAGACAATATTTTAATGCAAAAAAAAATAGTTTGTAAGCACTATACTTAATATAAGTGTTGTTCATTTGTATATTGAAATACTATTAGACCATTTAGAGAGTGATGTCAGATATTAGTATAATTCTTTAAGTTTTACAAAGTAGAACAATTATCTCATTTGAATCACATGAGAAACTTTCAAGGCAGAAATAAAAGGTACTTTGACTCCTATTTTTCAGACAGGGACCAAGTTTTGATGCATTCCCTATAAGAACTTAATTGTAGGAAACAGGATATGGTTGGGCTGTGATCTGCTTCACTGGAAGAAATATCTGAACTGAGGAGGTCGCAGATCCACTGGGGAACTTGAGTTTACAACGTAGAAAATTGAAGCTATGCAACTTTTACACAGCTAAACAGCTAGCATTTGTTGGAAATGGGGTTTGAACCAGATTTTCCTGAATTCAAGTTTAGAAATCTATAATATGACACCCTGCTTCTTCCTTAATATTTACTGACTGAAACTTCACTTGGTACTGTGAGCTTTCAGGTCACTTAAAAAACAAATAGTCCCAATTCTCACTATTTTCAGGTGAAGAAGTTGAGGCATACAGAAATTGTGTAACTGAGCTGGAATTTGAAGCTAGACTTTCAAATTCCAAAAATAGATTTCTCTGACTCCAAATCCAATGTCCTTCCTAATATATAGTAAAGAAGTAACCTAGCAGAGTATCCAATAGTAGAAGAATGCACCCATGAGTAAATGCAACTCTAAGAGTTTATTGCATTTAAATACATCAAATTTCTTATTCTAATTTATTTTTCTGTTCTAGCTGATCAGTGATAGGGCAAAGAGCTCAATTCTGAATTTTCTCTCCTTGCTTTTTGATTTTACAACCTTGTTGCTTACATTCCTTGTGCACAATGTTGAAACATCTTACTATTTGATATGGAAAATTTCAAATTACTTAAATTAGAAATCTAGGTATCTGTAGGCAAAGTACTGGAGAGTCTTTCATTTATCCAGTGGCAAAAGCTTTTATCAGATTTTTTGTTATTTCACTCCTTATGAATGATAGCCTCTAATATTTTGATAAGATTTTAGAAATAACATCAATTGGAAATGGTCCTCTTTTCTGTCAAGAAATCTTAGTCCTGAAGACATTTGTTTACCAGGATCATGACTCTGAAGCACAATTGTCATGGTTGCATACTGAGAACCTGTTATCATAAACTTCCATAATGCCAACTGTCTCTTGAACATTTTTAAATTTTGCGTTTTATATGATTATCATTAGTTAGTAGAAGGTGTATTTATTAATCTGAGTTTTAAGGCAGTAATCAGTCCTCATACTCATGAAATGTAATCAGTCTTCTCAGTAATATAGAATTCACTGAGTGCCTCTTACTGGCCATTGATCTATCAAATCAAATCAGTTTCTGCTGTAATTATGAAATCTGAAACATGAACATATTATATGCCCTGGATATCCTGGTTGTCTTACAAGAAAATAAGCCATTTGCTTTACTGGCTTCTAGCAGCTTAAATGAAATAGCAACTGAAAATAAATGAATAAATAAATTATCAAAGTTCTTTTAGCTTTGTTTCGGTGTGTAACAATACTGTGGAATATGATACTAAATTATGTAGCCCAGAATCTAAATGCTATAGAAACAATTCACTATGGACTAGTGTCCTCTGGAGCATCTGATGGAGAATGTACTTGGATTTGCCTACTATCAATCTAAGCTTTTTTAACATCATCATCATCATCATCATCATCATCATCATCTTTGTCATCATCATTATTATTATTATTTCCTTTTTATAGTCAAGGAGACTGAGACAGGCAGAGTTTGGTGGGTCATATGCCTAGTATCCGAAGCTATGAGTCAGAGTTCAATCCAGAGTGCTGCCAGCTGCCAGCAAAAAGTGCATTGTTCATAGGAATCCCCTTGATTGGAGCTTATGAGTAGCTGTTGAATTGCTAATGACTTTGTGAAATTAATAAATGGGGTAGGAACTCTTGGTTCTTTGAGTACTTACTGGGGAAGATCAGACAGTAGAGCGGGAGTAATGCTTCAATCACATTTTAATTAGGCACAGAGGGTATAGTGGCACAAAGTACACACTCAAATGGGACAAAATAGAGAAGTTCAGAAGCAGCTGCCATGCAGATAGGGATAGGGTGGTAGAGCAAGGCAGAGATGATGGGTAAGGGAATGAGGAGGGGGAGAAAACAGTGAGCCTCTCACATGACCATGGATTAGAGTTAGGGGGACTTGGTAGCATGAACCCAGAGTCTTGAGAGAGGGAGGATTTCCAGGTTTCATTTTTGCAGGATTTTGGTGTGCGATGGGCTGACTCTTGTTTGTGACACTCTAGGGTTAGTTAATTAACATGACTGCATCATCTCAAAATTATCAGTAACATATTTAATGTTTTATTCTTAGTGGCCTTATCTGCAAATAATCTGAGCTTTACAGATCATAGGACCAAAATGTTCTTACAACAAGGCCTAGCTGACATTTTCTGATTTAGCAGTCTCAAGATGTGCTTTTTGGTCAATGCATGATATAGTTTGCAAATTATGCTATTTTGATCTATAGAAGAATCAAATGACTTGTAGATTTATCTTTGAAATCTTCCTTTTTACTATATTTACCTCATTCCGACTACTTATAAACCTTCAATGTTTACCAGTAAGGAAGGAGAGAGTCATCAGGGGATCCAGAACAACAGAAAATTGCAACCTAATTTGTATTTTTA
The DNA here is from genome assembly GCF_027887165.1 of Monodelphis domestica. Taxonomy (NCBI): domain Eukaryota; kingdom Metazoa; phylum Chordata; class Mammalia; order Didelphimorphia; family Didelphidae; genus Monodelphis; species Monodelphis domestica. The sequence goes on along the minus strand of NC_077229.1, from coordinate 380,154,200 downwards.
AGTCCCAGCTCCTCAGGTTCATTTCCAGAACCTAGAGAGTAGTAGTTACTTAAAATCAAGGATTGTCTAGTTATATAAATAAAAACTGAGATAATAGTCTTGGAAATAGCTTTGGAAATGTGTTGAATTACTCTAGGAAATACATTTTAACATATTAGATTGGGTTCATAAGTATGATTTTATCGATTTGGGAGATTCTTTTGTGAAAATACCCTCTACTGAATGAAAGTTGCAAATTGTCTCTAAGTTATGTTTGAAGAAAGTTGTTTAGATATTAAGACGTTAAATTACTTCTCCATGTCCATGTAGTCAGAATGTGTTAGGAAGATTTTAATTAAACTTTCCTTACTCTAAACTTTGTCTTGTATCCATTCTGCCATATTGTAGACATTCACTTCACCTGCACAAATACTTATTGTTTATTCTTTAGAAGGCAATAGATCAGGTAAAGTCAAAATGTATACATGATTTAGAAATAAAGAGTTAAAAGCATAAACCAATTAGAAGAGCATAGAATAGTTTTACCTATCAGATCTATAGCTAAGGGAAGAATTTAGGTCAATATAAGGCAAAGATATAACTTTGACAACATTAATTTAAAGAGATTTTGCACAAAGAAAACTGGTGCAATAAAGATTAGAGTAAAAACAACAAACTGGGGAAATTTTAATAGCAAATATCTCTGAGAGAGACCTCATTTCTCAAATATATAGAAAACTGAGCCTAATTTATAAAAACACAGAATATTTCCCAGTTATCAAATGGCCAAAGGATATGAACAAGCATCAGATGAAGAAATTAAAACTATCTTTAATTATATGAAAAAAAACTCCAAATTACTATTAATTAGAAATATGCATATTAAAGCAATTCTGAGGTACAAACTCATGCCTACCAGACTGGTTAACATGACAAAAAGGGAAAATGTAAATTGAAAAGATTTGGAAAAGTTGAGACACTAATACACTGCTGGTGGAGTTGTGAAATGAGAAAACCATTCTGTAGAGGAATAATGCCAAAGAGGTCATCAAACTGTGCATACCCTTTGACCCAGAACTACCATTGCTAGGTCTGTATTCCCAGAAGACCAGAGATGGGGGGAAAAGATCAACTTAAACAAAAATATTTATAGCAGTTCTTTTTGTGGTGGCAGTAGTAGTAGTGGTAGTCTCTCGGTGACTGAGAATGACTATTGTCTTTGTGCATTATCATCTATTGATGTACCCTCATGTGGCTTTGAAGTCCAAAGGCTGAGGCGCACAGTTTGTGGCACATGGGGCATGGGACGCCAGTTGTTACAGGAGGTGCGGCTGTGGCCTGGTGTCAGCGTTCATGTGCAGCGGCAAGACGTCTGCGTCGTTCATCTTCAAAGGTGGTGGCGACATGGTGAATGTGGGTTCTCCAGCTGCTTTGGACAGAGGCAGCGAGTTCTAGTTGCTTTGGTGTAATGCCAGCCCTCTTCAAATGTGACTTTAGCTGATCCTTGAATCTGTGAGATTTAAAATGGTTGAGGTCTTAAACTGTAGTGATTAAAATAGGTGAGTAAATTTGACCACAGAAATATGTTTCACTACAGTGTCTTGGGTTTAAAATCAAATATAAGGTGGTCACCAGGGAAATATTCCCAATTATTCAAATACCCAAGTCAATTGGGTTTTATAGAGATTTTAATTAACAATACAATGAGTAATCAAAGAAAGAGAGAGAGAGTAAGAAAGGAATAAGTATGAAGGGCCTCAAGCCAATATGGCCTAGACCTAAGTCTTAAAAGAGAAATCAGTCAGTTTTTTATAACTCACCATACGATCTGTCTAAGTAAGGATTTCTAATGACACCAGGCCAGCAGCATCTCAGCTGCTTTCACCAGCTCCCTCCTCCATCTGAATGTTTCAGAATCAGTCTCCTCAGAATGAGTCTCTCCAATCTGAATGTTTCAGAATGACTTCCCAGCTCTTCCCTGAGCTCTTATTTTTAAGGGCAAAATCTTCTCTGTCACCAACCCTAAGTCCTTACATCTACCAATCACTGTAGATGTTTCTAAAGGACCACCCATTCTTAGTCCACACCTAAGAAGGTGTGGATTTTTGAGTAATTCACACCAGGAACTCTGAGTAAGTTTTCCAGTTCTTTGTTCCTTGTAAATTCACAAATTGCTTGACCTTTATAGGTACTTAGCTTAAGAAAAGTATGGGTTTAAGAACTTTTAATTGTTCAGAAAAGAGTTTACAAATTTATCTTCCCCTAGGGCCAACCCAAGTAGGTAAAGTAGAATTCTCACATTCCTGCTTTAAGTAGAGTTCACTGCCCAAATGGGGAATGGTCTTAATCCAATCTTATAAAGTAGGGTCTGGGAAATTTTAAGGTTTACAAATCTTTTCTTTGGTCGGCCTTGTTTCCTGAGTCCAGCTGACAGTTCACCATAGAATACCTGTCTTGGTACTCTCTGTGGGTCCATGCGGATGACGTGTCCAGACCATCGTAGCTGGGTTTTGAGGACCATGACTTATGCTGGTGGAGTTGGCTCTGTCGAGGACTTCCTGGTTGGTGATTCGGTCCTGCCATTGGATCCTCATGATTGACCGGAGGGAGCGTTGGTGGAATTGCTCCAGCTATTTCATGTGCTTCCGGTACAGTGTCCATGTCTCACAACCTTACAGGAGCGAGCTGAGGACCACTGCGTTGTATACTTTGAGCTTCGTTGCAGTGCTTACACCTCTGTGTTGGAGGACTTTGTAGAGCAGCCCCCCGAGTGCCTGGCTGGCCTTTTGGATCCTGGCATTGATCTCATGGTCTAGGGACCCGACATTGTTGATGGTGCTGCCCAGGTACTAGAAAGTGTTGACTTAGAAAGCAAAGCTGTGTGCCGTTGATTATAATGCACGGCTGGTTCGTTGGCCTCCCTGGTGCAGGTTGGAACAGCACCTCTGTTTTGCTGAGGCTGATAGTCAGGCCAAACAGTTTTGTTGTGGTGGTGAACCTGTCCACAATGGTTTGGAGATGATTTTCTTGGTGGGCCATGAGAGCACAGTCATCTGCGAAGAGAGCTTCCAGGATGAGTCTCTCTGTTGTCTTTGTTTTTGCAGTCAGGCGGCGAAGGTCGAATAATGAGCCATCCAGTCGGCATTTGATGTAGACACTGTAAACCTTAAAATTCCTTAGACTTATAATAGTTGGAAATTTCACCATTGGGATATTTCATACTTGGAAAATTTCTTACTGATAGTCTATTGGAATGGGAACCCCATTGGCATGGGAGGTTCCTTCTCTTCCCTTCTTAAGATTACTTTAGGACAGAAACCTTTTGCTGAACAATGGAAAGGACTTTGACCTATGCTTAAGCATAGAACAGGAATTTCTTTGAGTCATGATTGATTTTAGAATTGATACAAAAAATGGAGATACTTGGAATCAATCTCCACCCTATTCAGTCCTAACAGGATTGAGTAAGGGCTGCAGCCTAGATCAAAATTTAATTATTCCAATCTCTACCCTACTCAGGTTAACAGGATTTAGAAAGGGCTGTAGCAAAGGATCAAAGATTTAATCATTTGAAAATATGACCTTCAACAGACATGTGCAAAGCCTCTGGGCGGTCCTGGGTTAAGCTAGAGCCTCCATTGGCACAGGGAAATTGAGGGACAGTGATTGGTAGATGTGAGAACTGAGGGGAGGCAACTTGGAGGGTTTCCTTAAAGATCAGGGGGGTCTGAAGACTCGGAGGTGGTTGAGGAGTTGATCGGAGTGGTGGCAGTGTACTCTGAGAAGCTTGCTCTGAAGGAAGCTGAAGGTGGGGGCCTCTGAGACTGTTTCTCCATTTTGGTCACATGAGTAATAGGGATTGATCTCCTTTCTTTGCCCCAGCTATCTAAGGGCTTGGGCCTTTTGGCCCAGCCTAAACAGAAGGGGTATATAAGCCCTATTCCTTTCTCTCCCTTTTTCTCTCTCTCTATCTCTAATTCCTTTCTTCCTCCTATTGTAATTAAACTCCATAAAAGATTGACTGCAAACTTGAGTTTTCATTTAGGAATTACATAGCTGAATTCCTTGGCGACCTTAAATTAATATATATCAGTCTTTTAAAGTGATTCCCTTGTAACAACACCCAGCTCTAGATCCATCACAGCATGTCGTAATACTTGGGTGAAAAATAGGTTGAATAGTACTGGAGTGAGGACACAGCCTTGTTTCACGCCATTGGAGATGTTGAAGCGATCAGAAGTCTCTCCACCAGATAGGACTTCCCCTGTCATGTCGACATGAAAGACCTGGTTCAGTTTGACGAATTTTGCTGGGCAACTGAGCTTGCTAAGGGTCACCCACAATGGTCCCGTTCACTGTGTCGAAAGCCTTTGTCAGTTCTATGAAGTCAATGTAGAGACTCAGGTTCTGCTCAAGGCATTTTTCCTGCATTTGCCTCACCGTGAAGACCATGTTGATGGTGCTGCGATCTGGTCGGAAACCGCATTGTGATTCAGGCAGGTTCTGCTCTGAAACAGATGACAGGAGTCTGTTGAGTATAACACGGGGCGAGGATCTCTCCAGCAGTGGAGAATATTGAGATGCCTCTGTAATTGTCACAGGCTGCTCATGAGCCTTTGTTCTTGTATAGGGCTACGATGGAGGCATATCTAAGTTCTGGGGGCATATCTTCCTCTTCCCATATGCTGGTCAGCACTATGTGGAATGCCTGGAGCGCCTTTCCATTTAAGACTTTTACACCTCAGTTGGGATCCCATCTTTACCAGGTACCTTGCCTACAGTCATTTGTTTAATGGCTTTTTGGAATTCCTCTATTGAAGGAGGGACGTCAAGTTGTTCAATGGTGCAGTTTTGGGGAATCTGGTCAAGGGTGCTTTGGTCGACTGAAGAGGGTCAGTTGAGAAGCTGACTGAAGTGTTCTTTCCACCTGTTGCTGATGCCTTTTTTATCTTTTATGAGAGTGTCACCGTCAGAGGATAGCAAGGGAATGGTGGTGGGTTTTAATGGCCCATAGAAAGTCTTAAGGGCACTGAAAAATTGTTTGTAGTTTTTCATATCATCAAACCGCTGGGTTTCTTCTGCCTTTTTTTCCCACCATCGGTCTTGCATCTTCCTGATCTCACACTGCACCATGGCTTAGAAAGACTTGAATCTGTCCTTTTTAGGAGCAGAGTTTGGGTTATTTTGCCACTCCATAAAGGCTTTGTTCTTTTTGTTCAATAGGTCTTCAATAGCAGTGTTGTTCTCCTCAAACCAGTCCTGGTGGTTGCGTTGTTTGGGGCCTATGACTGCCTTTGATGTCTCCTTCACTGCGTCTCTGAACTGGTTCCATTTCTCGGTTGAGCTTCCAGTGAGTGGTCTCTTGGCAGAGAGCTTGTCTTCCAGGCAGGACTGGAATGTTTGCAAATAATATGGATCTCTAAGACGACTCACATTGTAAAATGTGCGAACTGTCTTGGCACTTTTTGGATGGCGAGGCTCAATGCACATTTGAAGAGTCTCTCTAACCAATTGGTGGTCTGTCCAGCATTCAGCTCCTCTCATGGCTCTGGTGATCTGTACATCCTGGATGTCTCGCCGGCTTACAATGATGTAGTCAATGAGATGCCACTGTTTTGATCATGGGTGCATCCATGTTGTTTTATATTTGTTTGCCATTCTGAACACAATGTTCGTGATGGTGAGTTTGAACTCTGAGCATTTGCTGAGTAGTAGTAGGCTGTTGTTGTTCATTTTGCCCATGCCGTGTTTGCCGAGCACTCCTTTCCATCTTTCATGGTCCTGGCCAACGTGGGTGTTGAAGTCTCCCAGTAGTATCAGCTTGTCATTTGTGGGCACTGAGTGCAGGACGGCACACAGGTCAGAGTAGAACTGCTTGATGGTCTCCTCTGTGCTGGTCAGTGTTGGGGCATATGTGCTGAGGATTGTGGCATACCGGTCTTTGCTGAGAGGCAAACGAATCTTCACGAGCCTCTCGCTGATGCCCACAGGCAAGTCTGGCAGCTGTTTGAGCAAACTGGTCTTGATGGCCAGGCCAACAATGTGGATTCTGTCTTCATTTGTGGCTCTACCTTTCCAGAAGAAGGTGTATCCAGTGGTGGGTTCACTGAGTGATCCCTCTTGTGGTAAGCGTGTTTCACTTAAGGCTGTGATGTCAATATTATATCGCGCCAGTTCTTTACCCATTAGAGCTGTTCTTCTCTCAGGTCTTGGGGTATTCTCTCTATCAAGTAATGTCCTGATGTTCCATGCTCTTAGTAGGAGTTTCTTTGTATTATGTTTTCTTTGGTTTCGACCACTTAAAGGGATGACCCGCCAGCCACGGTGTGCTGACCAGGTGTTTGTAGGGCAGGCAATGTTTGGGACACCTTTTCTAGTCCCCTCCCTTGATTAGGGTGAGCAGTGCTGTCCTAGAGAGGGCTGCTCAGTCGCCCAGGATGCTGCCGAATGTCCCTGTTGCCCACAGGACCAAGCGACCACTGGTCCGTGGACCGCCTACACGCAGGATGGTGACTACAACTGCCAGTGGTCACCTCCACCTGTTGCACTGCTACTCCCCCATTGCCTCAGGTCTTGAAGAGGGTGGACCATTTTAGGATAGATGAGCGTGCACAAAGACACTTGTGCGTGAAGGAGATTTAAATGGAAAAGTCTATGCACAGAGACAGTCCCACTCTCTCGGCATTGGAAGCCTGGGTCCAGTGGTACAAAAAGTTATTACACCTGGAGACTTCCTCAGCTGCATTGGATGGCTGTGTTGTCTTTTGTGCTCCAACAAGCTCTAAGCAATCCACAGTGCTTCCCTGCGTCGCCCTCTCAGCCGTTGAACCTTCTTGTTGGTTTCTTCTGCCTGTTCAGCTGAAGCAGTCTTCACATGCTGGATGAGCAAAGCCCTGGTTCACCAGAGATTGACGACCCGATGGCTACCTTCACAAGGTTTAGCCGGCCTGTCGAAGCCATTGCCCGGGGTTTGGCCACTGCCGCATGCTAGCAGCTACTGGGAGCCACAAGTAAGAGCTGGATGTCAGGTGGGGGTCAGAGGCTGGAGAGCTGCCCTAGGAGGGCACAACAAGCCCTCCATACCAAAGATACTACCCTTCCCTAAACACCCCATACACCCTTTGTGGTGGCAAAGAACAGGAAACCTAAATGATACTCATGTTTTGGGGAATGGCTAAATAAATTGTGGTATATGGATGTAATTGAATACCATTATGGCATAAGAAATGGCAAACAGAATGATTAAAAAAATCTTGGAAAACCTTGTACAAATTGATGCAAATTGAAGTGAGAAGAACCAGTAGAGCATTGTACATCATAACAGCAATAAAGTATAATGATCAACTGTGAATGAATTCACCATCATCACCAATGCAAGGATCCAGGATAACAACAAAGGATTTATGACAAAAAATGTTTTCCACTTCTATAGAAGAAATTGATGGAGTCTAAAGTCAGACTGAGACATGTCATTCTTCATTTTATTTCCTCCATGAATTTTTCTCTGGTACAAGTACCTTCTTTCACAACATAATGGACATGGAAATATGTATGATATAATAACGTGTACAACAAATCATATTACCTTCCTTCCTGGGATGGCAAGGTAAAGGGAGGGAGAGAACGTGGATCACAAAATGTCAGAAATTATTTCTTAAAATGGCATCAACAGGTATTATATGTAATGGGAAATAAAATTTCAAAAAGAAGGCAATGCATTAGCTACATGGATTATTAAAAGAAGAAAAAAAAACAGTCCCTGCCTTTAAGGAATTTGTATTTTACTGAAGAATGATTATTCTGCTGGTGTTAGAATTGTGAAGAAAAATAAGTAAATACAAAAAATAAATAATAGAAATGTATATACAAAGTAATACAGAGAATTTTCATGAGAGAAAGAATATTGATAACCTGGGAAGGATCAAAAAGGACTCATATAGAAGATTATATCTAAAGTGTATAATAAGAAAATATAGAGATTTTAAGAGACAGAGAAGGAGTACTGCTTTCTACAGAATAGAGAATATTGAAGTTAGGAGTTCAGGGTATAAATACCCCTACTGATGCTTACTAACTTTGTGACCTTTTTTACACACCCATAAGCTTCAGTTTTCACTTAACATAAAATGAGGCAATTTAGCCTCAAGTTCTTGTGAGCTCCATTCCTTATCAAGATTTCTGATCCCATGAATGTATAATAGACAAGAGATCAGTTGTATGAAAATAAGAGGAATGGAATGTTATGAGATGTTCTATAAAGATCAAAGAAGAAGGTTGTGGTCAATAGCATCAAAAGAAGCAGAAAAATCAAGTAAGGTGTCTAATCTAAGATTTTTTTAAATTTTCTATAAAAGGGAAACCAGAAACAGGACAATAGTTTGAAAAAAATAACATTCAAGTAAAAAGCTGTTTTTATTTAAGCAACAGGGAAAGAATTCATAGATAAATAAAAATAAGGATCTACTTTATTGCTTCCTTTTTCTAAAAAGAGAAACAATCTAATAGACTTTGAGGAGGGATGACCTCTGAACAAATGGGTAAATAAACTTGGGAAAGGAGAAGGTCCACTTATGCATCAAAGACTAGAACAAAGGAGGAAGGAAAAGATGTTGATGAAGAAATGTTTTGAGGTATGGAGTTGAGAAGAGGGTGCTCAAGAAGGATAGTCTCCACTTTTCACTTCGATAGGGAAAAAATTGTCTGCTAAAAAAAGGGTCTATGATATTTTCAAAGAAGATACAAAATTTAGAGTAGCAGTTAGATAGACATGATAGAATCAATTAGGAAAGAGTAAAAAATATTTCTATGTAGCAGTGAGAGCCCAAGCAAGAATAGAAAAAAAGTATATATATATATATATATATATATATATATATATATATATATATATCTTCAGAATAAATTTCAAGGTTGGTTAGATAAGGGCAAATTGGATTTTGGAAGATTTTGAAAAATGAGAATTATACCTGAAATTTAAAAATGTGAAAAATTAATTTCACATGATTTCTCTGAGTAATTTATAAATTTTAAATTTTTTTTGTCTTTTATAGCATGTGATATTCTTCTAATGTTTTGCTTTGTATGTCATTATATTTACTTTCAAAAATGAACTTGAAAAGAACCTCAGTCAATTTTCCATTTTACTTAAGCTGAAGTACTTCTTTACAAGACCATAGTAGTTCAGTTTCTTTTTAAGTTGAAAGGCTCTTCAATGCCCAACCTGAACCAAAAAATAATCATTTCTCTGATATGCCTGACCAGTCATCATCAACTTTTGCAAGCAAGCCTCCAAGGACAGAGAACATATCAATGCCTCAGGACCTACAATTCTAATTTTGGATGGCTCTAACATATTAGAAAGTTTCCCCTGAAATGAAACCCAAATTTGCCTTTCTAAACTTCTGCCCTCTGAGGATAAACAAAACAAATCTAATCCCTCTTACATTTGACAAACCTCATATACTTGAATTACTGTCATGTCCCTCTAGAATTATCTCTTCTTCAGGCTATACTTCCCTAATTCCTTGTGTCATCCATTCAGAAATATGGGGGAGGGGTCAGCAGAGAAGCGTAAAACTTAATTCCCCATATTGCTCTTTTTTATGTAGACATAATTAATAGCTACCAGTGAAAATGGGAAAAGAAATGTTTCTATTCCATTCTATTAATAAATGTTTTCTGAATTAAATTATATTGCTTTGGATTCTCTTGCCTATATGTTTTACTATGTCTTGATCCTGATAACCAGGATTATAATACATAAACTCACATGGTCCCTTTCTCACAGTTTATATAATGTATCTAAAAGTTGCTAGCACTATTGAAATTTGGTTTCTGTTGGAGAACAGAACTGTCTGCTGATGAGTATTGTATTCTCTGTGGTGCCATATCAGACCATGATGCATTTTACAATAAAAATCCTTAAAAATGTAAGTAAACTCTTCAGCTGATTTAGTGACACTGAATAATATTATTTTTAAAGAAAAAATGGCATAAAGTTTTGATTTTATTTTTTGAATCGGGTTGTAAGCTATTACAAAGCCTAAGATTTGTTAACCATGTGAGACATTATTTACACAGGAGAATCCTCATACTTTCCTAAACAAATAATTTTAATGACCATTCTATCATTATAGATTTGACAACTGCAATTAAAAATAAAGTAAAGTTCTCTGGAGATTATGTTGAATTGACCGTGGAAATAATAGTGTATACAATGAAAACAATAACAGAGAGAACAATTAAGAAGATAAACCATGTAAACCTGGCAGGCATGAATGTTCATTCCCCATGTTGTCACAATGATGATCTGACTAAATAAGAAACCGTATTAAGAAATTAAAATGGAGCCATGGTTTAGGGAATGATTGCAAATGGTTTACAGAAGTACCTAAGTAAATAATGTCTAGTTATTGCTTTTTTAATGGAGTTTAATAGGACAAAGCTGTTCACCTTGTAACCTACTGTCACATCTAAAATTCTTATTAAAAATCTCCAGGGAAATGAATGCTGAATATCAGTATATTGTTAGGAATCTGTAGCATACCAGGCATGTTAGCATCTGGGAAGTATGATAGATGTATTGATATTGTGTTGCTAGACACATGGTCAGACCTCTTGATGGTCATTGTATGGAAGCTCCCAGGCACTAGCAAAGGTAGGGCAAATTCATGATCTGGGTCTTGGCCAAGCTGCCTCAGGGCCACACTGCCTCAGCTCAGAGTACTATCATTAACATAGCTCTGTTCTATTAGAGCCCTCAGTGCAGAGTACACTCATTTGCAAACCATGGGTTGGATTAATCCCCACCTCTTTGATGTCTCATTGTCAATTCAACAAATGTTAAAACCTATGTCATGTTACGTATTCATTGACAGACATTCCTAAAAACCTTCAATAAATACTGGGGGAACTAGTGAGAAACTCTCTCTCTCTCTCTGGCCCTTTCTCTCTCCCTCTGTTCCCTCCTAGAATTCCCTCACTTCCTCTGTTCCCTCCTCTCTCTAACTAGCTCTCTCCCACTTCACTTCCTCTCTCCCTCTGTTCCCCCCTCTCCTCTTACTCTCTTGCTTCACTGTATCTCTTTCATAGTGACCCAGTCACCCCAGTGAATTGGTAGCAGGAGTTGAGACTCTCCCCTTAGGAGATACCAAGGAGTTGAGCTTTCATAGCACCTCTGTCACCCCCAAAGCTTCCTATTAATGTTCAGACTCTCTTGTCTATAGGAGTATCAAGGGGTTAAAACTCCCGATCTATTCTCTTATTCTTATTTCCTTGGAGTTCGCGTTACTCCCCATGTGTTTCTACTTCCGTTTTTTGAGTCATTATTCTCCCATTTCCTTAGCCTCCTCTCCCCACCTCAGGCTATTACCCACAGATAAATGTTATAGGACTCCTGTGGGGGTCGCTATAGAATCATTACTAATAACTTAAGGAAATTGACAGACTGCAACAAAAAAGGAATAAAACAAGAAAGAAAAATTTCTCCCTTCAGAAGAAATTTGAAGACTTGTAAGAGAAGTCAAATTATGTTTCTATGTTATCAATGGAATAATAGAATCTCAAAATTACAAAGGACCTTAGAGGTTATGTTCTCCAGTTTAAACTTGGGAAAGAATCTCCTTGATAACTGACTGACAATTGGTCATCCAACTTCTACATGAAGACTTACTGAGAGGAGTCACTTTTTACTCAGAAAGCACATTCTACTTTTGTGAAGCTGAAATTTTGGTAAATATTTCTCAATATATAAGAATTTTGAAGGAAATTAAATATGTAGCTAGATGATAGGTTGATAGAAAGATAGATAGAAAGATAGATAGAAAGATAGATAGAAAGATAGATAGATAGATAGATAGATAGATAGATAGATAGATAGATAGATAGATGGATAGATCGATAGCCAAATCAGATTTCCAAATGGCCATGAAACTTCTTTTTTTCATTCTCTATATTTAAAATCCTTACTTTATGTCTTATAATTAATACTTTGTATTAGTTCCAAGACAAAAGAGTGGTAAGGGATAGGCAATGAGAGTTAAGTGACTTGCTTACAGTCACAAATCTAGGGAACATCTGAAGCCAGATTTAAAACAAGGATCTCCCATCTCTAAACCTGGCTCTCAATTCACTGAGCCACCTATCTTCCCCCTCCATAAAACTTTTCAACCTAAAAGCAATTTAGTATTATATTATTACTATTATTATAATCATCATTAGTTATATATATAAACACTCAAAATTATTAAATACTACTTTCCATGGATCTGAGAAATTATATGATATCTGAAAAAAAATAAGGAGTCATTCTGACACATGCTTTAGCTTTTTAGATTTTAATTTGATTATTAAATATTTTTATTTTTTAAAAGCAAACTGGTAAATTCATCAATATAATGGATTTTTTAAGAGAAAATTCCTTCTACTGATGCATGTTGGCACTTGTTCCACAACTTAAAATTTTAGAGAGTTTCTTGGAGCAATGAGGAGCTAAGTGGGTCAGTGTCAGGATTTGAACCCTGATTAGTCTTTTTGATGTTCAGCCCAATTTCTTTTTGCTACTTTAGACTATATCCAGTCAAGATAAACATGGAACTGGTTAAACCATCATTCTCTTCTCCACCATTTATAGGACTATTGCATGGTCTATGTATGCATTTTCTGCTTTGATACTTCCTTCTTGCACTAAATCAACTTTATTTCCTGCCTCTGGATAGTGATCTAATGTTTCTATCTACTTCTCCATTAGATAATATAATGTACATTGAGAACTTGAGCATCCCCTAAACTCCTTGGCTAATCACTAACAGTTTACCAACCACAAGAGCATCTATAAAGGCTTCCTCTATCCTGTGTGTTAGCTTTCTGTATTTGAATATTTTACAAAAGGTGAAAATTAGTAAGAAAAGTAACTCAGTCATTGTTCCTTTCACAGTTGGACAACAAAACAGTATTATTCATTAGTAAGGACCTTGGGATCCTATGCCTATTTATTCCTGTCAGCTTTCCTGAGGAAAACTGGAATTAAAAAGGGAACTGTTTTAGCTGTTAAAATCAAGCCATCCAGACAGCAATCTGTTCTCTTGCTGATTCACATTTTTGGCATTGTTGATTTCTTGAATCTGGTTTAGCAGCAATTGTGCAGTTTGTTTGCAAATGCCTGTATTATATAGACATAGACTCATTTTATCTCACTACCTGGGGTCAGCAAATGTATGTAGTATCCTTTCTGGGGCTACTTTTCCAGCTCTCTTCATATGGACAATATGCTAACTACTTTTCCCCTCCAACTCCTAGAGGGCTGGGAATGTTAGTGACATGGGCATTGTACCCCCAGAAGCTTAGGCAAACTATTAGCAGGGAAATTCCTTTGCTCCCTTACATCCTATGATTCTTAGCCTAAAACATCTCATGACCCCTATAGGACCCTGAGATGATTGTGCTCCTTTGATCATCCTTTAGATTTAAGATGGACAGAGAAATGCACCTCCAGGCTACACCTTGATTCTATCAGGCTACATCTCAGACATCTATCTGTCCCCTAAAACTAAGGAATCTTTATGAGGGTCATTGCCTATGTCTCCAGGCAAACCCCAGTCAGATGACCACCCCACCCCACCAAATGCCTGAGTGGCTACCACTCTAGAGTCAAGTTCACACTATGACACAACATTTGTTGTAAAGAGTATAAAATCCCCAGAACTAATGTCATCTGGGGGACAGCTTTTCCATCCATGCTGTCTTCCCCGGATGATAGCCTTTCCATTCATGGTGTCTTCCCAAGGAACAGCCTTTCATCTTGCTGTTCTACCTGTACCATCCTCTTGGCCATCCTTAACATTACTCTCTAAATTAATAAATTTCTCTTTTTATTTTTAAGCTAAGTTTTGGAGTCTTGCATTCTTGCAAAAGGCATCCTTCCTGAACCCCAGGGTGCACCTCTTCACCCCCATAACATTAGTACTATTCTTTCACATATTTCCACCAGTGAGCTCCTCAAAGGTAGCCAAAAGATTTTTGAAAAGACACTAATGTAGAATACGTGGAAGAAAAGTTAGTACATTTGTCCCCCAACTAAAAAAAATCACAAATGCAAATAGAGTAAGATACATGTAGTAAAATAGAGTAAGATATGGGTAGTAAAGGGGCATCTTGCAGCTTTTAATTACCAGGAATCTATTTGTCCCTTCCTGAAATTCTTTTGAATCTCTTAGGTTTAGCTCTCCTCTCTTGGGAGGCAAGAAGAGTGGAAAGAGTACTGGTCCTGAAGTCAGAAGTCAGAAATAGAGTAAAATGTCATCTCTCAGGAATAGGTCATATTTTACTAGCTGTGTGTATTAATTAATATCTTAAACCCTTGGAGTATGTTTCCCACAATTCCTTTTACCTTTTGTTTTTTTTAAATTAATTATTATTATTTTTTAAATTTGGTCAATTTCTAACATTATTCCCTGGTGACAAAAATCATTTTCTATTCCTCCCACCCGTTCCTCCTCCCCTCCCTTCCTGCACAATTCCACTGGGTATTACATGTGTCCTTGACCAGAGTCCATTTCCACATTGTTGGTATTTGCACTAGGATGTTCAATCAGAGTCTACATTCCCAATCATCTACAATTCCCTCGACCCATGTAATCAAGCAATTGTTTTTTCTTTGGTGTTTCTTTGTTCCTTTAATATTTTGTGTACCCCCTTGCTATCCTCTGATGGTGACACTCTCATAAAAGACAAAAAAGGCATCAGAAACAGGTGGAAAGAACACTTCAGCCAGCTCTTTAATCGACCCTCCTCAGTCGGCCAAAGGGCCCTTGACCAGATCCCCCCAAACCGCACCATCGAACAACTATTGATGTCCCTTCTTCATTAGAAGTCCAAAAAGCCATTAAACAAATGAGTGCAGGCAAGACACCCGGTAAAGATGGGATCCCAACCGAGGTGTAAAAGCCTTAAAAGGAAAGGCTCTCCAGGCATTCCACATAGTGCTGACCAGCATATGGGAAGAGTAGCCCTATACAAGAACAAAGGCTCATGAGCAGCCTGTGACAACTACAGAGGCATCTCACTACTCTCCACTGCCGGAAAGATCCTCGCCCGTGTTTTACTCAACAGACTCCTGTCATCTGTTTCAGAGCAGAACCTGTCTGAATCACAATATGGCTTCCGACCAGATCGCAGCACCATTAACATGGTCTTCACAGTGAGGCAAATGCAGGAAAAATGCCTTGAGCAGAACCTGAGCCTCTACATTGTCTTCATAGACCTGACAAAGGCGTTTGACACAGTAAACAGGGACGCATTGTGGGTGATCCTCAACAAGCTCGGTTGCCCAGCAAAATTCGTCAAACTGAACCAGCTCTTTCATGTTGACATGACAGGGGAAGTCCTATCTGGTGGAGAGACTTCTGATCGCTTCAACATCTCCAATGGCGTGAAACAAGGCTGTGTCCTCGCTCAGGTACTATTCAACCTATTTTTCACCCAAGTATTATGACATGCTATGATGGATCTAGACCTGGGAATCTACATCAAATGCCAACTGGATGGCTCACTATTCGACCTTCGCTGCCTGACTGCAAAAACAAAGACAACAGAGAGACTCATCCTGGAAGCTCTCTTTGCAGATGACTGTGCTCTCATGGCCCACTAAGAAAATCATCTCCAAACCATTGTGGACAGGTTCTCCACTGCAACAAAACTGTTTGGCCTGACTATCAGCCTCAGCAAAACAGAGGTGCTGTTCCAACCTGCACCAGGGAGGCCAATGAACCAGCCGCTCATTACAATCGACAGCACGCAGCTTTCTAACATCAACACTTTCAAGTACCTGGGCAGCACCATCGCCAACGACTGGTCCCTAGACCATGAGATCAATGCCAGGATCCAAAAGGCCAGCCAGGCACTCGGGCAGCTGCGCTGCAAAGTCCTCCAACACAGAGGTGTAAGCACTGCGACGAAGCTCAAAGTGTACAACGCAGTGGTCCTCAGCTCGCTCCTGTACGGTTGTGAGACATGGACACTGTACTGTATAGAACCTGACAACAGACAAGAAATAGTGCAAACATAACATGCCTCCCTTCCTCCCTTAAAACAGGATGTCTTCCCTAACTAGTTCCAGATGTCAGTAAAGGTTGTAAAACCCCCTCCCCCTGGGCCCCTCTGACACCAAATGTGCCTACATTCCTCCTACCCTTATTTCCTCCTAGCCACAGTATATATATACCATGCTTTTGCCTCAATAAACGACTTCTCTTTGCATACCATGTGAGAGCTGTCCGTGCTTTCTTTCTCTCTCCCCCTTTCCTTCTCTCTCTCCCCCTTTCCCTCTTAGGGGTCGTAAGGGGCTGGTCCCCGACATCTGGCAGCCCAACGTGGGGCCCGAGCAACCACTGGATGACTGAAGAAAAGTTCGGCGCCGAAATCGAGACTACAGTAACGGGTAGGGATCGAATAGACGATCCTGAGGAAGGGTAAGTTGTCCCATTCATATCTCCCTCTCAAACCCCATTGTGTGAATGGTCGAATGTATGTGTGTTTTGATGGCAACGGAATAACAGTCCCCTTATATATACGAGTAATAGGGCGCCCCTTCGGGGAACCTGGCCGGGGCTTATACGGCACGCCTACGCTCAAATATAAGGGACCCCTCTTTGACCAAAGGGGAGAGGCCAATTCGTGGAGTGTTGATCTCGCGGTTCGACTGCCGTTGACCTGTTTCTGAGTGTTGACCTGGGATTACTGCGGTTCCGTCCCTGCGCGAGCACGGCGGCCAGGAAACCAGGGAAGCGAGACTTATGTGTGACTGAAAATGGGGAAAACACTGTCTAAGGAAGCTCTGTTTATAAAAGAATTAAAAGAAAGAATTAAAGAGCGCAATGTAGAAGTTAAGAAAAGAGATCTGTTGCGCTTCTTCTCCTTCATTGAACAACGCTGCCCGTGGCTCATTCTCCATGGCCCTGGCATTCACCCCCTAACTTGGGATAAGGTTGGCCGAGACCTTAATGATTTTGCACGCTCAGGTCAGCCCATCCCTGAGGATTTCTTTACCTTTTATGGCCTGATTCGGGACATCCTTAAAGAGGCTGATTCCAGCGCACAGGTCTCCCACCCGAGGACGCTATTGAGGAAAGTAAAAAACAGACTCAAGAAATCCCTGAATTAGACAACATGGATAAAAAATACAAAACCCCGTCTCAAGAAATCCCTGAATTAGACAACATGGATAAAAAATACAAAACCCCGTCTCTCTTAGACGAACCTATTAACACCCCCTCACACTTACCAGAACCACTGCCTCCCTCCCACAGACCCGCTCTCTATCCTGTCCTTTACGATAGCAATACACCAGAGACCCTCAATCCCGCATACCAGACTGAACTGGATGAGGCGGCAGCCGGATACCACCCTCCAGACTTCCTTAAAAACAAGCCCCCTCCCTACAATCCGCTTTACCCTTCCTCGATTTTACCAACTCTTCCCAATACAAATGACCTAAAGATAGCCACTGCTCATTTAACTAAGCAAATCACTGATCTCAAACAATTTATAGACTTACAACATGAGATCGGCCACTTAACAAGCCAATTACATGACCTTCAGGTCGCCACCATGAAACCAATCTCACATTCAAAAAAACCTAAAAACAACCCCTCCAAACTACAAAAGCCCCTCCTGGCCTTCCCGGCAGTTACCAGGCGTAGGGCCACCACCGGTACCACCCCGGAGGATGTAGACATAGAGGAGATCCCTGACGAACTGTCCCAACCCCACCAAAATTCACCCCCCGTTTCCTCTGAATCTGACAGAGAGGAGGGGGATGAAGAAGCGAATCAAGGGGTCCATACCACCGATACAACTCGGCCCCATGCCCACCCATTTAAAAAACTTAAATTCAAACAGATTAAGGACCTCCATTCAGCAGTAAAAAACTATGGCCTCAATGCTCCCTTTACCCTTTCTATCTTGGAAAGTCTCGGGGGAGAAGGGCACTTACTCCCCTCAGAATGGACTAAGGTTATACAATCTGTCTTGTCTAGAGGCCAGTTCTTAACCTGGAAGGCAGAGTTTCAGGAAAGGGTAGAAAATCAAGCAAAATCAAATCTCACAAACCCCCAAACAGCCAATTGGACAGTAGACAAACTCATCGGTCGTGGTCGTTATGCCCCTGACACGGTGCAATTGAGATTGCCTCCTGGCCTCCTCATGCAAACTGCCCACGCCGCCTTAGCCGCATGGCGCGCTGTCCCTGCCTCCGGGGCCATCACCGCCCCGATCTCTAAAATCCTCCAGGGACCAAACGAGCCCTATGCTCAATTTGTAGCCAGACTCTTAGAGACAACAGAAAGGGTCTTGGGACAGGACGGTACCGATAACCCAGTGGTTAGACACCTGGCCATTGAAAACGCCAACCCTGCCTGTAAGGCCGCCCTTAGAGGAAAATCTAGAGAGCTTGATCTGAACGGCATGATCCGCTTATGTAATGATATTGACTCTTATGACCACAGAATTAACAAATCTATCTCCTTAGCTATTGGAGCAGCCATTCAAGCCACCCGACAGAACGCTCCCCGTAATTGTTTTAAGTGCGGCATGCCCGGACATTTTGCTCCTGAATGTCCCTCCAATCAGGCTACCCCTAGTTTACCTTTCAGCCCCTCGGGTGTGCCTTCGAGACCACCCCCAAGCGTCTGTCCGAAATGTCGGAAAGGGCGTCATTGGGCCCGCGACTGCCGCTCCAAAACTACCTCAAATGGACAAAATATTCAACCTGTCCAGGGAAACGGGATGCGGGGCTCCCTCGGGAGCCCCTTCCCCACGCCCTTGCTCGAGCCACAACAGGCAGCGCAGGCTTGGACCTCTGTTCCTCCTCCACCAGAATATTAACCCCTGAGGATGGCCCTGAGGTCATTTCCACCGGTGTCACTGGTCCACCACCCCCTGGTATGTTCTTCTTAATCATCGGAAGGGCACTCACTACTCTACAGGGAGTTGTGGTCCACCCCACATTAGTGGACAATGACTATACAGGAGAAATAAAGCTCATTGTTGAGTCTCCCCATGGCCCGGTTACTATCCCTGCTGGCCACCGACTAGCCCAAGCCCTTCCCCTTCCCATGGTGGGTGACTTCCCTACCATTGAACAAACAAGGGGCCCTTCGTCCCCAGGATCATCAAACATCTATTGGGTACAACAAATCACTGAGTCCCGTCCCACCCTCCAGTTGTCTCTTGACGGGAAGAAATTTATCGGACTACTTGACACCGGGGCCGATTCCACAGTCATTTCCCACAAACACTGGCCTTGTGCCTGGCCCCTTCAGCCCTCTACCACTCATTTGTCCGGCATAGGGCAAGTCAATCACACACTTCAGAGTTCAAAGTTCCTTACTTGGAGAGATGCTGAGGGTAACACCGGCACGACTCGACCCTATATAGTCAAAGGGCTCCCCGTTAACCTCTGGGGCAGAGATATTCTCGCTCAAATGCGACTCCTCATGGTGAGCCCCAGCGACCCTGTCACACAAATGATGCTTAAATCTGGCTTCCTCCCAGGAAAAGGGCTTGGCAAAAATGAACAGGGCAATCCTCAACCTATCTCCCTTACACCCAATAGAGATAAAGCAGGCTTTGGGTCACAAAATTTTTCATAAAGGCCACTGGTCCTCCTGCACCCCAGGCAGATAAGATAACTTGGAAGTCTGATTCCCCTGTCTGGGTCGACCAGTGGCCCCTCACCTCTGAAAAGGTCCAGGCCGCCATCATGCTGGTGCAGGAGCAGATCTCTTTGGGCCACCTCGAGCCCTCCACCTCACCGTGGAACACACCTATTTTTGTTATCAAAAAGAAGGCTGGAGGGTGGAGACTACTACAAGATCTACGGGAAGTTAATAAAACCATGATTCCCATGGGCGCCTTACAACCCGGACTCCCATCACCTACAGCTATCCCTAAGGGATTCCACAAAATAGTTATAGATATAAAGGACTGTTTTTTCTCCATTCCCCTTCACCCTCAGGATTGCCCTCGATTCGCCTTCTCTATCCCCATAGTCAATCAAATTGGCCCCAATCCCCGATTCCAATGGTTAGTTTTGCCTCAAGGAATGGCCAATTCTCCTACCCTATGTCAAAAGTATGTTGCTCAGACAATAGATCCCATCAGGCTTCGATTCCCTTTCGCATATATTATCCATTATATGGATGATCTTCTCATAGCAGCTCCCTCCCCTCAACTGACCCAGACCATCGCTCAAACCATTACTTCAGCCCTACAGGACAGAGGCTTTAAAATCGCCCCCGATAAGGTACAGGTCCAATATCCCTTTTCTTTTCTCGGATTCCGTCTCGAGGCTGATCATCTCTTTACACACAAAGTCACGCTTAATCGTTCCATCCTAAAAACACTTAACGATTTTCAAAAACTTCTAGGGGATATTAATTGGCTTCGCCCTTATCTCGCTCTTGCAAAAGTAGACCTCCACCCCCTAGAAGATATTCTATGCGGAGATACCGACCCCTCTTCATCACGATCACTAACACCTGAAGGAGAAATCTCCTTACAAAAAGTTGAACAGGCAATTGCCAAACAGAACATCGGTTACTTCTCCCCTAAGGATCCCCTCTATTTAATCATCTTTTCCACTGAATTCTCTCCCACAGGTCTCCTATGGCAGGACCCTTCTCCCCTCATTTGGCTACACCTTCCCCTAGCCTCTAGGAAGATCCTGATCCCCTACCCTGACCTGGTTGCTCAGCTTATTATGATGGGTGTCCGCCTGGCCACTCGCCACTTCGGCCGCCAGCCCGATCATATTGTTTCCCCGTATAATAAAGAGCAACTACGGTGGCTGCAAACACAGAATGATAATTGGGCCGTCCTTCTCTCGTCCTATCAAGGCACTATTGACAATCACATGCCCAGTAATAAACTCTTACAATTCTTTACCCTTACCCCCTTCACCTTAACCCGTATTACGCAGTCATCTCCCATTCCCGGAGCGCCCACGATTTTCGTGGACGGCTCGAAAACAGGCCTCGCGGCTATTGTCATGCATGATTATCCCCATACTGTCCACACTCCTTATCAATCTGCACAACTGGTTGAACTCTATGCAGCACTCACTGTTTTTATCTCTCTGCCTGAATCCCCCTTCAATCTATACTCTGACAGCCGATATGTCGTTCAGTCCCTACTACGGCTTGAGGCTACTCCTGTTATTCAACCCACAACAGCCACCTTTTTCTTATACACCAAAATACAGCAAGCCATCAGAGCACGGTCTCACCCCTTCTTTATAGGTCACATATGTGCTCATTCAGGTCTCCCAGGCCCCTTGGCATTAGGAAACGACCTTGCAGATCAATATACCCGCTTGGCCGCTCTGGCTGTACCTACAGTCCCTTCCCTAGACCCTATTTCCCTTGCTACTGAAGCCCACAAACTGCACCACCTTAACGCCCATACTCTTCGCTTAGCCTACAAAATCACTAGAGAGCAAGCCAGAGCTATAGTGAAAAGCTGCAAAAATTGCCTTACGCTGTTACCTGAACCTCACTTTGGAGCCAACCCTCGTGGCCTCCTCCCTGGCCACCTGTGGCAGATGGACGTTACTCATGTTCCCTCCTTTGCTAAATTGAAATATGTTCATGTTTCCATTGACACCTTCAGTGGGTTTCTTTTTGCCTCGGCACAATCTGGCGAGGCCACCAAACATGTCATCAAGCATATGTTTCTCGCCATGTCAGTCATGGGAAGACCATTGACCCTTAAGACAGAAAATGGTCCTGGCTACACAAGCCGTTCCTTTAAACAGTTCTGTGCCCAATTAGGCATAAAACATATCACTGGCATCCCCTACAATCCCCAAGGACAAGGTATTGTAGAAAGAGCAAACCAAACACTGAAAAATACCATTTTCAAACTAAAAACTCAGGAGACCCTCTACCCCTTGTGCGGCAACCAAACCACCTTGCTGGCACATGCCCTTTTTGCCCTTAACTTCCTCACCCTGGATACGGAGGGCCGCTCTGCCGCGGACCGTTTTTGGCACCCACACACCACCTCTAACCTCGCTCAGGTCCTATGGCGTGATCCCCTCACGGGCTGTTGGAATGGCCCTGACAATGTTCTGACCTGGGGCAAAGGCTCAGCCTGCATTTTCGACAAAAGGGAGCAGTCTGCTCGCTGGATCCCCTCACGTCTAATAAAAACCTTCAGCCTAGATAATCACCCCCCCCAGGGTCTACCCCTGAGAAAAATCTCCCCTCTTGTCTTACAGGTAATGCGTGAAACCCATGATCCATCCTGCCTTGTACTGCGAACACTGTTGGCTGCCTCCTTGTTCTTCGCGATCCTCGGCCTTCTTGCTGCCCTGATAGAATCCATCCACCTCACCCTCTACATTCGCAGTCTGAACGACCCTTGAACATTCGCGACCATTATGGGCCTTCAAATTTTATTGTTTCTTTCCCTACTCACCCCCCCTATGAGTGCACAACACCACTCCCATTGTCCATGGAAATGGAGCCTTGGCAGCTGGGATAGTAGCTCCATAATACAGATTGTAACCACTTCTGGAGCACCCACCTTTATTATCCTCCCTTGCTCCCTCATCAACCACCCAGGAATCTGTCCGACTGCCTCCGGACCCAACTGGCTACCCACATTTGACGTCTTCTACGCCTGCCCCTCCTCCAACCCCGGGAAATCCTACTGTAACTCCCCAGGCCACTTTTACTGCGCATATTGGGGGTGTGAAACGCTCACCTCAGAGTCATGGACACCCCCGATCACCGATAAGTTCCTTTCATTGAGGCCAGGCCCTCCCAACTGCAAAAGCCGATCCCGAGCAAGACAGGACTGGGCCGGCGGCAACAAAGGGACATGGACAAGTTGTTCATACTTAAACTTCACTGTTTTACAGCATACAGATGATAGCTGGCTCACAGGGCGCACATGGGGGATCCGGGCACATGTCGGCGGTACCGACCCTGGAGGTTTATTTTTTATCAAGAAGGAACTCCATCAGAAAACCCCTCCTTCCATCCAGGGCCCGAACAAGGCCCTCCAGCCCGCGAAGCCCGCCAAGTCTCACCCCCCCCCCGCATTCCCTCCCCTTCCCCATCCCACAGCCCTTTGCGTCTGTTCTCCCCATCCCCACTGCCGGCGTCTTCCTTCTCGACCTCTCCTCCACAGCCCTGGGTTCCCCCTGCCCTCAAAAAGGAACAGATTGTCCCTTACCCATACCTTCCTCTCCTACAAGCGTCCTTTTCCGCGCTTAATCACTCCTTCCCTAACCTCACGACCAATTGCTGGCTTTGCTTAGTCGCGTCCCCGCCTTACCTTGAGGCCTATGCCCTGAATGACAATAATCTTACCTGCTCTATGACAGAAAACCCCCCTGAGTGTCACTGGGACAGCATTGAAACTCAGAGTCGCCCTCATGACAAATTCTCCCTTACCATCCCTATCGTGGGGGGTAATGGCACTTGCATTGGCAAAAATGCTACAGTTAATCTGTATTGTGCTGTGTCCTTTTCGCCTAACAGCACCTGCAAATTTTATATTCCCCCTAATAATACTAGATGGCTCTGCACCAACTCAGGCCTTCAAGCTTGTTGGGCTTCCACTGCTCCAGAGGAAGTATGTATCTTGGTCACCCTTGTTCCCCGCGTCACCTTTAGGCCCGACCAAGACTTCCTCCCCCTGTGGGAACAATTCCAAAACCCCAGATGGAAAAGAGAACCGGTCACCCTTGCCGTCACGGTTGCCGCTCTTCTTGGCGTTGCCGGCGCTGGGACTGGTTTAGCCGCTCTAACTTCCCAACACATATCCCACAATCATCTACGGGCAGCAGTAGATGAAGACATTGCCCGCTTAGAATCCACCATAAATTTCTTGGAAAAGTCCCATGCTTCCCTTGCTGAAGTAGCCTTACAAAATAGACGAGGATTAGACCTCCTCTTCCTCCGCGAAGGGGGACTCTGTGCCGCCCTCGGAGAAGAATGTTGCTTCTACGCTAACCACTCTGGCGTCATTAGGGACTCTCTAGCCCAACTCAGGAAAGAGCTTGAACAGAGGCGCAAAGATAGGGAAACAGACGGCCCTTGGTATGCACAGTTTCTGCCTAGTTCTCTGCAATCCTCTCTACCCTCCTTACCCCCCTCATAGTTTTTATCCTTGCTTTGACTTTTGGCCCTTGGATTTTCAAAACTATCACACGGCTGGTCACTCGCTCCATTGAATCATCCTTGAAGGCCTTCCCTATGGTACAGTACCACCGCCTAGAGACGGTTGGCCACACCTCCCCCTCCACTGAGCAATACAACCAACTCCACTTCTCGGGACGGTAATCCAACGACGGGAATATTGCGGGTCCCTTGCCCTTGCGTGGAGGCTATTAGGGAAATACCCCGCATAGCCTAAGACAGGAGCCGCCTCCGAAAGGGTTCTTCAAGACGGGCTTAAGACCATGTTGTGATAGTTCTGCAAATCCATTTTTCTCTCAAAACCCCTCCCCCTCTTTTGAAAAGAAAAGGGAGGAATTGTATAGAACCTGACAACAGACAAGAAATAGTGCAAACATAACATGCCTCCCTTCCTCCCTTAAAACAGGATGTCTTCCCTAACTAGTTCCAGATGTCAGTAAAGGTTGTAAAACCCCCTCCCCCTGGGCCCCTCTGACATCAAATGTGCCTACATTCCTCCTACCCTTATTTCCTCCTAGCCACAGTATATATATACCATGCTTTTGCCTCAATAAACGACTTCTCTTTGAATACCATGTGAGAGCTGTCCGTGCTTTCTTTCTCTCTCCCCCTTTCCTTCTCTCTCTCCCCCTTTCCCTCTTAGGGGTCGTAAGGGGCTGGTCCCCGACACTGTACCGGAAGCACATGAAACAGCTGGAGCAATTCCACCAACGCTCCCTCCTGTCAATCATGAGGATCCGGTGGCAGGACCGAATCACCAACCAGGAAGTCCTCGACAGAGCCAACTCCACCAGCATGAAAGTCCTGGTCCTCAAAACCCAACTATGATGGTCTGGACACGTCATCCGCATGGACCCACAGCGAATACCAAGACAGGTATTCTATGGTGAATTGTCAGCTGGACTCAGGAAACAAGGCCGGCCTAAGAGAAGATTCAAGGACCAGCTAAAGTCAAACTTGAAGTGGGCTGGCATGACACCAAAGCAACTAGAACTCGCTGCCTCTGTCAGAAGCAGCTGGTGAACCCACATTCACCATGCCGCCGCCATCTTTGAAGATGAGCGACGTCGACGTCTTGCCGCTGTGCGTGAATGCCGACACCAGGCCACAACCACATGTCCCGTAACAACTGGCGTCCCAGGCCCCGTGTGCCACAAACTGTGCGCCTCAGCCTTTGGACTCCAAAGCCACATGAAGGTACACCGCAGATGAAAACGCACAAAGACAATAGTCATTCTCAGCTTCTGAGAGACTACTACTAATACTTGCTTCATCACCTTGTTTGTATTTAGATTCAGTTCTCTCTGTCCCCTCTCTCTTTCTCTTTTCCCTGTGAAAATCTGGTGAGTTCTTTCAGTTTCCCTCGTCTTTTACTTTTCCTTTGCTTCAAGTAAATATTAATCAATATTACTAAATATAATACTTGGAGTACTGAATATTAATTTTTAAAATTTACATGTGTAACCCTAGATAAGTCACTTAAACCTCTTTTTGTCTCAATTTCTTTAATTATGAAATGGGAAAGAGTGAGGATGTATTGGGAAAGTGCTTACCATAGTACTGGGCATGTTGTAGATGCTATGCAAATGCTTATTACCTTTCCTCTTCTGTCTGGGCTTTGGGGATCAGTGTCCTTTTAGAATCCTGAAGATTCCTGGCACTGTTGTGCCTCTTAGCTCCAGAATAATTGATATGGTCATTGGTGTATGCATAAATACCTTTTGGGCTCATCCTCCTCTCTGGCTTCCTTTTGGATCAAGTACAAGAGACTGTCTCCTCAAGGAACTCAAGAGCCTGGAAGCTATCAAAATCTGACTACTTCACTTTTGTACTGAGAGCTTCTAAATTAGGTTACTGTATTACACAGAGCCCTGGGGTAGTTTGAATCTCTCAGTCAATCACAGCATATTTCCTGTGTGGCCTTGCTTTCATCAAATAATCCATGTACTTGACTCTTCTCAAAATGATTAAGATGGGATTGCACATAGTATAAATCTTTGATTGCTTCTATAAAGCTGGGCCTTCCATGTTTACAATAATTGAGGCAGGTATACAAATCCACATCAGTAAATGTAAAATCAATATAATAATGATTTATGCAGAGATGTTTTGGGAACCTCTGTGATCATAGTCATACTTCCACCACACTATGGCCTTGGGTAAATCATTTTATTTTTTAGGACCTTAGTTTCCTGATTATAACATGAAGATTTTTTATGAGGCTGTTTTCCAGGTCTTGCTTTCTAATGGTAATGCATGGTAACACCACAATTCTGCTTCTTGGACCTTTTTCTGTTGTACTATCAAAGCATAACTTATCTAAGGGCAGACAGTCAGTAGTTAGCATAATCTAATGCAAACCTAATCACTGCAACGATTTTCAGAGATTTTTATCAGTTGCCTTTCTGGATCAATGAGAAAAATAGGCAGGATTTTATTATTGTTATGGTTGCTATTTTCTGTGTCTTTTTCTCTCTTGACTGTCTCTTACTCTTTCCACTCTGTCTCTGTTTCTCTTTCATACACACACACACACACACACAC
Organism: Monodelphis domestica; assembly: GCF_027887165.1. Classification (NCBI taxonomy): domain Eukaryota; kingdom Metazoa; phylum Chordata; class Mammalia; order Didelphimorphia; family Didelphidae; genus Monodelphis; species Monodelphis domestica. The sequence continues at coordinate 380,127,474 of NC_077229.1, read as the reverse complement.
ACACACACACACACACACACACAGAATTCTAATCATTGCTAAATATTCATTCTAGACGTCTTTCTCATTGATTTATAGACCATGGAATTAACTTGGCTGTGGGGGAGTTTGATAAAATCATCTCCACATGTGATAAATTCATAATATATATTAAAATGAAAAATAAGTCCACTAATAAAAAGCTTTCACTGAAAACTCACACTCATGAAGAAAAATGATGAAATTAGTCTGAAACTACAAACTACAGCCTTAGTTTTTTTTTTTTTCAATATACAAGTGAAAAACATACACCTTTACCTTTACCTTGCATGAGTCTTGAAATGCTTCTGAATACAGACTATCGGTCTCATTAAATTTGTTGAATGTTAATTTGGTTTATGATTTGGTCAAGAAGTATACTTTATAGCATGAAGACAAGAACATTTATCTTTCCTTTTTGTAACCATTACTATCCATCTTAGAATCATTGCTATTTATTTATTCTAAGGCAGAAGAGCGGTAAGGTCTAGAGGCAATGGGGGTTAAGTGTTTTGCCCAGGGTCACACAGCTAGGAAATGTCTGAAGTCAGATTTGGGTCCAGAATTTTCCATCTCTAGGCCTTACTCTCAATTCACTGAACTGAGTAGTTTCCCCCATGTGCATTTATCCTAATTAGAACAGAAATACATTCAGTTTTGAGACCAAGTTAAAAAATAAAAGTCCTGCTGAAGCACAAGCATGCGATTATTTTGAAACTGTGAATATCCATTAGAGTATGTGTTTTAATTGTATATGATTTAAGATATACCTCTCAATTTACTTTTATGAATTTCTTGCTGGTCTCTGTTTACTTTTGATTTCTTTGTTTGAAAGCTTCTTGTTAATCTCTCATGACCATTTATCAGTCAGAGAATTGGAAAAGTATTTAAATCTTAAATAAAGAGTAGACAAGTTCAGCATCATTTTTTTTCTTAATATTCTTCTAATTCAAAAATGAATCATCTAACAGAGTAAGGATTTGGGGAGGATCAGGAGAGAGATGGATGTGTGATTTCTTTGCTGGAAGCATAGTGATGGAGGCTCATGAATGCAAGAACTGGAAATCCAGATCCTGAGAGTTACCCCCTTAAAATTCTGAGTAGTAGTTGTCAGGTACCATCTGAGAAACCTACTTTCCATTGTAAGTGGAAATTGGGATAGAAGCCCTAGAGATTGTGATACACTGTGATTCTAGGTGTGATACTAGTGCTCTGTGCCTTGAACCCGGACCTGAGATATATAGGGCTTGGAAGTGAGATACTGATCACTCCCTTCTGCCTTAGATTTTTAATACTAGTAAATGATTTGTGATGGAAAGCATTTGTTTCACTTTGTCTCAGAGCATTCATTGCTGAATTATATATTTCTTAGTTCTTTTTCATTCCTTTGAGGAAGAAATATCTAGATGGAAAAGCTTGATGTAGTAGCAGAACCACTGGACTTAGGTTCCGATGACCTGGGTTTTCTCTAAGCTCTGCCATTTCATATCCAAATAAAAGTGAAAAAATGCACTTAAGTAACCTCTTTTTATATAATACTTTAAAGTTTTACAAATTGTTTCACCTATATCATCTCGTCAGAGCATCACAGTAACTCTTTGATATAGGTAACCTCAAGATTCTCATTTTGCAAATTGGATAACTTTGCATCCTAGAGATCACTTTGATGTATTCTTGTCCATGCAGCAAATAATTATTGAAAGTGAATTTTGAACTCCAGTTATTTCTAACTCTAGATATACCATACAATTCTCTATGTCATACTGTCTCTATCTCATAAGCTCATAGAGATGAAATATTTTTGAGAACTTTAAGAACTATTGGAAAAAGACCTATCTCATTCCCAAGTCCAAAACTGAAGCTTCATTTTTCCTATAGCCAATGTGTTACTAAATGTCGATAATGGTGAGCATGTATTTAATACATTTTGTTTCTAGACCGTATTTAAGTATATTATTGTATTAACAAACTAAATGTGCCTATAGGCTAAAATAGATTTATTTTGACAACTGACCTATTTGCTTCCTTCCCTAGAGATGTAGAATCTCTCATATCTTTGACTTTAAACAAACTGATCCCTATTTTCCATATCTGAGTTGTTCTTTCCTTATCTTTGCCTTTTAGAATCCATAGTTTACTTTAGAACTCCACACATCTCCCACTTCCAACCTACATAAAATCTTTTCTGATCCTCATCCTCTTGCTACTGCTCTTCTGAAAGTTATTTTATATTTATTATGTGTGTACTTTTAGTCAAATACATGTTATTTAATACCATTAGGATGTAAACTCTTTGGCGGCAACCCTTGATTTATTTTTGTCTTTTTACCTCCAGTGCCTGGCATTTAGTAGGCACTTAATAAATAGTTCTTTAATAGAAAAAAGGAGGAAATGAAGGAAGAAAGGAAGGAAGGGAAGAAGGAAGGGAGGGAGGAAGGAAGGAAGGAAGGAAGGAAGGAAGGAAGGAAGGAAGGAAGGAAGGAAGGAGAATCTTTGATGGGTCTCATGACAATTTTGTGGTTACTTTCATGCTGTCATTTTTCAACGTCAGTATCTTGGAATTCTTTATCCTATCTTGACTGGGTCAGCTATCAAAATACACAAAATAATATTTGTAAAGGTGGTACAATTTATTACAAGGGGAAAAGATATTTGTTTACTAGATTTCAGTGAAATTATTTAAATTATACATAGAAGAAGCGGATAACAGAAAATCTGTTTGGAAATAGCAAAATGTGATATGAGGTTAAAGTAGCTATTTTATTGAATTTTAACCACAGTGAAGAACACTGATTGCACAGAATCTTATAGCATGATCAAGTGAAGTTTTTTTTTTAAGGATGGGAGCATTAAAATGTCCATGAAGATTGAAAGAAGAGCAGCTCACCACCTTTAATAAAGCACTCAAATTTCAGTGATTACTTATCAGAATACCTTGAAGCAAATTCTTACAAGGATCAATTGTAATTTAGATGAAACTGGAGAAGTGCTGTCATGATTTTCAGTTATCTTTTTTCCTCCCCATATGCTGGCAAGATGACTTCTGAGACTAAAGTCAAATAACATCAGCATCACATTTTAGTGTCACTTGTCTTTCCTGAATCCAAGCAGGCTTGATATTGGAAAAGAGGTGAGGAAGTGTGAAAATGTCAGAGCTTCTACCTTTTCAGGAAGCTTTATTGTTCTCAAATGTCAATACCTCAGAGCAGATGGTAATTTACCATGATCTGAGTAACCAGCTCTCACTTCTCTCTTCAACTTATGATCTGGGCTATGTCTAGAACTCATCAAAGTGTTTAATTTGTGGTATCTTTAAAATATAAATTTTAATACTGGAGGGATTAGAGTATTTTCTTTCACTATGTAATTTCTTATCTTAAGTGTATATGCTTTATTTCTCTTTCCATTTTGCTTATTGTTTTGTAGAGGAATCAGTCGTCTCCGTGTGTTTGTTGTATGACTTGAACTTTGCTGTATATCAGCCAAAACAATTCAGGTCTTGCAAAATGAGCCATGCATTTAAAGGGAATAGTCTATCTTATTGGTGGCACTATATTCTCAAAAATCTTTATCATTACATTCAGATTAGTATGTTCTGTTTCCCCAAGAGGAGTTTACTATGGAAAATAATTGTCTCGTGTACCATTAATATAATTTATATTGCCTGTCATTAAAGAAAAGAGTACTGTACAGCAAGTAAGATCTAGATTTTAATCCTTGTTCTTTTACTATGCTATTGTGGCCATGGAAAATCAATTACTTTCTTTAGGCTTCAGTTTTCTCATTTAGAGAATGAGGAAAGTGGGCTAAATGATATTCAAGTTTTACCTCTGCAAACATTTTATGATTCTATTTTTCTGAGCCCTCATCCTTTCTTTTGTGAGTGTATTATGATTGATGTATGTCTTCTGTGAACTTGCCTGTGTGACAAGTGATGCCTGTCATCCATTACTGAAAAGGGAGTGAATGGAGAAGAAAATTGTCTGGAGATATCTTCATCCTGAAAGATAAAGAGAAATGAAGGGGATGCCACCTGGTTGTAATAGCCTAGACATGCAATAGAGAAGTATCTGGCTCAGGAAAGAAATAAGCCAAAGTAATTTCAGGGCAAGTGGCTATGAACAACCAACAAGGAATAAGAAGTCTAATAAGAAGTCAAGCCTAGTGATCAATCTGGTCTAAGCATTCATGGTGTTTTCATGTTGCCTGGCATAAATGCAGAGGAATAACTCATAAGCTGCCTATCTTTGACCTATTTGAGTTGTCAAGGTTATCCAATTGATTCACTCAATCCCATCAGTGTAGTATATTTCATTTTGAAATGGAAATAGTGTGGGGGAAAACACAGACACAGCATTAGTTGTTTTTGTCAGTGTTGATTAGTTTTTTTTTACTTGTCTTTGACTCTTCATGACCCCATTTAGGGCTTTCTTAGCAAAGTTACTGGAGTGGTTTGCCATTTCCTTCTCCAGCTCATTTTATAATTATGGAAACTGAGGCAAACATGGTTAAATGACTTGTCCATGGTCATATAGCCAATAAATGTATGAGGCCAGAATTGAATTATGGAAATTAAGCTTCCTGAGTCCAGGTTGGGCATTTTTTTACACTGAGCCACCTATCTGCCTTAAGTTAACATATAGATCCCTCAAATAGGCTTTGATTGAAAAATGCTCACTTCATGTGCCTATGGGCTTATTTAGAAAGAAAGATAGCAGAAACAAGGGGAAATGAGGGCTACACAATTAGTCTTTATACAATTTGCATTATTTATATAATAATATACAACTTAACTATTTTGTTACAAATTAAATTGTATGTTGTTATTTTAGTAGCAATAAAATTATATTCTATTTATAGGGTCATCTTGATATCTCTGTATAAAATGAATAGTTATACTTAGCACAAAGACTAGCTTATTGTAGCAACTGGAGCTAAAAACTGTGGGCATTGCAAACTTGGAAATCCTTCTCCATCAATCAATCAGCAATTAACCCTATCTGGTTCATTCCAATCATGGGGTTTTAACCTGGATTGTCTTCAGTTATGAAGATAGGTGACACAACATCGTTCTGAAATTGGGTCCATAGATTTCACCTTCATCTGAAAGTTGGATCCATGACATACAAATCGTTTAAGAACCCTTGTTTTATACCCTCTCTGCAAGGAGCTAGAGAATCAATCATCTGCTACTCAGAATATATAGATATCTCAGATATCTATATCTATATCTATATGCATACGTGCAGATAGATAGATAGATAGATAGATAGATAGATAGATAGATAGATCCTATACATGTCACTCTAGTCCTTGGAGAGACATTCTAACATAGGACGAAGTACTATCCCAAATCTTTCCCTCATCCACCTCCCACAGAATTCTTTTCTCCCTGCTTTACTGACTAGAAGACTTCTGGTTCACTAGTGACTTTGTTTTAATAATTTTTTTAAAAGCAGGATAATTGTAATTGTTAATTGTGATTTTTATAACTTAATTGGACTAAGGTGAGTTGTTTAAATGATGTTAAACTGGAGACTTAAGAAACTACAAAATAGTCACTGGTTTAGTTGTAAATATGATGAGCTGGCATCTTTTTTCCCCCCTGAAGGCTCCCCATGTATTCTTTCTCCAAATCTTTTAAGATATTTAGTTATGGCAAGGGGAAGGACAGTATGGCATGACATAATTTAACGAATGCCACACCAGTACTTTGGAAACTGAAGGAAACAAAACCTGGCAAATCTTGATATTAAAAAATCTACTCAAAGCTGATCCTAAAAGACAATGGTTGAGGGACAGTGAAAGCAAGATTTAATTTCAAAAGCAATTTTCTTGTTATGATCATATTTAGCAATTCACAAGTTTGATGAGTGCTGAAGCCTCTGATCATCAAATTGTTTTGGATTAAAGACCAAACTTGTTCTAACTCTTTCTGAAAAAAGGGCACATCCTCTGAGCTACCAACAGAGTAAGCAGAGTCCTTATTCACCTGCTTTCCAAAAGTCAGGTAGCAAGCAGTTCTCATTATCTGCTGAAAACACACATCTGTAACAGCAGGAAAGGGATCCTATAGATAGGTTACAATACAAGGATGATCCATGAAGTCCACACAGCATCATAACTTGCAGGAAGCAAATATGCTTATTGTGCTTCATTTTTAGAATCTGAAAATTTAGGCATGAACATCCTCAAGAATCTTATGTTATCTATATGGAAGCAGGTGTTGTTACTTTCAATAGTCAATTGTAATGGCAATTCCTTAATCCTTTTGGGTAATTTGCAAATAAATGCAGAACCCTTAGCCCCAGCAAGCTGAAGAAGCCTCAGGGTTACTTCCAATAAGAGTCTTTATGCATACTATCCACTTTTCTTTCCCCCTTGCCCTAAATTTTCTGTCAAGGGTTTGCCTTCACAGATTAAAAACCTATGTTTGTCTCTGTTGTGCAGGACTCAACAGAAGCTAAAGAGGGAATTCTGGTAGCATAGATACCTAACTGAGTAACCAGTAAATTCACTGAAACTTTCTATTGAATTGGGGGCAGCTGGGTGCCTCAGTGGATTTAGAGCCAGGCCTAGAGATAAGAGGTCCTGGGTTCAAATTTGATTCAGACACTTCCTAGCTGTGTGACCCTGAGCAAGTCACTTAACCCCCATTATCTAGTCCTTATCACTCTTCTGCCTTGAAACCAATATGTGGTATTGATTCTAAGATGGAAGGTAAGGTTTGTTTTTTTTTTTAATGAACTTTATTGAATCGAATATAAATTGATATATATAAATAATATATATATATATGTAATATATATAAATAAATATAAGTTAAAGAAAATTACATTTATTTATTTATTTTTTAGATCTCATTGACATGGGCATTCTACCCCCAGAAACCCAGGCGAACTATTATCAGGAAAACTCCCTTGATCCCTTACATCCTCATGAGTCTGAGCCTAAAAACACCCAATGACTCCTCTAGGGTCCTGAGATGACTATCTTCCTTTGATCATCCTCTAGATTTAAGATGGACAGGAAAAGGCACCTCCAGGCCACACCTCCATCCTATCAGACATCTGTTTGTTCCCTAAAACTAAGGAATCTTTATGTCCTCAGGCAGACCCCAGTATGATCACCCCACATCATGCCTGGGTGACTAACACTGTTGTAGAAAGTCTAAAATCCCCAGAATTGATGTCATCTGGGGGAACAGCTTTTCCATCCATGATGTCCTCCCAGGGAACTGCTCCCCATCTTGCTGTTCCACCTTGCTATCCTCCTGGCCATTCTCAACATTACCTCCTAAATTAATAAATTTCTCTTTCTGTTTTTAAGCTAAGTTTTGCTTTCTTGCAAAAGTCTTGCATTCTTGCAAAAGGTATCCTTCCTGAACCCCAGGGGTACACATCTGCACCCCCATAACATCATAACCATGTTTAATTCCTTCATCTAGACAGATAACAACTCATCTATGTAATTATTGCTCGTGTGCAATATACTATATACTGAGAGATTCTTTCTCTAGGTCTTAAAAATATTACAGATTAATATAAAGTTTTCTGTTTTTTTTTTCAGCTTTCAGTTTGTGATTCCTTACAGTTCCCACATAAATAGCACACTATCTTTTCTAACAACATTTTTTTTTTCCTGGATGACATTAACCTATGCCTAAATTACTCATTTTGGAGGAGAGTCCTTACACTTATATTTTGCTTTACTGACTCAATTTAAATAATTCCAAATCTGAATTTGAGGTATAATAAAATTTTTCATAGTGGATAGAAAGCAATAAAGGTTCAAGTATTCCTTTGATATATTATTCTATGTGATCCCTTGGTATGTGATGTTTTAAGGCTATATTGCACAGAACATAACAATCTCAGTTGATGCAGGGAATTTGCTCACCTACTAGTTTCCTATAAAAATAAAATCACAGATCCATTTCCATTTCCTATTCCTAGCATCAACAAAAAATAAGAACAATGAGAATTTGGATAGTCAACTCTTTTTCTTAGTGAAGTGACTTTTAATGTATGATCTGCTATAGAAAATCACTTCTGTAAGCATACCTATCTACTGCTCATATTTTTGTGTCAACATGGAATTTAGGAATCCCAAACATGTGGCCTAGTGGGATCTGATGAACCCCAATTTTAGATTTAGCTTATAGATTGGAAACCCCAAAGCTTGTCCTTGTTCCCTGTTCCCATGAGGAATCTACCCTGACGGGAAATGATAATCCTGGTTGTGTGAGATAAGCATATACTAAGGACTTTCTTTGTTTTAGGTAGCATCCCCTATTGTATTAAAACCTCTCTCAGGAACATCAGATGTGGGCATGAACTATCCTTTAGTAACCATTGTAAGCAGCCCCCTTCTCTTGCACCTTAGCTTCTAGCTATGATTCTTTTCCATAGCTTGATTGTATCTTGTCAGTGTAGTTTGAACACTGCCATTTTCCTTGTAGCCATAGTAATGTCAGTCATCTTTCCTTGCCCCTGGATTTCACAAAGGGTATATAGGTTCCCCAAGTTCTTTTGTTCCTTGGAGTCCATCCTGAGTCGGTGGCACTCCCAGGAGCTAGTGACCAGGGCGCCTTGACTCCTTGAAGTCATGGGAAGCAGCTGTGTTGTCGTATTAGTAGTGCTAACCCCTTTTCCCTTGAATAAAGAGTGATTTTGACTATTTAATAGTTCTGCGTTTTTTCTAGTTGACATTTGACAAAGATACATTTAATATTTGTGCAGATTATTTTCTCATAAAATGTTATGATTATAAGAAAACAGGCATATAGATCATGTAGTTATTGATATCCATTCAACATTTTTTGGTAAAATACTGTAGCAGTCCACCCCAACTATGGGCAAGGGAAACAGTTAGTATGTACAGATTGTCTTAGAAGAGAGCATGCTCAGTCTTGAGCATGCTCAGTCTTGCGCTTGGCTAGGAAAGCCTCTGACCCTTGACCCCAGCTTCCCCCAGGTTAGGCGGGAAAACAGGTTTCTTTGTGCTCACCTGGCTAAGAGAAACCACACCTATACCTTGTCCTTAACCAATGATAATCATCCTTATATATTGTGTATATTTGCATATCAAAGAGATTAAATATGGCCACAGCAAGCTCCGCCTTCTCTCTTCCTCTTGGATCTCAGCTCCCACTGATGTCTGTCCTTGCTTTAATTCCATTCCTTCTCTATCTCTCTCACCTGGGACCTGGCCTTCAGCCAGACACTTTCTTTTCTCTATCATCTCTCCGACCTGTGTGTTATTAAGTTTGGATCTTTGGACAGGTACAAGCCTTCTGAGTAGTCCACTGATCGGAGTTCTGCTGTGGCTCATTGATAATTAATAAGGCCTACATTTCTGACTCATTCCTGCCACCTCATATCTCTAATTTGGCTCCACCACCCCCCTTGAGGTATCCAAAACTTCTATCCTTCCTCTATCTTCCTACCTTAAAGCTTCTCTCACCTCGGGAAGCTTTAAATACCAACTGTGATTTTTCCAAAAATTTGCTATCTTTCCTAATTTCTCATATGCAAAATCAGTCCTGGAGTAGCTTCTAAAAGGTGTTACCTTCATCACAAATTTTCTCTGTCCAGTTACTCTTCCCCCATTTATCTTCTTTACTGTTAATTCTACTTCTTCATAAAGCAAAACATCTGGGATTTAGATATGAAATAGCAAATGTGATGGGTTCATTGCCTTTGATTAACAAAAGTTGTGGAAATTCTTTTGGTAATTTTAAAATTTTTATTTGTTTCCTAATTACATATTGATACCATTTGAATATTCATTTTCTGAAATTTTGTAATCCATGATCTCTTTCTTCCTTCCAATTCACCACTCTACACAAGAAGGCAGGTAATATGTTGTACATACATCACATTATAATATATATTTGCCTCTTCATCATATTGTGTAAACCTCAAAATTTCTTAGACTTATAAATGTTCGAAATTTCACCATTGGGAAATTTCATACTTGAAAAATTTCCTATTGATAGTGGGTCTTGACTATTGGAATGTGAATCCCATTGGCATGGGAGGTTCCTTCTCCTTCCCTTCTTAAGATTACTTTAGGACAGAAACCTTTTGCTGAACAATGGAAAGGACTTTGACCTATGCTTAAGCATAGAACAGGAATTTCTTTGAGTCATGATTGATTTTAGAATTGATACAATGGAGATACTTGGAATCAATCTCCACCCTATTCAGTCCTAATAGGATTGAGTAAGGGCTGCAGCCTAGATCAAAATTTAATTATTTCAATCTCTACCCTACTCAGGTTAACAGGATTTAGAAAGGGCTGTAGCGAAGGAGCAAAGATTTAATCATTTGAAAATATGACCTTCAACAGACATGTGCAAAGCCTCTGGGCGGTCCTGGGTTAAGGTAGAGCCTCCATTGGCACAGGGAAATTGAGGGACAGGTGATTGGTAGATGTGAGAACTGAGGGGAGGGAACTTGGATGGTTTTCCTTAAGGATAGGGGGGTCTGAAGACTCGGTGGTGATTGAGGAGTTGGTCGGAGTGGTGGGAGTGTGCTCTGAGAAGCTTGCTCTGAAGGAAGCTGAAGGTGGGGGCCTCTGAGACTGTTTCTCCATTTTGGTCATGTGAGTAATAGGGACTGATCTCTTTTCTTTGCCCCAGCTATCTAAGGGCTTGGGCCTTTTGGCCCAGCCTAAACAGAAGGGGTATATAAGCCCTATTCCTTTCTCTCCCTTTTTCTCTCTCTCTATCTCTAATTCCTTTCTTCCTCCTATTGTAATTAAACTCCATAAAAGATTGACTGCTGACTTGAGTTTTCATTTAGGAATTACTTAGCTGAATTCCTTGGCGACCTTAAATTAATATATATCAGTCTTTTAAAAGTGATTTCCTTGTCACAATTGTAAGACAAAACACATTATTTACAATAAAGGAAAATGCATGGAAAAAATAAGTGAAGAATAATATGTTTCAATCTGTGTCCATATACCAAATATTCCTTCCATGGTATTGGGTAGCCTTTTTCCTCATGAGTTCTTTGGAGTTGTCCTGTGTCCTTGCCTTGTTAGGGTAGAGAAATGCTGGGTATTAATTTAAGATTATTTTATATCCTGCAACCTTGCTAATGTGGCTAATTGTTTCAATTAGTTTTTTGGTTGATTCTCTAGTATTCTCTAGGTATGCCATCATCGTATCTTGTGGAAAGAATGATAACTTTATTTACTCATTGCTTTTTCTAATCCCTTCTTACCCCCAAAGTTAGGTAACACAAGTTTGGTGGCCTGAGCTCCTGAGAGGTTGGTTCAGAGTGTTGAACCCTGGCTTCTCACCCTGCATAGCAGGTGTCCCCAAGTTCAGGGTAAAGGGAGATTAAGATAAATCTTGTGGGCTCCTTTTCTCTTCAATTCTCTCTTAGTTTGGTAGAATGTTCATCAGGTTCAGGAAAAGAAAGAGTTCTGAGATTGGGATCCAGTAAGATATTGACCTTCTCCTCAGGAGGTCTCCAGTCAAGAGAGAGCAGACCAACTGAAAACTTCTGGGTTGTTCCTTTCTCAGGGTTCCAAATCCTTCTCTGCCCATTCCCCCTGCTGCTGCTGGAATATTTGCATTTTCCCCAGGCTTTTCCATTTCCAAATGTCTCTAGATTTATCTCTCTCACACATCCTTGTTTCATTCCTGACCTTATTGGAAAAGCTGTTAGCTTATTTCCTTTAAATATAATGTTTGCTGATGGTTTTATTTTATTCCAATGTTCCCTTTTGTTTTAAATAGGAATGGGTATTGCATTTTGTCAAAAGATTTTTCTACATATATTAAGATAATTATATAGTTTCTGTTGATTTTTTTTATTAATATGGTCAATTTTGTTATAAGGTTTTCTAATATTGAACCATCTTTGAATTCCTGGCAAAAAATCCAAGTCATTGTGCATGATTCTTCTGAAATATCACTGTAATCTACTTGCTAGTATTTTTTAAAAGATTTTTGCATCAAATTCCATTAGTTATATCAATTTACAGTTTTCTTTTACTCTTATTTTTTTGTTGTTGTTGTTCCTGGTTTAGGTATCAATGTCACATTGTGTCATAAAATAAATTTTATAAAATTCCTTCCTCAGCTATTTTTCTACATAGTTTATATACTATTGGAATTCATTGTTCTCTAAATATTTGATAGATTTTAGTAGCAAATGCATCTGGCCCTTGCACTTTATTCATAGGGAATTCATTGATAGTTGGTTCAATTTCTTTTTTCTCAGATGAGATTGCTTGTGTTCTCTTTTGTCTTTGTTTAATCCAGGGAATTCATATTTATTTAAATACTCATCTATTTCACTTAAGTTATCAGATATATAAGCATATAATTGGGCAAATTAACTCAATAATTGCTTTAATTTCCTTTTCATTGATTGTAATATGGCCCTTTCTATTTTTAAAATCGGTAATTCTTTTTTTCTTTCTCTATGTTATCTAATTAGTCAATGACTTCTCTGTTTTATTAAGTTTTTCATGAAACTAACTCACTATATTATTAGGTCAATAGTTTTCTTACTTGCAATTTTGTTAATCTCTCCTTTAGTATTCAGGATTTCAAATTTTGTTGTATAATTCGGACAATTATTTTTTTTTAATTTTTAAATTGTTTTAGTTGCGTATCCAATTCATTAATCTAAACTTTTCATAATTGATGTAAGCATTAAGAGATAAAATTTTTCTCCTAAGTATTGCTTTGTCTGAATCAGAAAAGTAATGACATGTTATCTCCATGACATTCTCTTTAACGAAAGTATAGATTCTTTCTATACTTTGTTCTTTGGGAGGGGGGAAGCTAGGTGGCTAAGTGCATTGAGAGTCAGGACTAGACACAGGAGGTCCTAGGTTCAAATCTGACTTCAGATACTGCCAAGCTCTGTGACTCTGGGCAAGTCATTTAGCCCCCATAGCCTAGCCCTTACCACTCGTCTGCCTTGGAACCAATATACAGTATTTATTCTAATATGGAATGTAAGGGATATATGTATGTGTGTGTGTGTGTGTATATATATATATATATATATATATATATATATATATATATTCATTCAAGAAGTATTTATTAAGTTTTTTTAATAAGAGACAACATATGATGAAATATGTAAAAATAAGGTATATACTAGGTAATTTACAAATAATCAATAGTCGGAAGACATTAGCATTAAGAAGGATAAGAAAAGTTTTTTTGTAGAATGTGGAATTTTAGCTGGGGCTAGAAGGAAACTAAAAAAGGTAAGAGTCAAAGCTGGGGAGAGAGGTAATTTTAGCTATTGGTGAGAGCCACTGAAAATTCCAGAAGTCATCAGTAGATGTGTTTTATGTGAGGAACAATAAGGAATGGGATCATTGAGTACCCTCAGGAGATGAATATAAGGTGTATAAAGACTTCAAATATAGGAGAGGACTAGGTTATAAAGGCCATGACAAACAGATAATTCTAAATTTGATTCCATATGTAATAAGACAAATTTAATTAAATATGTTACTGGTGACATGGTTAGAATTTTGATTTATAACACTGTTTCACAACTGATTGAATTGATAGTGTTCTATTTAAAATTTTAGCATCTAAGTTCATTAAGGAGATTGGTCTATAATTTTCTTTCTCTGTTTTTGACTTGCCTCGCTTTGGAATCAGTACCCTATTTGTGTCATAAAAGGAATTTGGTAGAACTCCTTCTTTGCTGATTTTGTTAAATAATTTGCGTAGTATTGGTATTAGTTGGGATTAGTTATTCTTTGAATGTTTGATAGAATTCACTTGGGAATCCATCAGACCTAGTGGAATTTTTTTTAAGGAGTTCTTTGATGGCTTATTCAATTCTTTTTCTGATATGGTATTCTAATTCTTCTGTTAATCTTGGCAATTTATATTTTTGTAAATATTTATCCATATCACCTAGATTGCCATATTTATTTTCATATAATTGGGCAAACTAGTTTTTAATGATTGTCTTACTTTCCTCTTCATTAGAGGTGATATCTCCATTTTTACCTTTGATACTGTTAATTTGTTTTTCTTCTTTTGTTTTTTTTTATTAGATTAAGCAGTACTTTATTTTATTTGTTTTATTTAACACATCTTTTAGTCTTATTTAAAAATTCAATAGTTCTTTCACTTTCAAATTTATTAATTTATCCTTTAACCTTTAGAATTTCTAATTTAGTTTACATCTGAGGATTTTTGAATTGTTCTATTTCTTGAAATTTTTTTTTTTAAATTTGCATGGCCAATTCATTGACCTCTATCCTCCATAATTTATTAATATTTGCACTCAAGTATATAAATTCCCCCCTGGAGTACATCTTTGGCTACATCCAATAGATTTTGAAAGGATGTGTCATCATTGTCATTCCCTTCGATGAAATTATTCATTTGTTATATGATTTGTTTTTAACCAATTTTGGAGAATCATATTATTTAATTTCTAATTAATTTTTTATTTGCTTCTCTATGTACACTTGCTAATTATTATCTTTATTGCATTATGACATGAAAGGGTTGCATTTATTATTTTTGCTTTTTTGCATTTATTTGCCATGTTTTTATGACCTAGATCATGGTCAATCTTTGTCAATGTACAATGTGTTGCTGTTAAGAAGGAATATTCCTTTTTGTCCCTATTTATTTTCCCCAATATATCTATCAACTACAATTTTTATAAGATTGCATCCATATCTCTTACCTCTTTCTTTTTATTTTTGGTTTGATTTCTCCACATCTGATAGAGGAAGGTTCAGGTCTCCCAGTGGAATAGTTTTACTATCTATTTCCTCCTTCAACTCCAAAAGTTTCTCCTTTAAAAAACTGGAGCAATGCCATTTGGTGCATTCATGTTGAGTACTGATATTTCCTCATTGTCTATATTGCCTTTTATCAGAACGTCATAACCTTCTCTATCTCTTTTAATCACATCTATTTTTAATTTGGCTTTGTCAGATATCATTATTGTAATTCTTGACTTCTTTTTCTCAGTTTAAGCATAATAGATTTTACTCCAGCCTTTTACCATTACCCTGTGTGTGTCTACCTGACTCATGTGTGTTTCTTGTAGATAACATATGATAGGATTTTGGTTTCTAATCCTCTCTGCTATTTGCTTCCATTTTATGGGTGAGTTCATTCCATTCACATTCAGAGACATAATTACCACCTGTCTATTCCCCAACATTTTGATTTCCTCTCCTAGATCTGCCCTTTCATCTTTCACTATTTCCTTTTAAACCTGAGGTTGCTGTTAATCAGCCCCCACAATTTCCACCCTTATTTTATTTTCCTTTCTATCCCCTTTCTTTTTGTTCCCCTCCTATTGTTTCAGGGTCTATTCAATTCTCTCTCCCCTCTCTTTCCCTCCCTTTTTGAACTCCCCACCCACTCCCCCCTTTGTTTTTCCCTTGTCTCTTTCCCTGTATGGTAAGATAGAATTTGTTACCCCAATGCATCTATATGTTCTTCCCTCTCAGCATTTATTCCACTGAGTTAGGTTTAAGTGTTACCTATTAACACTCTCTTCCTATACTTCTTATAAGAGTATTCTTCCCCTCCCCTTCCCATGTGCCTTTTTGTGTGGTATAGATTATCCTATTTATCTTATTCCTTCAAGTTTCTCTTGGTGCCATCTTCTATCCCCTCCCTTTTCTTTTATTGCATATCATCTGAGGCCAACATAGTACCCAGACCTCTACCTATGAATAATTCTTCTAATTACTATAATAATGAATACAATTTTTGAGAGTTACAATTAACATTTTTCTACTTTGGAATGTACACAATTTGACCTTATTGAAGCCCTTAAAGAAGATAATTTAAAATTTTATTTTTTCCCCTCTTATTTACCATTTCATGCTTCTTTTGATTTTTGTGTTTAGATATCAAATTTTCCACTTAGTACTGCTCTTTTCTTTAGAAATACTTGGAAAACTTCTATCTTGTTGAATACCCATACTTGTCCCTGAAAACATATAGTCAATTTTTATGAGTCCTTGGTTTTAGACCCAATTCTCTTGCCTTTCTGAATATCATAGTCCAAGTCTTGCAGTCCCTTAGTGTGGAGGTTGTGACATCCTGTTTTACAGGCTGTGTAATCCTGATTGGTGTTCCATGATATCTGAATTTTCTCTGGCTTTTTGCAATATTTTCTCCTTAGCTTGGAGCTCTTGATTACATTCCTAGGGGTAGTGTATTTTAAGATTTAATGTAGAGGGTGATCTATGGGTTCTTTCAAATTTTATTTTGCCCTCTAGTTCAAGAATGTCAAAGCAGCTTTCTTTGACAAATTTCTTGTAGTATCATGTCAAGGTTTCTGTTTACTTTTGGGTTTTCAGGTAGACCAAGGATTCTAAAATAGTCTCTTCTAGATTGGTTTTCATGGTCATTCATTTTGTCAGTGAGATATTTCATGTTTCCTTCTATTTTGTCAGTCTTTTGACTTTGCTTTATTAATTCTTGCTGTCTTGTGAGATCATTAGCTTCTCCTTGCCCAATTCTAGTGTTTAAAGACTGGCTTTCTGCTATGATCTTTTGATTTTCCTTTTTGGTTTGGTCTATCCTGCTTTTCATGGCTTCCAGCAGGTCATTCCTGGTCTTCAATTTGCTTATCATTTAATTTGATTTCTGGATGTCTTTTTCCAAGTTTAAGATTCTGTCTTTTAAACTTATTTTCTTTTTGAATTGTTTCCCACTTTTCTTGCCAAGTGCCTCCTATCTTTTTAACTTGATTCTCAAATTCCAGCCTGATTTCTTAGAGATCTTGTGACTAATTTCCATTTTTTTAAAAGTTTGGATGTGTTTGCTTGTCATCCTCACTGTCTCCTTTGTGGTTTGTTTTTTTCTCCATAAAAATTATTCAGGGTCAATGATTTTCTCTTATTCTTTTTATTTGTTGAAGATTGTATTTCTAGGTCATTGCTATGCTGGTTTTTACTTCTTTCCCAGCCAGAAGTCTGAGTGAGGAGGGCAGGCTCTCTGTGTATGGAGCTAGGGAGTGAGGTTTTTGCCTGAGCCTACTTTTTGAGTCTCCTCAGCTTCTACTGTGTGCTGCTCCTCTCTGCTCTATCTCGGAGCCCAACATCCACACTCTTCAGCCTTCTGGCATCCAAACTCTAGCTGCTCTCAGGGATAAGTCTCTTGTGGGCTGTCAGCTCTCAAGGACCTAGAGATTGCCCCTTGCTTGCTCTGATTCTGGCACACTACCTTTGACTCTGACACTGTAAGTGGGTTATAGGATTATTGATCAGCTGACATTTTGGTGGGAGCTATTTCACCTCCTTATAGCATGGAAATGCCCAAATCCTATGTACTTTCAGTGATGCACTTTACTGTGGATCCCCTCGATTCATCTGAACTTGCATTTTTTGTTCTTTTGTGACACCATATATTGGCTGGTAGTGAGGAGAGGAAGAGTCATGGTTCTATACTGCAGCCATTTTAACCAGGAAGCTTTAGGGTTTCCTTTGAAGATAATTAGTTCACTTTTGCATATGTTCAGTTTACGATATCTAGAAAATTTCCTATTCATATCAGTTTAAGATATGAACCTGGAAACTAAAGGAAATATTTAGGGTAGCTGAATAGATGAAGGAGACATCAGAATATTGATAACACTTAAGTCCTTGGGTATTGATGTGACCACCAAGTGAACATAATATAGGTAAAAGGGAAGATGGTACAGAATGAAGCCCTGATATATGGTCAGAAATGTTGGTCTAAGTTTAGTTTCTGTCATATTTTTTTTGTTTTCCCAGCAGTTTTTTCCAAATACTGAAATCTTCACCAAAAAGCTTAGATTTTAGGGTTTATCAAACACTAGCTGACTGTGGTCATTTGCTACTATATTTTGAGTACCTAATATATTTTGTTGATCTATTGCTCTATTTCTTAGCCAATATCAGATTATTTGGATAATAATACAGTTGGATATCTGGTACAGCCAAACCACCTTCCTATTTTTCCACTTTTCTTGATGTTCTTGATATTTTGTTCTTTCAAATGAATTTTATTATTACTTTTGTATTTCTATTCAGTAATTTTTGGATAGTTTAATTAGCATGATACTGAATAAGTAAATACTTTAAATGGAATTATCATTTTTATTTAATCACATTGTAAATTTTAATGTTCTATATGTAGGTAAACTTTTTAACTGCTAGTAATGGTAATAAAAATGGTTTTGAATGATAACCTACTCTACTGGTCCTCATAACTTCATTTTACTGAAAAGAAAGTTTTACTACATCATGACCCTTGATTTGAAATTTTTAAAAATTTGAATATTCCAAGACATCATTTTCTTTTTCTGTAAAAGTGTTAATGACTTGAATGACTTGCAAGTTACTTAACATTTGGTAATCTTGATGAAATTTGATGAAAGAGATATATAGAAGAACACTAAATAATGATCTAATTGTTTTATCCCCTTATACTGATGCTAATCATGTTTAGTTTTGGTCATGCCTTACACAAATGAAGAACAAAATTATCATTGCGAAGTACAGTAGAATTTAAATAGCAAAAATATATTGCAGAAATATAAACTTGGATTATTGTAAATACCACATTTATTTTCTTTTAAAGTTATATTGTTTTATGTAAAACTCGTTGTATATAATATGCCCCATTACTATCTGGTAAGGAATGGCATTGATGCCTTAGTTTATTAGTCTTCCCTTGGCACATACTTCATTTGGAAAATTAATTCATTCTCCTTATGTGCACACCCTTGAATAGTACTGCTTCTATTCAGATTAAGATGGGTATCAAGAGACCATTTATAAAGTCTTTCCTTCATGAATTAGCAATTAAATTACCAGCTGTCTCCTACTTGCAGGATTTGTGACAAAGTCTACTATTCTGGTTTTTGTCATATTCTCTTTGTCTCTTTAACTGTGACCTTATGCTACTGAGACACAGATGACTATGTAGGGATGGTACAGCTTAGAAATAGAATCTGACTAGTCATACTAGAAGATAAAATAGGCAGTTTCTTAATTGGTTGATTTAAATAGTGTTTTGAAGGTATGCCACTTAAAAAAAAAACCCAAAACTTTCTGAAACCAGATGATACAGCAGCCTAGAATAAATCATTATAGCCATTCCTTTGAGATGCTTGCTTGTGCTACTATTTCAAAAAGTAAATACTTTTGGCAGAGTTGTTATGAACCTAATTCACACTAAGAATCATAATATCATAAAACTAGAAGGGATTTTAGGACTTATCATGTCATTCACCTTTCTTCTCCTGTGGTAATTATTATTTTATGGGTCACCAGCACAAAGTTCAAATCACAGAATAAAATGGATTTAATTCAATGATCTTCAAAGTCCCTTCTATTACTTATGGTTTTATTATTCTAGTTGTTATCACTTTAGTGTGAAATTGGTAAAGATATTGACAATTTCGTTTTATGAAGCTCCTAATTTTGCCTTCTTCCCTTGGGAATTTGCCTTCAGGGAAGTCCTAGAGTGACCTTGTCTTAGACTGAAAAATAAACCTTAAAATTCAGCTAGATAGAATTAGTAAATGTAATCAAATCTTAAATACTCTTTTGTCTTAGCAGTTTCTCCCATGTCATCATATGCTTCGTCCAGGTAGTCCAGTCTCTGGCTGAAATCATCCTTCTCTTGTCTCAATTATAAGCCAATCAATCAAACCTTCCTATCTTTCATTCCAGAGGAAGTATATAGAGTTCTTCAGGACATTTCAATATGTTTTATTTTTCCTGGAGCCATTGTTCCCAGAGTTCCAGAGCTTGACTTCTGTGTGGTATCTTTCCCATTATGGGGGTGCATATGTGTACTCTGGGGTTTGGGAAGGATACCTTTTGCAAGAATGCAAGACTCCAAAACTTAGCTTAAAAACAGAAAGAGAAATTTATTAATTTAGGAGATAATGTTGAGAATGGCCAGGAGGATAGCAAGGTGGAACAGCAAGATGGGGAGCAGTTCCTTGGGAAGACAGCATGGATGGAAAGGCTGTTCCCCATGAGGACAACATGGATGGAAAAGCTGTGCCCCAGACGACATCAGTTCTGGGGATTTTAACAAACAGATATCTTGAGATGTAGCCTGATAGGATTGAGGTGTAGCCTGGAGATGCATCTCTCTGTCCATAATCATTTGCCTAAGTTTCTGGGGGTACAGTGCCCATGTCATCATCCCCCTCTCCAAATATGTAAGGAAAAAGGGGCAATATTCTCAGTCTTCTGTAACTTCTTCAGAGCTTAGAATGGTCATAGAGTTGTCCTTGCCTAATGTTAGGAGAGAGAGGTATTAACTGTAGGGCATGTCCAGAGTGTCAGGCTGGGAGGCATGATTTAAAACATATCAGAAGACCCAAAATTTAAGGAAAGAAATAGTTATGGTCAGGTAGTTAAGAGCTAAAGTAAAAGGGGTTCAGATAACAGGGAGGGAAATCCTATGGGCACAGGGTCTAAGGGACATGTCCTCAGTAAATGCCTGGGTCCTAGGTAGTGGGGAACCTGCTTGGAGATGTGAAGGATATCCAGCGACTGCTTCCCCCTGATTGGCAGACAGGTCACACTGGGGAGAGTCTGCCTCTAAGATAGAAGTGCAGAAACCAGGACTAGGTCAAACACTAGAGCAACAGATATAAACAGAGAAAATTAATACAATAGCAATTGGCATTACACATTTGCATTTGGGTATCTTAGCCAACAGACTTCATCTTCAGAAATCATCTTCTGGCAGGAATAGATCCCTTTAGGAAATTGGATTCCTGAGTTGTTTGCAGAATTGGTATGCGATGTTTCTGTTAAAGAATATCCTTTTGCAAAGTACCCATTAACTATAAACACATGAGTAACAATATTTTACAGATGAATTTCTTTACCCAAATTCTGGGGAAAATTCAAGAATCAGGGCTAGATCAAATCCTGACCTTAGGCCATGTGAAGGAACTAAGACAAGATTAGTCAGGAATCTCTCTAAGGAAAAATTCCAGAATTATTTGTGATTTTACAAAACAACATACATCAATTCTTGAAATTATTCCTAAATTAAAGATCCAATTATGAGTACAGAACATCTTTCTGTTCTCTTTCACCTTCTCTCTCTCTCTCTTTCTCAATCTCTCTCTCTCTTTCTCTCTCTCTGTCTGTCTCTCTCTCTTTTCCTTCAAAACCCTCTGCTTAAAAAGCAGAATACACCTTCCATTCTTCCTTCACAAACCTGCATACTCAAGCTTTAGGGACTTTAGATCAAAATCCCTCTTTCTTCTGAATTCAAACCCAACATACCTTCTCCACCTTCTCTGAGTTGCTTTTACCATCATAAGTCAAACAAACATTCCGTTGGTATCACTTCAATTGCTAATAGGTAACCCAAAAGAATTCTGATTTAAAGGATTACATCACTGAAACACTGTATCTTTAGAATAGTACTCATCAGTTATAAATTTTAGTTCATAGTACAAATTGGTAAACTGAGGTAACACTGAGTATTGAACAAAATCTATGGTAGAGTCAGGTTTACAATGAGCTTTTGTTTATATCCAAACAATACTTGAAATACATATTTTAGCAGTAACTCATAATACATTTCAAAAAAAATTTCATAAAGCATTTAGTATTACATGATCTCTTTTAAATTTAGAGATTTGAAACCTTTTAAGGACCATAAACCTTAAAGCGAGCCTTTTGACAAGCAGACTGATTATCTATTCTCGAGACCAAGAAATTAAATGTAATAATAAAGTTATTCCAACTTTAATACACTGGGATGAAAACCATTTGATATGAAAACCATTTGATAATTTTAAACAAAAACCCATTTTTGGTAAGTTTAAACACTTAAACCCATTTTTTTCCTTTAAACCTCTTATGGTAGAAAGATAGATAAGAATGGAAAGCCCTCTTCTTGAGACTTTACTGCTAAAACCTATTTTACAAAATTGATCCATGGCTTTTCTTTACAAACTGAAATTTCATTGACTGACAACATTAAAATTAGGATGTTATTTTCTAAACCCACATATATACCTGATCACAATTTTGAAGTAAAGTAACAATAAATACCTCTAATAGACAGGTTTAGGCATTATGTCCTTTTGGCTAGCAGACAGGGAAAGGAGATGTATCAGGTCTTCTTATCTTTCTGTTTACCTTAAAACAGAAGATAATTAATAGGTTGTTCTACAAGTTGAAAGAAACTTTAGTTTTTAAAGTATAAGACATTTAAAAATGCCAAAAATAGGGGTGTCTCACCAGTTGTCTCTCTGTTCAGAATCAACCCTCTCCCTCCCTGAAGCAGAAAAGGAAGAAGGGATTTGATCAGTGAACTGATAGCTTCCCGGTTTCCTTTTCCCCATTTCCACCTGGATTTCTTGGTGGGCCCTTGCCTTAAAGTCCAAGTAAAGAGGAGAGTTTGGAGAACTGGGAGCCTCGTGAGGGGATAAAAGCTAAAAGGTAAGGGGCTTCTGTCCATAAAATATGTCCAATTGCCACCTGGTGTTTGATACCCTGGAAATTAGGGTATCAAAAAGGCAATTTCCTCATTTTTTCACCTTGAAGGTGCTCAGTTATTGAACATTAGAGAAAACAAACAAACATACAAACAAATCCAACTGAATTTCCTCTCAGGCTGCTTAGACTTGATCTCTTCCCAACAGGAGAGGTCTGCAAGCATGCTTCTCCCTTTGTCTTAATTGGGTTGGCTAGTCTCTATCTGGCTTGACCTCAGGCTGAAGAAAAAAAAAATTGAATTGTAAGTAGAGGATGGTATTACAATTTTAGGGTGCCATGGATAGGCCATGCCTCTTGCTTACCAAGGATGTAACGTGGCCATTCGATTTTACAAAAAGAAATTAATTGCTTTTTTCTTTAAGTTGTTAGAGCCAGTTTTTTTTTTTCCAATTTTTAAGTATACACCCCAAAGGGCAATCTCAGGGTATGCTCTGTCTCTGTTCCATTTAGATGTGGAATGGCAAATTCCACACGTGAGGGTCAACAACTATGCGTCGCACACAACACAGAGGTTGCCCAACCAAGAGCACTAAGTTTAACACTGAGGCGAGACTTCCCACACACCAGAATATCTTCCAGTATAGAAAGGGAAGCTGATAGACCCCAAAATCCAGCGGCCAGACTGATCTTGGGCCAAATGAGAGAGAGAAAATGAAAGAGGTCCCACAAAGATATCACCCAAAAGATGGGGGTTTCAGGAGTCAAAGAAAAGGCTCCTTTCTACTTGAGAAGCCGTGTCCTCATGGATGATCACGAGTACAGGAGTAGCTTTCAGGAGAGCCCCACATTGGGCACCAAAAAGTTATGGGGGTGCATATGTGTACCCCTGGGGTTTGGGACGGATACCTTTTGCAAGAATGCAAGACTCCAAAACTTAGCTTAAAAACAGAAAGAGAAATTCATTAATTTAGGAGGTAATGTTGAGAATGGCCAGGATAGCAAGGTGGAACAGCAAGATGGGGAGCAGTTCTTGGGAGGACAGCATGGATGGAAAAGCTGTGCCCCAGACGACATCAGTTCTGGGGATTTTATACTCTTTACAACAGATGCTGTGTCATGGTGTGGATGTGACCTAGAGTGCTAGTCACTCAGGCATTTGGTGGGGTGAGGTGGTCATCTGACTGGGGTCTGCCTGGAGGCATGAAGATTCCTTAACAAACAGATATCTTGAGATGTAGCCTAATAGGATTGAGGTGTAACCTGGAGGTGCATCTCTCTGTCCATAATCATTTGCCTGAGTTTCTGGGAGTACAATTTCCATGTCACCATGACTCTGTGTAGGGCCATTTAGAGCATTTTCTTCCTTGTCCTGATTAGAGACTTGTGTTGTTTTATTTTTTTTAACCCTTATCTTCTATCCTAGAATCAATCATTTCTTCTGGAACTTAATTTTCTCATCATGAAATTAAGTGTTGGACATCTATGTAGAATTCTTGACTATTCTACCATGATATGATCTATAAAGAATCTGAAGTCTGATAGTTTTCCAGAATCCTCAAAGGTTCCACAAAGTGAAATAATTGTTGTCAGTAAAGCACCAAAACATCTTGTAAAAAAGGCAAGCCTACAATTATTTTGCCCTTGAACATAAATGCATGCTTTACTTCCTAGCTCTTACCTCTCGTCAATTTAAATATCTCCCATAGAGGCAAGCATGTACATATATTTTCTTAACAAAAAACAATAAAAACACATTAATAAAACAAGTTTGGGATGGTAGAGATGTTGGCAGGAAACTAATGGGTTTAAAAAGAAAGTGCAGTTACAGTATTTCCAAAACTTAATTAGTAGTGTTGAAAAAATATCATGTCTGCTTAATTAGGAGGATGACTGTTAAAGAGGGTCTTTGACAATTAGTTTTTGTGACTTCTATTACAAGGAATAGCACATTTAGTCTGTTTGAAAGAGTAGATACCATAGCATCTGTCCACAAGTCTATCTTTTTTCCTGAAAAGGGATAAGCTTGTGTTTGTCAACATAAACCACCTCCTGCCACTGATAATTTTCTGTTCTAGTGAATATTAAATAGGATTCATTTGAATTCTTATTAAAGTTATTTACTAAATGCTTATTAAAATAAATTATTCATTTGCTTCTATCTATACAAAGGATATCCTGATAGTTCTTAGGTTATTGGAATCATTTTTTTTTGGTAAAACTTTTGCTTCCCAGTTATTTAAATTTTAAGGAATAATTGAAGTAGCCAATATAGTGTCATAATACTTATTTTGTAGATCTCATCTGGAGCCAAAATATGTGTATAATCATGCATTTATGTGTATACATAATATATGTATTATGGATCAAATAAATGTATATTTTATAGAATAAACTCAAAATTCTATAGATTTTATGTTCAAATTAAATTTTTATCTTGGACTTCTTAAACTTTTTATAGCCTGGTCCCAAACTATATTTAGAAACTTATTATTACATATTATTCCCCTTCCTTAACTTTGTAGTCCAGAAAGTCTGGCCATGACTTTCCTGACCCACGGTTCTCTATTTCTAATCTACTTTTCTGCACAGGATTTTCCCTATACTTAGAATATACTTACTTTTCATATATGCCTCTTATATTCTTGAACCTTCCCCCTCTAACCAGGTTATATAGTAAGTTTATAAGAAGCCAACATAAGGTAACAATAGTAGGAAATTAGATAGCAAAAGGGGAACATAAAAAATAATTTATAAACCATCCCATAAATTAAAGAAACTTAAGAGCTACTTGAAAACTGTTTCATAAATGAGAAGAGTATAGGAGACACTGTCAGCTGTATCATAAATTAACTGAGGCTGCATCTTGACAGTATAAACTGAATTAGAAGCCCATTAGACCTTAATGGAATGGACCCTTGTTTGGTCCTGCTAAGTGCCTTTGAATTATGAGATTCACATGAGCTCCAAAAATGACCTTATGTATATGAGATAATCAGAAGGTGTCTTATCAACCTTGAGGTGATATAATTATGTTAATAAACTAAGCCAAAAATGGTGTGGACAACGTTATTCTGCCCTGGTATACCAAACTCCTGTCTTTTCAGAACCTTTCTGCCTTCTCTGTGTGATCAAGTAGATGATCAAGTAGTTCCAGCTATATTCTGGGGTTACATGACTTTCTGTGTCAATCTCCTTCCCCATTCTCTTCCCCATACTACCTGCCTACTTTCCTTCACCATTTCATTCCTTGTCCCCACAGTCTGCTTTTTTTTCCCCTCCATTCACTTCTTGTTTTTGCTATAAAGGACATGAGTCCTTTCTCATCATTCTAATTTATCTTTTGGATCATTAAGAAATAGCATGCTATGATTCTGAGTTCTCCACAAATGCTTTTTGACTCATCAAATGCTGGTTCATTTTTCTTTATTTTACTGTAATATTTAGAAATGTCAGCTTTTCACCAGATGTTCAGGTCATCTTTCTTTCTATTGTTACTGTTTTTCTACTTATATAACTGCTTAAACTTAAGGTTTTTTAGTTTCTTTTTTTCTGAAATTTTTGATCCTTTTAGTTCTACCCCGCCATGACTGAATTTTATTTCCTTGTCACTCTTTTTTTTAATTGAATAGTTTTGGCATAGAAAATAAAGAGGAATGCCATAGGGAAAAGGAGAAGGAATAGGAAGAATTCTAGGAAATGATCACTCAAAAATAGATATGCAAAAACCTTTTAGAGTGGAGAGGAAATGGGAGAGAGAAGCAGCTAAGGAGGAGCAGACAATACTCAAACCTCATTCACTTCTAAATGGATTCAAAAAGGGGATACATATTTCTCTATTTATCCATCTATCTATTCAACTATCAATGGAAAAAGTGGAAGTCATACAAGGGAAGCAAGATAGCAGAAGTTAATTGTCAGAAGCAAAACATTACAGAGTAGGGGCAGGAGAAAAAGAAATAAGGATAAGTGGAGGAAAATAGTATGAATAGAACATATTGTGCTTCAACTAAAGTAAAAAAGGCAGGGGTAGCATATGTGATCTAAGATAAAACAAAAGTAAAGTAGACCTATTAAAGGGGATAAATATGGAAATTTCATTTTGTGAAACAGTATCATAGATATTGAAGTAATATAGTAGTGGATATATATATATATATACATATATATATATATATATATATTCACCAAATGTCATAGCATCCAAATCCTTTTTTTAAATAGCATCCAAATTCTTAAAAAAAAAGGTAACTGAATTAAAGGAGAAAATACTTAAAAAAAAACAAACCCAAAAAACATTAATGGAGTATCTTGCCTCTCTGAGCTAGAGAAATTTAACCATAAAATGAATAAGGAAAGAGTCAAGAAGATGAATTAAATCTAAAAGTTAGATATGATAGATAGACTTTTGAAGAAAATTAAATATGTATAGAAATGAGTATATATTTTTTCTCAGCTATATATGGAACTTCTACCAAAAAGGACATGTATTGAGAAATGTAAATTTTGTAACTAAATGCATAAAATCAGAAATATTTGTGGAAGCATAGATAAAAATAATTATAAACTAAATACTCTGATCATAAAGAAAGCTATGGAAATAAGAAATCATAAAAACAATCAATTTAATTAAATAGAATGACAACAGGGACACAATATTCCAATATTTATGTAACTAAATAAATTCTAGGAGGGAATTTATATTTCTAAATGAGTATATCAGAAAAAGATTAATTAATTGAGTATTTAAGTTAAAAAGCTAGGAAAAAATAAATCCTGGAAATCAAAGGAGAGATTAATATAATTAAAGTAAAAAAAGAAATTAATAAATAAAACTAGGTTCTGGCTTTATGGAAAAACCAATAAAATAGAAAAATCATGGGTTAACTTAATTAAAAAGAAGAAAAAAATTACCAGTCTAAAAATAAAGATTAAATACACCACTAATTAACATGAAATTAAGGCAAATTATTGTTATTTTTCTACACATATGTAGTACATCTGATAATCGTGGGCAAATATTTACAAAAGCATACATTTTCCAGATTAACAGAAAAGGGAATTGAATATTTCAACAGCTTTATATTAGAAAAGGAAATTTAAAAGGCCATCAAATAGTTCCCTAAGAAAATAAGTCCCTATAAGCAGATAGACTCATTTAAGGAACAGTTCATCTCAAAACACTACATATCAACTGAAAAAGTAGGGGAGTCATAAAAAAATTATAGCTCAAATATTGTCAATATTCATAAACCAGAGAGATCAAAATGAAAGAAAGAAAGCTATAAATCAACTTCCCTAATAAATATCTCTGAAACAATATGAATAAAATACTAACAAGGAAATTATAGCAATGTATTAGAAAGATTTTACATTATACCATTAAGGGAATTATACAACAAATACTAGACTATTTCCATTTAAAGATGATGTCAATTAAACAAACACCAAAAATTATGTGATTTAATCAATGTATGCAGAAGCAATTGAAAAATATATTATCCATTCCTATTAAAAACATGCCATAAAGCACATGAATTAATGAAATATTTCTTAAAATGATATGTAGTACCTCTATAATAGCAAGAACAAGCATTACATAAAATGGGGATAAAAATCAAAGCCATCTCAATAAGATCAGAAGTGAAGCAAGAATTTCTATTATCACCACTATTGTTTAATATTTATACTAGAATTTTCAGCTATAATAATAAGGTAAGAAAAAAAGAAACCTAAGAAATAAAAATAGGCAATAAGGAATTTGAAACCTTCATTGTTTTCAGATGACAAGAGAGTATACTTATGACACCCTAAAAAGTCAACTGGAAAACTAGTTGAAAAACAACATTAAAGTTGCAGGACATGAAATAAACCCACATGAATATCTTGTATTTCTATATATTACCAACAAAATCCAGGAGGAAGAGATAGAAACAGAAATTTCACTCAAAATAACTGTAAACAATATTAAATATTACTTGCAAGGATAAACCCAGGAATTATATGAACATAATTATAACATACTTTTCACACAAATAAAGACAGATCTAAACAATTGGAGAAATATTAACTAATGGGGAGGTGGAGCCTTCAACCTGGAGATGAATAATTTTTTTTTTCTTCATGAATCTTTTGGAATTGTGTTTGGTTGTTATATTAATCAGAATAGCAAACTGTTTCACAGTTGATTATCATTAACATTTTTACTGTGCAGAATGATTTCCTGGTCATTCTCACTTTACTTTGCAACAGTTCAGATACATCTTGCCTTGTGATTTTTGCTTTTTTTTTTCCTTTTAAACCACCCATCTCATTTTTTATAGCACAGTTGTAGTGAATCACTATCACATGCCACAATGAGCTCATTCATTTCCCCATTGTTAAACATCCTCTCAATTTCTTATTCTTTTCAACTACAAAAAAATCTATAAATATTTTTCAGGTCATTTATCTTTTTTATCTTTTTTTCTTTGTTTTTTTTTTTTTAGTACAATCTGAGTAGTGGTATTGGTGTGTCAAAGGGTATATACACTTATCATTGGACATAGTACCAACTTGTCCTCCAGAATGGTTGAACTAATTCACTACATCAGTAGTAATTCATGACCTGTAGAAGAAAATGGCAAGCTACTCCCGTATTTTTTCCCACCTCCATCCCTCCCCCCAAAATACCAAAGGAGTTTTTTTGTTTGTTTGTTTGTTTTTGTATTGTTCTATATAGAGCAAGTATGGTGTAGTAAAAAGAATATTGGATTTGGAGTTAGAACTGATTCTAAGTCTCAGTTTTCTCATTTGTAAATAATAAACTCCTCTGTTACATACCCAACAATGTCATCCAGTCATATATGGTGAGGAATTCACCGATTTCTTTTGCTAATTATAAGTCATTCTAAATTTTGGAAATTTTTCCCCTGATGCTCTACTTGAAATTACCCTGATACACCTTCCATGTTTAGCTCCTGGTTCTTCACTCTAGGGGCCATGATGACATGTCTAATCTATCTTTGACAAACAGCACTAAAATACTTTGTGGATTATAATTATCTCTCTGTCTTCTTCCTAAACATAAGTTAAATGTAGATGAATAAAAACAATTCATGGGAAATAGATCTGGATTTCATTCTTTCTTTGTCTATGCACTGTTGAAAATTTTCAATAAGTAAAATTAGCTTCTTCTCTTAGGGATAAATACAAAATCTTTTTTGAATGTTTATTATCTTATTTTTTCTCTGTCCTCTCCTTTTATTTTCCTTCTTCACATATATGGCTTCTAGGGAATATTTAGGGAGGACTAGCACCAGTGAGGATAAAGTAAGTTATCTAACCTACACACTAAGTATTTTGCTCCAATCCCTGACTCAACCCAGGCAAGGCTAATCACTCCTTAGCCAGAGGGGCCTCAACTTTGAGTCAAGGACCTGGGGATGCAGGAATCCTCTCTCAAGAGGGTAGGTCTCTCCTGAGGCTAGTCCCTTCAGAAAATCCAGGAAAGGAGTCAGCCTGTTTCACTCATCCCACCTGGTAGATCTAAGGGAAAATTCCAAGAGCAGTTGGAGGTCCCATGCTGGAGTTCCTTCAATATCAAGTTCAAGGCAAAAGACAAGATGGCCTCACAGGAAGTTCTTGGCACGTTTAAAGACCATTCCTTTTTGTCACTTCCTATGATGTCCTTCCATTTATGTGTACCAATTACAGCTAAAGCTCTGCTTGGGACTTCCCAAGGGGCAGTCAATCAATTCTGATTCATCACCTACTATTGTACACATGGGTCAGAGACCTTCCACACTCAAGTGTCAGTGGTGTGTATAATCTTTTTGTGATTAAATCTAAAAATGTGCAGGGGAGTGTTTTAACTTATATACTTTATTTTAACATTACTTTGATTTTCTCTTTTACTTTTGTCTGTCAGTAATCTTCCAATATAATAAAAAAAATGACAACAAAACCAAGCATCTGCATTTCTTATGGAGCAATAAAGTTCCATTGAATTTCTCCACTTTTTGTATCATTTGTTCTTTTAACAATGTTTTGCTTCCAAATTTTTGCTAACATACATAAATTATATTGCAGATATTATTAACTTCAATTAGTATAAGACTAAGGTTCAGAGAGGTTAAGTATTTTGCCCCTGATCACATAGCTTGTTAAGTATCAGAGAGTAAATTTGAACTCATGGGGTTTTTAACTACATGTCTAGGACTCTAGATATAAAACACTGCTGCCTTACATGCAAGACTTAAGAGGAAAAGAAAAAAGAATTGCTGTCTAATATAATGCTTGTCTCCAGAGTAATTGCCCAATAAATATTTGACAAATTGGATGTATGGTGAATTGAAGAGTAAAATAGTCCCACTTTTTTCCCCTGATACATGCAGCTTCTAGCTTTCTGGTTCATATTAACTAATGTAGCTAACAATCAAGACCAGAAGATTCCCCCTCAAATTAGATCTGTATGAAAGTAAAATATATTAATATTTACAGTGAAAAACTACACACAATTTTAAGCTATAAAATCTATGTTTACCTATTTTTCATTATGAGGTATTGTATATAATGTTTTAACTTCAAATAAAAATGGTTTATTTGGTGCTAAGAATGAGTCTTAGTGTCTGAAGACTCATCTCCTAATCCTAGTTCTGACATTTATTAGCTAGATGACCATGGAAAAGTCAATTAACCTCTCTCAGGTAAAGTTATACAGTCTGTAAAATGAGGGTAATAATAATTTTATTACCTATTTCATGTGTTTTGCTGTGGAAAACACTTTAGAAATCTTAAAAGATAAGATATAAGATTATCATCAATATCATGTATTGTATGAGACTGAAAGGAAAATGGAAAGATAGAGGTAGTGTCAGTTGACTGTAGCATTTCAAATGATTATTTTTTGCATAGAGGATCTTATCAAGAACATATATTTAAGAGTAAAAGGAGATGGATAAATTAGGAACCAAGAGTGAAGGAAAAAGTATATGGATACTCATAGCCTACATTTGGTGGAGTCAAAATAAAAAATTTGATTTTGTAGACACTTTATGTCAAATTTCCCAAAATATATGGAGCATAATCTCAATGAATACAAAAGGATGGATGGGATTTGAACCATAAGGGTGGGATATTGAGTAAGGTATAGAATTTGGAGTCAGAAATATGTTAGGTTGAATCATTCCTCAGACATATACCAGCAGCAGCAGAAGTGTTTTATTATTATTATTAGGAGAGAGGGAGGAGGAGGAGCAGTAGCAGTAGCAGGAGTAGTAGCAATAGTAGTAATAGTAGTAGTAGTAGTAGTAGTAGTAGTAGTAGTAGTAGTAGTAGTAGTAGTACTGGTGGTGGTGGAGGTGGAGGTGAAGGTGGGGGTGGTCCTGGGGGTAGGGGAGATTTTAGTTATTCTTGTAGCAATAATAGAATTGATAATAGTAGTACTGATAGCAGTAGTAGTAGTAGTGGTAGTGGTAATAATAGTAGCAGTAATAAATTAAGTAGTAGTAACAATATTAGGAGTAATAGCAGTAGAAGTAAGAGGAGGAATAAGTGGAGTAGGAATGGTGGTAGTAGTGTTCCTAGTAATAGTAGAAATTGTAATGGTAATGTTGGTAGTGGCAATATGAAATATGAAAGAAAAGTATTCTATATCAGAGAAGAGAATACTTGTGATAAGGTCCTCTCAATAACTATACACCCTATCCCATGTACATGGGTTCTCCCTTTTAACCAGCAAAACTAATAAAGAAAAACAAATCACTATCAGTTGTGTCTTGTCAAAATGGAAATATAGAGATCCCCAGGTTATTTAGTTTGAGTGTAGAAACCCCAGGTTTTGACCTTGTCACAGGAGAGGTTTCCCCCTGAGGGAAGGTCCCTCTTTACCAGACAGTGAACTTCCTGGTAGTTTGGGTGGGAACAGCTAATCCCATCCAATATTGAACATCCCTTTTGTCCCAATGGTTTCTCCCCCTAGGCTAAGGTCCATGACCAAGGTGACCCAGCCCTAGACTGAGTCTTTCCCTTTTGTGTCCTTTGTGGGGCCCCAGTCCCTCACTATTATTCCTATCTGTAACTCTTCATTTTTCTTTCTTACCATTGTAAAGTCAATCAACTGTCCCTCTAATCCTAAACCCCCCAGGTCATCTAGAGTGGTATATAGGTTCCCCAAGTTCTTTTGTTGCTCGGAATCCATCCTGAGTTGGTGGCACTCCCAGGGGCTGGTGACCAGGGCGTCTTGACTCTGTGCAGTCTTGGAAAGCAGCTCTGTTGTCGTATTAGTAGCGCTAACCCCTTTTCCCTTGAGTAAAGAGTGATTTTTGACTATTTAATAGTTCTGTGTTTTTTCTAGTTGACAGTCTCAAAATGTAAGACATTCTCCACTTCTGGTTCTTCACCACTATGTCAAATTGTTGAACGAATGCTTCATCATGATAAGTCATTGTTTTGATCTGCTTTCATTTTACATACTTGTTTTGCTTCATATTAAATTAGTTAATCTATAAAAGGTTCTTCCAATTCTTTTCATTTAATCTAGGAAGAAGGGAGAAAGAAGAGAAGCGAATGGAAAGGAAGTAAGATAGGAATAAAGACAGGAAGAAAAGAAGGCAGGAAAGGATGGTGGGAGGGAGAAAAAGAGGGTTTGAAGGGAATCAGGAGGGAAAGACAGAAGGGGATATATATAATATTCCCTTATATACCATGCCTTTAAGTGTACTTTATTTACCTTGGTTATCTTATTTAAACATTTCTTTCTTTACTATTACTAATCTGAGAGTAAGATTCTCAACCCTATCAGTTTGAGATTCACCTGAGGCATAATAAATTGCATTAAAGCCCCTCATTTTAACCTTGAATCTTTCTGTTTCTTATTTCTATTTATTTAATCCATTCTACTTTCTAATTCATTCTAATTACCTTGCTATTATGAGTGACTTCTGCTTACATACTTGCTGCTTCAATTATTAATTTTATTTTCTTTATGCCTTACCATATGTTTTTCTTTCTTTCTTTCCTTGCCCAATTCTATACCCTCTTTAAAGAGAATTAGGAGGCAGAAAAGGGAATGAGATAGTCTAATTAGATATGATTGAAATGGTTTGATCTTATTTCTCTACCAATCCTTTCTTCCCTGAACACAGACCTCAATCACTGATTCTTACAATCTTTTCTCTACTTTTAATTTTTTATTTTTATTTGGCCTCTGTTACTGAAGTTTCTTTTTTGTGAACAGCCACTTACCAAATATCTTGTCCCTCTTAAATGCCCATGTCCATTCTTCCTTACTCCATGTATTTCTGTATTTAAACACCCATCTCCATTCTTCTTTACTGTAGGAATTAAATTTTAATGGTTTGACTAAAATATATGAAGATTACAAGTAAAAATTGTGGTTGCCATTTCAAATTATTATTGTTCAAAGTCGAAATGACTTTAATAGATTTTATTCACAAAAGAAGTGGAAAGAGCGAAAGCAGAGAAATACAAAAGGGTAGAAATACAAAAGGGACATTAGCCTATCTAATTAAATATTTCTCCTGTGCTTGACTGAGTCAGGACTTGTTGACCTTCAATAGGAAATTAAACTCTCTCCAGAAGACAGGAAGGGACAACCAGCTATCCACTCACCCAAGTTCCCTCCAAGAGGTAGGACAAGATGATGGTGACTTCAGTCAAGGTGAAGGTGACTACTGAGGCCAACTGTTTTTTTTTTTGAAGCCCACTCCCATCTTGGAGTCCAACTCCTTCTTCAAGCCAACTTCCTTCTTGAAGTCAACTTCACAATGTCCCAGAAATTCAGGGCCTTTTATATTGGTTTCTTATCACTTTCCACAAGGGCCAATCATAGCTTCCAAATTGCCCAGCACTGCCCAGGGGCCAGTGTTTGTGAGAACCTCTTTTTACCTTCTGGAAAGGTGAATACTCATCAAAAGATTCATAGATTCTTGACTGATTAAGATGGGAATTCTCATTTCCTTGTTGATTGAGTTGAAAGGGTGGATAGCTCCTCCACCTAGTCTTAGGTAGGATGTACAAGCTTTTGTTGATTCAATTCAAAAGTAGACAATGGAGAGGTAATCCTGTATTCCCAATCTGATGAGGTACTAAGTAGGGGTATTTAAGTTATTATTAACCAAAATGTTAACTCAAAATAGACAAAGGAAAGAAAGAGTTCCCTTTCAGGTGTATAAATGCAGAATAGACAAAGAGAACAAATAATTCTCTTTACAATCACCCCTGTGATTCTTTGTGAGACTAATTTCCCCAATGAATCATTTTACATAGTCAGAAACTACAATAGTTAGAGATAAGAGAGAAATGAAAGAAATAGGGGGAGAGAGAGATAGGGAGAGAGAGAGAGAGAGAGAGAGAGAGAGAGAGAGAGAGAGAGAGAGAGAGAGAGAGAGAGAGAGAGAGAGAAAGAGAGAAAGAGAGAGAGAGAGAGCACAAGAGAGCAAGAGAGCAAACCAATATTTGCTAGGTGCATTGCCAATTAGAGAGTAATCCCCTTTGGCATGCAAGTTTGCATTCAACATGCTTGTGTTCGATCCCCCACAGTTCAATCAGTTCTACTCCAAATTTCATACTGGATCTTCTGATGTTGTGAAGGTTTTCTTCAGTCATCTTCATTTTGCCTTCTTCAAACAATTCATCTTCTAGTTTCAGAGTTATTGAGCTCTTTTTTCTGAAATGTATCTTTCTTAGGACATTTTTTAAATTTCATGACAAATATACAATCCCAATTATGTAATACCCCCTGAGGAGGGTGTTGCAATCCCTATGACATTTCTCCATATATTTCCCTATCAATATAAAAATGTGTATGTTTAGGTTTTGTGTTCAAATTTCCTTTTTCTGGATCATAAAAGCTCACACATACATAAATATGTAATCCTTCATAGGAGAAACTAATATTCAAAATATAATAATCTGACATTCTCCTATACTTATAAAATGTGAGTTTCTTTTCACTATTTCTTATATCTTAGAAGTTTTACCCCCCCCCATCCTCTGAAATTAGGTGGGAAATACTACTTCTGGGCATATGGAAAGACCAACAAAAATGCATGGAGTCTGCCATCAAGTAAATAAGTGTAAAAAATTATAGATTATTCAGAGGAAAGAAAAGGCAAAATTGAAAAGTCAGGAAGAGGGCAGGTTGAAAGGGATTTTAAATGCCAAGTGAGGCCTTGAGGTAATAGGAAGATATTAAAGTTTCTTGAACCACCCCCTTGGGGTGGGAGGGGGACAGAATACAATCTTTATTTTCAGATTTCTTTAACAGTTGAGGGGGAAAAGGATTAAAATGAGAAAAAATTAAACAACTGTGTTTACAAATTTTTACTGGTGTTTATACTACAAATCTGTTATCTAATGTAAACTGTTTTCTGACTGCAGCAAAGCAATTCTTAGAAACTTTTATAACTGATTTAGTATTCATCTTACCACAACTAGTGATTCCACACATTTTCATTTGTCCTCAAGACACTGATGATATTTCAACCTCCCATATTTTCACCTGAGGAACTTGGTTTATATTTAAAAACAAAACAAACTAACAAAAAAGGGACCATTTACAGAGAATTGTTTCTTTTCTGCTCTTTCTTATCTCATGTCAATCTGACAACTCAGCCTCCCTTTATTCTGACATTAAGAGGTTGTCTTTCTCTCAGTCAAGGGCAACCTTGCTATTTGCATTGTTGATCCCATCCTAGTCCCAAGATTATTTCCAGCACATTAGTTCCTTATCCTTATTTCCTCATTAATCTCCAGTCTCCTTCTATACACTGACCTCCTTCTCTAGTGCCTACAAACATGTCCCTGCCATTCCCATACCTTACACCTTTCTCCTATTATCTCCCCTTATATCTCTCAGTAATCTCATTCGCGAACATGATTTCAATAATTATCACTATGTAAGTGATTTCTCTCTATATAGATAGGTAGGTTTATATATATATATATACATATATATATATGTATGTATGTATGTATGTGTTTTTTGTGTATATCTATCTTTTTTCCTCTAATTGTTTTCTATATAATATTTTATTTTCCAAAGCCAAACTAGGAATTTCTTGAATTAATCTATCCAGAAGCTAGGAAAAGAAAGACAGCTACTAATCCAGCAAGCCAATGTAGGATCCAGGGAAAAAGTTTCCTCCTCCAGTTTGGCTCACCAATGCAGAGAGAGAGACTGAATCCTTGAGCTGACCTTTTAAAGCAGTATTCTTGATGTCACTTTTTGCCACTCGCCCACTTTACAGAAACCAGTTGCAGTCTTTCAATTTGCCTAGCACTGCCCAAAGGTGGGGGGCAGTGACCTTTGAAGGTGTGAGCTTACTCTAATGAGTGACTTGTGAACTCTCTTACTTAGTGTCAAGTAGGGGTAATTTAAGTTCTTGATTTGTTTAGCGAAAAATAGACAGGGGGAGATATAATCCTATTTTCATAACCCTTTGGACATCTTGAACTAGATGCCTTGAAAACACCTCAAAATTAACTTGTTTAAATAGGAACTTTCAATTTTTCCTCCAAAATACTCCCAATTCCAACTCCCCTATTAGTGTCAAGGGTACTATCCATTCACCTACTCACCCATGCTTCAGTATAATCCTTGATTCTTCACTTAAACTCATTATTCAATGACAACTGCCCTGAAGTTTTTTGTTTGTCTTTTAGTGTATGCCTTTACAATTATATATTAATATGAATGTGAAGATAGATAGATAGACAGATACATAGACAGCCAGCCAGATAGATAGAGATAGATAGATAGATAGATAGATAGATAGATAGATAGATAGATAGACTCGTGTAGGTGTATCTGTGCAGGGGCACATGAATATTCTTCTATGTCCCATCCTCCATTAGCTAAAATATTGGTTTAAGCTTTTATAATCTTTTATGGTCTATTATAATAGTGTTTTGGCTATTCTTGGCTTAGGTCTCTTCCCATTCCAATCTAGCCTTATACCAGTTACCATAATGATTTTCTTAAGCTTAAGGTCTGACCATGTTTTACATTCCCATACTAAAAACAAACAAAATAAACTGCAGTGCTTCCTAATTTCTTCAATGATCAAATGAATATATTCTGTGTTAGAATTTTAAAGTCTTCACAACTCTACCCCTTCCTGCCTTTCAAGACTTCTTTTACTTTATTTCCCTTACTGGAATCCAGTGAACTGGCCTTCTGACTATTCTTTTCCCCTGACACAACATCTTCTCTTTGTGTGCCTTTTCATTGGCTATTTCCATGAATGTAATGTCCAATCTCTTCATCTCTTCATCCTTATTTCTTTAGCTTTCTTTAAAACTCAACTCAAAGATTATCAAAGTCTTTCCCCAAACCCCCTTTCTCCTAATCCAAGCCTTCAGTGATATTTCCTTCTCTCTAAAATTGCCTATCATTTATACTATATAAAACTTGCATGTACACTTTTAATATGTTTCTCCTTTATTGATATGTAAACTCCTTGAGGGGAGGTACCATGTTTTTCCTTTTCTTTGTATCCCCTGCATGAAACACAATGACTGATAGATAGTAACTACTTAATAAATGGTTCTGGACTCAATGAATTAGAAAAAGCAGGGAGTAAAGAGGCCAATTAAAATGCTCTTATATTTTTTTGTTAAGAGGCTCTAGGTGTCTGTAGAATGCTGTACCTCTTTGTGCCAAGAGAAGAAAACATATATGAGGGATGTTGTATAGGCAAAAAAAAAAATCAGAACACTTGAAAACATAGTGATTATGTGAGGTGAATTTGAATGAGGAGTTGTATCTGATACCAAGAACGGGCTCTCACAAGAATTCAATTGATTAGGATAGTGAAAACAGGAAATTTTGGAAAAGCGGAGGAAGTTTTTTCGTTTTTACATTTTCTTGTATTTCAGTTGCTTAACATAAATAGGAAACAAAAAAGAGTTAGACTGACACATTTGACATTTATAGGAACTAGAAAGAGGAGGGAAAAAAGATGGGAATCATCAATGGGTATAGGAATATTGATCCCTCTGACAAGGTCAAAACTGTCAACTATAGAGTTGCTCTAATTAAAGTAATAATGTATTATATTATAACATATCCATACATGTCCCATACATGTATACATGTGCTCATATATGATATATATACACATATATGTTAAAGAACTATCTCCCAAAGTCTCTAAAATTCAAAATTATACTTAGAAAAGAGAGTGCAGTAAGAAACACATTAAAAATTCATCTGATATTTTAGCACTCACAGGTATATTGATAATCCAATTGAAATTTACAGAATCTTTCTGTATTTAAAGGCATCAGATGATGACCCCTCTCATTTCATAAGGGGAGTGGCAAATGAACTCATAGTTGAGGTCTCCCACCTGAAATTCCAGGCCTCACATGTGAGTATAGTTAAAGTAATCTCCTAAAATCAAAGAAGCTTCTTAATACAGTACATTTCCCAACAGGAAACATTGGTTCTTTGAGTATATGTTGATATCTTAGATGCCCATATAAAAAGCAAAGAAAACGTTTAGGAAAGAGAAATTGCTTTGATGCTTTTTATTTTTCAAAATAATTCATCTATTTTGTCTTTTAGTCACCTATAGGTTTTTAAATCTATGATAACTATGTACTTGAAATAAATTGTTCATTGCATCCTCTATAAAACGAATTTAGTAAAGCTTTGGTATATAATTCATCAAATGTTTGCTGAAATTTTATAGGACTGAAAATTAAGGTCTCAATTAATTTTTCATAACCAAAATTTAATCGTATACACTAGTATTTAATTAGTATGTAATGACACATAAACATCAGCTGTGCACTTTTAAGGTTTTTCAGATACTTAGGTAATATGTGTGGACAAAATGAAAAATCAAGTGCATTGCTAAGGGAAATTTATCTACATTTATATTTTAGAATTCCAATTAAGTCAATTCCAACATTTCCAAACTATTGGTTAGTTAGTATAGGCAAATCATTTTATTCTTTAAATGCTTCAATTTACATTAATCTACATATGCCATATTGCTTACAGTTAGCATTGAATTTTTTAAGTAAATTACTTATCTTTGGGAGAATATTTCTCTGTACCCTTCAACAAATCTGAGATTTTAACACTACACACCACATGCTGGCTAGGAGTGACTGTTCTATGCTATCAGTGATTCAAACCTAATTTTGAACCTGCATATAGAAGGTGTTTCTTTATTCATTTATCTCTATTTTATGATTTTGATGACACATACTAATATATCAAGGCTGTGGTAAGAAAAAAATAGAAGTCATTTATCTTGGTTGACAATCAGTGGAAAACATGAACACACATGCACACATTGGTTTTGTGAAAGTATGTCTATGATGAGATTTGTGTGATAAAAAGTACATAATTATAGAAAAAGATAGCAATTCATGTAATTGAGAGGTTTCCAGTGCTGAAAATCAATAGAAAACAAATAGTATGTTTACAGGGAGAAGCTTTATACCAAGAACAGACTCAGTGGATCAGTTCTAGAGAAATTTAGTCTCCAATATATTTCCCTCAGACAAATTTTTTCTGTAAATGCAAGCAATCTATGAGGCATTTCTTTGCTCTCTAAGAGTGTTTGACACTGATAATTACTTTTTAGCCTTAGACATATCTTTTTAC
Organism: Monodelphis domestica; assembly: GCF_027887165.1. Classification (NCBI taxonomy): domain Eukaryota; kingdom Metazoa; phylum Chordata; class Mammalia; order Didelphimorphia; family Didelphidae; genus Monodelphis; species Monodelphis domestica. The sequence goes on along the minus strand of NC_077229.1, from coordinate 380,087,399 downwards.
AGGTGTGGGATATAACAGGTAATATACAAACAAAGAAGTAAAGTAAAAAAAATGCTGTGAAAAGAAACTGGATTTCATCAAGGTTTTAGATTCCTTCAGGTAAGAACTAGAACAAGCTAGATATAAGGAACAAAGTACAAAAGAAAAAAAAAATAATTCCTATTCTTGTAGTCAAGGAAATTCTTTTTCCATTGATTGCAAAAAGATTCCCTTTAACTATGTAGATGGCTGTTTCTTCTTTTTTGGCTTCACATGGAGGTTTTGAAAAAAAACAGTTATATCAAATTGCTGGAAGAAATAGAAAAGAAGGGAGAAAAAGACACAAAGATACCAACAGCTACCATTTTTCAACTAATGATCAGAATAGAACTGGCACTTTTTAAGTAGTGAAAAAGAAAATCAAATTTACTGGCTGAAAATGAACACCTTAGGCATCCAAATTCCTTTCATTTTTAATTTTTCCCTTTTCCAGTCCTTCTATCTAGTAGCTCTTATTGAAACCAGGCTTTTCCTGATGACAGTAACTCCCTGGTGACTCTTTAAAGTACTGCTTATACCTTTTCTCATCCTCCTTGGCTCACTGGTAGAGGCAGAGGAGTTGGAATATTTCCTGCTCCCCATTACCACTTTCAGATATCCCCCTTTTCTCTGTAACCCAGTAATCTTGCTTCCTTCAATGTCCATGGCATTTTTATCTCTCCCAATGAAAAAATTAGCAACTGTTGTCCATGGTACCCATATTCTTCTCTATCCTTCCTCGATGCGTTTACCACTTGACATGAGTTTTGTCTCCTTTCCAACTTCCACCATCATACAAGTGGACTTCAGTGTACAAACTGATTCTCTTTAAAATACCTGAACTGCTCAGTTTCTCAAACATTTGCTAATATTATAATTTTCCATCCCATCCCCTCCAACAGAATATCCCCTCTGTCACCTCCACTGATTTATTTTCAATTTTTCTTTCTCTGCTGAATCACTTCTTACATAGTACAATTTCCCCCATGTCCCAACCTGAAACAAACCAAACCAAAACTCACTAGATCTTTCAGTCACTGCTAACTGTAGTCCTATAAATCTTTTGCCCTTTCCATCTAAAACCATCAGAAAGACTCTACCACATCTGCCTCCACTTCTACAGAAAGTCTTCCCTAATGCCTCAATTCCAGTGCTTTCCTTCTTTTAATTATTCCCAGTTTATCCTACATATCACTTGTTTTCAATATATTTCTTTGCACACAATATCTCCAATTGGATTGTGATATCTTTGCAGGCAGAGACACATTTTTGCCTCTCTATTCTATTCACAGCACCTAACACAGAATTTTATACATAATTAATAAATTTTATTAATTAATTGGTTAACCTTTATTTTGAGAAATATTCCTTCCAAGAAATAATAATGAACAAAATAATCCTCCATGGCAGGTAATCCTAAAGACATTTTTGTTTGGGAAAAGGGTCATTTGATTTTTCAGGACATGATGATGAGTATAAGAACTGAGAAACACCATAAGAATCATCTACTGTATAAGCCTTTTTTATTTTTTAATGGTAAAAAAGTATTTTTAATTAGGATGAGGGAGAAAAAATAATTCTTACAACAAATATATATATATATATATATAGTCAAGCAAAACAGAATCCCATTTTGGCCATGTAAAAAATATGTTTCATTCCACACCTAGGTGCTATCAGTGTTCTAAAAACAGATGGTTAGAATGCATGGCCATCCATCCTCATTTTATGTATTAGAAAACTGAGGCCTTAATGAGCACATTAACTTTTTTAGTGAGCAGGGAACAGCCATCTGCTGACTCTTAGACTATGTACAAACTATACTACTTTTATGCTTATGATGAGAAAAAGAAGTAGCAGAAGGGGAAAAAAAGAGAACAAGAAGCCTATCTAGACATTTCTTAACTACCATGTAAAATGTGATCTCTAACTTTTTACTCTACCATCACAAGCAGATAGGCTAGAATATATACATTATATATTATGTATTATACCTTATACAAAACATTCTGTATATAACATATTAACTTATTTCTCTATTATGTATATGCATTAATCAAAATATAAATGATCATCATTTCCCAATATTATTTAAATTTATTAGCAGAGCAAAATCATCCAATTTAGGAAACAAGAAGTACACAATAAATATTTGTTTATTGATTATAAAGTCTTATTATCACCCTTCTTTCAGTGGACAGGTATATTAATTTCTTATATTTTTTCCTAGGACAAAGCATTATAGCCATAAAAGGACTTAGTTCATGTGCAATCTCTTTCATGGGGCCTTTCCTTAGCATTCCTGCCCACAGATAAATTTTCCTTTCATAAGTTCCTTTTATTACCTTATTATGACATGTATATGTATTGTATCTTCTAATAAAATTTAAGATTCCTGAAAACAGCCTATTTTTTTGTCTTTGTATTATAAAATTAAAATTAATATCCACTAACTCCAAGTATTATATTTTATAAGATTTATTAATAATTACTTGAAGAAGAGGAAATGGAAAGAAACTGAGTGAAGAGAAATTTTCCTGACTATGACAGTGGAATAAGAGAGAGAGGGGAGCAGGGTTACAGAAACTTTATCTCCAAAACATAAGAATGTAACACGAGGAGGAAAATGGGATTCTGGGAAACAGAGTCCTAGAGTAAAAATTCTAATTACATAACCCCCCTGTGATTCCAATGTAAAATGAGCATGCAGAAATCTCCCAGATTTATATGCCTAATTTCTCCATGGAATCAGTATATATAACCAACTTATAATTAAATATTTTTAATTAGAGGTTCATATTGTACTCTCCAAGGGAAATTACAATAATTTGGGGATAAGAGGGTAATAAAAGGGAAAAGGAACAAAACCAATAATTGCTAGGTACATTGACAAAAAACAATTGGGAGTAGTCTCCTTTGGCATAAGAGTAGACATTCAAAACAAATGTATTCAACCCCTCACATTTCAAATCACCACATCCCAATGTTCATTCTGAATCCTTAGGTGCACTGTTAGGTTTCTGCAGGAATCTTCATGGTGCCTTCTCCAAATAGTTCACTTTCCTAACTTTGAATTATAGGATAACAACACAATCTCCACCTGGGGAGTGTGTTGACAAACACATGGATCACCCAGGGATACATGGCTGAGTTATGAGGTATATGAATCAATTGTCAACAGAAATCAAAAACATCAAAAAATCTAAATAAAAGAGAAAAAATAACTTCTAGATGAAATATAAAATATCAAAGTCTTACGTGTAAAAAGTCTAAGTAAAGAAAAATAAACCTATAACAAGTCCTTGAATCAGGGCCCAATTAAAGTAATTTATGTCCCACAAGCCTATAGTAGCAACCATGCACTTACCCAATCAGCAGCCAGGACTATAGAAAATTGCCACACTATGAAAGAAAGAAAAAGGATTAGAGTTTGAAGCAGACAGGAAATAGCATTTCCTAGTGTGATTTTTACCTTTGCTCTCAAGGATAGGGGAACCAGAATGGTTGCCAAATTTAGGTACTTGTTAGAAGTATGGATCTGTCATGAGGGAATCCTGTTTTTGACTTTGCAAATAGCCACTTCCTTGAACACCAAAATAAGCTCAAGTTCCCTGTCTTGAAATAGAATCTTATCAATCCCCACAGGTCCCTTTGGTCTCTTTGACCTTGTGCTCATTGGCACTGTGCAGTGGCTCTTTAATGATCCCTTCTCCTGGAATCAGACACAGTCATTAATAAAAGTTCCATAATATTCAACCATCAACATAAAATTCAATAATCAATGGCAGATTTCCATAGTCTAAAGCTTTTGGGTATACATTGACATTAGGGCTAATGGACATTTTAAACTTACTCTACTACAAAATAAAAAAAAATAATACTGGTAACATGCTTCAAGTACAAAAAATAAGAGAAAACTAAAAATCAAATATTGTATTTTACATAAAAGGGGAAACAACAATAATTTTTTCAATCAAAATATATATAGTTCACAATCAGTGAAAAAGTGTCAGCAAAGTAGAGGCAGAATATAATGGTTTCTCACCCCAAACTAGATCCATTTACTTTTTAACTTGACCATGATCCACAGTGTGAGTTCAAATGATTTTCACTAAGGAACAGTTTTTCAAAACAGTAGTATAGCAGGTAATACACATTCAAGAAGTACCAAAATCCCTAAATCACAAAAGCCCATTTAATGACAGTAGAAAACAAGCCCTCTATCATTTGGACTAACATGATTCTATAGCCACTTCCTGTGTGACATTTAAAAAAAGCTATGAAACTCATGGATACTTGTCACAAGTTCTACAGATTTAGCCAATCTTTAAAACTTGGTGAAAATATTTGCAAAAAAAGCCTATTGTCTAAAACGTTACCAAGAATCTAGATCATTCTGGTGGAAGGGTAGAGTAAGCTAAAGAATTACAAATATACCAAAAAAAAAAAAAGAAAGAAACAAAACATCCAGGAACCACTAGGCTTCATTGAAAAACCCTTTCCACCTCCTAGATGAGATTATAACCCATCACAGGGTAACAAATCCCCTTGGGAAAACTCCCTCCACTGCTATGAGACTCCTAAAGCATAAAAGACATGTCTTTATATGCCCCATCCATTGTAATGTGGAGGTGAGGACTACAATAGTGAAACTCATCCATTACATTTTTAATAAATGCAGAAATGGGGAATACAATAGTGCTATGGCACTTCACTTCATCTAGCTTGGTTTTTTAAACAGGTAATATTGGGATGCTATATTCAGAGATGCATGGTATTAATATGCCTTGCTGCAATAATGAGTTTATTTTTGGGATGATCCCATTAATGGCCTCTTTATGAAGTGGGCACTGTGGAATATATGGTGGTGGTCCTCCTTTAGTCAGTACTTTAACAGGAGTTTCTGGTTTTAATAAACCTACATCTGTAGAATCTGTAGCCCATAAGCCTTCTGGAATATCATTTGGTATCTGATAGATGTTATTTCCTTCCCCCTCTGTCTCTACTACATTCAGGAATAATACAGGGAAAAGGTTTAGGGATTCTTCTGGGAGTTTCAAAGAAATATCTCCAGTTGATGTACATACTATGGTTGCTTTCAATGTACAAAGAAGATCCCTACCCGCTAGATTCATTGGGGAATTTGGCATTAAGAGGAAATAATTTTCTACACTTAGAGGTCCATGCAAAACCATTTGGATTCTAATTTCTTTACTATTTGTGATTTTCCCATCACACCAACAACTTCCATTGAACCCACTGCTTTATACTCATCAGGGGATTTCTGCAACACAGATTTGGCAGCACCTATGTTCTAGAGACAATCATAACATGTGTTCCTATTTTTAAGGTTACATGGGGTTCTGTGCTATTTTCTGGAGAATGGACAAATATTACAGGAGCTAACACAGGAAAACTCAACACTTATTCCTGTTCCTCATTCTCTAATTTTTCATTTATTTCTTCTTTACTATTTGCCATGTTTTTTTTAAATCTTTGTTATTTTCATTAGTTCTTATTAAATTGTCCATACTTCTTAGTTCATTTTCTCCATATACTACATCTTTAATTGCATATTCCTTGGCACACCTTCATAATGTAGTTGTACCTTTTTGCATAGCAAGGTTCTAGGGATTCCTACCAGCTTCCTGAGAATATTTTGGACAAGCACAGGCTTTGATATACTATTGCATGGAATTCAGATCTGGGGCTTGTTGTGAATTATGGTAACATATCAAAATAATTTGGGTAGTTTGGTCTCCCATACTGGAATACATTATTAAACACATTATTGAATCTGTTGTTAAACACATAATTTACATATCCATTTTGCCTGAATCCATTCAAGTGATGAAAATTATAGCCTCGGTTCCCTCTGAAGTTTTGTCCAAAGAATCTTTTTTTGTCCCCTAAATCTGCAGTGTCTCATGAAATGATTAGGTCTGTCACAAAGATAGCATTTTGGGGTTTGTCTGTATTGTCTGGGGTTGTAGTTATTTCTGGGTTGTCTATAAGTTCTTAGTGAGGCGACTGCTTTTTTTCTTGCATGTCATTGGATTTCAGATATCTTTTTTTTTAAGTTATCAACTATATATTTTTTCCTCTTCTGATTGCCTTTCTTTCTCATCTTGGAAAACATAATGAACAATTCTCTGAATTTTGTCAAGATTCATATCAAACCAATTTGGACAATTTCTCCAAAAATAATTTCAGATGGCAGGGCAAGCATTTTTCATAAACTTCCTGTGAAGGTGATTTATGTTTTCCTCTGTTAAAATACCCAATCCAAACCATTTTTCCACATAGTCAATAATTCTATCAAGGAAAGTAGAGGGAGTCTCTCCTACTTCCTGCTTTAGGCATTCAAATTTAGACCCGGTTCCTGGGCATCTGGAATTTTGCTTCATAGTTTCAATTATTGCCTCTCTGATTGTAATTAAGTCTCTGTAACCCGCAAACAAGTTAGCTTCCCACCCAGGATCCTTGGTTGGCCAATCAGCAATTTAAGTGTTCCTACTAGTGTCTTCAATAATCTGCTATTTATCCCTCTTTGTCAATAATTCATCCAAAAGGATGTCAAAGTGCAAATAAGAAGGATTGTAAAGCTTAATTAAGTATTTGAACTACTTTACCACTCCCATTGGTTCTTCTTCATATTTGGGAGTATTTTTCTTAAAACTGACTATATCAGCTTGTATAAACCTTTTGTGGCATGTGATATTCAGTAAAACATGCTCTGGGGACACTGCTGGTACTTCCTTTAAAGGAAACATATGAGTAAGTGTACCTTATAATGCTTCAGTTTCTATTTCTAATTCAGTTGGTTTATCTGATTTAGTTGTACCCTCTAATTTAGTCGCTTCATGTTCTTTGCTTTCTGCCACTGTCTCTTTAGCTTTGAGAAATTCCTCATATTGAATTTCCATTTTATCCAGGTTAGTCTATAAATAGTTCACTTTTAACGTTAGATCATTCTTTGCAGTAGCTTGCTTGATGTTTGCTTTTAAATGTTTAAAAATGACTACCAAAGATTTCATCATCATGTAAAAGCCCAAGAAAACCAATACTAGCACAGGGACATAAGAAATTAGTGCCAGAAGTGTCAGTGAGAATACTGACCTTAGAAAGTCATAGGCAAGTGAATTTTGTATATATTCTGGTATAACAGATCAAAAGAGATTTGGCAGAAAAGACTTATCTAACAGAAAAAATCCCATGGTGATGTTATGCAGCTAATTCACCAGCTTTTCTGAGAGCACAGAGCCTTTGAGTCAAATCGATTGGGAGATGGATTTTAGTTCAGCTCACAGTGAAACTGTCAGTTCTAGCTAGTGCTTCAACAAACCCCCTGCTGTGATAACAGTTCCAACTGCCCAAGTTGACAGTTGACCCCTCAAAATCTGATTTTTCTCTCCCAAACTGTAAAAATAATAGGTAAAAAATGAACTATTTATTGAAAGTATAAGAATAAAAAAAGGATTTCTAATTCTAAGCGATTCTAACTCCACCCAAATAAACTCCCTGGTTCCACAAGGAACTGCTTCTCCTCTTTTCACAGGTTACACTGATCCTTCCTGATCTGACCAACCCAAATTTTCACTATTCTACAATAAACACTATTATTCTTATACTTCTTATCTTTGCCTCCAAGTTATACAGATAACAAAGGCTAGCTGGCTGAGCCTCAACAAGCACCAAGTTAGGACTCTGAGCCTAAATAGACCAAAGACCAGTTAGAAAAGGAAATCACTTAGCTCCTTCAGGTTCTTCATTCATTTCCTTCAACCTCAGGCAGTAAGGAGAGAGAGAAAAGATATCATCTGCTCCCAGAACTCCAAGAGAGTATAAATGCCACTCCTAGAGACTAACTGCCACCCACAGAAAATCCATGGCCCCTCCCCCCCCCACTGTCAACATTTGAAATTGACACTTTGTCTCAAATCTGTTTCAAACTCCAATTTCTTTCTTCACTTCTTATCTATAAACTAATATAACAAGAGTAAATTTGTAATATCATCCTTATAGGACATAACGTGAGGATGAAAGTGGGATTCTGGGAAATGGAGTCCTGGGGTACAAAATTCTAATTACACAGTATCCACAGTATATAATATTGTAACTTGTAAATAGTAGGTACTTCATAAACATTTTGATTCAGGGCTCAAATATGTGCTTCTTTTCTACATTGAAGGTAAGGAAGAGAAGGATATGATTATATTCATTGCATAATTGTTACATGGCCCAATAAATTATTTTATACCATATTTTTCTTCTTAATGAAGGCTGTTTGGGAATTATATTTCCTTTGCCAATTCCTACATCTTGAGTAACCTAAATCAAGTATATCTGTGGCATTTATTTTATTTCATTTTAAATGATTCTTCAGTACTATCAGTACTATGATAATCATACTTTATTTTAAGGGACTTCTGTTTATAAACCACTTATTCCAACTTGAACCAACAGTAGGTAGAATGAACATTAGTATATAGATATCAGAATTGTTATCGTCACTTCCTTGTTGAAGAAAATTAAGCAAGGAATGTTTAAATTATTTGCTTTTATTGATATAGCTAGTAAGAATTAGAACCAGTCTGGTTTGGTTCAAGATTATAAGTTGGATATCACCGAGAATGTTGTTGGAAATACTTAAAAAAATAAAAAAAAATATAATTTGTGAATTTCCTATTGGCCATACTAGCCAAATAGAGATTTAGGAGATTGAATTCCCAAACTGAAGTCAAGTTATATGTAAAACATATAACTTTTTGGTTATGACACTTTTATTTATGGAAAGTGGCAAAAAAAGAGAAAGTTATTAATTTGGGAGAATATCACTATGAAAATAATCCACTGAGAAAAATCATTCTTTGAGAGTGAAGAGGACCAGCATGACTTGTTTGATACCATATAATATACATCTTTCTAATATGATTTAGAAGTTGTCATCTAGGAAAATGAAAGCAAGTATTATTTGGGGAATTAATATAGGAACTGTCCCTAAGTGACATTAAGATCATCAAAGAATACCCTATGTTTTGCTTAGTAAATGTTTCTAAGTATTGTTCATTTATTTCACTTAAGTCTGAATCTTTGTGACTACATTTTGTGTTTTCTTGACAAAGAACACTGAAGTGGTTTTCCCATTCTGTCTCCAGCTCATTTTCAAATGATAAATTTGAAGCAAAAAGAGTTAAGTGACTTGCCCATGGTCACATAGCTAATAAGTATCTGAAGTCATATCTGAACTCAGGAAGATGAATCTTTATGACTATAGGACTGGCACCACCTACTGTGTCACATAGCTGTTTTGAAATTAGTGTACCTAATGAATGTGGAAATGAAGCACTGATGTCAATTCTCCTCTCTGTTAAAAGATATATTCCTGGAAAGGCTAGCATTAATAATAATACTAACAGAAAAATGCATATGATTAAAGAGATAAGATTATGCCTTTTTGAAAATGATATAAGAATTTACTTTTGAAAGTCATGAAGAATCAGTAAAAATACTAAATAGAACATGTATAACTATTAAAATTTCAGGTTACAAATAAACATAAAATCATTATTATTTCTAAATAATAATAACATTTACCATAACATAATCTATGATACAGAATATATACAATAATATAGTATATATAACATTATATGAAATTTTAATTCTGTAATTATATTTAAAATCATTTGTTATAATAATAAAATTCAAGAGGCTATATAAAAGGGATATACAATTTCAATTAACTACAAAATACCCAAAATATACAAAAACCAAACTATCAAAGCACTAAGAATACTCACATTCATTTACAAAATGTTTGTTGAGGAAATTTTTTAAAAAAGTTAAAGTACTTAAAGGAATATTCATTGCCTGTTTATAATATAAATGACAAAATTAATAGTTAAGCAAGCCCAAAGTGCTAGAAAAACTGTGCATACTCTTTGACCCAGAAATACTACTACTAAGTCTCAATCCAAAAATTATCAATGATAGTGGGAAAGGACCCAATTGTGTAATATATATATATATATATATATATATATATATATATATTTATATACACATATATATGTGTGTGTACTTGTGTGTAATATATACTACATATATATGTATATATAAATATACATATATATGCTCTTTTTTGTGGTGTCAAATATCTGAAAACTGTAGGTATGTTCATCAATTGGGAAATGGCTGAATAAATTGTGGTATAGTATTGTAAGGGAATAATATGGGCCATGAGAAATGATGAACAAGATTATCACAACAGACCTGGAAAGACTTAAATATGAGTTGATGCAAAGTGAAGTGATCAGTACCAGTAGAACATTATACATAGTAAGAGCAATAATGTGTTTTGATCAAAAGTGAATGAATTAACTGTTATCAGCAATGCAAGTGTCTAGGACAATACCAAGGGACTCATAATGAAAAAGGCTATCCACTGTGAAAAAATATATAGTCTGATCACAGGTTGAAGCATACTGTTCTTCATTTTATTTTCTCCATGAATTGTATAAGTCATATGTATCTTCTTTCACAACATGATGCCCATGGATAAATGTATTGTAAGTAAAAAAATCATGTACAGCTTGTTTCATATTACCTGCTATCATCTGGGGAGATGGAAGGAAGGAAAACATGGATCACAAAATGTCAGAAAGTTATTATTAAAATTGTATTGGCATATAAAATTTAATTCATACTTTTTAAAGCTATGTTAATCAGATTGAAAAAATACTTTGTAGAATTTGACAACATTTTCATAATATTCATTTTGAAAAATAAAAGTTCTAGAATATCAAGGGAAATAAGAGGCAGAAATGAAAGGGGAATAGCACACTATAATAAAACAGCAGTCATCAAAACTGCCTAATCTGATTAAAATAGAGAGATTGGTCAATGATATAGAGCAAATTTGGGAGAGTTGTATACATTGGAAATGTGAAGATTGGATTTGGCTCTCCCCTGATTGTAACAATGAAGGTACTTAGCTCTTCCCTGATTGTGAAGATTTAAATTTTATCATTTGTCTATTTTTAGATTTTATAAGTGTAAACACCCTACTTAAAATTAAGTAGGGAGACCTGACTATTTTTAGATTCAATCACAAAAAGTGCAAACATGGTACTTAAAAGTTAAGTATAAAGATCTGCCCATTTAGATCTAATCACCCAAAGTGCAAATATCCTACTTAATCATGAAGTGGGAGGTCTGTGACCCACCTGTGCGATAGTGAGTAACAAATCATAATCAACTAACTGCCTTCTGGGCAGTCCCAGAGCACAGCATCAGTTGTGATTGTTAGACATGAAATTAGGGGAAGTGACACAAGAGAAAATGCCTTTTAAAAAGAGAATGCTTTACAGAATTGGGGATTCTTGGACTGGATTTCAACTTGGACTTCCACTTCTGCTGGATGTCAATTCTTCATGCTTTCGAGTTGAGGCTGGTGAAGAGGGGCAGAAGAATCTGCTGACTGGACTGACACTTGCTGAGTGAAAGGCTGACTCACCTGCTGGATTTTCTGAAGAGACTTTCTTGGTCCTAGGCTTTGCTGAGGCCAGCTGAAACTATTTCTCCTTGCCCAGAGGGACTGGGAGTATATTACTTAGTCCTCAGGCTAGATATCTTACCTTATCTTCTCTCTGATTTCTTGCTTCACTCTTTCTACATTTTGTAAGTAAAATCTCTTGGAATTAATTACATTCCTGGTTACCAAAGTCTTAAATAATCAAGTCAACTGTTTAAAATTAAACCCCTTTTCCACTTATAGAACTCAGCAATCCAGTGTTCAAAAAGGAGGAAAACATAAATTACTTAGGGAATAACTCATAGTTTGATTAAAAAAAAACTTCTGAGAAAACTGGAATATAGTTTAGTATAAATTAGGCCTAGACCATCACTTTATATTATATTCTACAATTCATTGTACAATACAATTGTATTTTACAATATAATTGAAAGCAGGGGACTGCCTTTAATAATTTTTGTATCCCCAACTCACTGTACAATGTCTAGCATATAGTAGGATTTTAATAAATATTTATCAATTGAATGGATACATTAAATTAACACAAAGATTCTAAATGAAAAATTAGAATAATAGGTCATCTATTTCAGATTTGCTTGAGAAACATTTTAAGTGAAAAAGAAGGAATTATAGAGTATAAAACAATTCTGATTACATGAAATTGAAAAGAATTTTTTATACAAACAAAATTAATGAATATTGGATTAAAAGGAAGTGTTCAAATATTTTTGGCAAATTTCTCTGATAAAGGCTTGACATATATATGTATATATAAAACATAATTAACATTATATATATGTGTATGCACACAGAATCAGATAGATGGTTCAGTGGATAAAATATTGGGCTTGGATGTAGAAAGACCTGAATTCAAAGATGATCTCAGATTTTTATTATCTGGGTGAATTTGGGCAAGTCACTTAGCCTCTATTTGACTTAAAGAACTGGAAAAGGAAATGGGAAACCACTCCAGTACCTTTGCCAAGAAAATCAGGTTATTAATGAAGACTGAAATGAGTGAATAACAACATATATGCATGTAAATACATATGGTTATCTGTTTATCTCATAAGGAAATGCAATAGTTTTTATGTGTATGCATATATTTGTTAGTGTTTATATTTTTATGTGTATGTCTAAAAGCTACTTATCAATAGACAAGTTGTCAAAGGATATGAAGTTTTCCAAGGAATTAACCATCTCAGAAAAATGTACCAAATCATTACTCACTCCTTATTATTGTAAATCGTATCACCATTTTCCTAATTCTTAAGGCTCAAACCTTTTTGTCATGCTCAACTCCTCATTGTGTCTTATGTACTATATCCATTTTGTTTTCAAGATCTGTGGACTTCTTGTAACATCTTTTAATTAGGCTCTCTTCTCTCTGACACTTTGAGCATACTGGTATAGGACCAAAATACCTCATAACCAGACTATTATAATAGTCTGTCAATTAATCTGGATGCCTCAGTTCTTTATAACCTAGCCCACTCTTACTTTTCCAGTCTTCTTATACCTTACTTGCCATGATATAATCTTCCCTCCAATAACACTAGTCTTCTTGCTGTTTCATAAATAAAACACTCCATCCCTGGTGCTGAGTATTTTTTCTGGTTATGTTATCTACAATGCCTTCCTCTTCCTATGTGCTTCCTGGCTTTTCTGGCTCTTTTCATATCCCAAATAAATTTCCCTATTCTACAGGAAGACTTTTCCAAGTTCATTTTAGTGTCTTCCTTTTAAAAATAATTTCATATTTATCTTGCATATATAGCTTTCTTGTACATATTTGTATGTTGCCTTGATTGGATTATCTCCTTAAGGGAGCTTGGCACAGACTAGGTATTTAATAATTGTTTATTGACTGAGATAAAGAGGAAGGGAAATGTCAATGATGAAAAAAATTGGGCAACCAGAACTTTTGGACCAGAAATTCCAATGTATGATTCAAGGAAGTCATTGATAAGCAGAAAGTCCCAGAATATTACAAAATACTTATAATAACATTTTTTGGTGGCAAAGAAATATCTTTACATCAAATTTGTCTTTATATTATTCTTGGTGATATGGAATGACTATGTGATTTGTTATACAGAATGAAAGAAAAGTGGATAGATATTCTTGGGAAAATTATATCTGAAAAAACAGATGAATAATTATTTATTTTTAAAAAGAGATTTAATTGAGTTCATTATCAATTTTGTTAAGGATAAATATACAACTGGATTTGAACTAATTGTTTTGAATACTAATAATATACTCCATTAAATAGGCTCCTTCCTAATATACTAAAAAAGTGAGTTTGTAAAATAGTAGTAAATATTCTAGAACCTTTTGACTTGCCAAAGTTAATTTGGATTGCAATTGCAACCTGGAACAAATAGTCAAAAGGGAGAAGAGAAGGTCAGACATCACTCTCCAAGGACCTCCTATACCTCAAGTTCTTAAATCTGGATCATTGGCCACATCTGTGTATTGGACAAATATCAACCCATTTTACACAGGAAATGAAACAATTTAAGTCCCTTACCAACATTCCCATATCCTATTTAAATCAATATCACTGGAAAAAATGTGTGTGTGTGTGTGTGTGTGTGTATATATATATATATATATATAAACATATATATGTATATGCATATAGAATGATATGCTACATATATAATATTAGGACATTTCATTAATATAATCTTAATATATAATCTTTTCTATATCCATAGTTCATAGAAAAATTTTTTATTTTCTCTCAGAAAACTTTGCCTATTGAGAATAGTTAACATCCCTTCTATTTCCCTTTTGGTTTCCTCATTCACTCAATTTCACACAGTAGGTGCTCAATAAATGCCATTGACTGACAAACTCAAGCTGTGGGTGGTAAATATATCCTAGCTATGCTCATTACCACTGACCTGTACCATTGAGCTTTAATGAGGTCAGTTTGAATACAGGGGGAATCAAAGTCCTCTAAACCTCATTAAGGGAAACTACACTGCAATTAGCAAGAACCATGGGAGTGCACAGATAACATTTAAAGGAACTGCTTATGTCAATACAGAACTGACTGTGGAGTTAGCACTGTAGATTAGAACAAACCATTTTTCCAGTTACTTAGTTACAGTGGTACCTTGGTAGTAGTCATTAATTCATTTGAGAAGGGAGGTCAAGTACCCAAAAGGTCAAATAGAAATGAATTTTTCCTATAAGAAAAAATATAAATTGAATTAATTCATTTCAAAAATCCAGAAAACCCAGATTTTATAAGGCATTATATGCATTAATGTAGTTGTGTTTTACTAAATAAATATTAATAATGCAGAGACATAAATAAAAACAATAGAGTAAATAAAATATTTTAACTTAAATTTACCTAAATTGAGAGGAGTTCATGGCCTAAGGGAATGGAGGAAAGGAGAAATGTTATTGTCTGGAAGAGGAGGCACTTTTCCATAATATCTGAGGGCAATTTCCCTTCCAGTGTTCTTTCATTCTCTTTTCTGTCTCTTATTATCACTGAACCCTGCTTGAGATTTACCAGGTAGAAGTTTCACAAGAAACCTATCCAATGGCATTTGTTTTTGTCCGTTTCAAAATTCCTCTTAAATGGGAAATGGTTCAGCATTTCAACAAATTTACAATTTCATTTGTTAAAGCTTTATCAAGTGTGTTATTTTTCAACAAAGTTTTGTACTTCCATCCATTTGCACACACTTCCTTAATTAATGAAGTCGGGACATCCTCCTTTGCCTCTTCCTCATCTGAAGAAAACTCTCTACTCTAGCTATTGTTATTCCCTTTGACCTGCCTGCAGGTCTTCAGTGTTGTGCTCTGCTTAATGCTCCTGAACTACCTCATGATCTTATATTTTGGCTGGAATGGGCATACACTTCCCAAGATTGCAATGCCAAGTTCTAGCAAACAAGTAGCAAATGTCCAACATAATGACAATGTCATTAAACTTCTCCAAATACCAAATTCAACAAGTTTAGAAACTGTTGAAAACCAAGGTTTAATTATGTTATTGGATTTGATTTCCCATATTGTTTCAATTCAATTGTATTCAATTGGCTAAATTTGGAGCAGGTAGCCATTTTGTTTTTGCATTATATAAGAAGGTATTCTTCAATACTTCAAATAATCTGTGTTTTCAGTGAAGCAGGTCCTCACTTGCTGAGGCAACTTGTTATGGCTCAAAAAAAGTTCATCACTTGTTATTCAGTCTAATGATGGGAGTATGAAATCACCTGCCCTCTCTAAAATTATTTTAATATTAGCTTAGTTCATCAAGATATGCCTCTAGCATAGTTAAGCAATATGATCATAAGTAAATGTAGCATCATGATATTAGCATCATTATTGCAAGGATAATCTTTATTTGGTTAATGTCAGGGTTTTAGTATTAGCAGTTACCTTAAGTATCAAGATGTAACTCCAGCATTGAACCCTAGAATAAGTAAGCATAATTCTCAGCAAACGTTGATGTTAGCATCATTAAATCAGTACCAGTTGGCTTTCTTTAGATTCAGTTATAATAGGATTCATATTTTATAGTTTATCTCTCCTTGAATGAAGCTAATCACTTTATTCTGAAGGAATCATTATTACAGAATCTTTACTCTAGGTATAGGACTTCCTAAAAATAGTAATTACTTAAAGTTTTTCTTATTCTTCTCTCTCTACCCTTTTAAATATATTATTTGAAGTTATAGTGCAAACACACCCATGCCATCTGATCTTATTTGGTGCCTGAGGAACTATAAAGAGCTCTGACCTTTTGGGGACCTCTAAGGCTGATCCCTGGAAAACTATGAATGTATACTGATTCTGGAAGAACTATATAAAAATATATATATATATATATATATACATATATATATATATATATATATATATATGTCTTTTGTATAAGTTTTTGGGTATAAAAGGAGGCCACTTACAAAGACTGAGGGTTTTGGTCTTGATCAGTGTACAGTTTTATTGTGATACTGAACCTCTTTCAATAAACCTATTTTTTCTTGGCTTGGAGACTTTGTTTCTTTTATTGGTGTTTCTGCTGATCAATACATTTTGCCACAGTGACAAGCTTCTCTGAGCTCTCTAGGCCTACCTATGTTCATTGCCAAGACCAGCTTCAGATACATTCTAGCTTAATATAAACTCCTTTATATTGCCTGGTACTCTCATAGCCTTGGAGAACATAGGGTCTTCTCCATACCATGTTAAGGCTTTGGAGTAGGACTTTGCCAGAGGGAAATTAATGTGTTTTAGAAGTAGCCATGCAGAACATGCCATGATCAAATCAAACTGACCATGATCACTGTAAGCTGTTAAAAAAAAAAAAAGAATTGTTGGCTCAAGAAAGATTCCTGAATAGGATTCAAGATTACTAAAATATTCCTGAGATCTCTTAAGACAAGAATTTCTATAATTTTCCACTCATATTATAGTAACAATAAGCATCCTAAATGTTATTTGTATGACAATTAATAACTTTGGAAATATTCTCACATCTCTGATATTAGTAATTCTATCTTGTCAATAACATTTTACTTATAAGAATATGTAGTCTAAAAGAGCTGAAATTGTATAATTTAGAATGACATGACTTATTAATGCAAGAATCAGGTCTAGATTCCAGGATTTTCCAAAATAATAACCATTTTCCTCTTTGTTTTCTTCTATAATAAATGATTTAGTGAAAATTGAAATATTTTCAATGTCTATGCTTTCACTAAGCATTCTTTAAAATTTTCTTCACTTAGCATTCTTTAAAACTTTGATATTTTACATTTTGCTATTCAAGATTTGTTGTTGTTATTGGTTTTTAAAAAATATTAATCCAATATCCACATAGAATCTATAACACAAGAGAAAATCACCTAATGTTATGAATATAAGTTACCATAACACAAACAACTGTAATAGTTTAAAAAGATCAAATCATTTATTTGCAAGTCTGATTTGATTTTTAATGAATTGTTCTGTTATTTTAATTAAATAGACAGATAGGTACACAATGGTTATAGGAATGAACTTAATAGTCAGCAGGACTTGAGCTCAAATCCAATCTCAAAATGTTACTAGACATTGGATGTTACTTAACTACATTTTCTTTCAATTTTCTTTTCTGTAATAGGGGAAAAAAAAATAGCACCTACCTCTCAAGATTGTGAAGAGCAAATGAGATGTCAATTATCATTTCTTCTAATTAAGAAAACATTTTCTGTTTCAGAACTCTGAGGAAAAAATTTAAAAATTTTACTGGTTCTTCCTAAATATTTATGTGATTGCATATAGACACTCCTTAACTCTAAGAAATTTAATGATATCCTATATTTTGAATTCCTAGCCTACCAAGGGATTTTATAGATTCTTCTTCGATACAATTCTACTGAATTAACACCACCTTCAATTTTATTTGGAAACTATGTTTTTAAGTAGATAATGCATATATCCAAAGAAATAAATGCTCTATCAGCTTAGTTTGGAAATGCCTTTGTATGATGAAAAGTCAATATTATATATTTAAAGTACTTTGCTCTACCTAAATGTGAATTGCAATTAAATTTCTTTTTGATGGTCAGAATTCTGATGGCTTCTAGGCAATAGTAGACTGCAGAACAAAATCTCTAATGAAAATGTATCATGTCTTTGATTATATTAATGTGGCAGAATTTATTCCAAATTTACCCTGGAATGAATTAACATTGCATTTTTCATTAATTATATATCTCTATTTTATTCTATTTTGATTAGAAATGCATGCAGATACTCACATGCACAAACATATTTACCTATGGGTGTGGCTGCATTTTATAATATCTGTTTGAAATTTAAAGAAAAAATATAGAGAGACAATTCATGTTGGTGAAGCTATGGCACCTATGCCAGAGGGAGGCATTCAGAGCCCTGTCTGTGGGCACACCCACCATTGACCCAGCATAGAGTTCATTACTAGGAAGCCAGAGGGACAAAGCATGGGGCTGCTCCTTTCCCGCTCTTCATGCAGTTTGGGCACTTGGTCTCTAAAAGTTTCACTACCACTGATATAGTATATGGGGTGTCAAACTAAAATGAAATTACATCTTTTAAGGCTGCATATTAATTCATAAAACCACAGATGCATAGCATCTGGATTTTATTATATCTTTATTTATGTTATAATAGGGATAGTAATAATTTCTCTGCCCTTATTTTGAATTAGGTATTCATAAAATGTTTTGCAAACCTTAAAGTGATAGTGAACTTGAACTTCAGTTCAGATCTAATCACAGACACTTATTAGCTATGTGACCCTAGGAAAGCTTTTTTTAACCTCTGATTTTTCCTCATCTCTTAGTTCCCTATACTAATGAAACTCTAAATCTCATCCTTATCTTTCTATATTTGTGATAGCTTGTAGGCCTGAAAAGACATTTTAGGATCTTCAGTTTATAAATACAGAGAATTACACATGATATTTACACACATGTATATACACATAATTATTTGTGTGTAAACATATACATGTATGTGTGTAATGGTTTGTGTGTGTATGTGTGTGCATGTATGTTCATGAGTATGGAACAGTGGATAGAGTGCAGGACCTGGAGTTAGGGAGATATGAATTCCCATCTGGCCTCAGACACTAATTGTTTGACCCTGGGCAAACCTGTTTGCATCAATTTACTCATTTGTAAAATGAGCTGCAGCAGCGCCAAAGTACTCCAGAATATTTGTTAAGAAAATCTAAAATAGGATCATGAATAGTTAAATATGACTGAACAACAGAAACAATAATGCACATACACACATCTATCTATAGATACACATACATATACCTACACAAACAACCAATCACAATACAATACTATGATTATGGAGACATCTAGAATATTTTAGAGGGGTGACCAGACAGATTGAAAGACAGACTTCTGACCCTGCAAGTGACATTAACAGTGACACCCACCTAAGCAAAATGAACCCCAAATTAAAAATTCAGAAGTTTAAAGGGCTTCAAATCTCAAATGGAATATATTTATGTCAAAGTTTCCTTATTTTCTAACCTTTGCAATTCATATTTGTGATTTGTAGTCTGTTAGTCATCTAGCATTTATTAAGCATTACTATGTACTAAATAGTGATTTAAGTCCTGGGAAAGTCAAAGTAAGTATAAAGAAAGACAAGCCTGCTTCATAGGTTTACATTCTAATGCAGGAAGACAATATATAAATGGAAGAAATGGGATATGTTTGACAATGTCATCTAGTTCTTGGGCATAGTAGAGGAAGTACTAAGTACATCTTAAAGAGGAATAAATTTGTGATTGGTATAAACCTTAATAATTGGGGATTTGGGGACAAGCTATCTAATCAAAAGGAGAAGATACAGGGGTGGAGGATATTTCCCATGAATTCTAAGACTAGAGTGAAGCTTCATAATGATAGAAGAAGCCCAAAGTGTGGATTGTAGAGGAGTGAGATGTCCAGAAAGATATTTCTATACTTCCTCAGCCTCATTAGTCCAAATTGTAGAAATGGGTGTTCATCTCTGTCCCAAGGCAACTCACACTCAGGCTGCTACATTCACAACTGAACATTTAAATGTCTTTAGTGGGCTAAGCACATCCTACAGCTAAACGCAAATTACATGTTTATTGTTGTTCTATATGCTTGAGTATGCATTTCCCCCTTTTTTTTCTATTATGATCTGACTACATTTATGTTATATCCATGCTATAGAAATATAGCAATATATATGCATATTTTATACTGCTCATAGTTATTGTAGTTTATATATCACCCTCTTAATAGTATCTCAGGTCATCTAGAGTTCACATGGTCCTTTCTTTGGAGAAAAGATTGGATATTTTTATCCTGTATCTTAATTTAAAAGATCACAGAGATCCAGGTGACTGATGGAAAGCTAACCCATATGAGGTTATTGAAAGACTGTGCAACTTATCTGTTTACAAAATAGCCTCAGAGAATGAAGAAGGAACTCTTAAGACAATTTCATCACAATGATCCATTACCCATTAGAAAGCCATTTAGACTTTCTAATGAGTAGGTAGAGAGAAGTTAAGGACACTTAACTAGCCAAAGACTTGAAAAAAGAGAGTATCTACTGAAAGTATAAAGAACTTCTTACCAAAATATGGACTGTGAAAATGATGAATTAATTGAAGAAAACTATATCATTACTTTTTGGATGACTTTCTTGAGGTAGAAAGCCTTTTTTTCATGATGAGTTCTTTTGCATTTTCTCGAATCATTTTAAGAATCAGAGAAGTTATATTTTTACAGTTGACCATTATTACAATATTGTCATTACTACATGTAAAGTTTTCCTGCTCCTATTCTCTTCACATTGAAAGAGTTCAAATAAATCTCCCCAAGTTTTTTTCTGAAACCATCCTATTCATCATTCTCCAATTAATAGAAAATTCACTTAATATAATTGACATTAATTGAAAGGATCTCCATATCGCCCCTCCTTCCCCCCATATCTTTGGTTTGGGACTAATGATCTCTATGTAATGATGTATTCTACAAATTTTAGGAAAAATGTCCTATTTAATTTAGAAAATATAGGTATAAATGGATTTTTCTGAAAATAAGAAGCACTTAATTAATATAAAATTATTATTTATGATAGGATTAAGCTAGAAGTCTCCCTAATGAAATCAAGAGTGAAATAAGAATGTCCATTATTACCA
Organism: Monodelphis domestica; assembly: GCF_027887165.1. Taxonomy (NCBI): domain Eukaryota; kingdom Metazoa; phylum Chordata; class Mammalia; order Didelphimorphia; family Didelphidae; genus Monodelphis; species Monodelphis domestica. Next base: position 380,066,148 of record NC_077229.1, on the reverse strand, counting down.
GTATTATTTAACATAGTATTAGAAATTTAGTAATAGTAATTAAAGAAGAAAACTAAATTAAAGGAAAAAAAGGGAAAAGAGGTAATGAAACTATCTCTGATTGCAGATGACTTAATATGTGTGGAAAAAACTTAATTGAAAACATCGTTAATTTTAGTAAAATAGCAGAGTATGGAATAAGGCCACATAAATCATTAACAGTTTTATATATTTTAACAAAGTCCTGCAAGAAAAGATAGAAATATGCATTTTATTTAAAATAGCCACAGATAGAATAAAGTAACTGGTAGTATACCTGCCAAAATAAATCCAGGAATCCCATAAACATAATCATGGATACTTTTTACAAAAATAAAGGCAGAACTAAATAATTTGAAAAATATTATGTCTGGACAGAGCCAATAATTAAATGAAAACCCTACCTAAACTAATCAACTTATTCAATGCTATCCCAAACAAATATTCAAAATATTATCTGATTTAACTAGAAAGAATAATGACAAAATTCATTTGTAATAAAAAAATAAAGAATATCACAAGAATTAATGAAAATTGTAAAGGAAGGAGATCAAGCCTTATGAAATCTCAAATTACAGGATAATGCAGGAATTATCAAAATGATCTGGCACTGACTAAGAAATAGAATGGTAGATCAGTGGAATAGGACAGACATACAAATAGTATCAAAAGATTATAGAAACCTTGTATTTGACAAAATTATAGCTCCAAAATTTTGGGAGATCATATCACTGGTGAAAATTGCTGAGATAACTGCAAAATTTGGCAGAAATGGTTTAGACAAATATATTACACCATTCACCAAGATAAGGTGAAAATGGATGCCTGATTCAGATATAAAAGACAATCTCATAAGTAAATTAGAAGAACAGTCAACAAGAGATGGAGAGCATTGTGAGATGGAAAATTAATACTTTTTTCTTTTTTTATGACCATGCAAAACACACTTCCCATCCTGGTCATTCTTGTAGGAGCACACTCATACATAATCAAAACCCCAAAAATCATACCAAAGAAACACTGATGTGTAAGACAACTCCAACAGTTCTTTCCCTGGAGGTGCATAGCATTCCTATTCAAAAATCTTTTAGGATCCCAAATCATTGTGTTGCTGAAAGTATCCAAGTTTTCATAGATAATCATCATCTGATATGGCTATTATTATGTACAATGTTTTCCCAGTTCTGCTTATTTTGTTTTGCATCAGTTCTCTCAGATTTTTCCAGATTTTTTTCTGAAATCATCTTACTTATCATTACTTTTAATACAATAGTATTCCACTACCAACATGTATACAATTTGTTCAGTCTTTCTTCAATTTATGGACATTCCTTCAATTTCTAATTCCTTGCCATCACAAAAAGCAAGTATAAATATGAAATGGATAATTGCAAATACATTTAATTGAAAATAATTTTTAAACAAATAAAACAAATGTCACCAAGATTGGAAGAAAATAAAAAATTGGGGAGAAGTTTTATAGACAGTCTCTCAGAGGTCTAATATCTAAATATATAGAGACAACTTTGTCAAATTTAAAAGAATAAGAGCCATACCCTAATTGATAAATGGAAAATAGATATAGATATAGATATAGATATAGATATGAACAGTTAATTATTGGATAAATAAATAAAAGCCATATATAATTATGTGAAAAATGCTTTAAATGGCTACTAATTAGGGAAATGCAAACCAAAACAATTCTGAGATATCATCCCCACACTCATCAGTTTGACTAAAAGGGTCAAATGACAAATGTTGGAGGGATGTGGAAAAATGGGTATACTAATGAACTGTTGGTGGAACTGTGAATATTTATAGCAACTCTCTTTTTGGTGGCAAAGAACTGGAATTTGAGGGGATGCCCATTGTACAAGTTAAATTAATAAGCAATACTTTGTAATATTGTATTATATTTTTATAAAGTTTATTTTCTGACAAAATAGAACCACCTGACTAAGTTTTCTATCTGCTCAAAAAAGACGACTCCACCAAAGACACCACAGGAAGGAAAAAAGAGGCTGAGAGACAGAACTCCACTGAATTTATCTTTTGTCTATATCAGCATGTAACAACAGGATGAGCATAGTTTTACTGGGAATCATAGATTTTAGGGTGCCAGATTTAAATTACATAGTATTGGGGAATGACTAAAATTATGATATATAATTGTGATGGAATACTATTGTGTCATAAGAAAGGATGAGCAGGCTTATTTTAAAAAATCTTAAAGAATTACACAAGATAATGCACAGAAAATGAGTAGAACCATGAAAATATTATACATAGCCACAGATTTAACACTTAAAGAATATATTTGTGAATGTTACCTTAAGAGAATAAAGTGAAAAATGGAAACATGAAAGATAAAATATTCATATATGTATATATATACTTTTAAAGAAATTGTATTAATAAAATAGAAAGATATTTTATTTAAAATAAGGTGGTACTACAATGACAGTGATGACCAGACAAAATAAGAATATGATAACATTAAACCAGCTATAAGCAACACTTCAAAGAAAAATTCTAATTGGAAAAAAGCCCAATTAGAATTTTAAGAAGAATTAAAGAGATAAAAGTGGTAAAGGAAATAATGAGAAGAGAAATGGGAATGATTCAAGATAATTACAAAAACTGAATTGCCAGCTTGTGAAAATTGGTAAAAAACATTAAGAAAATAATTGACTAAAAGAATTTCTCTAATGATAAAAATGACACAGAAAGTAACTGAAGAAAGTCTAAAATGAATCTCCAAGCATTTTATAAGAATGTTATAGATTTATTGAAAACCATATCTGCTCAGAAGAATGATCACTACATGGTTCTTCAGGAATATTGGTAGAATTGATTTTACCTCTGTTTGCTTTTAAGTAAAATATTTTTAAAATATTCAGTTCAAATATTCTTTGCATTAAAATGATCATCTACAAATATTATTAAAATATGTAACATCATTAAAGATCTGTAGACCCTATAACAGGATACCTATAACAAAAATATATAATAAAGCAGAAGCCTTAAGAACACACCACAGGTGTTAATCACAAAAACATTATTGGGAATAAAATATGTGAACACAAATTTTTATTTTAACTTCAATGACATAAAACATACACAACTAAAAATCAATAATGATTTGGAACTTTTTTATATGACTAAAGATAGTTTTAATTTCTTCATCTGAGAATAGCCTTTTCATATCCTTTCATCATTTCTGAATTGGGATGCTTTGTGTTCTTATAAATTTGAATCAGTTCTCTATATATGAGATATAAAAGCTTTGTCAAAGACTTGCTATAAAGATTTTTCTCAGTTTGCTGTTTGTCTTTTAATCTTAGTTGCATTGCTTTTGTTTAGTCTGAAGTCTTTTAATTTAACATAGTTGAAGTTATCTGTTTAATATCTCATATAATTTTCCATTATTTGTTTTGATCTAAATTCTTCCCTTATCCATAGGTCTGACAAGCAAATTCGTGTGTTCCTGTAGTTTGTTTATTATATCACAATTTATTTCTAATTCATACATCCATTTTGATTTCACCTTGGTATATGGCATGAGATATTGGTGAATGACTATTGTCTGCCATTCTGTTTTCTAATTTTCCCAGCTGTGTTTGTAAAATAGTGTTTTTTTTTTCTTCCAGAAGTATAGATCTTTGGGTTTTTCAAACACTAGGTTAACATGATATAAGAGAGAAGTTACAAAAAGAGAGAAAAATTCAGATCCAGCAAAGCAAAGGAACAGCCCAAGTGGTGGAAGGGCAAGGAAAACTCAAGATTCCAGGAAGAAAGAGAGAAGCTGAGAGAAATCAAAACTGCCAGCTTACTTCTGGTCAGCTCTCTGCTGGAGTGGCCAGTCTGAGAGGAAGACCTATGAGACAGAGGATCCGTGTGGACATTGACTAACTTCCAGTGAACCCCTAAATCTCTCCGGTTCAAGCTGAAGAAAAAGTATACTGGGACTTTTTAGGAAGCCATCTACTGAGAAGATCTCTCTTTCCCCAAATTGTCCTGAACTTCATTTCATAGCCAGATTAGCTTAGGAGAAAGAACAAACCCAACATCTGACCAAAGGAAGGTCAGGCAGATAGCCTGAACCCCTCTGGATTTGGGAGGGAGGTCAGTTGCTAATATATAGGGATTCCCATCTCCTACTTTCCTTACCCAACACCCTCACTCTCCCTGCCCTGTGTATTCTCAAGAATAAAGTGTTACCATTTAGATCAGGTCTGCCTGCTTGGTGATATCAAAGAAGGAAACTGAAAATTTAGGGAAAACCATACTCTTCCCCAAAAGGGAGAACTAGTTCAAGACCAGGGCCGAGGAGTGAACTAAGTCTCAAAGGGAATGGTAGAAGTTGGGACTTTGGGGGGATCCAGAGGCAGGAAATTTACCTGCCTCTCAGCACCAGCTAAGACCAAGAAATGAGGCAGTGGATCATTTCTCTAAGACTTTTTCCTCTAGTCCTTAACCTCTATCTCCCAAACCCAATCTCTGAAGAGACATATTCTGTCTCTCTGGAAGACAAATTGTGCTATTTTCCCCAAGGGCAAGAGAAGGGAGGATCAATCTCTTCCCTCTCTCCATTTCTTCAGTTCAATCACCCTCTCTCTCCAGTACCCCTGTGGTGTGTGTGTGTGTGTGTGTGTGTGACCTCCTTCTGGTCATATATTATAGATTGGCACCCCAGTTAGCTGGTCAAAGAACAAGACTCCATTATCAACAGTCAACTGACAGTTCAAAGAAACTGGGGGAAGAGTCAGTCATCTTAAGCACAGAACCCTAAACAAACACATACAGAGATTCAAACTGACATCTTGTTTTTCTTTTGGGGAGGCTTAAACAAATATCTGGAAAAGGGTAAAACATAAAAAGGAACAAAATGTACCAGAAAATAATTTTGACTACCCTGGTGTTAGTACTGTTGGCTCACTGGTACTACTCCATCTTTGGGGAAATTACAACCATATTTAGTGATTTCATAGGGGCAGCCATAAATATAACAAAGTTTTGGGATCAAATTAAACTGGATATATCAACTTTGTGGCTGGTGTTCCCAGTGATACATGGATCTATCATGATGGTTTGGCAATTCTATACAACAATTAGAATAGGACTTAAAGTAAAGTTGGGCAAGAGTTATGTCAACAACTTCAATAACAGACTTGACAAAGTGTTCTCACAGATGGCAGTCATTAAAGATATGTACCAGGACTTCAAGGCAGAGATGGAGGAACTGGGAATGGAGAAATATCCCATGACAGAGACTAACAGTAACAATGACATAGACAAGAACAAGGACACTGAGGCAATAACAACAGCTCGGATTGTAGGAATTTGTACTTGAAAGATAATGGTGGACAAGCAGACCAGTACAGGAGCAATGCAAACTGAGGGAGCTGCAGAGGTACAAAAAATCTTACCTCTTAGAGACTTTTTCTCAGTTTATACAAGATTCAGGAGTTTTACATATAAAGGTGCATAAATCTTTCACAGCACAAGACTTAGAAACCCTGAAAAAAAGAATGCCTCGGTTTTGCACTGAACCTTACAAGTGTTTGCATGAGTTGAAATGGGCATTCAAACTTTTTGAGCTCAGTTTCGAGGATGTAGAAATTTTGATTAGTGAAATTTTTAGCCCCCAGGAACAGGTCCAATTACTAAGAAAAATGAGAGAAGACAAGAATTTGACCAGTTGGCCAGAATTTCATGTGGATATGGAATTTTCTCAGCTACAAAACCTGACTTGTTTAAGGAAAGCTCACAAGGGCCTCCTAAAAGCAACAAAATCATTCTGCATTTGCTTGAATGCATGGGGGAAATTTGAGAGATTTAGGCAGGAACAAAAAGAGCATCCCTCAGTTTACCTCAACAGGTTAATGGAGAATGCAGAGGCAATTTTAGGATTCCAAAAGGAAAGTGAACAAACCATTCCACATGTGAAGAGGCAGTTCTTACGGGGATGTGCTACACTTAGAAACTTCTATAAGCACTTCCGTTCACAATTGGAGTCACTATTACTACAAGATCTACCTGTCTCAGTCACATATCTGCATGACACACACACAGAACAGCAGAAAAAGAAGGAAGACCTAAAATGAAAACCAGAAGAGACAAAAGAAACATTGAGACTAAAGGAAATAGAGGAGGTCAATAATTTAGCAACCTTTAGGACTTTCCCACAACAAAGACCCAAATACCAACAAAGAGGGCAAGGGGACACTAGGAAATGCTTCCTGTGCAACAGGATTGGACACATAGTCAAATTTTGTCCAATGAAATAACATTATGAGTAGGGAAACAACAAGGGATCACAATACAACAACCAATCATACCATCAAAATGGGGGATACAAAAATAATAGCAGAGAATAAGCATATTATAATCCAGGTAGTGCTGTGATCACTATGAATTAAAAAAACCAAAATGTCCCAGATCTAAAAACAATGCAACAAATGACCAATGATTTAACAAAGCTCAGATATTTGACCATAGTGGTTATGGGAAATTATGAGCACACCTTATGAAGCCAGGGAAAATCCACACTTAGTGCAAAAAGAGTACAGGGATGGAAAACAGGGGCTGTCATGCCTGGTAGGACAATTTGGGAATTGTTCGTGGGAGAAATAGAGTCTGGAGAGGGAAACAGAGAAAACAAAGACTTAAAAAAGAGAAATAGAAAAGATGGAGAGTGAGTTACAAAAAGACCTAGTAGACATGAAGAACAAGATATTTTTAATCATATAAGGGAACAGAAGAGAGCAATGGGAAGGATAAGGAAGGAGCAAATCAAGAAATACCTAGAAAATTCCTAATATGGAAATATGGATTGGAAATAAAAAGCTCAGGAATTTCAAACAAGTCCTTCAGTTAAATCCAGCATCACAAAAGAACATTTACCAAAAACAAACCTTGCGCTGATTCTCCAAACCCCAAAGAGAAGAAAACAAGCAAAAAGCAATAGACAACCCAAGAAAAGTCCAAAGTTGCAGATTGTAACACACAGAAATCCATAACCCCAAACACTGAAAAACAAGAGCAAACTTCTATACAGAAGGAATCCAAGAAGAGTGAATAAAAGTCCAATTTAGATCCTAGACCAAAATATTTCTTTCCCAAACTAATAGCAGATTCACAACACTCAGATAACAAAATAGAATCAAACAATAATCTCAAACTGTCACAAGAAATCATTGAGAGGAATCAATAGGAAGGGGAAAGCATTGTTCAAAGTCCATACCATAAGTACATGCTGTCCCACAGAACAGCACATTCCACAAACTCCAAGAAGATGGGTGAGGGAGAAAAAAGATAAGAGAAAACAGCTATACACTCTCTGAGAAGCTCTGACACTAAACATTCTACGAGCCAAAATGTAGCTCCTGCCTCTCACCAACATTTCATTGCCTATCACAGTCTCTCTAAGACCAACTCCAAGGCTGAAACCTACACTGAGGAAAACCAAATTATTAAAATTTCACAAGAAGGGGTAGAGAATCAATATTTAACAGAAGATGAACCAGATTCACAAACAGAAGTCATGGGTCCAAAGCATATTACTAAGCAAGAATTAGTTCAAGATTTGGGGAACATAGAATCACTGAACACAATGGTACCAGTTCTATTAAAACCATCCCAATCAAGAACCTTATGTGTGGATAAAACTTGGGGAACAAGACTACAAAGCTTTGATTGACACTGGGGCAACAAGATTTGTTTGCAAGTCATCCTCAGGGAACAGCACCATAGATGGGTCCATGACAGTAGCTGGGGCTACTGGGGAAATACAAAGGGTTCCAAAACTTGAACCAAAGATGGTAAAGCTAGGTCCTTTATCAATTGATCATACCTTCTTACTAATCACACCTGGAAGCCCTGATAATCTTTTGGGGAGGGACTTTTTATGTAAAATTGGGGCGACTATTCAGTGTGAGCAATCAGTGAAAATCTATTTGCATCTACCCAAGCAATCATTGAAACACTATCCACTCCTACTCTTGGGGCAATTAGATGAAACACCTGATCAGATGTACATAGACAAACCAATGTTTGAAATCCCTAAAGACATACCACAGGGCATATGGGATAGACATTCAAATGATGTTGGCAGAATTAAATCAGCTACACCAGTGAAGATTGAGGTGAAAGAAGGAACACCCCCCAAAATTCCTTAATATAAACTGAGCAAAGAGAACATAGAGTGCATAGCTCGAATTATCAAGAGTCTACTGGAGCAAGGCATATTAAGACCTACAATCTCAGAATATAATAGCCCAAAATTGGCAATCAAAAAGTACAAAACAACACTGAATAGAAGAACCAGCTGGAGATTTGTGCAAGATTTGAGGGTGATCGATAATTTTATAAAAAGAATTCACACAATCACTCCATCCCCAAGTGCCATTATATCAGAGATCCCCAGTTCAGCTAAGTGGTTCACTGTGATAGACTTAGCATATGCCTAATTTACAGTCCCATTAGACCTTAACTCAATGGTTGAATGATTATTTTCTGCCATTCTGTTTTTTAATTTTCCCAGCAGTGTTTGTAAAATCATGAGTTTTTTTTTCTTCCAGAAGCATATATCTTTGGATTTTTCAAACTCTAGGTTAACATGATCATTTACCATTGCATGTTGAATGCTTAATTTATTCCATTTGTTCTCCACATTACTTTTTTTCAGTACAAATTGTTTCAATGGTTGCCACTTTATAATAGAGTTTGAAAGCCATACAGCTAAGTAATCTTCCTATCTTCATTTTTTTCATTCATTCCCTTGATGTTCTAAGTTTTTTGTTCTTTGAGATGAATTTTGCTATTATTTTTCTTCCCCTATGAAATAATATTTGGGTAGTTTTATTGTCATGACATTGAATATGTAAATTAATTTAGGAAAAATTTTAATTTTTTTTATATTGGCACAGCCTACCCAAGAGCAATTAATGTTTGCTCGAGTTCTTTAGATTTAACTTTATTTGTGTGAAAAACATTTTGTTGTAACAATGATATTATTCCTGGCTTTGTCTTGGCAGATATATTCTTTGAAGGGTTAAAATTTTGGGGTAGGAGTTTGACACAACTAATAGAGAGCAGTTTGGTAAAACACCAGCACTTAGTTTATTCTGAGGAGAAGTAAGGATAGGAAATAGAAGGGAGGAAAGTGAGATTTTACTTTAATATCTTATAACTATGCCTAAAATCCAAACCCTATACTAAAATTTCTAAGAAATCCTAAATAACTGCCTTGGAGGGCAAAATCTTCTTGCCTGCCAGAATAGGAATATTTTATCTACTCTGTCTAACTAAGAGTATATTCACTATCTAACTACTTATGCTAATCAATGAACATTAATTTACTGCCACCTCCTTAAAGTAGTTCTTCCTCAACTCTAAATAGTGAAACTGCCTGTCACACAGAGACACAGACATAGACTCCTGCTCCCACAAAGTTCTGAGAAGAAAAGTCCCCAGAGACAGACTCCTTCTCAAATCAGTATCTCAATACAGACTCTTAAAAATTAACTGCCAGTTCCTCTTGACTGAGAAAGACCAACACAGAACTCTTACTCCCTAAGAAGCCAGAGCAAAGGAGGTCCCTCTCTTAACTGCCTTTCTCTTAAATCCTTCCCTGTCTCCTTGGTAACAGAATCTCCAGGTCTGTCAGACTCTTACTTAGACATGCTCAGTTCCTGCCTTCTTTTCTGCCTCTTAAAGAGACAGAGTGAGATTAAGAAACTCCTTTTAACAATTCTCAAGCATTTTATATTGTCTACAGTTATTTAAAGGGATTTCTCTTTCTATTTCTTGCTATTTAGAAATAAACATTTTTTAATTGAGAAGTGATATATCTGTAAACTGATTTTGAGTTACTTCTCATAATTCTTTTAAAATTTTTTTATTACTTTTATTTCTCCTAAATTTTGTTTTAACCATATTTTTTCAGCTTTCTCTAAGAGTGATAGCATGCTAATTTCATTTTAAATAATGGGAACTTAATAAATTTTATATCATCAAATGAAACTTCCTGGAACAAACCATTATGCTTTGTGCAAAACCTCTTTAATATAAACTAGGTTTTATTCCTCCTAGATCTGTTTCAAAGGCAAGTTCATGAGTTTTCCCATTATCCATAGATGTGTTCTTTCTCTAACAACATTTGCATATTTAACCTAGTTCAATAGATCACCTTATCCTCCCTGGAAAGTGACTAAAATGAAAAGTTGTCATTTTTTCTTCCTTTTTTAAAAAAAACTTTACCTCCTGTCTTAGGATCATTCCTGTGTATTGGTTCCAATGGGAGTTGAGTGACTTGCTCAGGATCATATAGCTAGGAAGTATCTAATACCAGATTTGAACTGAGGTCTTCCTGCCTCTAGGTCTGGCTATCAATTCACTGAGCCAACTAGCTGTACCATTTAAAAAAATTAAATTCTTTTATTGTTGAATTGAATTTTTATAGTCAGTGTGTATGGTATACTTATGGATACTGTATCAGCTTTTGTTTTGTTTTGTTTTGTTTTTTAAACCTGTAGCTCTCTCAGAGGGGAGAGAAGCCTCAAGGTAGGAAGATAGAGACAGGATAGAAACTTTAGATACCACGAGGGGGATGACGGAGTCAAATTAGAGATATGAGGTGGTCAGAATGAGTCTTTATTAATTATCAATGAGCCACAGCTAAGCTCTGATCAAAGGACCCTTCCGAAGGCTTTTACCAGTCCAGAGATCCATATTTAATACCACACAGGTCAGAGAGATGAATAGAGAAAGATTAAAGATGGAGCTTGGACAGAGGCCAAGCTCCTGCAAGGACAGCCATCAGCTAGCCTGAAAGAGAAGGAGAGAGAGAGAGGCGGAGCTTGCTGGGCTACTTATACCCTCTGATACACAGTACATAGGGATGACCCTCATTGGTTAATGACAAGGCATAGGTGTGGTTTCTCTTAACCAGGCGAGAACAAAGAAACTTGTTTTCCCGCCTAACCTGGGAGAAGCTGGGGTCAAGGGTCAGAGGCCTTCCCAGCCATGAGCAATACTGAGCATGCTCAAGACTGAGCATGCTCTCTTTTAAGGCAATCTGCACATACCAACTGTTCCCCTTGCCCATAGCTAGGGGTGGACTGCTACAAAACCCTTACTTCTTATTATCAGTTCTAAGGCAGAATGATGGTAAGGATGAGGCACTTGGGGTTAAGTGATTTGACCCAGATAACACAGCTAGAAAGTATTTGAAGTTAGATTGAATCCATGTTGTCCTGACTCCAAGCCAGGAGTGTGATCCACTATGCTCCCTAGCTTCTGGCTATGAATGTAGGAATATGTATCAATATAAGGGAGCATTTGCAAAATATAGAGGTGCATGCAGATATTAGAATAATGAATGTACAAGAGACTAAAGTAATATAAAATAAAACTCTTAATAGTAAGGGAGATTCAGCGTGGGGAGTTTTTCTAGGCCCTGGGAACTTTAAATTCTTCCCTAAAGTCTGAGATACTGCCCATGATCTCTAAATACTGTGATCCCCAGAAAACCTCTGCAATGAACTTCTAGCTCACTCTGGTCTTCTTGACCTTCCATCAGCTGCATTATCCCTCTGCAGGCACCATGTTTGACCCCAGATTTCCAGTTCCTCCTTAAATTTTGTCTTCTCCAATTAAATTGTAAGCTTTTGGAAAGTAGGGATTGAAGGGATATCCATAAATTGAGGAAAGACTGAATAAGTTGTGGCATATGATAGTGATGGAATACTACTGCACAATACAAAATGATGAGCATGTTTAAAATAAAAGGCCTCAGTGAAATTACAAAGAGTGAAATGAGCAGAAGAAGAGTATACAAAAATAGGAATATTATTAAAATTCAGAACTGAATGTCTGTCTATGTCTTTTTTTTCTCTGTCCTTGTCTTTCTCGCATTGTAGGATTGTGTGGTTAAAATGTTTTTTAAATGTGTATGCTATGTGTAAGATGATTTTTAGAAAGCAGAGATTTATTAGGAAAAACTTTTAGAATATTATTGCAATAGTCAAAATAGTGAGAGAATAAATGAAGTTAGAGGTCATGAGAGAAAAAGAAAAGGGACAAATAAATGAAATGTTTTTCCCTTCCTTTTCCTTCTCTTTGCAGTTGATATGAGATGGAAGTTGAAGGAAACAGTCAAAGATGTCCTCAAGGACCTTGATTAACTTCATTGATGCTGCTTATCTGTATTCCTTTCATTTTGTGAGTGCATCCCAAGAGAAAACACGTTTTGGGATGTGTTGTAAGCAGTGTTGTCTTAGGCACAGAAGAGCACAAAGGATTGTACCCTAATGATTTCTGACAAAAGGCCAATTGCAAATCTTTATCACATTTCTATTCTCTAAATACACATATATATTCATTTATCACATTAATTCTGATAATAATAGAGTTATTATTTTAATTACTTGCCTATAATAAACTAGGCTCTGTACTGCCCACTTAAAATATTAAAAAGACAGAAATAGACCATCCATATAGGAGCGTTGTTGTCATGGAGAGGGTGGAGAAACATAATATGTTAAGACAAAGTACATGAAACTTAAATGTAATTTTGAGAACCCTTGTATATACAAATATGTAGGAATTTGATTATTAAATATTAAATTACTATATCTGAGGGAGTGTTGTACCTGCATTACAATACATATTCTGCCCTTGAAAAAGAAATATTTGAGCTCCTGATGATTACATTAAGAAGATTGGGAGGTCATGAAACTAGACCAAAGATTTTCATGATGAGGGGAAGAAGAAAACTATCAGGGGAAGAGCAGGGAATAAACATGGGATTTAATGGAAGGCAAAAAAAATCATTTCTATCATAGAAAATTGAAACTTTTAAACTGGAGGCAGAATATTTAAAACAAAAGTACAGAGCAAAAATAAAAAAAAAAGCAACTCAAAATAGAAACATCAGAAGTTTTAATTTCATAGAGTGAAAAGGAAAAAAATGAAAAATATTTAAATATAAGGAAAATAAACTTTGAAATACATAAAATTGATAGAATTAATGAAGATATTTAGGGAAAGAAAGTTTTTAGGAAAAGATGCAAAGCAATTAATTAATTGAAGGAAAAAATAAAGATGAAGTTTTGTTGTCTACTTTAATGAAAGAAAAGTAGGATAAGATTTAGTTAACTAGTTGAAAGGAATAAACAAAAAAGATAAATTTAGTATTATAACATTAGAGAAAGAAATGATAAATACGGATGTATTGAGTGAATGAAGAAAGCCTATGAGAATACTTTTTTTAAAATATATTTTATTTGATCATTTCCAAGCATTATTCGTTAAAGACATAGATCATTTTCTTTTCTTCCCCCCTACCCCCCATAGCCGACGCTTAAATCCACTGGGCATTAGATGTTTTCTTGATTTGAACCCATTGCTTTGTTGATAATATTTGCATTAAAGTGTTCATTTAGAGTCTCTCCTCTGTCATGTCCCCTCAACCGCAGTATTCAGGCAGTTGCTTTTCCTTGGTGTTTCCACTCCCATAGTTTATCCTTTGCTTATGAATAGTGTTTTTTTCTCCTGGATCCCTGCAAATTGTTCAGGGACATTACACCGCCATTAAAGGAGAAGTCCATTACATTCGATTATGCCACAGTGTATTAGTCTCTGTGTACACTGTTCTCCTGGTTCTGCTCCTCTCGCTCTGCATCACTTCCTGGAGGTTGTTCCAGTCTCCATGGAACTTCTCCACTTTATTATTCCTTTTAGCACAATAGTATTCCATCACCAACATATACCACAGTTTGTTCAGCCATTCCCCAATTGATGGGCATCCCCTCGTTTTCCAGTTTTTGGCCACCACAAAGAGCACAGCTATGAATATTTTTGTACAAGTCTTTGTGTCCATTATCTCTTTGGGGTACAGACCCAGCAGTGCTATGGCTGGGTCAAAGGGTAGATATTCTTTTGTCGCCCTTTGGGCATAGTTCCAGATTGCCCTCCAGAATGGTTGGATCAGTTCACAACTCCACCAGCAATGAATTAATGTCCCTACTTTGCCACACCCCCTCCAGCATTCATTACTTTCCTTTGCTGTTATGTTAGCCAATCTGCTAGGGGGGAGGTGATACCTCAGAGTTGTTTTGATTTGCATCTCTCTGATTATAAGAGATTTAGAACACTTCTTCATGTGCTTGTTAATAGTTTTGATTTCTTTATCTGAGAACTGCCTATCCATTTCCCTTGCCCATTTATCAATTGGAGAATGGCTTGATTTTGTGTACAATTGATTTAGCTCTTTATAAATATGAGTAATTAAACCTTTGTCAGAGGTTTCTATGAAGATTTTTTCCCAATTTGTTGTTTCCCTTCTGATTTTAGTTACATTGGTTTTGTTTGAACAAAAGCTTTTTAGTTTGATGTAGTCAAAATTATTTATTTTACATTTTGTGATTCTTTCTATGTCTTGCTTGGTTTTAAAGCCTTTCCCCTCCCAAAGGTCTGACATGTATACTATTCTGTGTTTACCCAATTTACTTATGGTTTCCTTCTTTATGTTTAAGTCACTCACCCATTTTGAATTTATCTTGGTGTAGGGTGTGAGGTGTTGATCTATTCCTAGTCTCTCCCACACTGTCTTCCAATTTTCCCAGCAGTTTTTATCGAATAGTGGATTTTTGTCCCAAAAGCTGGGATTTTTGGGTTTATCGTATACTGTCTTGCTGAGGTCGCTTTCCCCCAGTCTATTCCACTGATCTTCCTTTCTGTTTCTTAGCCAATACCAAATTGTTTTGATGACTGCTGCTTTGTAATATAGTTTAAGGTCAGGGACTGCAAGGCCCCCATCATATGTGTTTTTTTTCATTATTTCCCTGGATATCCTTGATCTTTTTTTCTTCCAAATGAACTTTGTTATGGTTTTTTCTAAATCAGTGAAGTAGTATTTTGGTAGTTCAATGGGTATGGCACTAAATAGATAAATAAGTTTGGGTAGGATGGCCATTTTTATTTTATTGGCTTGTCCTGTCCATGAGCAGTTAATGTTTTTCCATTTGTTCAAGTCTAGTTTTAGTTGTGTGGTGAGTGTTTTGTAGTTGTGTTCATATAGTTCCTGTGTTTGTCTTGGGAGGTAGATTCCTAGGTATTTTATTTTGTCTAAGGTGATTTTGAATGGGATTTCTCTTTCTAGTTCTTGCTGCTGAGCTGTGTTGGAGATATATAGAAAAGCTCATGATTTATGTGGGTTTATTTTGTATCCTGCAACTTTGCTAAAATTATTGATTATTTCAATTAGCTTTTTGGTTGAATCTCTAGGATTCTTTAAGTAGACCATCATGTCATCTGCAAAGAGTGATAACTTGGTCTCCTCCTTGCCTATTTTGATGCCTTCAATTCCTTTATCTTCTCTAATTGCTACTGCTAGTGTTTCTAGTACAATGTCAAATAGTAGAGGTGATAATGGGCATCCTTGTTTCACTCCTGATCTTATTGGGAATGCATCTAGTTTATCCCCATTGCAGATGATATTAGCTGATGGTTTTAGATATATACTGTTTATTATTTTTAGGAATGACCCTTCTATTTCTATGCTTTCTAGTGTTTTTAATAGGAATGGGTGTTGTATTTTATCAAATGCTTTTTCTGCAACTATTGAGATAATCATGTGGTTCTTGCTAGTTTGCTTGTTGATGTGGTCAATTATGTGGATGGTTTTCCTAATGTTGAACCAGCCCTGCATCCCTGGTATGAATCCTACTTGATCATGGTGAATGATCCTTCTGATCACTTGCTGGAGTCTTTTTGCTAGTATCCTATTTAAGATTTTTGCATCTATGTTCATTAGAGAGATTGGCCTATAGTTTTCTTTCTCTGTTTTTGACCTGCCTGGTTTTGGAATCAGTACCATGTTTGTGTCGTAAAAGGAGTTTGGTAGAACTCCCTCTTTGCTTTTTATGTCAAATAGTTTGTATAGTATTGGGATTAACTGTTCTCTGAATGTTTGATAGAATTCACTGGTGAATCCATCAGGCCCTGGGGATTTTTTCTTAGGAAGTTCTTTGATGGCTTGTTGGATTTCATTTTCTGATATGGGATTATTTAAGAATTCTATTTCCTCTTCTGTTAGTCTAGGCAGTTTGTATTTTTGTATATATTCATCCATTTCTCCTAAATTGGTGTATTTATTGCCATATAATTGGGCAAAGTAATTTCTAATGATTGCCTTAATTTCCTCTTCATCGGAGGTGCTGTCCCCCTTTTCATCTTTGATGCTGTGAATTTGCTTTTCTTCCTTCCTTTTTTAAATTAGATTGACCAGTACTTTGTCTATTTTGTTTGTTTTTTCAAAGTACCAGCTTCTTGTCTTATTTATTAAATCAATAGTTCTATCACTTTCGATTTTATTAATTTCTCCCTTAATTTTTAGGATTCCTATTTTGGTTTTCTGCTGGGGGGTTTTAATTTGATTGCTTTCAAGTTTTTTCATTTGCATTTCCAATTGATTGATCTCTGCTCTCCCTTGTTTGTTAATATAAGCATTCAGGGATATGAATTTACCTCTGATTACCGCTTTGGCTGCATCCCAAAAGGTTTGAAAGGATGTTTCACCATTGTCATTTTCCTCGATGAAATTATTAATTGTTTCTATGATTTCTTCTTTAACTAAACGGTTTTGGAGTATCATATTGTTTAATTTCCAATTGGTTTTAGATTTGGTTTTCCATGTACCATTACTAATCATTATTTTTATTGCCTTGTGATCTGAGAAGGCTGCATTCATTATTTCTGCTTTTCTGCATTTGTGTGCTATGTTTCTGTGACCTAATGTATAATCAATTTTTGTGAATGTGCCATGTGGTGCTGAGAAGAAGGTGTATTCCTTTTTATCCCTATTTATTTTTCTCCATATATCTATTAATTCTAATTTTTCTAAGATTTCATTCACTTCTTTTACCTCTTTCTTATTTATTTTTTGATTTGATTTATCTAAATTTGATAATGGTTCGTTTAAGTCTCCCTCTAATATGGTTTTATTGTCTATTTCTTCCTTCAATTCTCCTAGTTTCTCCATTAGAAATTTGAGTGCTATATTATTTGGTGCATACATGTTGATTAATGATATTTCCTCATTGTCTAGAGTCCCTTTTAACAAAATATAATTACCTTCCCTATCCCTTTTGATCAGGTCTATTTTTGCATTCGCTTTATCAGATATCATGATTACCACTCCTGCCTCCTTTCTATCAGTTGAGGCCCAGAAGGTCTTATTCCATCCTTTAATTCTGACCTTGTGGGTGTCAACCCGCCTCACGTGTGTTTCTTGAAGACAATACATGGTAGCGTTTTGGATTCTAATCCATTCTGCTATTCGTCTACGTTTTATGGGTGATTTCATCCATTCACGTTCAAAGTTATGATTGTCATTTGTGGACTCCCTGGCATTTTGATAGCCTTCCCTAATTCTAACCTTTTCTTCTTCAGCTCTACCTTTTAGTCCAGTGATTTACTTTGAATCAGTCCCCCTTGTCCCCTCCTTTGATGTTTCCCTTTTTAGGCCCTCCCTTTTTGTTCCCTCCCCCTGCCCCCCCTCTTTCCCTCCCTTTTTGTTCTCCCTCTCCCCCTCCCCCCTTGGTTTTCCCCTCTCCCTACCCTTGTTGGGTAAGATAGAATTCAAGATCCCAATGGATCTGGATGTTTTTCCCTCTCAGATTTGATTTCCCTGAGATTAAGGTTTAAGTAAAAAAAAAAACCCTCTCTTCCTCTCCTTCTTATAGGAGTTTTCTTCCCCTCCCCTTCCCATGTGAATCTTTGTGTGAGAAAGATTATTCTATTTGGTCTTTCTTTACCCCCTATTTATACATTACATTTTCCCCACATATTAGTATACATAGATTGATATAAATGTAGTCCTTATAGAAGAGAGTTTGAGTAAAAGAAGAAGATAACATTTTTCCCCTTTCCTTAATATTTACCTTTTCAGGTATTCCTTGCTCTTTGATTTTTGGTATCAAACTTTCCACAAAGCTCTGGTCTTTTCTTTGCAAAAAGTTGGAAATCTTCTATTTTGTTGAATGCCCATACTTTCCCTTGGAAGTATATAGTCAGTTTTGCTGGGTAGCTGATTCTTGGTTGGAGACCCAGCTCTCTTGCCTTTCTGAAGATCATGTTCCATGCCTTACGATCATTCAGAGTAGAACTTGCAAGGTCTTGGGTGACCCTGATTGGCATTCCTTTATATCTAAATTGTCTTTTTCTGGCTTCCTGTAGGATTTTTTCTTTTGTTTGATAGCTTTGGAATTTGGCAATTACATTCCTGGGAGTTGTCTTTTGGGGGTTTAGTGTAGATGGTGTTCTGTGAGCTCTGTCAGTGGCTGTATTGCCCCCTTGTTCTAGAATCTCTGGGCAATTTTCTTTGATTATATCTTGTATCACCATGTCCAGTTTGGTGTTTATTTCTGGCTTTTCTGGGAGTCCAATTATTCTTAAATTATCCCTTCTCCCCCTATTTTCCAGATCTATCACCTTGTCGGTGAGATATTTTATGTTCTCTTCTAATTTCTTGGTATTTTGGCTTTGCTTTATTGATTCTTGCTCTTTTACACGATCGTTGTCTTCCAGCTGCCTGATTCTGGCCTTTAAAGCCTGGTTTTCTTTTACAGTTTGGTCAAACTGGTTTTGTAGATGCGTGAATTTCTTTTGCATTATTTCCAACTTTTCCTCCCAGAAGGCTTCCATCTTTTTGGTCATTTCTGATTCAAATTCTTCATAGGTTTGTGGAGAGTTTCCATTTCCTTTGGAAGGTTTTGGAGCATTTTCTTGTATATCATATTCTATCTCCTCTGTATTTTGTATTTTGGCTCCATAGAATGTGTCCAAAGTCGCCCCTTTCTTCTTATTTTTCTTGGTATTTTGGGGCTTCTGTGCTTCTGTGGAGTTTGCCATCTCTGAATGTGGAGGATTAGCTTTTCTTATCTCTGTCTGGTGTTCAAAGGCTTTAGTCCTGGGCAGATTGTTGGTTCTATGAGGTGTCCTTGGGTTAAATTGAGTATGCCTCACTGGAACTGGAGTGGAAGGGTCGGACCAGGGGGTCACACTCTCCCCCGGCTCTCTGGGTCGGGTTGCTTTCTGGAAGTTGCCTTCAGAATAGCTGGCCGTGAGGCTGTTTTGTCCGCCTGCGGGGGGATGGGCTGCGGCTTCCCGGAGCTCTGAGGGCAGTGACTTTCACTGAGACTTGGATAGCAGGATCCAGCCTGTGTGGCTATCTTACCCGCCCTGAGGGTTGCTCTCTGAGGGGGGAGCTCCGAGGGCAGTGACTTTCACTGGGACTCAGATAGAAGGCCCTGAGGGTTGTTGTTGTTTCAGACGACCCTGCTCTCTGAGCGGGACAGGGCCGCGGCTTCCCGGAGCCTTGGACTCTGCGCTCCTACCCCTTAGGTCCGAGTGATCTCTGGTTCTGGCTTTTGAGGGGGGGCATACCTTTTGATCTGGGTCCAGGTCCAGGAGGAGGATTCCCAGGGTCTATGCTGTTGATCGTTTTGAATTTCGGCACCTTAGGAGCTTATAGTTTGAGATCGGTCAGGAAGGGTTTTCCAGAGATCTGAACTTTAGCTTTCTCTAAGCCACCATCTTGACTGGAAGTTGCCTATGAGAATACTTAACTTAAATTTGTTTAGATAAAAATACATGAAGCCAAAGTGCTATATTTTCAGATTATTACTTTAAAATATTAATTCAGTAATATTAGAGAAAAATGAAGGAAAATAAAAGTTAATTTATAACTTAAAATCTGAATGGATAAAACAATGCAATAACAGAAGAAAGTAATAGTTTGCATGAGAAAACAAACCTACCTGTGGCTATCAAGAAATACATAAAAACATATACAAAATAAAAAAAAAATAAGTGTAGACAAAATTACTATGGATCTTTTGAATTAAAAAGGCAGGATTTTCAATTTTGCTTTCCAACAGAAAAAATATTCACACCATAAAATGAGAAAAAGCCAAACTGCATTAAAATAGAAATTGTAGAAAACAATTCAGCAATATAGAACTTACATGTCATAAATGCTTTAGCAACTAAACTTATGAAGAAAAATAACTAATTTTGAAAGATATAGGATCAATAATATTATGGTAGCAAGAAACCAATATCTTATTTTTAGGCAAATCTAAAAGGAAATAAGGGACAGGGAAAATAAGGAATTTAATACATTTATTAAGCTAAAAAAACTTACTTTTTCTATGCTGAGCTATTAAAGAATTTGTGTACTATTCAGAACTGTTTGTTACCTTAGTTAAAAATTGAACCTATTTTAGGACAGAGATATATTACAAATACTTAAAAAATGAGAAACTGAAAACACAATCTTTATATAACCTTATGTAATTAAAATAATAAATATTTCAGGAAGTACAAAGAGCAGATATACACTAAGATGCAACCAAACAATGAAATTCTTAATAATTAAAGGGTAAAAAGAACAAGTCATAGAAATAATGAGGTTTGAGATTATTATAGAAAATAAAGAAATGTTACACATAAAGTTTCATGGCTACATATAAAGCATTTGTAAAAGGTCCAATTATATACCTAATTAATACACATTAACAAAAGAGAAATAGCAAATAGTAATTAAATTTATATTTATGAAAAAAATTTAAATCCCAAAAGAACAAGCAAAGTAAAAAAAAATAGATGATGTTGAAAATTAAATGAGATATAAATCAATTTCAAAGAAAAAACTATGAAATAATAAATACAACTAATCATCCATTCTTTTAAAAGACTGACAGAATTAATTACATATAGAGCAGAAAATCAAGAAAATATGAAGAGAACAAAATTAAATCAAAATAAAAAAGAAGAATTTTAAAAATATATCGTCAAAGTATACAATTATGAGATACCATAACTGAAAATATAAAAGCAATGAGACAATCACTTTAAAATGCATAATATTCAATTAAATAGAAGATTAAATATTATTCTTAAGTAGCACAATTTCAGAAAAGAAAAGAAAATGAGTTATAAAAGAATTGCCAATAAAAAAATTACTCTTTGTCCTAATGCATAAATTGCATCAAACTTGTAAAGAAAAATTAGGCATCAATGCTATTTAAGATACTCTGAAAAACTGAGAGAAAAAACATAGTGTGACTCATGGTATAATATTATAATATCCAAACTAGGGAAGATAAAGCATAGAATTTTATATTAAAATCATTAATGGATATTTATATAATATTCATAAATATAAACTTTTCAAAGAAATTACAAAAACAATACAAAGAAACATAAAACAAAGCAAAACATTAGTTATGACTGAGGTGAATATGGATTAAAGAAACAAGGATGGTTCAATTTTAAGAGAAAAAAAGTGAAATGATCATTTAAACATTTAATACCTCCCTGTCACCTAAAACAAATAAGAAAACAATACTTTGACAAATTTCAACATTTATTATGCTAAAAAAATTGTTGTATAGGCACATACGGACTGTTTTTAAGATCATAAAATATTTCCTATCTAAAACCAAATTTAATCAGGATAGTAGTAGTCTCTCGGTAACTGAGGATGACAATTGTCTTTGTGCGTTTTTGTGCACAAAGACACTTGTGTGTGAAGATTTAAGTGGAAAAGTCGATGCATAGAGACAGTCCCACTCCCTCGGCATTGGAAGCCTGGGTCCATTGGCATGAAAAGTCATTACACCTGGAGACTTCCTCAGCTGCATTGGATGGCCGCGTTGTCTTTTGTGCTCCAACATGCCCTAAGCACTCTACAGTGCTTTCCTGCCTCGCCATCTCAGCCATTGAACCTTCTTGTTGGTTTCTTCAGTCTGTTCCACTGAAGCAGTCTTCACATGCTGTGTGAGCAAAGCCCTAGTTCACCAGGGATTGACGACCCAATGGCTAGCCTCACAAGGTTTAGCCAGCAAAGCTGTTGCCCGGGGTGTGGCCGCTGCCGCATGGTAGCAGCTACTGGGATAAAAGATTTAAATAACAGAAATAAAGCAAGACTGTCCAATCTCCCCACTATTATTTAATATAGATTTGGATATTCTAATTATAGCATGAAATACAAGAAAGAAATTTGTGTTTTTATAGTTAATTTTTAATTAATTATTTTTATTTTAATAAAGAGTTTCTATATAAGTTTTCAAAAATCATATAATCAGTACTGACTCCTTTCTTTCTTTGTTCCCCTCTTCTGGAGCTAATAAGCAATTCATTCTGGGTTATACATGTATTATTATACAAAATATATTTCCATTATTATTTAAGTTTGTAAGCAAATAATCTTATTAAACCAAAACTCTAAAACATATTCCCAAATAAATGATAAATCACATACTTTCATCTTAATTTCTACTCTAACAATTCTTTCTCTGGAGGTAGATAGCTTTCTTTTTCATAAGTCTTCAGAATTGTCCTCGATCATTGTATTGCTATTAGTAGCTAAGTCTATCAATATGATAATATTACAGTGACTGTATAATGATCTCCTGGTTCTGCTTATTTCATTCTGTATCAGTTCACCTTAGTCTTTCAGTCTTTCTGAAATCATCCTATTCATATCATGATAGTAGTCCATCACCATAATATACAACAAATTGTTCAGCCATTCTGAATTGAGGGACATTCTTTAGTTTCCAATTCTTTGCCACAACATAAAGAGTGATTATAAAAATTTTTGAACAAATAGGTCCTTTCCCATTTTTTTTCATCTTTTTGGGATACTGTAATGGGGAAATTTAAGGCTTCTGGGAGAAGGTTATAATATAGTAATGGTTACAAATGTGGCTACAAGATTTATATAATATTTAACAATGGCCGCCAAGGAATTTACTTATGAAATTCCTAAAATGAAACACTCAAGTCAGAATGAGGTTTATGGAGGTTTAATCACACTGGGAGTAGGGAAAAGGTTAGGGAGAGAAGGAGAGAAGAGAAAGGGGAAGAGGCTACTCAACCTCTGACCAAGGCAGAGGGAGTTTAGGCCTAAAGGCCCAGGTGGAAAGAACCAGTCCTTAACTCACGTGATCGATCTGAAGGAAAGCTGTCTGCGGGCGTCCTCTCTCTCCAAGCTCCTAACACCAACTCCCCCTAGCTCTCTCCACAGGAAGTTCCGCCAATCTCAGAGGCTGTTCCCTACCTCTCTTCCTGTGTCTCACAAATCCAATGGTTGGCTCTAGCTTGGCTTAGGACAGCCCAGGTGGGCAGTTAGTTATTTCTGATTTGTCATTGACTAGCGCATGCCCGTGTAGTGTGGGTGTGCACAATTTTTGGGTGCTAGACCAAAATGGAGACTTTTAAAATTCACAATCCCCCCTGATGATGATTGGGAGACTAGTCTCCCCAATTGATCACTAAACATAAGCATACTGCACCCCAAAAATTTCTAACTATATGTGTATACAAAAATTTTTTCTACCCACTAAGAGGAAAATTATAATAGTTGTAAATATGGGGAAATAGAGGAGAGAGAAAGACAGCAAACCAATGTTTTGCTGGGCGCATTGACAAAAGCCAATTAGGGGGCAGTCCCCTTTGGCATAAGAGTGTACATTCAAAAAAATGTTCAATCAACCACACCCCAAGGTTCATTCTGGATCTTCCTGTAGTGAAAAGGTTTAGATATCTTTCTGCAAACAGTTCATTCTCTGGATTCAGTTAGTTAGCAAGCTTCTTCTCTGGAGATTTCTCTCTCGAACAAAATTTAAATCTTGGAATTGATGAAATACAATCCCCCCTGAAGAAAGTGTTGAAAAAACACTGAGTCCAGCTGAGGATTCAAGTTTTAGTTGTGGGGGTGTGTGAGTTAATTCAAAAGAAAAACAAAACAAAATGAAAATAAAATAAAAATTCAAAATCAGAAGAAGAAAAAAAGGGAAAAAATTAAGGGAAAAAATATAAACCCTTTATATATGCATATCTATATTAAAGAAGAATTCAAAATTAGTATCAAAATTCAAAAAAAATCTATGTATACAAATTTTGAGAAAGCAATAAAAAATTTTTTTTTTTCACAGGCCCCTGTATTAGGGTCCAGTTAAGTAATTTCTAATCCCACAAGTCTGTAGGACAGAATGCAGCATATTTTACTTCCCCATTTGCAGCCAAGGCTACAGGAAGTTGCCATACTATAGGAGAGAAAAAAAAGGACCAGATTCTTATTTTATATCTAGGGAAGTGTCATTCCCTCGTCTGATTTTACCTTCGTTCTCAGGGATGGATGGAGCCAGGATGGTAGCCAACCTTAGGTACTTGTCTGTAGGTATTTTCACGAAGAGTGTGGATACAGGGAAGGCCTACATCTTAACGTCTGTCAAGTGTCGCAACCCCGAGTCTCACACTAGGTTCAAGTCCTTAGTATTGGCTTAGAAATGCATTAATCCTACCTGGATTGGTCTTTTGATTTTTAGACCTGTGAGCTCTTTTGGCATTATCCAGGTTATCTCTGTGCTCCTTGTTTGATCTCATATCTAGAATCAGACACAAACATTAATCATAGTCCCACAACAATTATCAATAAATGGCAGGTTCCCATAGTCTAAAGCTGTTTGGGTGCGTATTAATAATAACAACAAGTATATATATATTTAAACTAATATTGTAGAATAAAAATTAATATTGATCATATGTACCTAAAGTACATAGAAATGAGAAAAAGGGAAAAAAATAAAATAATGTAAAAATAATAATAATAATAAAATAAGGAAAAGGAAAAAAGGGAAAAAAATTAAATTTAGAAATTCAATGTGTCAAAAGCAGAATAAAACAGTTCCACTTGTCAATGTATAGTTATCTCCAATGCATGTATAGGATACAGTCAGTCTCAACAGAAGATGCTCTCTTTACATGAGAACAGTGAATCCAAGAGTCCTTTTCTCCAACCTTTATAGATGTTGGAGTAGTTAACAATATTTGGAATGGTCCTTCCCAGGAAGGCTGGGTTGCTCCTGTACGCTGGAAGTTCTTTATATACACGTTGTCTCCTGGGTTCAGGTCGTGAAGTGAGAAGTCTAGTGGTCCAGCTTGTACTACAGCTCCAGATTCATGTAGCTCACGCAGTTTGTGCTGTAATTCCTGTATATAGGAAGCAATAGTAGTATCTCCCCCTAATAACGATGTATAAGCCGGGGAGAAAGGCTTAGCCTGTATAGGCGGATGTCCAAAAAGCATCTCAAATGGTGAAATATGTAAGTCTCCTCTAGGCCTGCTTCTAAGATAAAATAGGGCCAAAGGGAGAATTTCAGGCCATTTTAAATGGGTCTCAGTGCATAATTTTCCAATCATAGTTTTAAGTTCTTTGTTCATCCTCTCAACTTGGCCTGAACTCTGGGGATGATATGGAACATGGAATTTGGGAGTTATCCCCAAGCAAGAATATATCTGGTTTAAGACAGAATCGGTAAAATGACTCCCTCTATCGGAGTCAATACGTGCTGGTAGGCCAAAACGAGGAATAATTTCTTTTAAAAGCACCTTAGCAACAAAAGCTGCTGTGGCTCGGGCTGTAGGAAATGCTTCTGGCCATCTGGTCAGTTGGTCTACTATGACCAAACAAGATTTATATTGTCCAGCCTTTGGCATCGTTATAAAATCTATCTGCAGGTGCTCAAAAGGTGTGTAAGCCAGAGGACGTCCACCAAAGGCTTTACCACGAAAGGCATGTTGGTTATATGCCTGGCAGGTAGGGCAGGATGAACACACTTTAGAGGCTATGGTAGTTATACCAGGGGCTATCCATACTCTCTTAACAGAGTCCACGATGCCCTGGGTACCAAAATGACCATTTTTATGAATAGATTGGCAAATTTGGTTATAGAAACTTCTAGGGAGCAGGGGTTTTCCTTCAGATGACACCCATACTCCATTAATTTGTTTTGCTTTAAATTTTTGTTTCCATTTTTCCACTTCCTTTTCATTATAGGAGAGTGATAAATTTAAATAATCAGTGGTTGTTAATGTTAAAATTAATCCAGGTCCTTCTATGGCTGCTAGTTTTGCAGCGGCATCTGCTCGGTCATTTCCTCTAGAGACAGGGTCTGAGCCTCCTGTATGGGCAGAGCAATGAACTACAGCTAGGGCTTTAGGCAGTTTGAGAGCAGAAAGAACTTCATTAATAATTTCTGCATTAGCTATGGATTTTCCAGCTGAGGTTAAAAATCCTCTCTGGAGCCATAGCATTCCGACTGAGTGACAAATGCCAAAAGCATATCTAGAATCCGTATAAATTGTTGCCTTTTTATCCTTGGCAATTATACAGGCATGTTTCAGAGCTATGAGCTCTGCTCCTTGAGCGCTAATGTTAGAAGGTAGTGAAGCTGACCATTCAGTGGCAAATTCTGAGACTACGGCAGCTCCAGTGTAACGTATGCCATCCCTCATAAAAGAGGAACCATCGGTAAATAAAATCAGATCTGCATTGTCTAAGGGAGTGTCCAAGAGATTATCTCGAGGCTTTTCTGCCATGGACACTAATGTTTCACAGTTATGTAGTGGTTCTCCTGAAGTAGGTAAATCTGGAAGCAAGGTGGCAGGGTTAAGAGTTGAACAGCGTTTCAAGGTAATATTTTCACTATTTAATAAGGTTATTTCATACCTTGTAATTCTCTGATCCGAGAATGCCTGTGTTCTATGTTTTACCAATAATGCTTCAATCTCATGTGGGCACATTATTGTTAATGGACATCCCAATACTAAATCAACGGTTTTTGTTACTAGTAAGGCTGTAGCAGCTACTCCTCTAAGGCATGGTGGTGCTCCTGCTGCTACTGGGTCTAGTTGGGCAGAATAATAGGCAATTGGGCGCTGAGAAGGTCCCAAAGTCTGAGTTAAAACGCCTGAGGCTACTCCTCTTCGCTCATGTACATATAAAGTAAATGGCTTGTTGTAATTTGGGATGCCTAGAGCAGGGGCAGATAAGATAGCCTTTTTTAGCTCTGATAGAGCTGACAGGTGTTCAGGCTCTAATTTGAGGGGTTCAGGGACTACATCCCTTGTTAGTGCTATAAGAGGTTTAGTAATTTCCCCATAACAAGGAATCCATTGTCTGCAAAACCCTGTTGCTCCCAGAATTGCTCTTAACTGTTTTTTAGTGGTAGGAGCACTCAATTTTTGAATATTCTCAATTCGCTTGGGAGAAATAGAGCGGGCACCAGCTGTCAGAATGAACCCCAAATATTCTACTTTGGGGAGACACCACTGAACTTTGTCCTTCGAGATCTTATGACCTCTTTTGTGCAATTCCAAAAGAAGGTGTTTGCTATCTTCTTGACATGTTTTTGCATCTGTTGAAGCCAAGAGTAGATCATCTACATATTTGATTAATTTGCTATTTTTAAATGTTATATTGTCTGTGTCTTGGCTCAAAATTTGCTCAAATAAGCTCGGACTTTCGACATAACCCTGTGGCAGCCGACACCAGGTATATTGTGAGCCCTTCCAGGTGAAAGCAAAAATATGTCTGGAGTTTTCATGTATTGGTATTGAAAAAAAGGCTGAACACAAGTCTACTACTGTAAAGTATGTAGCTGTGCTAGGAATAGATGAAATAATAGTATGTATGTTAGAAACTACGGAGTGTCTCTTTATAACGTGATTATTTACTGCCCTTAGATCCTGTATAAATCTATAGATGTGCTTGCCATCGGGCCCTTTTTTTGGTTTTTTAATTGGTAGGATGGGCGTGTTGTATTCAGATTTGCAAGGGATTATTATTCCCTGTTCTATTAATGAGTTAATAACTGGTGTAATACCCTCAATTGCCTCCTTTGAGAGGGGATACTGAGGGATAGAAGGAGGTGGGCTAGATTTAGTTTTTATCTGCACAGGAACAGCAGATTTAAGTAATCCTACATCAGAAGAAGATGTGGCCCAAAGAGACTCAGGTATATCTTTAGGTATTTCGAAAATGGAAGGCTCTTTTGCGTCCTGGTTTTCCGAGAGAAGTACAGGGAGTAATTTTAAAGATTCCTCTGGTACTTCTAATGATAATGAGCCATCTGGGGAGCAGGTTATTGTGGCTCTGAGTTTGCATAGAAGGTCCCTCCCCAGCAAATTTAAAGGGGAGTCAGGCATCAAAAGGAAAGAGTGTTGTACCTCTAGGGGTCCTACAGACACCATTCTAGGAGGAAGTCTTTTAACTCTTTGGGTTAT
Organism: Monodelphis domestica; assembly: GCF_027887165.1. Lineage (NCBI taxonomy): Eukaryota > Metazoa > Chordata > Mammalia > Didelphimorphia > Didelphidae > Monodelphis > Monodelphis domestica. The sequence goes on along the minus strand of NC_077229.1, from coordinate 380,037,984 downwards.
TCCTGATACTCCCATTACATTCTCTGAGCCAATAGAATAACATTGTAAATCAGGTTTTCTCTTCAATACAGACCAGGAAGCTCCGGTGTCTAATAGACAATCATAATAGGTGTTACCCACCTTTAAGGTAACATGGGGTTCATTAGTATGGGGAGGGCAGTGGATAGGGACAACGGGTAGTAGGACATCAGGGTCCGGGAAATCAAAGGTTGTATCCTCTGATTCCTGTGCCCTAGCCCCCCCCGGGCACCATCATTGTGTTTGGGATATTCCTTGGGCACCCCCCTGAAGGGCACCTCTCTGAGAGTCATTAGTACCTCGAGTAATTTTTGGACGAGCGCCATTTCTCATATATTGTTGAGTATTATCATTAAAATTTTCTTCAATTTGAGCATTGTCATTAATTTCCCAATTCCTATTTCTATAATTCTGGTTTCTAAAGTTCTTATTTCTATATTCATTATAGTTATTATTTCTAAAACTATTATTAAACTGTGTATTCCTTCCAAACATCTTAAGAAAGGTTCTACATTCCATCATTTTGTGGCCCTTCTTCTCACAGAAGTGGCAAGTAATGGATTGATAATTGGATTTCTGGAGAGGGGCAATTGTGGTTGGTTCATTACCCTGCCCACTTTCTAATTTAGTTATCCTATCTATTAAATATCTCATTTTTTTCTTCATTTCCTCCATGTCATCATCATTTTCTTTCTCCTTTTCTTCGTTTCCCTTTAAAACATATATAGCTGTTTTTCGCAATTCTTCAAGGTCCATATCTGACCATCTTGGGCATTGTGTTTTGAAATAATTTTTAATTGCTTTGCAAGAATTGTTTACAAAGATTTTTCTAGCTTGTCTTATACTACTCTCTTTAGTTAAGTCCCAATCTAAGTATCTGTCCCCAAACTCGATAATTCTGTCCATAAATCTGGAGGGTGTTTCATTTTCCTTTTGCTTAATTTTTTCCAGTTCCATCCACTTATCTGTACTGTCCGCACATTCCTTCATGGACGTGAGGATGGCCTCTCTACAACGGTATAGTTGTAGATAATCCTCAGGATTGTTATAGTCCCATTCGGGATCCTGAGATGGCCAATGTGCTGCATTACGCCCCCTGGTTTTGTTGACATGAGCAATTATTTTATTTTTTTCACGTTCACTTAAAAAAGCCTGGAGTAAGCTCTCAACGTCCTTGTAAGACGGATTATACTGAAAAAATATGTCTCCCATCTTTTTTGTTACTAGAAAAGGATCTTGTTCATATGTGGGAATATTTCGTGTAAATTCATTTATTTCTTGGGGAGTAAACGGTATCCTATGTCTTAAAGTCACCACATCCCCATTTCGTCCTATTTCAGGTACTTCTCTTAGAGGGAACAGGCCTCTAGTTGGATTTTGCACCTGTGGGTCAGTTTGACAAGGACAGGTTTTTCTAGGGGGACAAGATCTCTCTTGCATTGGAATTTGGTTTTCTGTAGGAGAAGGAACATGAGAATCTGGGATTGCCGGGGAAGGGTTTTGGGGATTAAATTCAGACAAGATTTGCACTACACGAGAGAAGCAGTCTGTTAACTTGGCTATAGGAAAGGTATTTTCCATCTCTATTTCAGGGAAGGAAATTTCCTCATTCAAAGGTTCAGAAACAGGTCTATTTCTGGTAGAGTGGTTGTTTGTCAATTGATCCTGTAAGAAACTTTTTAGATCTTCTAATTGGGCTTGCATTTTATCCTCAATTTTTCCTATTTTATCTTCCATATTTCCCATTTTATCCTCAATATTTCCTACTTTATTCTCAATATTTCCTATTTTATCCTCAATTTTTTCTATTTTATTCTCAATATTTCCTATTTTATCCTCAATTTTTTCTATTGTATCCTCAATTTTTTCTATTTTATCCTCAACATTTTCTATTTTATCCTCAATATTTTCTATTTTATCCTCATTTTGCTTTATTTCCTCCTCATTTTGTTTTATTTTCTCCTCATTTTGTTTTATTTTCTCCTCATTTTGTTTTATTTTATCCTCAATTTGTTTTATTTTTTCATCTCTAAATATAGTATTGAGGAGTACAAAAATGACAGTACCTATTAATATAAAAATTTGGAGGTATCCTTCATTCCTCAATGCCCCTACTTCTTCAGCTGCCTTATAATTGTCAAAGGATATAGTACTCATTTTTATATGTATATTTTGTAATTTCACAAAGCAAGTGGGGAGCAGGGCAAAGCAGCAAACTTTCCACAGGCTTTTTCTTTTTACAATAGGTGGCTCTGAGTCTACAACCCTATACAGGCTAAGGGCCTATTGTATTGTAAATTCTCCTTCTTTACAAAGTGTATGTGGGTGGGTCCCAGCAATCTTCTTTGGCCCTCAGGCTAAAGCCGCTATGACCATGTGCTATCTTCCTTGAGCAAAGCCCACTTAAATTTTTAAGACTAGAAAGGCCAGGAAACAGAAAAAAAAATGGGTTTTAAGTTAGCTCCCTAGCTGTATTCAGCTGTTTTTTGCGGGCTAGGAGCTCCTAAGAGCTCCTTCTCCTGAGGTTCCTCCTTGCTTAGTTGATTAGGTAAGCCTGGCCTGCCTCTCTCTACTGAGCCACCTCCTTAAAGTAAAAGGAGACGGAAATGAGAGACAAAGAGGAGAAGGAAAAAAAAATCCTGTTGACCCCAATTTAACTTAAGGGGTAAAGGGAAAAGAGAAAAGGTGTTTTATACTCACCTGTTCTGGCAGCTGGGTCTTTAAGCCAAGGTATTTGGTAACAGGACTGAGGGAGTGAGCAATAAGTGGGTTGAAAAGGCAAGAAAATTCAGGAAATTTATTGAGGTTCTAGAAACCTTCCAAGCACTAAGGCAGGGCCAAGAGCCAGGGGGGGGTAGCCGGGGTGGGATTTCTCCCAGGTGATAGTAAGGAGATCAGAAGACTGATAAGGTTCTTTTTTCCCGTAGTGGTTAGCCAAAACTGTAATGGGGAAATTTAAGGCTTCTGGGAGAAGGTTATAATATAGTAATGGTTACAAATGTGGCTACAAGATTTATATAATATTTAACAATGGCCGCCAAGGAATTTACTTATGAAATTCCTAAAATGAAACACTCAAGTCAGAATGAGGTTTATGGAGGTTTAATCACACTGGGAGTAGGGAAAAGGTTAGGGAGAGAAGGAGAGAAGAGAAAGGGGAAGAGGCTACTCAACCTCTGACCAAGGCAGAGGGAGTTTAGGCCTAAAGGCCCAGGTGGAAAGAACCAGTCCTTAACTCACGTGATCGATCTGAAGGAAAGCTGTCTGCGGGCGTCCTCTCTCTCCAAGCTCCTAACACCAACTCCCCCTAGCTCTCTCCACAGGAAGTTCCGCCAATCTCAGAGGCTGTTCCCTACCTCTCTTCCTGTGTCTCACAAATCCAATGGTTGGCTCTAGCTTGGCTTAGGACAGCCCAGGTGGGCAGTTAGTTATTTCTGATTTGTCATTGACTAGCGCATGCCCGTGTAGTGTGGGTGTGCACAATTTTTGGGTGCTAGACCAAAATGGAGACTTTTAAAATTCACAATACCAACATTTTCTTCATATGCTTTTGTAGTGTTTTTAATAGGAATGGGTTTTGAATTATGTCAATAGCCTTTTCTGCATCTATTGAGATAATCATGTGATTTCTCTGTTTGATTATTGGTATGGTCAATTGTGTTGATAATTTTTCTAATATTAAAAATCCTTACATTCCTGACATAAATCCCTTCTGTTTATAGTGAATAATCCTTGTGATATATTGCTATAGTCTCTTTGCAAGTACTTTTTTAAGATTTTTGCATCAATGTCCATTAAGAAAATTGTTCCAGAATATGTTTTCTCTATTTTTGGTGTTTCTGGTTTAGATATTAGCACAATACTAGGGTCATGAAAAGAATTTCGTAGGACTCTTGCTTTGCTTATTTTGCCAAATAGTTTATATAATATTGAGATTAATTGTTCTTTAAATATTTGCTAGAATCCACATGTGAAAGTATTTGGCTCTGGATAGTCTTTCTTGTGCAGTTCATGGATGGATTGCTTAATTCCTTTGTCTGATATGGGATTATTTAAGTATTATATTTCCTTTTTTGTTAATATATGTAATTTATATGTAAATATTTATCCATTTCACCAAGGTTATCGGATTTATTATCATATAATTGGGCAAAGCTCCTAAAATTGCTTTAATTTCCTCTCCATTAGAGGAAACAATCACCCTTTTCATTTTTTATGTTGACAATTTGATTCTCTTCTTTCATTTTAAAAATGAAATTAATCAATATTCACATCTATTTTTAATAGAACAAGATCCTAGTATTATTTTTTAAGTTCAATAGTTCTTTCACTTTCAATTTTACTAATTTCTCCTATGATTTTTAGGATTTCCAATTTAGTCTTTAATTAGAGATTTGAAATTATTTATTTTTCTAGTTTTTTTAGTTGCATACTCAATTCATTGATGTGCTTTTTCTCTATTTCCTTGATAAAAGCCTTCAGGGATATGCATTTCCCCTGAGTACTGCTTTGGCTGTGCCCCATAAGTTTATATGTTGTCTTCTCATTGTCATTTTCATCAGTGAAGTCAGTGTTTATTTCTATGTTATTTTTCTTTGACCCACCATTTTGAAGAATTAGATTATTTAGTTTAATTTTAACTTGCTTTTCTATTAACAATTATTGATTATAATTTTTATTGCATTATGATCTGAAAAAGTTACATTTATTGTTTTCAATTTTGCACATTTTGTCATGAAGTTTTTATGTCCTAGTAAATGGTCAATGTGTGTATTCATTTTTGTGACTATCCAGTTTTCTCCAGAAAGCCATTAAAGCTAATTTTTCTAAAATTACTTTTGCTTTCTTTATTTTTCTTATTTATTTTTTGGCTAGATTTATCTAGTTTTGACAGGGGAGGTTGAGGTCTAGTACAGTTTGATAGTCTATTTACTCAAGATCCTTTAGTTTCTCCTTTAAAAATCTGAATGCTAAAATATTTGTTGAATACATATTAAGTACTGATATTACTTCATTGTTTATACTACAATTTTTTTCTCTTTTTATTTGCTTTTTTAGGCTTTTGTTACATTTTGTATTTGTACATAAAATTTTCTGTTTAAGTATGGTCTTTTCTTCAGGAATGCTTGAAAATCTTCTTTTTATTGAATGACTATCCTTTCTATGAAAAAAAAATAGTCACTTTTGATGGGAAGGCGATTCTTGGTTGGAAGCCCAGTTATCTTGCCATCTGGAATATTATATTCCAAGCCTTGTGGTCCTTCAATGTGAAATCTACCATATCCTGTTCCTGAGTTGGGCTTCACAATATTTGAATTGTTTCTTTCTGCTTGCTTATTGTATTTTCTGTTTGGTATGGGAGCTCTTGAACTTGGTTATAACATTCCTGGTAATTTTCATTTGGAGATTTATTGCAGAGGGTGATTTTTTGGATCCTTTCAATTTCTATTTTCCCCTCTCATCAAAGAATATCAGGACAGTCTTCTTGGAATATTTCTTGCAATATGATGTCTAGACTTTTCTTTTGCTTTTGATTATGACTTTCAGGTAATCTAATGATTCTTAAATTTTCTTTCCTGGATCTGTTTTCCAGATTAGGTTTTTTTAAATGAGATATTTCATATTTTCTTCTATTTTTTCATTCTTTTGATTTTTTTGTTGTTTTTTGATATTTCATAAAGTCATTAGTTTCTATTTGCCCAACTCTAATTTTTAAAGACTGAATTTCTTCCATGACCTTTTGGTCCACCTTTTCCATTTGGTCCATTCTAGTTTTCTTGGCACTCTTTTCTTCATTGGAATTTTTTGCCTCTTTTTTCCAGGAGGTCAATACTGCTTGTTTGTTTAATTTTTTAAGTGATCTTTTTTTTTATTGGACTTTTGTACCTGTTTTTCCAGCTGATCAATTTTGCTTTTTAAGCTTTTTTTTGCATTGCTTTCATTTCATTTCCCCATTTTTCTTATCCTATTTTATTTGATTTTGAGATCTCCCAGTTCTTGACATAAATTTCCATTTTTCTTTCAAGTTTTGCATGTGTTTACTTGGATTTCACCATCCCCAGTTGATTCTGTGCTTTGCTTTTTGTCAACATAGATGTTTTCTATAGTTAGGTGTTTCTTTTGTTGTTTTTTTCCCAGTCTTTCCCCCCCCCCAATATAATGGGAATTCTGAAAGCTTCTTATTCTGTTTCCTCTGCTTCTGGCTTTCAGGACTTGGTATTGTGAAGTATTTTCTCTGGGGCTAGGTTTTCACCACAGTATAGGCTTGGAAGGAAGGAAGGAAGGAAGGAAGGAAGGAAGGAAGGAAGGAAGGAAGGAAGGAAGGAAAAAAGAAAGAAAGAAAGAAAGAAAGAAAGAAAGAAAGAAAGAAAGAAAGAAAGAAAGAAAGAAAGAAAGAAAGAAAGAAAGAAAGAAAGAAAGAAAGAAAGAAAGAAAGAAAGAAAGAAAGAAAGAAAGAAAGAAAGAAAGAAAGAAAGAAGGAAGGAAGTAGGAAGGGAGAGAAAGATGGAGGGGAGGGATGCAGTTTTGGAGGAAATAATCTCCAAGAAACCAACAATAATGGAAAGAATGTATGTACTATATGCTTTTAATTTTAATTTATATTATTAAAATTTTCTTCTTCAGTTTCTTATATCTATATAATAAAACTGTAAACCAAGTCCTTATGCATAGTGTTTAACTATTTCTAAGATTTAAATGCTCAATGAAGATTTAATAGTCAGGTCTCTTCAACTGCTATGACTAGCTTTAACACAGCCCCTCAGAAGTTATAAATAGATATATATGAGATGGAACAGAGGGTATGCATGCTGACTAAGCAGGGCTTATTAGGCAAGATATTTTCATTAGGGACTGTGAGACCAGGTATGATTTGAGTGATGCACACATTCTTCCCCTTAAACAAGGTCTTGGAACTGATTTTATAATAAGTTACTAATAAAGTTGCTCAGATTTTTGGTCAGAGAAGAAACCAAAACATTAGTAATAATGACATCAGTAACAATAATAACAATAATAATATCTAGCAGTTAAATCACGCTTTGCAGAGGTAAATAATTTTATATATTATTTCATATTATGTTCACAATAACCATGAAGGAATAGGTGCTAGTATTATCCTTATTTGACAGATGAGGAACACAGGTATATGAGTGACACTGTAAATTGTTTTAACAATCAATTTGTAGGGGCAGAAACATTTGATGAAATAGAAAATAGTAAGGGAATATTTTCTTGCTCATTTTGTAAGAATCTGCTGAGCAACTACTTCTTGTCTACAGTTTCCTTAGAAAACAATATCACTAGAGAAGGGCTAAGGTCACACTGTTATATTTTATAACTTAAAAATATGAATTTCTCTCTGGTAAATGTTACTCTTTGACTTTGCTGCATTTCAGAGAATGAATGAGTACTTAAATCATTAAAAGAAAATGGAAGGACTGATCTTCCAAAAATCCAATTTTGAAACAGATTAAACCTTTGTCAAATGTAGCTGGTGACCTTAAAAGAACTTCCTTCTGAAAATAAATTATGCCTACTATGCCTGAATTGACTTATGCTTAGTGGGTGGGGGAAGAAACAGTCATAACATGTCTAAACACTGTAACCACAAAAATAGCAGAAATTAGTGACTCTTGAATTCTGGGGCAAATCAAGTGAAACTTATTTTACCTTTGTTTTACATAGGAAAGAAAAGGTGGGTATATATATATATATATATATATATATATATTAATGCAATTGACACATTCAATTTAACAACAATTAATTAAGAATATACCAAATGTTAAACACTGTGAGATCCACTAAAGATGTAAAGACAAAAACACAATATCCCTTATCCTCTTAGAACTTACATTTGACTAGAAGATGGATAGGGAAAGAGAGAAGGAAGGGAGGGATGGAGGAAAAAAACATTTATAAATTTCTTACCATATATCCAAATTTGTACCACGTGCATTATAAATGTCAACATATTAAAAAATAAAAAGGAATTATTTGAATGGTGAGAACTAACAACTCTATTGCTGATCTGAATCTCAAAGAAAATCTGAGGATTCCATGTGGAGGAAATTTCCAGATAGATGGGTAGCCTTTGCAAAAATACAGAAGCTGGAGATGGGGTATTCTATAGTGAACATAAAAAGTAGGAATAATGTATATATGTTCACCAAAATTTACATGATAAAGATGCTACTCTGACTTTTTTGATAATAGTAGCATTATTGTTAATAAGACCAGAGGTTCTGCTTATTATTCTAAAATGCCTTTTGTTATTTATTAGTTTCAGTTTTGCCACACTTGTGATGACCCCCATTTAGGGATTTCTTGACAAAAATACTGGAGTAGTTTGCCACTTTCTTCTCTTTCTCATTTTGCAAATGAGGAGGCCAAATCAAATAGTGTGAAATGATTTGCCCAGGTGAACACAACTGATAAGTATCTGAGGCTGAATTTGAACCGAGGTCATCCTGATAGTCTCTACTAAAAAAACCTAGCTTCCCTTAAAATTATTACAATTGATTATCAAAAATAAAAACAAAAAAATCCCATTTTTATAATAAAATATACTTCTTGGTAGATATCAGGATAATTTTCTTCAAATTGTCAAACTGAATGAACAAAAAAGAGCAGAATTAATAATTTTTTTACAGTTAGTGGTAAACATAAAGGTTTACTTTTCTTTTCATAAATAAAAAGTTTAACACTGACTATCCTGGCCCCGGTGACTGAAGGACTTGTATGGCAAATCAATTTTGAACAAATGTTAAAAATTTCTAGAAGAGGAAGACTTAGTACTCGGTGCCAACTTTCAGGAAATAGCATTAAGGAGGGAGTCAAAGGACTTGGATTCAAATGATTCCTCTATTTCACTATTTGTGTAAACTTGGAGAAATCAGTTAATCTCTGTTAATTTCAGAATCTTCATCTAACAAAGGGCTTCAACTCTTTGAGTCCCCTTGTATTTCTAAATCTGGCAATCCAACTTTTCTATAATCTATATCTTGAATCTTCAGCTATTGATACTTGGTTTTATAACTTAAAATTGAATTTATTTATTGTAAACATTCTCTATTTAAAAAAAATTGGGTTCCAAATAATTTCCCTTCCTTGAGAAGAGAAGTGATATATCAATAATATATATATATAATGTATATTTGTGTGTTTGTGTCAACTAATGCAAAATATAATTCTTAATTAGCCATTTTGCAAAAAAAAAAAAAGGTAAACATTTTAGTTTGCCCAACTATTTATTCTCTCTCTGGAGGTGTGGATAGCATGTTTCATCTCATTTCTTTGTGACTATCTATAATCATTGTATTACCCAAAGTAGCTGTGTTCCATAGTTTATCATCATCACAATATTCCTCTTATTGTGTAAAATGTTCTCATGGTTCTGCTCACTTTACAGTGCAACAGTTTACACACACACACACACACACACACACACACACACACACACACACACACATACTTTCCAAGTTTTGCTGAAACCATTCTGCTCATCATTTCTTATACCACACTAATATGCCATCATAGTCATATGCAATAACTTGTTCAGTCAGTCCTCACTTAATGGACTTCTTCAATTTCTAATTCTTTATCATCACAAAAAGAGTTGGTATGAATTATCATTTTTCTTTTATCTCATTGGGATGATGTAGTAATGTTATTGCTAGGTGTTGGGTAGACACAGTTTTATTGCTCTTTGGTCATAGTTCTAAATTGTTCTCCAGAGTGCTTGGACCAGATTCCAACTTTGGCAACAGTTTATTAGTGTAACTATTTTTCCCACATCCCATCTAGCATTTTGTCATTTTCCACTTCTGTTAGTGCTAGTTAATTATATGTGTATGAGGTGGTATATCTAAAAATTGTTTTAAATTGTACTTTGTGAGATGGGTCCTCCTTGCTCTCCCTCCATATTTTTCAGGACTGGAGCACTACTTTACCCATTCTTCAGTTGGTTCTACCACAACAGACTTCCTTTTTCAATATTTTTCCCACTGTGGTCATTCCCTATTCTACTTCTAAACACTATATTCCCCTCCATTCTAATTTCCTTTCTTTTTTATACCCTGCTCTCCCTCCCTCCCTCTCTCCCTTCCTGCCTCCCTCCTTCCCTTCTTCCCCGCCCCTCTCTCTCCCTCCCCCCTCCCTCCCCCAGCAGGGTATTAGTGTAACATATTTTCAATATCCCATCAAGCACTTACCCTTTTTTTTTGCTATGTTAGCCAGTTTGATAGGTAGTAAGATGGTACCTCAAAGTTGCTTACTTCTAACCAGTGCCTTGCCCCAAATCACTCCCCCTTATATCCTCCCACACAAACACTTTTATTATACCCCCTCCTTTCTTACATTTGGGTAAGGTAGATTTCTGTACTTAATAGAGTATTGATGTTATACCCTCTTGATTCTGATTGAGTGATTTGTGTTGCCCATCATTACTTTCATCTTTCTCTCAATTATATTAGCTTCCTTATATCTCTTCAATTGAGAAAATTTGCCTCACACTTCTTCTCCTTTCTCTCTTCTCCCAGTACAATCCTCTTTTCTAACCCTTGATTATTTTTTCGTGGAGGGGTATCATGTCATCACAGTCAACTTATTCCTGCACCTTTTGTATATGTATATTCTTTATCATTTCCCTAATAATAACAAAATTTTAATAGTTGTAAATATCACCTTTCCATATAACAATGTAAAAAGTCTGACCTTTGAATACCTTAGGTTTTCTCTTTCCTGTTTACTTTTTATGCTTCTCTTGAGTCCAGCATTTGAACATCAAATTTCCTGTGCAGAAATTTACAAATTTACAAATTGTCATATGATAAAAGAATATGAACAGGCAATTGTCAGATGAAGAAATTAAAACTATCTTTAATCATATAAAATGCTTCAAATCTCTACTGATTAGAGAAATGCAAATTAAACAACTTGGAGGTACCATCTTACTACCTATCAAACTGGCTAACATAGCAAAAAAAGGGTAAGTGCTTGATGGGATATTGAAAATATGTTACACTAATGCCCTGCTGGGGGAGTTGAGAACTCATATAACCATTCAGGAGAGCAATTTAGAACCATTCCCAAAGAGCCATCAAACTAAGCATACCCTTTGGTTTAGAAATACCACTACTAAGTCTATTTCCCAAAGACATTAAAGATGGCAATACTATATATGAGAACCTATATGTAAAAATATTCATAAGAACTCTTTCTGTGTTGCCAAAGAAGTATAAACTGAGGGGATGTTCATCAGTTAAGGAATGACTGATAAACTGTGGCATAGGCTCCTAATAGAATACTATTATGTCATATGAAATGATAGAGTGACAACAAATAAACCTAGATGTTTATTATTATTATTATTATTATTATTATTATTATTATTATTATTATTTTAAATCCACACCGTCCATCTTAGAATCAATACTGGGTATTCATTCTAAGGCAGAAGAATAGTAAGGGCTAGGAAGTGAGGGTTAAGTGACTTTCCCAGGGTCATGCAGCTATGAAGGGTCTGAGGCCAGATTTGAACCTTGGACCTCCTGTCTCTAGCCCTGGCTCTAAATACACTGAGTCACCTATTTGCCCCTAGAAAGATTTTTAGGAAGTGATGCAATCTGAAATGAACAGAACTAGGAGAATGTTATACACAGAGACAATAATAATATATGATGATCAACTCTGAATTACAAGTATAATCACCAAGACAACAATCCAGGATAACTCCAAGAGACTCCTGGCAAAAAACAAATGCATAACTTAACTAACTAAATAAAGGATATCCACTGCCATAAAAGGAAAACTGTGTCCAATTGCAAATTTAAACATACCATTTTTCATTTCCTCCACAAGTTGTTCTCCAGTGTAAGCAATATATCTCCTTCTACACGATGAATATAGAAATATATAGATATAGATATAGATGTAGATATATATGTATATATAATCTATTTCATATTACTTACCTTGTTGGGGTAAGAGGGACAGAGAACATGGATTTCAAAATATCAGAAGAATATTTTAAAATTATCTTGATATGTAATCTGTAATTAGTGTATTTAATAAAAATAAAAATTCCTGCTCAAGTCTGGTCTTTTCATCAGGAATACTGGGAAATTCTCAGTTTCTAAAATATTCATTTTTTCTTTTGATTGGATATAATGTTTTTCTGGTTAGATGATTCTTGGTTTTAAATCTAACTCTGCTTTCTGGAACATCATAGTTCAAGCCTCCTGTTTCTTTAATGTAGAAGTAGATAAGTCCTATATAATTCTACTGAAGATCCATTATATTTGAAATATTTCTTTCTGGATGATCACAGTATTGTTTTTATCCTTGGTTGGTAATCTCTGGAAGTTGGCTATGATATTCTGGGAGTTTTCCTTTGGGGATTACTTTGAGGATATATTTCATGGATTTTTTTCTATTTTTATTTTCCCTTCAATTTCAAGAATATCCTGGCAGTTTTCTTTGACAATTTTTATCTATCTATCTATCTATCTATCTATCTATCTATCTATCTATCTATCTATCTCTATGACTTTCAGGTATTCCAACAATTCTTAAATTATCTCTTCTGGATCTATTTTCCAGAGCAGTTGTTTTATTAAATAAGAAATTTCATTTTTTTTTACTATTTTTCATTTTTTTCCTTATATCTCATGACACTTTTCCAATTCTAATATTAAGAAATTATTTTTTTCAGTGAGACTTTGAACCTCTTTTTATTTAACCAATTCTATTTTTCGCCCAATTCTACTTTTTAAGAAATTATTTTTTCCTTGGATTTTTGTACTTCTTTTTTTCCATTTGGCCTCTTCTACATTTGAGTGAATTCTCTTCATTGGATTTTTGCACCTTCTTTTCTATTTGGTCCATTTTGATTTTTATGGTGTTATTTTTTTTTATCACTTTAATTTATTTTCTCCATTTTTCCTTTGTCATTCTTCTTTGATTTTTTAAATCCATTTTGAACTCTTCCTGGTCTTGAGACCAATCCTTACTTTTATTTGAAATTTTGTTTGTAACTGCTTTTATCTCAATGTTCATTTCTGTGTCTTTGCCTTGCTCTACCTTTTCTCCATAAGAATTTTAAATAGTTTTTTAATGTTTACTCAATTTATGACTCTTTTTCTTTATTTTTATTTTCATCTTAAAGGAAGGCTCTGTTCCTGGAAGGGAGGGCACACTCTTTGATTTCAGTATTTTCTTTGTATTACCCTCAGATTACAATCTGAATGCAAGTTTCAATTCTTACAAGGTAGTATGATGGCCTGTGGAATGAGAGATCTGGAAGCTGCCTTCCACTGCTTTTTTCGTTTTCCCTCAAGCCCAACTGTTGTTTGCAAAGTTAGGTACACTTTGGAGGCTAAAGGTCTCACCTTGGGACTACACTGGCACTTGCACCCTCAACACAGATTTGTGTGAGTTAATGGCACTGCAGCTTCCCTTGTGTGATTCGGTGACTCCATAAATTTAAATTGTTACTTTTTGTCTGGTTGCAGTATTTTCTATTTGACTTGTGAATTCTAGAAATTGCCTAGAATGAGAGTTTCCATTTTGAAGTCTCTTTCAGAAGTTGATTAATGTATTCTTTCAAATTCTATTTTATCCAGTTGGTTATCAGGACAGTTTTACTGTGTCATTTCTTGAAATGTGATATCTAATCTTTCTTAATGAAGAAAATTAATGTTCAATTGTTTTATTTATAAGCAATATTTCAATGTCAATTCATTTTTTTTCTCAAATCCCAACCTTTGATGATCAGACAATTCAGTTTTCAAGCTAAGGTAATTATTTCCAAAATCTAAGCCATTAACTAGACCAATAACTTTGTCCTTTGGTAAGCACAGGATACCTCTATTCTTTATCTATAAATGGAAATATATCTTGTCTCAGGCATTTGAAAGCACATGCTTCTTGTTTTTCCTAGATATATCATCTAGATTTGGGGCAATCAGGTCTATAATAGGGGCAAGAGGCACTAAAATCATAATTGAGACAACTTTTATTTTTCTAACCAAAGATTACTAGAGGAAGTTGAATTTCAAAAACTGACATTGCATTTCTTAAAATACTAGAGAAGGATTGGTCATCCACTTTTCTCTAGCTTAGAGAAGCTAGATGAATCCACTCACTTTTAGAGGAATCCTTTGCTCTCCTGGTGATGAAGTGATAGGAAAGGCATTGAAATCACTTGGTTTTCCTTCTCTTTTAAAATATTCAACATCTTGGAATGCCAAGAGAAGTCCAAACACTGTACTGTCAGGCTAATTAGGAAAAAGATACTACCCCTCCATACAAAAGACAGGGTCAGACTTTACTAAATGTCCTTCTGGGCAAAGTCACAAGTGATGGAGCCATCTTTTATTAATAATTTATGCTGCTATTAATAAATGATATACTCTGAGAAATGCTTTCATTTTATTTTTTGGTTAAAATTCTGGAAACTTACTTGGATTCTAGCTTTCAGGTAGTCCAATATTTCTAGATTATCTCTCTACAATCTCTTTTCTAGGACAGTTGTTTCACAATGAAATATATCATTTTGTCTTACAAAATTTCCCATGCTTTTGATTTCATTGTATTCTTTTTAAATTTGTTTTAAATTTATTGAATGTTTTATTTAATTAGTTAATTTAGAATATTCTTCCATGGTTACATAACTCATATTCTTTCCATCCTTCATCTCCCCCAATCCCTGTAGCCAAAGCACAATTCCATTGGTTTTACATGCATCACTGATCAAGACTTATTACCATGTTATTGATAATTTCATTAGGGTGATAGTTTAGAGTATACATTCCCAATCATATCCCCATTAACCCAAGGGATAAAGCAGTTGATTTTCTTCTGTGTTTCCACTCCTACAGTTCTTCCTCTGAATGGGGATAGCATTCTTTCTCATAAGACCCTCAGAATCATCCTGGATCATTGCACTCCTGCTAGTAGAGAAGTCCATTACATTCGATTGTACCATAGCCTTATCAGTCTTGGTGTATAATATTCTCCTGGTTCTTCTCCTTCACTCTGCATCAATTCCTGGAGGTCCTTCCAGTTCACATTGATTTCCTCCAGTTCATTATTTCTTTGAGCACAATAGTATCCCATCATCAACATATACCACAATTTCTTCAGCCGTTCCTCAATCGAAGGGCATCCCTTCCTTTTCCAAGTTTTTGCCACCACAAAGAGCAAGGCTATACATATTTTTATACAAGTCTTTTTCCTTGTTATCTCTTTGAGGTATAAACCCAGCAGTGGTATGGCTGGATCATAGGACAGGCAGTTATTAAAGCCCTTTGGGCATAGGTAAAAATTGCCATCCAGAATGGTTGAATCAATTTACAACTCCAACAGCAGTGCACACATCCCCGCCAACATTTATTATTTTCCTTTGCTGTCATGTTATCTAATCTGCTAGGTGTAGGTGGTTCTTTAGAGTTGTTTCGATTTGCATTTCTCTAATTATCAGAGATTTACAACACTTTTTCATGTGCTCATTGATAATTTTAATTTCTTCATCTGAAAATTGCCTACTCATATCCCTTGCCCATTTATCAATTGGAGAATGGTTTGGTTTTTTGGAACACTTGATTTAGCTCCTCTTTATTTCTGGGCTTTTAGGTAGACCAATGATTCTCAAATTGTCACTTCTAAACCTGTTTTCTTGGTCCATTATTTTTTTTTCAGTGATATATTTCATGTTTCCTTTTATTTTGTCACTCTTTTGACTTTTGAAATAGAATAGTAAACTGAGGGGAACTGTTTCTTGATGCTGTAAATGACTATGCTCTTGCTGGATGTGACTGGAGAACTGCTAAGGGAAACCTGAAGCTGCTTATTTGTAATGGAGGTAGGAATGAGAAATGCTGAGGGATGTTGATACTCAGAGATGCTGATACACAGAGATGCTGATACAGGGAAACTTCTCTGGGGAATGCTCTGGGGTTTGCCTACTAATCCCTACTGATGGCTGATGGATCAATCTATTTCCTAACCTCCTTCCTCCTTTATTCCCTCCCTTAACCACCCTCTTCTGGAAGCCTTTGGCTTCCTCCCTCCCCCCTGAGTGGAATATGAAATACTCTAGTTTTCTTTCTTAGGTAAGGGGTTTATTGTGATAACAGGATGGGAAACTGAGGTGAGAGGGATGAGGATGTCCCTAATCTAAAATGAGGTTTTGAGAAAGTAGTCCAGTCACAAGCTGTGACTCTAAGACATTCAGGGAGATGAAGGCCAAGAGTTGTTCAAAATCTTCTTTCTTCTTCACAATATCAACAAAGTCTCTCAGCTTAATTTCTGAACCCCCCCCCCCCCCGCAAAGGGTCCTTCAGTCTGAGACAACTCCTCAAGAGAGAAAACAAAGTCCAAAATCTCTCCTTCAGCCTGGCTTGTCTCCTTTTTCAACTTCAACCCCAGAGAGAAACAAAGTTCAAAGTCTCTCAGTTTCTCCTGGCCAGCTCAACTCTCAAATAGACCACCAACTCAAAAGTCAAGTTTCTCCTTGTCAACTTCAACTGTCCAAAGCCAGAGAACCCCAAAACCAAGTCAGCCCAACAAGGGTCTTTTCAGCCAGCTTCCAACCTCCAGAGAGAGTGACTCCAAGTCCAGTCCCCTCCCCCTGGTCAGCTGAATTGCCAACTCCTGGGAACATTCCATTTTGAAAACTCCTTCTTGATTGACAGGCAGGTCCCCAGCCCTGGTTCTTGCATCTTGGCTTCAAGTTCTATCTCTCTCCATGCCTCTGCCACACTGTTTTTTTTTTTTAATTCTTGCTGTCTTGTGAGATCTTTGGCTTCTAATTGCCCAGTTCTGGTCTTTAAAGACTGTTTTTCTGCTATACTCTTTTGATTTTCCTTTTCAGTTTGTTTTATCCTGTTTTTCATGGCTTCTAGCTATTTAATTTTGGTCTCCAATTTGCTTATAATTTCATTTGATTTCTGGGCTTCTTTCTCCAATTGGGAGTTTCTGTCTTTTAAACTGTTATTTTCTTTTTTTTGAATTATTTCCCACTTTTCTTGCCAAATTGCTTTCATCTTTCACATAATCTCAGATTTGAACTCTTCAAGAGCTTGGGACCAATTTCCATTTTTGGGGGGGAAGGTTTGGATGTGTTTACTTGTTTGTTGTCTTCTTCTGTCTCCTCTGTAGTCTGTTTTTTTTCTCCATAAACAATTTCCAGGGTCAGTGCCTTTCTCTTGTTCTTCTTGGTGGTTGAAGGTAGTATTTCTTTGGCATTGCTGGCCATTAATTTGCTGGTTTTTCCTTCCCTTCCCAGCCAGAAGTATGAGTGAAGAGAGCAGGCTTTCTCTGTATGGAGCTATAGAATGCAGTTTTTGTTTGAGGCTACTTTTTGAATCTCTACAGATTCTACTTTGTGCCATCCCTATCCACTCTATCTCAGAGCCCAAGGTTCAACACTCTTAAGCCTCCTGGTTTCTTAAGTCTAGCTGATCTCAGGACTAAGTCCCTGATGTTCTTGGACAGCTGCCTAGGATCTAGAGATTGCCCCTCACTCACTCTGATTCTGGTGAGCTGGCTCTGACTGGCTCCATAGGTGGGGTGGGGGAGAGTTGATCAGCTCATGTTTTGGTGGGAGCTATTTCACCCCCTTTTAGGGTGAAAATGCCCAAATCCCATGTACCTTTAATGCTGCGCCCTACTTTGGAATCCCTTTGTTCATCTGAACTTGTTTTTTTGATGTAGTCTATATTTGGTTGGTGATGAGGAGAGGAAGAGTCTTGCTTCTACACTGCAACCATCTTAACCTCCATTGTATTCTTTCTTGACAGTTCATGTAGTCATTAGCTTCTTCTTGTTCATTTCCAATTTTTTGAGGGATTATTTTCTCCAGTGAGCCTTTGTACCAGTTTTTCCATTTTGGAAATCTTGCTTTTTATTGGATAATTTTCATCAGTGAAGTTTTGTGGCACTATTTTTTATTTATTAATTTATTTTTATTTTTTGGCATTAGCCCTGGAACTGTAAGCCAGAACTACAAGCTACTGAATAGCACCAGACACTATTTCTAGTGTCAACTCATGTTTCTAGTAATCTACATGTGACCAATTGTCTGATCCCCTTACTATTTTTTGACTGAGATCTCTGAAATGTGCCACTATCTTGTGTTTGAGGCCCTCTGTTGCTGAAACCACTGTTTGTACCCTTTGCCATTCTTTGCCATAGTGTTAGAGACTTCTGACAATTTTCTAAATTGCCTTTGTATAGAAATATGTCTCAATCTGACTTTTTACTGGTTGTGACACTCTAGAATCCTATCTGCATTTTAAAACTATATGGAGGAAAATGTTGAAAAACTTCATTCAAGTTGTTGCCCTATTCTGCCATTGTGGCTCTACTTCTTACCAATAGTATGGTTAAAGTGTAACTATCTCTTTGCTGGAAGCCCTCAAATACAACACTATTTGACATGGTCCACATGAAACTAGGGACTGCAAAGCAGCTCCCAGGAAGGTGTAAATACCCACTGAACTCCCCTCCCCAAGTGACTTTCATTATTAACATCCTCTTATTATTGGAACTGCCAAGATTATTATTCTTACTTAGCCCCAGGAAAAATAGATGAGGGCAACATGCTTGCAGGGTTAATACAGATGTCCCACTCTGTTCCCCCAGGATATAACCAGGAGAGTCCATTTATAAAATTAAACCTAAGGATTCTTATATACCTACTTATATAGGACCATCTTTTCTAAGCATAAAAACTTCTGGCAAATCTGTGCTCTGAATTCAGTAATCTATATCTGGGTCATGTTGATTCTACCCACTGATCCTGCCTTTAGCAACAATGTTTTGTTGACTATCTCCTTAGGCTTCCTGTCTGTTGTTAGGTTCTATGGAAACATGTATGTTGAGCATGATACTGTGTGCCAAGTAGATGTGTGATCATGAGGGTATAAATAAAGCCAGGCCTCAGCCAAGGTGGGGCAGTTCATCATGTGAAACCTGTGCTGTGGATTGAATATGAAAGCTATGCCTATCCATCATTGCGCCAACACTGTCCCACCTCCAAGACCACATTCCCTGTGGGAGGCTGGCCCACCCCACAGCATCTCTTAAAGATTTGATGTGATTAATAAGTTTTATATGAATCTATATCAACCTCCTCAGGCAACTGTCGTATTCTGTCTTATCTGTGCCATTTATACTAATGTCATCCAAATTCCATCTTTTAGAACTTCTTATACTCAAGAGCTAACTTCATCCTTAAAAATAGTGGATAATTGGACCTTACTTATTCATCTACTGAGCCATTTGAAATGTGATTCTCACCATTTTAAGAGCCATATAATCAGATTTTCTTTTTTTTTTTATCATGAATGTTATGTGGTAACTTGCACCCAATTTTTGTCTGTCTCATACCACCTGATATTACATATTTGTCTCTCTCTTACTGTTTCCATTGGCATCATAATTGTTTTAGCTTTTATTATCAGGTTCTATCTTTCTTTAATACCCTAGATGCAATAGTCAGATTAATCTTAATTTTTTACATTACATAATATGCCTCTGTTAAATTTATTTCTGGTTAGACTTGAATATTTAATTGGTGGTCACCAGGGATTTATTTTCTAAATCCCAAAATGAATTACTAAAGTAAAATGTAATTTATGGTAGCTTATTTTTACAATGGAGTAAAGATATTAAGGAAGATATAAAAGAGAGAGAGAGAGAGAGAGAGAGAGAGAGAGAGAGAGAGAGAGAGAGAGAGAGAGAGAGAGAGAGAGAGAGAGCCAGCTCTGGCTTCCTCTGAGCCAGGTAGAAATTCTAAGGCACCAGACAAGGGAAAGGAGTCTTAAGATGATGGGCCTTTATTGGAGGTTCACATCTCCAGAAAGGACAAGGAAACTAAGTCAGCCTTTCACTCACCAGGGTGATCATCTAAAAGGAAATTAGTCTGAGGTCTACTGCATGAGCTCCCCCAGGGGACCAGATCCACAGCCAAGTGTCTTCACTCCAAGTCTGAGTGTCTGTCTTCCAGTCTCTCCTCAAGTGTCTGATGATTCTTCCAGTCTTTCCTCCGAATGACTTTTCTTCACTCCAAGCTCCAGTGACTATTCTATCCAGTCCAACTCCAAGTGACTGAAGATCTATAAATTGCTCCTTGAGTGCCTCTGTTTCCTCTATTTAAAAACCTTTTTTCTCTTGTGTCATATCTCCTAAATTTTTATGTCTACCAATCACAGCAGACACTCCTCTCGAGGACTGCCCACTCTTTCACATGTGGGTCACAAACCTCCCAATCAATTAATGAAATGGGTGTTCACAACTTTTTTGTGATTAGTTCACACCTTCTTGTATTTAAAATGGGTGGATCTACTTTAAATACAGTTAACACTTTGGGGATTAAAATCTAAAAATAGATCTGGGATTACAATTTAATCTTCCCAATAAAGGAAGAACTAAGTACCTTCATTTTTACAATCAGGAGATAGTTAAATCCAATCTTTACCCCGCCACTAAAAAAAGTTTAGTAATTCCCTGCTGTCTATGAAATAATGTCCAAACTTGGATTGAAAAAACTTTCTGTGAGTTTGATCCTATTCTATCTCACCACAATCATGTGGTGGATGATAAATTCCTTACCTATCCCCTTATAGAACCAGACTAACTTACTACATGTGTCATTATTTACTCCATGCCACTTATACTAAACACTGCCTCTGTTACTGAAATCCTATGTATCCTTAAATAAGCTAAAATCATTACCTTACTCCTTTGAGGAAAATGTCAATGTATATAGATGACAGTGATTTCTGCCTACTTTCAAGTCCTTTTAAATTTGTTTGTGCTGGTTTTTGTCATTTATTCTTATATTTTGCTTTTGGTCCTTCATCATGTCAGTTATCATTTTACATGCATATCTGCTTTCTAGTCATCCAGATCACATCTTCTGCTTCTCCATACCCATAATAGTGTAGGGTAAGAAATTTTGTGTTGGATGGGGCTATGGATGCCATCTTTTTCATCCTCTTAATTTAAGAAATGAAAAATAATGAGCCTCAGCTGAGTCCTCATTTTGTGACTCATTCAAGTTTTCACAGCTGAAGTTTTAATCTAGGTCCTTTGATTCCCTAAAAATTTTTTTCTTTAAAACCTTATATTATAATTGTTTCTTCACATCAACTATGATAGTTCCTAACATTCAAAAAATGAATGTTTCTTCCTTAATTGTAGAATGTATATGGCACAGTGGGGAAAATACATTTTATTTAGATGAGATGAATTTGAGTTTGTTTTTAAAATTTAATTCTACTTGATCTTGGGCAAGTCATTTAATGTTTTTATGCCAAATAATAATTATTATTAAATGGATGAAATGACCAATTTAGATTGCCTCTGAAATCTTTTCTAGCTTTTATAACTATGTTTATGAAGTGTTTCTTCACTATGAAGTTTTTCATTTGAAAACTTTGTCATCTTATTGTGTT
Organism: Monodelphis domestica; assembly: GCF_027887165.1. Lineage (NCBI taxonomy): Eukaryota > Metazoa > Chordata > Mammalia > Didelphimorphia > Didelphidae > Monodelphis > Monodelphis domestica. The sequence goes on along the minus strand of NC_077229.1, from coordinate 380,016,502 downwards.
ACTCTTACTTTTTTCTCTTTCCTATTCCCATTTCCATTTCCTTTACAAAGTCTGTTTCTATTCTTTCTGCAGTTGTTACTGTTAACACCTCCAGCCATCTTTCCCTCTAGTTTATCTCCACTCTTCTCATTTTATTTCATTTTATTGGATTTTGGCATTAGGTAGGCTCAAAAAAAGTAAGGTTTTAACAATTTGAGAAATTTTAATTGTTCATGGGTGTGAGGAGACAATATAATTATTGTGACAATCCTACCCAAACTTTAGTTTTGTATGTGCTGCCTACATGAAATGGACTTTAATACTAGCATAGACAAATGGCTGAGAGACTGAGGGGAAAAAAAAAAAACTTTATTGTATTTATTTTCAGTACTAAAAAGAAATTAACCACAGATGATATTTTCTTTTTTTATACCTTATAGGATATTTTATGTATTGTTCTGCTAATATTTGTTTCTTTTTGTGAAAATTTGTCCTACACCTTGTTTTCCTCTTTTATCATAGCGACATATGTCACCAAACATATTCTCATTAACAATTGCCAGATCAGCTTGAAATTATGGCTTCCTACTTTCAATTGCTAAAATTACTAATATTCCATAGGAAAATACAAAAAATTATAAGCATTATCAAATAAAATCACGTAATAAAGAAACTTAAAGTGTTTTCACTATAAAGAAACAAATTGTGGTCTTAAAAAGGCTTTTAGCTACCACCAACAATTCACTGAATATTTAAAAGTCTTTCTTCAAGCCTTCAAGCTGATTATATAGAGTCAGACAAAAAACTTTTATTGCTTTGAAAGGTATGTTTTCAGATGATGACATAAGATAAAAAATGTCCATTTCCAATTCACTATGCTTAGCTTCAGAATACTACATCATCATAACAATAAAATATGAACTTTTAAAAATTTTTCTTGCAGATCAAGGGTTAAGTAAAATCTTTTTGTTTGACCTATTACCTTATCTTTACAATTTGATAGAGCTGTATTTTTATTTGTTTTAGTGGCTAATTCCAGTAGCTGAGTGGTTGAGCTATCACCCTATGGCGATTAATAAAATTCGGAGGAAATAAAGTTATCTATTTGACTGGAAGAAACTAGATTTGAAAAACCCTTGTGTGTACATATGCACAGACACAGACATACACACACACATATATATATCATCTCTATCTATCATCTATCTATCTATCAATCATTTTTCTATCCCTATAAAGTCTTAATATTATGGGCTATTATTGCATAGATATGACCCAGAAGTCCCTAAAATCACATTATAGCTATTTTGTGTATACCTATATTTGTTCATGTTGATTTCCTTGGCTAGAGAGTAAGCTTTTGGAGGGTAAGGACTATTTAATTTTTGTTTTTATGTTTTGTCATTTAGCACTATTCCTGGCATATTTTAGGCATTTAATAAAAGCTTCTTGATCGATTAGAATATAAGCTCAAACAGTTTCTAGAAAGCCTAAAAGTTTTGTGAATGGGCCAATTGACAGACTGTGTCCATTGTCTAAATAACCAGGCTAAGAAAATTCAGAGAACACCATCAGCTATAAAACATGCATTGTGTTTTCTTTCACTTATAAAAGCTCTTGAAGACAGTCTACTATATTCCAGAAGGATTATGATTTCTCTTAGAATTGGGAGTACATGCAGAGTTTAAATAATATATTCTTAAAATATTGAAGAATATACTACTTTGTGAATTTACATGGGAAAAATCAATTACCAATTTTTAATGTACTTAACCTTAACTGGTGAATAAAATTACACACAGTGTGTGTATTCCAAGTACGATGCCTAAAACCTTCCTTGCTTAGTAAACCATGCTAGTAATTTTACCCTGCTGGCATGAATTCTGAAAACCAAGTAAACTTTCTTCATGCTAAACTAAATTAGTTTTTTTTAGAGTTATATGGGAATAGAAATGGAAGATGACAAAGATCAAAGCATATTCTAACTAGATTTTAAAGGTTATAATAAGATTTTCAGTTTTAATTTTTTTTAATTTTCTATATGAGAAAACTGTTTCATGCTATCTTGTTTGAATAAGTTAATTGTAAACCTTGGAAGGCAAGATGATAAAGTCTTCCAGAAGGAATATTTTAAGTATTAATAAATAAATGTTGAAGTAAATAAAAACATTTCTCTAAAGAGTTTTAAAAGCCTTTAAATATTATATAAATATTTCATATTTTATTATAATAATTTTAGCTATCTTTGAAAGCTTCAAAAATTCCTTAGACCTGAATGAGCTATGTCATCTTCATTTTGATCCTCTCAGGAGAAGCTGCTAGCATTTCATCATTTTACTGTTTTTTTTATGGCTTGATTTAACTTATAGAAAGCATCCAAATATAATTTCTTGAGTTCATTCAGTAGAGTTCATGAGAAAGAGAACACAAGAAACATATTACAAAGCTATCTGTGATATTAACACAAGGGAAAAAAATGTTAAAAATTATTTGGTTGGCATGGAATGTCAAGTCTGTATGCTCACGGATATTTACTCATTTCCTGAACCTATGGGAAATTTCTGAAATAGTTCAAGATGGCAAACTACATGTATTTTTCTTCAAAGGTTATTCATAATTGCAAGTGGCTGTGAAATAAATCTCTAAATAAATAGAACTTAGATGTCATTTCCATTTGCATCAGAAGCTTTTTGCAACAGGTAAAATCCACTCAATAGGGGAAATGTACTGCTCTGAATCTTTGCTCTTTTTCAAGTTTGGTTTTCATTTAAAAAAACATGAAGGAGTATCCTTATACTCATTACCAAAGGTTTAATTTTGAAGATTATTCATTATATATTTCTATAGTTCAATGAATGAGGAACTTTCATTTTCATGAAGATTTTTTAAGATTTCTATTTTAACAGAACACTGATAGAAAGACTGAGATAGGCAGATAAAAAGTCAGAGAAACAAATGCAGAGAAACTGAAAGTAAAATCTAATGTAACAAATCCTTCAAAGCTCTGCAGACATTCTTTATGAATTGTAATTAATCACTTCATTCTCCCCCCAAATTACCTACTCTGGTCAAGACATTCAGATATAAGCCCTGCAATTCAATAGATCATGATAATTCAAATTTAAATTAATATTATATTTCATATCCCTTTGTTTATGTATGAAATGAGCCAGAGTATAAATTGAAAAGAAAATTTACAAAATATTTTATTGAAATATTTATAATTTGATAGATTTTCTGATTTGACATGAGCATCTTTGGAAGACAGAGACAGAGACAGAGAGAGTATGTGGTTTAGTAGATAGAGGGTTGTACTTCTATTTAGGAAGACCTGATTTCATAGAAAGACCTCCTCTATTGATGCATATTAACTGTGTTCCTCTGGAAATGTGGTTAATCAACATGTGCTTCAGACAATTTCTTGGACTTATCTAGCTTGTGACTTACCTCCCTTGGTGAGAAACTTCCCATAGTAGGACTTCTCCCTGAGCAATGAAATACAATTTTATACAATGAATTACCAGAATCTTGGATCTTGAATGAACCTGAGACATCATTTAATTTTATTGCTCATTTTATAGATGAAGAATCTGAGTCTCAAAAAGGTGAAAGAACTATCCTAAATTCTCTCATTGAGAACAAATCTTAGGGTGCAGGTGGGTGGCTCACTGAATGGAGAGACAGGCTTAGAGACAGGAGATTCTGGGCACAAATCTGGCCTCAGAAACTTCCAAGCTGTGTGACCCTGGACAAGTCACTTAATTCCCATTGTCTAGCGCTTACCACTCTTCTGCCTTGGAACCAACATATAGTATTGACTCTAAAACAGAAGGTAAAGGTTAAAAAAAAGAGAGAGAACAAATCTGAGACCAAAAACCAGCATGGTGTGAAAATACATTAATTCATTTTTAAAGGAGTTAAAACTCATTATTATGTAATATTTGCGTGTCATACTAAAGTATTTTCCATATGAATTTGTGTTGCTAAACTAATATTAATTACTTACTAGTTTGAGATTTTCTAATTGTGTTGATATAATTATGTTCATCTATCTATCTTTTGTCCAATTCCTTATGATAAATAAAACTTGTTTGTGAGATTAATGAATATTAACTCTGATAGATATTTTTCTTTCTTTTTTTGAATTGAAAAATTAAATTAAATTAATGAGTTAAGAATATTTTTTCATGGTTACATGATCCATGTCCTTTCCATCCCTCCCCCCATAGATGATGTGCAATTCCACTGGGTTTTACATATCTGACAGATATTTTTAAAGCACTTTTTTGAAAATATCGTAAGAGAAAAAATATCATACTATTAGAAAGTATTATTATCTTTATTTTACATGAGATTTTACACTTAAATTAGAGGGATTATTCCTTTTTTAGAGTCATACAACCAAAAATTAGTAGAGATAAAGTTCAAGTCTAATGCTTTTGACTATTTGTTCACTTTTCTTTCTATCACACTAATAAATGTGTATGTGTGCATATATCCACATATATATACAAATATATGTATACATGTATATGCACATAACATATTAGATATGTAATGTATAAATGGGTATTAATATGTATATATTATTTGTTTGTGCCTAACTTATTTTTGGTAATTTACATGATTTAAGAATTTAGCTGATGCATACTCTGAGATAAAAATGAACTAAGTATTCAGTAGATGATTTTTCCTTCTCCTATGTTCCAGTATTCTGATTGCTACAATTCAGTTCTATCAACTCATTAAAACTCCATTTCCCTTTGAATAAATGGTGATGATCTTATTATGATGACAATAACCAAATGATAATGATCAGAATAGTGAATATATATCATAGCTACAGTGGATAAAATTCATATTTAAAATAATAGGCTGAAGTATGTAATTGAAATTCTAGAATTTTTTGTTGTTGTTTGGAAGTTATAATGTTTTTTAAACATTGAAAAAAGAAATGAAAAGTTGTCCAGCTTAAATTCAGAATATCTCATTTAACTTCTACAGTTACTTTATCTTTGCATTACATAATTCACAAGCACTTAATTATTATACATTATTTAGAATAAGCATGTTTTATCATTTTAACAAAGAGTTGGAAGATTGGTTTTAGATAAGATACATGATCCCCACTATAACTGGGATTAATTTTCTTTCTTGGTAAAAGGAAGGTATGATGTTGAAACTTCTCAGTTCTCCTTATTAACAAAACAACAAAATTTCACAGCAGAACAACCTTTTCCCCATTTTATATGCTTACAAAGAACTATTGTGAAATATCCCCTGAAGTAGAATTCAGATTTCTTGTTAAAGGAAGAAGATAGAATATGATATGATAATAATTAATTATGAACAATAATTATTTTGTATGGCCAACCACATGTTTTCAAAATCTTTTCAAATTAAAATATTCAATAGTTATTTCCATTTAAAAAGTCTCCAACTCCATCATTTTTACTGTGTTTCCTTAGCTCCAGGAGTACAATAAGTTCCATTTTTGGACAAGACAAGCCCTATAGACACTCATTTCTCCATATTTTTCCCTTAGATTTTTTTATTCTTCCAAGTCATAGTCTAATATTACCCATACTCCTTTCTTCCTCCATCCCCTCCTCTCCTTTTTTCTTTTCTGCTCTCCTATTCTTTATTTTCATTTTTATCCCTTTTTGAAACTCAAAAAGTTTGTTTTGATTTTGCTTTTTGCATCCTTTGTATAATCCTCTTTAACTACTCCTAGTCCATCTTAATCCTTTCTTTTTTCATTACTGAATTTGATATATTTCTCTACCTGTGTATATGAACATATGCACACATACATGTTTTTTCTCCTCCATTTGACTGATGCCCACTATCCCTACCTTATTCTTAATTCCACGTGCTTTTCTTCTCATGCTTTCCAGGTGTGAGAAATAGCAGCTTCTTTCCTATATTTGGGTATTGCTTTTGCTGTTCCTTCGCTATAATTTCTGAATCAAGCTGATTTTATTTCATAACAGCAATCTTGATAGTCTATCCTACATCTTCAGTTATTTGGCATTATTTGAATTTCTCCACTGTCACCAACCTCAGTCAGGTCAGAGTTATTTGACTTTTGCTCCTGGGAGATTTCCTACTCCCATTCAATTTGGGAATACAACACAGTTATGTGTGTTGCTTTGGGTGTTTCCCATTTGTAGCAAATTAGCTTCGATTAATTGTTAGGGGAAAGCTGAGATCCATTATAACTGTGATTGACAGAGCTTATCCAAAAACCTTCCCTGATTGATAAAAGGGAAAAGCTGGGTAGAGATAAGAGCTTCCCAAATAACTGAAAACCTGAAGTGTTTTAAAACAGATCACTCAGAGAAAAACGATGAACTTTAAAAGAATATATAAACATGTGTGTGTGCACATATATGCATATGTGTATACACAAATGTGTATACACATATGCATATATACTCAGTGAAGAAAAAGCCTCTTAGGAAATGTCTTTCTATTTAAAACATTAATATTAACAAAAAAGAAAGGACCACCAATAAGTAAAATAATAAAATATTCATCTATATAAAGAAAACTTTTTTTACACATTTTAAGCAAGGAAAATGTGATCATCAAATTGATTTTCCTTTTCTCCCTGTGTCCAATTTATTTTCCCACCTACCTATTCTCTACATTGTTAACACATTAATCTTCCTAAATGATTGCTGATTGCCTTCTCTCACTCCCAGCAAGGAGCCCCTGGATGTCATAAGTCAAGTGAAGCAGTCTGGGTCCCCCCAGGATCCTCCTGATGAATAAGAATGTGTGTATGGTTTGATTTGGAGCCAGGCATTATCAGCAGCAGCCATCCTTTATCATTTGACTAGTCTACGTCTATCCTGGTTTCCTTACTATTGCCAATAGACAGTAAACAACCATAGGATCCTCTTTGAAAATTTGTGCTTTCTCTGCTCAGGTATACCTCACAGTTTGCTTCCTTTTGTTTACTCACATAGAGGTTGCATGCTTCTGCCAAGAACTTGCCATTTATGTGTATCACTTACTGAATATCATGCTTCTATGAGGGGAGAAAAATTGAGAATGAAGAGAAATGAGTGTCAGCTGCAGCTTATGCTGATACTCATCTGTTAGAAAATCAGCAGTTCCCCCACTGAGGTATCTCATCACCTGGTGATAAAATACTTTCACATGAATTTGTCTTTACCCAAACTGCTCTCTTTTAGATCATTACTTATCTCTTTGTTGTGAAATTTAATGGCCCCACCTTTCGGCAGTGTCTAGAACCACTGACCACCCTCTACTTTTGAATATTATCTGTACCCCAGGTTTTTATTTTTTTACATTTCTCTGTCTTGACTCTTCCTGTCTCTCAGACTTAACCTTCTCTCTGCTTCAAGTTCATTCATATCTTCTTTCCCCTCTCACTCCCAAAGCATGAGTGTGTCAAACTGCTCTAGTCTCTCATCTTTCTTCTTGTTATACCTTCTTACTGATTGTAATTAGTTGCCATAGACTTAACTATCATCTCCATGCAGATAATTCCCAAATCTACATGGCCAGTATTCTTTTTTTTAACATGACTTCTTGTTCCATTTATCCCAGTGTTTGTCTGCTGGAAGTCTCTACCTGTATGCCCCCATACACACCTCAGATTAAGAATGGTCAAAATGGAGTATAATATTTTTCTCTCTAAAGATGGTGGATAACTCTTCTCTAATCTACCCTATTTATTTTGTGTACATCGCCATGTTTCCTATCATTGGGGCTTGAAACTGTGGATTCATTCACCAATTTTCATTACCCTTTTTGAATCCCATATTCAATTAGGTTCCATGCATTGTTTATTCCACCTTCACAATATTTCTAACATCTTTTCTGTTCATTCTCCTCACACCAAGATCCCTCTAATTTAAGGCATTATAACCTCACATCTGGGCTACTTTAATTACTCCTAATTTGGCTCTTTGCCACTGGTCTCTTCCCTTCTCCAACTGTCTCCACATTTAAATGGATATTTCCCAAGTGACAGTCTAAACATATTACTACATTGTTCAAGAAATTTTATTGGTTCCCTGTGTTTTTAGGTTAAAATATAAACTTCTATATTTGGTCTTTAAAGTTTTTCAAAGCCTGATTACATCTGATTTTTACTGCATAAAATTTCCTATATGTAATACTCCTGGCTTCTTCTTTCATGCCTTTACATAGACTGTCACCCTCCCATGCCTAGACTATTTTCCTCTGCCTCCTCCTGTTGGCAATCTTAACTGTCTTCAAGGAAGTGACAATTCATTCAAGAGGGCTTTCCTTCTCTTCTCAGTTTTTAATGTCACTACTTCCATTTCCATATATATATATATATATATATATATATATATATATATATATATATATATATATATATATACAGACAGACAGACAGAAATGTATAGAGGTGTTTTTCTACCTATGTATCTTATAGTTTCTTATCCGTTAAGATTTTATATATCCCTACAAGATAGTAAGCTATTACTTCACATTAGTTTTTATATTCCCCAAAAATAACATTGCCTGTCATTTATTAGGCATAAAATAAATGTTTATTGATTAAATTATTCATTTCTTCATCTTGTCAGCTCCCTTACAAGTGTCTTCCAATCAATCTAAACTGTAATACCAACTGACAATTGAATATCATTTGAATTTTTTCTAATCTTTTATTTTGTAACATTATCTTTGTCAAGAATGGCATCCTTTAAAATTTTATTAAAATATAAAAAAGGAAAAAAGTGCTATATAAAATTAAAAAAAAAAGAATGATATCCTTGTCCTTTGCACTTATCCCAGTATTAACCATACTTAAAAATCAATTTCAGATTATACCCCTTGTGTTTGTTTTTTGCAGGCCAGAATTATCACTTCACCAGATCATTGCTATCACTTTATCTATCTGAACCTCAATAGTACTTACTACATGTACAAACTCCTTTCTTTTGTGAATTTTAGATTACTTCACCTTACTTAGTTTAACAAAACAGGAATGTCTACACCCCTACTTAAGGATTAAGTGTTGAGAAGGATGGTCTATGACAGACATGTGTTAGTAAATGACAAATCAGAAACAACTGACAGACCCCCTGGGCTGTCCTAAGTCAAGCTTAAGCTACCATTGGGACATGTGAGACACAGGAAGTAATGTAAAAATGGTCTATATATATCATGTCACTTCCTCTCTCAGACCTCTTTTCGTGGAGAGGTGGCTCTTGTGGCAGAGAAGTGGCTGGTGGCAGCCGTGTGGTGAGCATCTTGGCATCTTGGCGTGGCTGCAGCTATTGTCCAGGTTTGGTGGTAACCATCCTTGATACAGTAACTGGGAGAAGCTTAATATCATAGCTCAGGTGAGGTGTCTTCTCTGAGCTCTCTCAGAGTTTAGGCTGATTCCTTTTTCCTTTACCTTCCAAAACACTGTCCTCTTAGGAAACCCCTAATCTTCTGAGGAGGCATCATGGCAGAGGTCTTTGAACTCCCACTGGCACAGGCTAGGCCAGAGAAATCCTAAACCCCTTTCCCTCTCTCTTCTTAATTCCTTCCCTCCATATTAATTAAACCACCATAAAATTTCCAAACTGACTTAAGTATTTTATTTGGGATTTGAATTAATCCATGGCAAGCAAATGAATTTATATTCAGTCTCAAGCCCTAAAATTACTCTTACACTTTTTAACCTTTACTCTTCTGATTTTTATATGTGTATATGACTTGTTTACAACTAGTTTACACTTCTTTAGAAATCAGACATCATCTTTATAATATTCTTGATATATCTAGCAGAATTACTGATAATTGTGAGTATATATTTGTTGACAAATTATAATCAAATTGGCTTCAGGCATTGTTTTAAGGGATGATTTCTCCTCTCTCAATCTGTCTCTCTTTTTCCATCTCTATATATGTACATTTCTAAAATTTGGTTCATATATTAAAACAACATTATTTTGTTGATAATTATCTAGATTAAATCTAATGATGGAGAAATTTGTAACAGTGTAGATTAAAGTTGTGTCATATGTACTTTTCCCTCCAGAAAGCCAGGTTTTAAATTTTATTTTAACACGGTTAGATTCGCCCTTCTTAGGAAGCCAGGTGGCCCTCTGTCCCTGGTAAGGGGTGGGGAGGTCATCATATTGGTTTCAGACTTTGGTTAGACATCTGGTGGTCTTTAGCCCTTTCTCCTCCAGAAGTAAGGATTTCAGAAAAGGTCTAGTCATACTTGGAAACAAAAAAAGGCAAACAGATAAAAACAAATAACAACAATAATAGCAAAAAACAGCCACCCATCTCATACTTGTGAATATGTTTTATTTTAATTGATATCTGGGCTTTACATTTATTCTCATCACTTTTCACTTTACTGAAACTGAGCCAATCATCTGGCTAGCAAAGGTCACTTTGATTTATAACTCTTCTACTCAGAATTGTGTCTTCTGTAAGTGTAAAATCTATGTTAAGTATGCCTTACATAAGACACTGATAAAAATATTTAAAGACACAAGGCAAAGCATAGATCTCAGACTGTTTGTGAGAGTTCCAAAAAGTCATACTTTGATATTCACAGGTAAGTATGCACATATTTTGATCTGGTCCCCCTGGCATGTGGCATAAAAATACAATTTTTGCTAGAGTGAGAAGACATTAGATTCTTTCTATAAAAGGAAGAAGCTTTAAAAATTATGGAGGAAGGCAGGACTTTTTCTTCTGACCATCCAGGTTATCTTTTGTTTCTCCTATTTATTTTGTAAGACCTGATTTCTTATTTAGTGTCTGTGTTTCCTGACTTCTTGTTAATTTAGAATAACAAAACTAATATCCTAACTTTATTAGCACTGAGTTTTAAACGAATCCTTCTAAACTGTGTGAACCTGAATTAGTTAATTCACTAGGCCTCAGTTTCCTCATCTGTACAATGAAATGATTGGAATTGCGGGGCTATAAGGTCCCTTCTATCTGGAAAGCTATGTATGATGTTATGATTGATCCTTCTGATATACACCAGTCAGCTTCCTTAGGCCACTTTGTCCTATCACTAAGCTTATTTAGTATCGCTGTGGAATAAAACATTTTTATTAGTTTAGATGGCATCTGATAATACAAATAAATAGTATAATTCCAAAATAGAATGACATGAAACACATCTCATGGTGAGAAGAACATTGGATTTGGAGTTATAGGATTCAAATACAAATCTGTCCATTCACTTGCTATGTGTCCTTAGTCACATTATTTGAAGTCTTTGAGACTCAATTTCTTCTTTTTCAAAATTGGAGTGTTCTACCACATCAATATTAAAGTCCAGGCTATAAATCTGCAATAGTAAAGAGACAGAAGAGTAGTCTGACTATTGACATAATATGTCTGAAAATAGATTGCTTGAGAGAAGGGAGGCAGGAGAGGGAAAGACTACTGTTGATTAGAAAAGGAGAGCTTACAAAAAGGCTGTTGGGAGTTATTTTCTAGGTGATATACATCTGCCTGATATGAAAAAAAAGTGAAAAGTAACATGGAGATCAAAGGATTTTTATTGGACTAGTTAAATATTCTAGTCACCACATTTTCCAAAAACACGCTCAGAAATGAAGTGCCAGGTTTTCCAGTTGGCTGCTAATATATATATATATATATATATATATATATATATATATATATACACATGTATATAAAAATATATATATATGTATATATATGTATACATATATATACATATATATATTTTTTTTTATTTTTTTTTGTGGGTGAAGAGGGAGAAGCAGGTGAGTTTACATGCCAATATAGCACTGATGATTTTTGTCATGAAAAGGAGGTGAGATTGAAATAATCAGAACAAAGTTTGAAGCCAGAAAGTCTGCCTCAGGACATTTTAGTGGCAGGATTCACCTTGTGCATTAGTTTTCACTAGTGCGACTGAGTACTAACACATTCGTAGTAAATTATCCTGCCCTGCCCTTAGGCCTTAGCCTAAGTCACAGAACTAAGATTGAGAGTAGACTTTGACATTCCATGCTTTTGTTTTTTAAATATTTTCCATGTTTACATGATTCATTTTTCCCTCCATTCTTCCTTCCCCCTCCCAGAGCCAAGCAAATCTACTACATTGTATAAATGTTATCACTTGATACTTATTTCCATATTATTCGTTTTTGCTATAGAACAATCTTTTAAAGCCTAAGTCACAAATACTATACGCATATATACATGTGATTAGTGATGTCATATGTTTTTCTTTTGTATTTCTACTCCCACAGTTCTTTCTTTCAATGTTGTTAGCATTCTTTCCTATATATCCTTCAGGAGCTGACATTCCATGTGACAAATCAGAACCCGCTGACTGCCCCCTGAGCAGTCCTAGGCAAGGCTAAAAGCTACAATTGGTCCATGGAAAAGTGGAAGGAAGGCACAGGAAGTACAAAAGGAATAGTCTTTAAAAAGGGCAAGAACTTGCTGTGATGAGCTCTTTCACCATGGAAGTAGACTTGAAGGAGCTTGGGAACCTCAGACTGCTCTTGAATTGTCCATTAGAGCTACCACTTGGGTGAGTGAAAAAGGCTGACTCCTTTCCCAGGCTTGTTCTGGAGACACTAGCCTCCTGAGAGGCCCCTTGTGGCTAGAACCCTTGTTTAATTTACCTCTGAAACCCCTTTGCTGGGCCTCTTAAGCCCTGCTTGGTTTGGACCAGGCTGGAGTAAATATCTATTCTCTCTGATATTTTTTTACTTTCATTCTTTCTCCTTTTGTAAATAAATTGCCATAAAAATCATTTCAAATTGAGTAATAATTCCTGGTGACCACACTCTTATATATTTATTCTAACCCTTTAATTTTAATCTCTTACATTATGGTCCTTACAACACTAATGTATACTGTTTATGCTATCTTAAAAACAGCAGGAAATGGAAACCTTAAAAGTAGTTTACTTTATATGATATATATATATGTATATATATATATGATAATATACATATTGTATAAAAATATCTGTTTCAGTTTTGTTAAAACCCTCAGTGTTAACTTTTCTACAATGAACATTTCTTAGCTGATTTAATAAAGATATTAATTTTGGAAGTGGAAAAATAATTATTGCTTGGGATGCAATAATGCAGAAGTCAGAGATTCATTTCATCTATAGTTAGTAAATTATATCTATTATTCTGCTCCCAGGGGAAAAAAAAGTAAAATTCCCATGAGTCATCAAACTACCATGTGGCAATTCTCATTTATTCTGGTCTTTCTTTTGATCAAATATCTTTGACAAGAAATTTCTTATAAATTTCCACTAATACAATAATTTTCTTAATATGCTCACTATGCTTCCTACCAAAGCACCTCCAAGTACTTAGACAAAAGATTTCTGTTTTAATAAACCTAAGTGCACTACATTAATAATCCAAAAATAAAACAACAAAGAAAAAATATCTTATTGGTTTTGGCAGCATGATTTCTGTTGGAACCTTCCCAGCTCTGTTGTTATATATTTCCCAAAGCGTCTTTGGCTATTAATTTGGCTTAAGAAATTAATTTCTACTCCCAGGGGAAAGAGACATTGATATATGAAATTAAAAATTTGTTTGCTTGGCAGTCATATTTTTTATTGAAAATTGTTAAATTAGAGTTATTACAAATCAAGTTGTGTTAATTTAGACAGTGTGAAACAGGTTTCCCCAGGTTCTGGTTGATGAAAAAACTACCATTGAAATTTAAGAGTTGGAGGCAGCTAGGTTGCTCAATGGATTGAGAGTCAGGCTTGGAGATGGAAGATCCTAGGTTCAAAACTGGTCTCAGACACTTTCTAACCATGTGACCTTGGGCAAGTCACTTAACCACCATTGCCTAGTCATTAGAGGTCTTCTAACTTAGATTCTAAGATGTAAGGTAAGACTTGTGGAATTAAAACATTAAAATTTTGACTACTGGGGGTAAAGAGCAGCCTACAAAGTTGTAGTTAGATAGTATTTGTTTTAGTATGCACTGAGTGTTTTTTTCTTCAAAAACCCATGAATAGATATTTACCTAGCCTCTTCCCAACCTTTCTAGTTTGTCTGTTCTTTTTAAATATCTTTCCCCATAACCCCCCCTATTTTCCAAATACTCTTCATTCCAGTGATGCTGATATCCTTGATGTTCTTCCAATCATATCCTCCATCTTGTAACACATGGAATTTTCAGTGTCTATCTCTCATCCATGGAATGTTTTTTTCTGTTTTATCTCTGTCTCTTGGCTCCCTTGGCTTTCTTCCACACCTAGACAAAACTTCATTATAAATATAAAACTTTTTACAGGAAGCCTTTCTATATCACTCTTAATTCTAGTACCATATTTTTCCTTGAATTTTTCTTACACATAAATATATATATGTATATAAAATTGTGCAATACACACATAACATGTATGTATAATGTATAAAAGTATAAAGTTGTTTATATGTTGTCTTCTTTAAATTGTGAGCTAGGGTGGGGACTGTCCTGCCTCTTTGTTTCTTCCATGATTAGCACATAGTAGGTACTTAATGAATGTTTGTTGACTGATTCACTGAATAGTATTTCCTACCTCACTAGTTTAGAATGAGGCATGACTGTTTCGAAAATTTGTTTTGCTTCATTGTTTGCTTTTGTTTTGCTTCATTAGATATATTAGTTACAAGTATTTGTTTTGCTTTTATCTTCTTTCTATTTTTTCAAGTTGAGAGCATGAGGTTAAGATAGTGAGTTAAATAGATTTCTGTTAATTAAACAAATATAAATTAAAATGTCATCAAAATATTACTCCCAGTTAAGATATGAGGAAATCCATGTTTTAAGATGAAAAAGGTCACATTTTGAGGTAGGATACAATTCAGGCACCCTAGTATTAATTCTAATTTTTTATTCACCACTTTTGACTATTTTATATGTTAAGAAAATGTTCACTAATGTTTATGATGGCATATAGTTCTATAAAGAATGATATATTAGAAGCTCTTATATAATATTTACCTTCCCTTTATTACTAGCAAATATTTTTAAATAGAAATTAAAGACTATAAAAGTTCAACTTTATATTCGAAAATTAATGAGATTTTCCTCATATTAAACATTTAATTTTCATTCATGGTATATATTTTATCCTTTTGCATATAATTTTAAGCATTTAGACATTGACATTCAAATGCAATGTCTGCACTACTGAAATATTTCACAGTGACTTTTTCCCCTCAAACTCAAACTTAAATATACAAGTGAATCAGTATCTTAATTGATATGAACTTTTCCTCAGTGATGAAGACATTATACCACTGATGCCTTTCTCCAAGTAAAACTCAGTCAATTATTTAAGTATTTACTATGTATCAGGCACAGGGGATACAAAAATAGGCCAAAGAAAGTTGCTGCCCTCTAGGATCTCACAATTTAATGGGAAAAACAACACACAAATAACTAGTAAGAAACTATATACAGGATAAGTAGGGTATAATTAACAGAAGAAAGACACTAAAATTGACAGTGGTTGGCTATGGCTTCCTGGAGAAAATGGGATTGTAGCTGGGATATGGAAGTAGGAAGATCAAGATAAGAAGGGAAGAACATTTTATTCAGGAATGACAACTAGAAAAAAAAAGGTCCAGAGTTGAGAGGTGAATTTGTCTTCTTCACGAACTAGCCAGCTAGCTGGTGTCATTGGATAAAAATGTATGTATTAGGAGGAATGTATAAGAAGATTATAAAGGCTGGGCAGATCAAGATTATGAAGGACTTTGAATGCCAGAGCATTTTTATTTGATTGGAAACAATAGGAAACCACTGGAATTTATTAAATGACATTCTTGGTGGCATGATTGGACCTGTGTTTTGTTTTGTTTTGTTTTTTCTTTTTTTTTTTGGATATATGTTTTAGGGAAGTCACTTTAGTGTAGTGATGGTGAACTTATGGCACAGATGCCAAAAATGTCATGTAGAGTGCTCTCTGTGGGCATACAGCTTCCCTCTTCCCCAATACCCCCCCTCCCCAGTTTGGTGCTGGGTACTGGGCAGCTGTTCCCCTTCCCCTCTCCACTGTGCATGACATTTTTTCACATCCCCTACACCTCTGCCCAGTAGCCCAAAGGGAGCCCACAGAGGGCCAGGTGGGCAGCTCACAGGTGGCAGAGCTAAATGGGAACAGAGCACTCAAGCCCTTCCCCTCCTCCTCTCTACACTCTCTGAAGGCATTTCACATCCTCCATCCCTCCACCCAGAAGTCCAGTGGGAGTGCTTTTCCCTCCCCTGTGTGAGGTAAGGTTTGGGGGCACACATGTCACTCAATGAGAGGGAGGAGCATGCAACTCAGTCTGGGTGTGGGGTGGGTGTGGGACCTGGCACTCTATCTCTAAAAGGTTTACCATCACTGCTTTAGTGGCTGAATGGAGGTCAGAATGAAGTGGGGAGAGATTTGAGGCAGACAGTCACAAGCAAACTATTGCATTAGCCCAGGTTTGAAGTAATGGGTTGGCAGTATCATGGAAAAGGAAAAAAGGTAAAGTTAAAAGATGTTGCACAGGTGAAATGGACAGGCTTTTGGAAGAACTTTGATATGGGAGGGGGAGTCAGTGAAGAATCTAGAATAGCCCTGAGTTTGAGACTGGGAGGATGTGCTGTCCTTTACATTAATAGATATTTTAGCAGTAGAAGTTTTGTTTTGTTTTTCTTTGTTTTGTTTTGGGGAGAGACAATGAGTTCTGTTTGGGACACTGCTTTTAAGATGTCTACTGGACAACAAGTCTGAGATGTCTAAAATGCAGTTGGAAATATGACTGGAGATCAACAGAGTGATTGAGGCAAGATAGGTACATTTGAGAATTGTCATCATAGAGATCATAATTAAATCCATATAAACTGAAGAAATCACCTAGTGAAGTAGTAGAGAAAAAGATAAGAAGGCCCAGACAGAACCTTGAGGGACACCTTCCTTCAGAGGGTGTGATCCGGGGAAGATCCAAAGCAGAGCTGGTCATATAATACCCATAATAATAGCTACATATTTTCATAACATTATGTGCCAGGCACTGTGCCAAGTACTTTAGAATTATTATCTCATTTGATCTTCACAGCAACACTGGTTGGTGCTATTATCATCATTTTATAGATAACAGAGACAAAAAGGGGGTTGAGACTTGGCCAAAATCACTTAGTAAGTATCTGAGGCTGGATTTGAAATCAGGTCTACTTCACTCAAAACCTAGTGCTCAATCCACTGCACCACCTATCTGCCAGGAGAAAATTATAGTGAATGATCCATTGACCTTGTGCAATTTAAAGTTGGGGCATTGAGGTGGCTCAGTAGACTGAGTGCTGTGCTTGGAGTCAGGTAGATCTAAGTTGAAATTTTGCCTCAGATATACCAGAAGTGTGACCCTGAATATATCACAACTCCTACTTCAGTTTCCTCATCTGTAAATTGGCAAAAACACTTGGCACTCTTTGCCAAGAAAACCTCAAATGGGTTCAATGACAACCAAAATAACATTACCATGTATCCATACTTTTAGAAAACATTGCTAGGAGTTCAGAGGAAATATTGATAGGATCTTATGAAGTAAATTATACATACATAGTAGTGAGAGAGGAAGGATGAAGAGATACTCTAGAATTAATTTTTAGATACAAATGAAAACCATTCAAATAAGGAAAAAAATACATTTCCCCCTAAAAAGACTAATGTAGATAAACAGAGAACTATCCAAGAAACTTATATATTATAAAGGAATGTACGGAAGATTGAAGTAAGACCAGGTTGTTGGAGAATTGATGTGAGAGTAAAAAGAGTGTCCAGAATGTTAAATTTTAGAATGAAATAAGGCAAGGGAAACTAATTGTAGCAAAATAAGTAAATACATAAATAAACAAACAAATAAACAAAATGAATGAATGAATGAATGAATCTCTTCCTTTGATCATTTCTTTTTTAGAATCTATTTTAGTGGGAAAGGGAAGGTAAAAGGAAGGATGAAACCTTTACTTTAGACAAATAAGATGATGATAACTGATATCAGATATCAGAGAGAAGACAGAGATTTTCAAGCCTCATATAATCTTCCTTGCAAAGGAAAAATATCTTTATGCTATAAATAACAGAATCAAAATATCTAAAAGGGAGCTGATACAGAAGAAAAATAAGGTGATAGTAAGAAAGCAAATAGCAACTACTGATAAATTCAAGTCCCCAGGACTAGCTATGATTTTCTACTGTCATTGGTAAATATTGTCCTTGTTATTCAAAAAAGAAGAATCTCCAAAGTATATGCTGGTAAGCTTGAATTCATTTTCCTGGAAAAATTCTATCTCATTTCATTAATAATCTTCCTGGCAAGGAAAAAAATGATTACAGAGAGCCAGGAATTTTTATATGATAGATAGTGTAGAAATGTTTTCCATGATTTTACATGTATAATTGATGTCATTTGATAACATGGCTTAATGTCTTGATGGGTGTGGGAGAAGTTGGAGTAAGGAAGTAATTTGGAATGCAAAATTAAAAAAATATTAAAATAAATAATGTTTTTAAAGAAAAGAAAAATAAATATACTTAACAAGCAGGAACCTGTTCTTTAAAGAGAAAATACTACTATATACAAAAGACTTCTTTTTACTTTGACACATCAACCTTCCAAGTATTTATTTCCATAGTATAATAATATTTTCCAAACAATGCATTTATACTAAAACCACAACAAAGTAAATAATAAAGAATGTCATACCAGACAACTTTTCTTGACAAAACTACTAACTTGTATATGAGATTAATCCCATTAAGATAATTTATCTAGAATTCAGCGTAAGTACTATCTTTGGCATGAAACTTTTCCTACGTAACTTAACTGGTAGTGACCTACTCTCACAGAATACCATATATTTAACTACTTTGTACTTATTCATATGCATTCTTTTTGTATTTATTATTGTAGTTGATATTTATATCTGTCTTTTGCTACTCCATTAGAATTTCATCACAGGAAGGAATTATAGAATTAACTGCATTTTTTTTTCTCCATTACCCCATAAGACACACAGTAAATACTTAATAAATGTTTATTTGATTTGTTGGGACTTTGTCATAAAAGAAAGTGAGTTGAAGATTCAGAGGATGCTTAGTTTGGAAAAGATTGATGAGGTTGAGATGTGATAGAGATCTTCAATAATCAGAAGGCCTATCCTATGAAGGCATTAGTAGATATTATCTGTTTGGCCCTGGAAAGCAGACTTGGGAAAAATAAGTATTTAAGATGTTGATTTTTTACAGAAAAACAAGTCATTAATTTACCATACTGTACAATGATGGGATTTCCTTGTCAGGAGAAAAGAATACTCATATCTCTCATCCATATTAGATTTGTGAAACAAAATATTGATCAGATATTTGTCTAGTAATTACAAAATAAGAAGGAAGGGTATTTATTAAGAATTCTTTTGGGAAGATTTAAATATTACTCTTCCACAGAGTGTAAATTTTGACGACAAGAATATCCATATCCCAACTTCTTTCTCTTCAACTCTTTCTGTGTTCTTGAATAACTACAAAATGCATGACTCCATACTACTATGTCAAGAGATACATTTATTCCAGCTTTCACATGATGAGTATAGGCATATTCATGCAGCTTTAACTTTTGACAGGAAAAAATGTTTTAAGTGTGTTAGCTTCTTAAAGGCAGGAACCAAGACTTTTATGTCCCAAGAAGAATGAAATTGAATTTTCTTTGATATCTAACATAGATTTGATTTATAATGAACTGTTTTTAAAAGTCTATTATTTGATTTGTGCTATGATTCTGTGTTTGTTAAAATGAATTTGATTTTGTTAAGTGAAATTGATTGCTCTACTATGGTCAAGCAGCTGGAAAATATGCTGATTCTCATACAAATACTTAATTGTTAATGTGGAGACACTGAATCTTTCAGAGCAACTCGTAATTTTCATAACTATATATTTTATCAAGGTATAATATCTTATATATCATCTTTTAGAAATGTACAGGAATAAAAAATGTTTGCACATTTGTTCAAAAGATCAGTATTGAAGAGGTTTTTTTTTGTTTTTTTTTCCTAGATCATATGTTTCTGATCATTTTACTTCTGGTAGAATTTGTTAAAAAGGAATAAAAGTGACATAACATACTTGAGGAGAAAGAATATTGTCTGAAGATCAAAAAATAACTGCCTTCTTACTTTACAAAAAAATTCCTTTCATCTGTATTACCTTTTTCATGCTATGTATGCTAATAAGGCTTTTGAAGAGAAAAATAAATAAATTAAAATGATGGCAGTTATTCAACACAAGGTCTGTTTTACTAAGAATAATTCCATTGACAATTTTTGTCTGTTACATTATGAGACTCTTCAGTTTTGAAACACATATGCATATACGTAGACAGGTAGAAGGATATATAAGTACATATAAACAAACATATATACAAGTGTGTAGATACATATATACATATGCATAAATATATACATATATATATTTTTATATATATATGTACACATGCTAGGGCCTACTCATGGGTGTTACCACAAGCTATGTATATAGCTTTATGGAATGTTTGTGGAAAGATCCATGGCACAAAACCCAAACTCCTTTGCCATGGATCATTATATTGACCTGACTCTTTGTTTTTTAAGAATAGCTTTTTGAAATGGGGTAAAAGTGATAAAAATGAGTTATGACAATGATGTAAGTATAGAATACACTGTTGTTGGTTTTTTTTAATAATAATGATATATGAACTTTCCATTAAGGTGTTCCATGGCAGGTTGTAGGGAAAATAGCTATGTTTCACATGCATGCACTCCAGCAAACATCTGACACACAACCTAGATAAAGCATAGATTAAAAATAAATAGGGGACAACAGAAAGCTCTTCCATTTAGCCCAGAACAATTTTATTCAGATTCTCAAAAACCTTAAGAAAGTGAAATAATGATTCCAAGAGAGAAGTAGGAAGAGAGTTTAGAACATCTAAAACCTGGAGGCTCTAGGACAGAGGTCATGTGAGGAAGCCAAATACAAATTCCAATAAATGGACCTAAAATCATAAAGAACTCTAAACCAGAATGGTGGAAGGGAAAGAGGCAGTTTGAAAGATAATTCCCACTCTGGTATTCAGTTTCTGAACCCGATCCTAGACCAGTCTAGGCTAAAAAGAAGGGGAAAGAGGAACAACCAATGTCCCATGTCTGTGCTTGGAAACAGAACAACCATAGGGTATTTCGCTTAGTACTGGAAGTCATAGAAAGAAGGCAAATTAGCACCTGGGTGTTTACGGTTTACTCCTCAGGGATTTGAAGGAGGCCTTAAGCGAGTGTGATTTTCAATTAGGATTTGTCAGGGCCACCATACAAAATAGAACTGATTAGTAGGGTTAAAAGAGGAGGGGCTAGTCAACAAGAGAATGATGACAATGAGTATATATAGATCATGAAAGAGTATATTAAGAACACAAAAAGATAGGAAAGCAACAGCACAATTCTTGGTTCCAGAGTTAATCAAGAGCCTTAGTAAACTAGAGAGAATATTGTACAAGATAAGGAAAGAGGATACTTGCAGGCTTTGCGTTCCTGCAATGCAAGGACTGATTGTATAAACTGTGAGTATTTAAACTTAAAAAGGATCAGCTCCAAAGGAAGATAAGTACATTTTCTTTAAGTACCTAAAAGCTTATAGGAAAGAAAGTCAATATATTCTCTTGGCATGATGGCGGGAGGCACAGAACCAAAAGCAGTAGGTAAAAATTGCAAACTGACAATTTTAGTCTTAAGGTCATAAAAAATTCCCACAAACTCTTACAGTCGAAGATTGCAATGATCAGAAGGTGACAAGGGGTAGTGGATCCTCTTTCATTGTAGGTCTTTAAAAACATTGTATATTATAGTGGATTATCTATGACTACTACGGTCAAACTTAAAAACTGATGCTTCCAACCTAAAGATTATATGATTCTATGATTCTCAATAAAGATGAAAAAATAAAGGATGGTAGAAGAAAATTTAAAAAAATATACACAAATGTGAGTGAAGTTTTTTAAATCAATGCTAAATTGAATAATGTGACATTCTCCATGGAAGTTCTATCTATTGCCAGTTTCAAATACCTCTAAAATAAAACAAAATTATAGAGATCCATATACTAGCTTAATAACTTTACTTGTTAGTTGGAGATGATGTTTCTTACATACTTGATGTGCACATTAGCTTTATAGTCAACTCCAAAGAATGGAACATATGTACAAATCATAAGTTAACCTTTGAATCTTTCTCTGCTTAGGTTTGGTGCAAATAAATAGATAGATACACAGATAAATAGATAGATATACATGGCAGATATATCCATATATATGTATCTGTTTATTGGCAAATGATGAAGCATATTGCCCTTTTAGGTAATTTCTAATAATGAACAAAAGCATTTCTTCAGTTCTTTTTATTCGCCCATATGTAAACAGCCTAAGAAAAATTATATAGGTCAACACTTTCATAACCAGATGTGGATCCTTCAGGATATCTGATATTTCCAGAGAATATTTATTCTAGAGAATATCAAGTGCTGCTATTTGCAAAGACAAGAGGTCTCAAAATCCATGTACCAGGAAGATATATAATTATACCTTTGATAATGATCCTTAATTGAGTTAAGAGGCAACATTCTGGTGAAAATATGTATAAGTCTATCAATGATGAACTTGATAAATTTGCAGAAACTTTATAGCTATTCCACTCTTACCCTATTCTGTTATTTCTCAAAGATACTCCAAAGTCAAATATGCAATCTCTACCTCATAAAAAATGAAAAAAAAAACCATATTTTTATATCTCCATGGTAATTTCTTCTCCTATGATGATGAAGGCCAACTAAAAGAAACATTTATATAAAGCATAGCCCAGATAATAAGATGTTTCTATAAATTACCATTTTACCAAAAAATAAATGGATGGCAGTAATTTTGTCATCTTCACTATCATACTTAATTGAAATTTATGAACCACAACAAAGAAAATAAATGAAAACCTCCTTTTCCTTAATTGCTTTGACAATAACCTTGGGGAAGGATACTCATGAAGTATTATTATTAGCTAAAAATATGATATCTTGTGTATAGCCACTGTTGGAAATTTAAAATGTGAACTGGTCACCATCAAAATCATTACCTTGCTCCTATTGACAATTTAATTGATAATATTATAGAGAAAAAAGTTCCTGAAAATTCATAGTACTATTAGACTTGTGCCCACATTCTTCTCCTAACCTCATTCTTGTTTCTCTGGATTTTCTTATACCACAAAATCATCTTTACTTAGAAACTCATTTCACCCTTGGGCTTCTCATATCAGAAGTACTGTATGTTATAAGGAAAGGAGCTACTGAAAAGCAGAAGCAGGAAGGTTCCTGAATTCTAGATAAGAGACAGGGTTGTTGCTTCCTCTAAGAGACAGTTGAGCAGGCAGGAGGTTGAGTTTCTGTCTAGTCTTCTAGGGTGGACCTAGAGAGCTAGATATTCTCTCTCCTGGGGCTTTCCTTGTGATCCAACCTGTTCCTGTATATCCTGTGGACTGACTGAGATATTCCTGCAGAGCTGCTTGATACACCTAAGCCATCTGTCAGTGAGACCTTCCCTTTGAGCCCTGTTCCTGCTTACCTTCCTACCTTCCTACCTCAATCACCATCCAAGAAACGGATTTGGGTTAGAGAAGTGTATTGTATTATAGGAACTGAGACCTTTAGGTAGAGAGATAACTGACAGTACAGATACCATCTTTCTGAGGCTATCAGCTTGTTTTGCATTGAGGTTTATTTATGTTCTTTAGTTTAGATATCCCAAACCCTTTTCACCTTTCCCTTAGTTATTAAATCAAACTGTCCTGTTATTATACAGTGTCAGTATTTATTAATTCAGGCTCTGGCTCTGCCTGCCCTGAGCTGGTATACCGTTCCCAAACCAGATAACTGGCCCTATAATACCACCCTTGAACCTACAATTATCCCAAGCAGTTATATGTGTCCAATTTCAGTGTGTGTGTGTGTGTGTGTGTGTGTGTGTGTGTGTGTGTGTGTATTTCTTCATGTATGTACCTCTAGGTCCTTATTGCCTTGTTTCTACTTAACTTTTAATAAACCTAACATCTAACAGTCAGACCAGTCATGTCTTCTTTCCTTTATAGGCTCAATTTCTGATTTTATGTACACTCTCTGTTATTACCCCATCTAGGCACTCCAACACTTTTCAGCTTCCTGTATGTATTGTTTTACCCTATTAGTGTTAGTTATATTCCTAAGGCTCAACATATTGTCTAGAAAATATTAAGTGCTTAATCAATAATTATTGGCATGACTTGGCTGGGCCTTTAAGATTATATTTACATAAAAATACAGTAGGAGGTGAAGACAGTAATATTTTGAAGAAAATTCAGGTCATCTAAAAATCTTTACCGGCATGGCACAATTTAAGCAAACTTGTTAGTTATTTAAAGAGTAGAACTATGTTTTTGTTTCTTTGGGTAACTCAGTCCCAGTCTATTCCTATGAGACTTACTCCTCATGTGTGGACATCAGTTCCTATTGTTGTGTGAGGGGTGGGGTGGTATTAGTCTTCCATGTTTTTCTCAAGTTCTTCAGTTCTTCAGTCTCTGCAGTTGTTTCATGTTCTTCTGACTTTTACTTTCAAAAGCAAAGAAGGGATATGACAATTTCAATTAAAGTACCTTAGGAAAAAGAAGATTCTGGAAAAAGCCAACGAGGAACTGGCAATTTCCATCTTGTTCGTATCCCAAACTTACTACACTAGAGACTTTGGGGAATGCCTCCTTGGGTGAGATCTAGGATTCTTTCTCTTGGTTGAGTTGAGTTTCCTCACACCCAATTGGAGAACTCTTTCAAACTGTATTATCTATTGTATAATCTCCTTTCTGTTTTGCTATAAACTTTGATAAATGGATTTCTTTGCTCAATTTGCTATTTACCATGTGTTTTTATTGTGGAATTGAAATTTATGGAACTACAGTTAAGCCTTGAATACAAACCTTGGGGTACTGCTTCTGCAATAATGAACAGCAATCAGAATTTAACTTACACCTGAAAGCCACATCCCCTAAACTAATAATATATAAGGCAGCTGATAGATATAATTCTAGACTGATGTTCTTCTCCTCTGAGGAGAGCAGGGTTGTCAAGCTTCTTCTTTCCTTCTACCAGTTCCTCTCCTGGCAGGATATAAAATCTCACTGTGGAGAGGGGTGAGTGAGAATAGGCTAAAGATGTATATTTTATCTCTCTTCCAGCCATATAAACACTTCAATGCTACCTATGGAGCACAGCATTCACTACATTTGTTTTCATCTATGTATCCCCAATACCATGTAAATAATTTCTTTAAAATATAGGTGATTGATACTTTAAAAATTAAATTTTAGAATCATTTATTAAATTTATAATATGTGCAAGACACAGGTATATGTTAGTGACCCAAAAATAGGACCAAAATTATTATTATGCTCTTATTATTATTGCTTTTTTCAGCTCATTTTTAGTGTTTTTCATCCATATTATGTCAATAGAATTTTTAGCAATTGTTTTTCCCTCTCCCAGAGATAGCAAGTATTATAATATAGGACAGTCATTGTGAACCTTTTTAGAGATGTCCTGACATGCCCAACCCCACCCTCCCACCCATTCCCCATCTCACCTCCAGAGACCAAGTGCCACATTCTGCTCTCCCACCTTTCCCCCTACATTCACCTCTTACCCCAGACAGGAGAGGGAGGAAGCACTCCCATTGGGATGCTGAGCAAAGTGTCAAGGATAAACGGCAAATGTGAAGAGGGAGAGGGGAGTGGCCCAGTGCACCCCTCCCCTCTAACTCTGTGTCATGCTGGGACCTATGCCCCCTTCAAATCTAGATCCTCTCCAACCCCACTACAAGAATCATCTTCAGCACAGACTCAACAGACTGCTGGCTGCATCACACCCTCACCTCACATGTGACACTCCCCAACACCTTATCCCAGATAGGGGAAAGAGGACGTACTACCATTGTGCTGCTGGGAAGAGGGTAGGAGGAAGGGAGGGAGGAATGTCCTCAGTCACATGGAGAGGGGGAGGAGAACACTCTGCCCCAAGTCACTATGGTGGATGACGGATAGTATGTGTGCTCACAGAGAAGGTTTCCATCATTGATATAGGTTGTACATGTATTATTATTTGATACATGATTTCATGTTCATTATGCTATGAAAGAAAACCAATATTGCTTACAAAAGAGAAAAAAATCATGGAGCAAAAAAAATGAAGAATGGTATGTTTCAGTCTGCATTCAGCAATTAGTGCCTTCTATGGTGATAGAGTTTTTCATATTAAGTTCTTTGGAGTTGTCCTAGACCTTTGCATTGTTGATATCAATTAAATCTTTCAGAACTGATCATCAGATGCTATTGTTCTTATTGTGTACAGTGTTCTCCGAGTTCTGCTCACTTAGCTTTGCATCACTTTATAATGAGCCTTCTTAGGCTTTTTTTCTTTGTTGCATTCATATTTTTGTCATTCTTATGATATAATAATAATCTATTAGGATAATATACCATAACTTGTTCAGTCATTCCATAATTGATTGACAAACCTTTGATTTCTACTTTTTTGCCACAAAAGGAAATACTATAAATATTTTTGCACGTGTAAGTCCTTTTCCCCTATCTTTGAACTCTAGGGGATAAAGATATAGTAGAGGTGTTACTGAATCAAAGGAATTGCACAGTTTTATGGTCCTGTGGATATGGTTCCAGAATACCTTTCAGAAAGGCTCTATTAGTTCAATGCTTTACCAACATTGTATTAAAGTCCTAATTTTTCCACCCCACCCCAAAATTTATCATTTTCCTTTTCTGCCATATAAGCCAAGTTTTATAGGTGTTTGTATCTGAAAGTTATATTAATTTGTATTTAGTAATGATTTGGAGCATGTTTTCATATGACTAAAGCTAGTTTTATTTCTTCACCTGAGAACTGCTTATTTCTATCCTTTGACTATTTGTCTTTTGGGTAATGCTTTATATTCTTATAAATTTGACTCAATTCTCTACGTATTTGATAAATGAGACCTTTGCATTAATTTTCCCCATTTGTTGTTTGTCTTCTAATCTTGGTTACATGGGTTTTGTTTGTGCAAAACCATTTAAATTTAACGTAGTAAAAGTTGCTAATTTACATCTAGTAGTATTCTCTGTGTCTTCATTAGACATAAATTCTTCCCTTATCCATGGATCAGACAAGTAAACTACTTTGTGCTCCCTTAATTTGTTTAAGGTATCCCTCTTTTTTTTAAAAAAAATCCTTACCTAATTAAAGAGAATCATAAAAAGGTAAACAAGAAAAAGGGGGAAATTTTTAGGGCTTCAATAAGGACAAATTGATTATATTCCTATATGGAAAAATGATATCTGTAACTCTAAAAAATTGTTCTCATTATCAAAGTAGATAGAAGAAATATTCATAGACAAAGGTTATGGTATTAAGCTATTGAAGATGATATGTAAAAATTGCTTTTGTGAGAAAGAGGAGGGTAGTAAGAGAAATTGGAAAGAAAAAGTAAAAAAGGATAAATTATACTACATGAAGAGCCACATTAAAAGGGAGGGAAAGTTTGGGGAAGTGATTAATAGACTATAAAAAGAAATAGGATGGGAATCAGAAGGGATGGGATGTGAAGGAAAGTAAAATAAGAGTGGGGAAAAGGACTGATTTAAAGCAAAACACTAGTGTGGAAGGAAATAATGAAAGAAGAAGGGGCATGACTAAAAGGAAACCAAAATGATGGGGAATATACAGGTGGTAATCATAAACATAAATGTAAATGGGATGAACTTAACCATAAAAATGGAAACAAATAGAGTGGATTAAAAACCAAAATCCTGCCATATGTTGTCTACAAGAAACACACATGAGGCAGGTAGACACACAGGGCAAAAGTAAAAGCAGAATTTATTGGACATCAATTTAGAAAAAAAGGGAGGAATCACAATCATGACATCTGACAAAGCCAAAGTAAAAATAGATCTGATTAAAAGAGATAAGGAAGGTAATTATATCCTGATAAAAGGCAGTGAAGAAATATTTGCACTCAACATGCATGTATCAAATAGTATAGTATTCATATTTTTAAAGGAAAAACTATTAAAGCTTAAGGAGGAAGTAGATGGTAAAAATGTACTAGTGGGAGACCTCACTAGAGGGAGACTTCCTCTATCAGATCTAGATAAATCAAACCAAAAAATAAATAAGAAAGAAGTAAGAGATGTGAATGAAATCTTAGAAAAAATAGTGTTAATAGATATATGGAGAAAAGTAAATAAGGATAAAAAGGAATATACCTTCATTTCAGCAGACATGATACATTGACAAAGACTGGCCATCTTCTAGGGCAGTGGTTCTCAACTTTTCTAATGCCGTGACCCCGCAATACAATTCCTCATGTTGCAGTGACCCCAAACCAAAAAAATTATTTTGGTGGCTACTTCAAAACTGTAATTTTGATACAGTTATGATTTGGAATATAAATGCCTGATATGTATTATGTATTCTCATTGCTACAAATTGAGAGGTTGAGAACCTCTGTTCTAGGGTATTGTGAACCTTAAAAATTCTCAGACCCTACTTCATAAGGTTTGGTTAAGACCATTCCCCATTTAAACAATGAAGGGACTTAGATCAGGAATGTGAGACCTCTACTCCACCCCTACTTAAGCATGCTTTAGGGAAGAAACTCCTTGCTGAACAATGAAAATTACTTAAACCCATACTTATAGTAAGGCAAAAGTTCTTAAGCTGTGCCTATTTTTAGATCTAATACAAAAGGGTGCTAAGTACCTATAAAGATCAGGCAACTTGTGAATTTACAAGGAGGAAAGAGGTGAGAATTTACTCAGAGGTTTTCTTGTGTGAACTTAATAAAAAACTTAAGCCCTCTTAGGTGTGAATTAAGAATGGTCTGTCCTTTGAAAAACATCTGCTGTGATTGGTAGATGTGAGAACTTAGGGGAGGTGACATAGGAGAAAATTCCCTTTAAAAGGAGAGGCTCAAGACAGTCTCAGGTGCGGTCGGAAGAATCTCTCTCTGGAGATGGAGCTAGCTGAGCTGGTGTCTCTCTGAACACTAGAATCTTGCTTGGGACAAATCTTGTGGTGAGTGAATAAAGGACTGACTGATTTTTCTCTTAGGGCTTGGGCCTGGGTGGCCAGGGCTGGCCTGGGCCGGCCTATCCTTTTCTCATTATTTCCTTTTTCTCTCTCTCTCCCTTTCTTTAATTCCTCATTTGTATTAATTAAAATCTCTATAAAACCCAGCTGACTTGGGTATATTTAATAATTGGGAATTTTCCCCTGGTGGCCACCTTATATTTGATTTAAAACAAGGCACTGTCTTGAAAACATATTTTCATATTTCTTAAACACAATTTAAGGCAACCACTCTGTTATCTGCCACAGTTTATGTCTTCCACTATTTTAATCATTACGGTATAAAAACATTGCAATCAAATGCTGAAAAGCAGAAATAATAAATACAACTTTTTCAAATCATAATGAAAAAATTATAATTAGTAAGGGTACATGGTGAGGCAAAATAAAAATTAGTTGGAAATTAAATAATCTGATTCCCAAAACTTGTGGGTTAAAGAACAAATCGTAGAAACAATTACTGATTCCATGGAAGAGAATGACAATGAGGAATCAAATTTTTTGGGAAATAGCAAAAGCACCACTTAGGAGAAAATTTATATCCCTCAGTGTCAATAGTAACCAAAAAAGAAAAAGAGATTAACAAATTGGGAATGCAACTAAAAAATCTAGATAAAGAACAAATGAAACCCTTATCCAATATATCAATGCTCACTCTCTCTCTCTCTCTCTCTCTCTCTCTCTCTCTCTCTCTCTCTCTATATATATATATATATATATATATATATATATATATATATATATATATATATATATATATAGGTTCTATGCAGAAGAATGGTAAAGGGTAGGCAATGAGGGTTAAGTGACTTGCCCAAGGTCAGAAAACTAGGAAGTATCTGAGGTCAGATTTGAATCTAAGACTTCATGTTCTAGCCATGAATCTCTTTCCACTGAACCAACTAATTGCTCTCTATTCCCCTTCATTTCTAAATAATGTATCCATTTGGTTTATCATGGAATATGGTGTAAGGTCTTAGTCTATGCCTCCTTTCTCTCATACTGTTTTCCAGTTTTCCCAGCAGTTTTTGTAAAAAAAAAAAAAAAGCTTGGATCCTCAGATTTGTTATTTATTACTATTTGTCAAGTGTCCATTCTATTCCATTAATTTGCTACTTTATTTTCTACCTAATACCAGAATTTTTTTTATGGTTGCTGCTTTTTAATACACTTTGAGACCTGAGTTGGTACAACTAAGCTGCCTTATTTTATATTTTTTAGCATTAATTCTTTTAATATTCTTGGCCTTTTCTTCTTACAGATAAATTTTATTATTATTTTTCTAGTTCAAGAAAATAAATTTTAGGTAGTTAAATTGGTATGGCACTGTATTGATAAAATAATTTAGACAGAATTATTATTTTTATTATAATGATTCAAACTACCTATGAGTAATAAATGTTTTCTAATTATTTACATCTGACTTTATTTGTATAAAAATATTTTATAGTTGTAATCATATGGTTTCTGGGTTTGTCTTAACAGGTAGACTCCCAGGTATGAGATTTTCTTTTTTCTTATACTGGATTAATTCTCATATCAAGACCTATAGACCACAAACCCTGTATATTAGAGAGAATTACTAAGTTGTATCCCTCTTCTTCTCCATCTGAGAGAGGCTTTCTTTTTAACAAAAAAGTCTTTATAAGAAAGAAAGAAAAATAAAAAATGAAAATGAGAAAAAATTTCAATAAAATTGATCCATGTTACAAGACGAATCTAATTGTTTCCCCCCTTGCTCTACTTCATTTGTTTACTTACATATGATATATGATACACACATAAACACATGCAATATATATCTATCTATTGGTACTATATTCATTATGTCCAAAATAAAACTATTCTAGTATGTTTATATATCACTATATTTATTGATTTTACATCTATTCATTTATTTATTCCCAAATCATTAAACATTTGTTTTATTTCTAATTGCTTACTTCCAAATAAGGTACCAATACAAATATTTTGGCATATATGGAGTCTTTCCTTTTGCCAATAATATTTTTGTATTATATGCATCAAAACAGAATGTTGTTTCTCAAAGGGTATGGACATTTCAATTATCATTTTATTTTCACAATTTTAAATTATTTTCTGGAATGTTTCTATTAATTTAAAACTTCTCCATTATTGCATCAATGTCCCTGTCTTCCTACAACTTTTCCAAAATTGAATATTCCCACATTCTATCTGTGTTAATTTCCTGATAAATGATGAAATATTAAACTTGTTTTGATTTTTGTAATTCTTATTAGTAGTTTTTTTTCATCCTTTCTAATACT
The DNA here is from genome assembly GCF_027887165.1 of Monodelphis domestica. Taxonomy (NCBI): domain Eukaryota; kingdom Metazoa; phylum Chordata; class Mammalia; order Didelphimorphia; family Didelphidae; genus Monodelphis; species Monodelphis domestica. The sequence goes on along the minus strand of NC_077229.1, from coordinate 379,984,999 downwards.
TGTTAATAATTTATAGTCCTTCATGAGAGAAATGTGTGAGGAGTTTACTCTCTAATGTACATCAATGGAGATCATTAATACAATGGTTACTAGGGCAACACAGTATCTTTAACTCAGTACAGACAAGTATCAGTTGAAAGATGGAAGAGGGCATTTCTCTTGGAGAAGAGAGAAATGGAGAAAGACAAAGGGAATAAAGCACTGCCTTCAATTATTTGAAGAACTATCACATCAAAAAGAGTTATAAATTGTTATCTTTCAACCATCATGGCAAGAGTAGGAGGAAAGGGTTAAAATTTCAACAAGACAAATTTAGTTCTGATATGATGGGGGAAAATAAGTTTAAAAAGTAGAGCTATTGAAAAGTGGAACTAACAGGTTTATATAGTGTAATATTCCGCCTAAATAAAAGTTTTCATGGTAAAGTGAGTTGGAGTGACAAATATAGCTAGTTTTGGAGGTGATTGCTTTTAAGGTTGTTATTATAATACAAAATTTCTAAAGATGCTTCCAACCACTCCCCAAAAAAATTTTAGTGCAGTTTTAAACTAGTTTTAGGACATTTACTTAAATTACTTTTACTTCTAAATCTGTATGAAGACTTTTAGGATACACTATGTATCATAGCCCTTGGTCTCAAGGAATTTATAATATAATATAATAAATATATATATATATAATAAGTATAATATAATATAATAAAAGGGATATGCATAAATAATTTTCAGAAAAAACAATAATGGAAAATCATTCAAATCTTCTCCTCCATTTAACTCTAAAGGTGAGATTAACTTAAGTTCAACCATATTCTTTTTCTTAGTTTGAAAGTGCTTTTTCTTTCTTTAGCCTTAGTTCTATTTCCTGAACAGATATCTTGAGGAAATTTTTAAAAAGAGTGAGATTGAAAACATGTGTTTCTGGTGCTATACACTTGGATCCATTTTCTTTGGCTTTCTTTTAAATTTATGAAATCAGCATGCCCTTTTGGGTAAAAGCGAAGCAATCATGATCTTTTAGACTTCACAATTATATATTCAAAAATCCTTCCACCAAAATATCCTTCTCAAGAATTATGAAGGAAAAAAAAACAAACGAAAACAAACTTTTTCAACAGCACCAAGAACCCAAAATCAATGACAATATTAACAGCATTAGGACTAAAACAACTAAGGCTTAAACAATAGTAACATCAATAACAATAGTATCCAAAAAAAGAACAAACATTGTTCCAAAGCAATGAAGTCTGGTGGGAGGGGAGGAAGAAAATTCTCAAAGTTCAGCAGAACAGAAAGCATAGAGAAAGAATTTTGATAAGAACTGAGAAATGATGTTGGCTCCTCCTATTTCATATAATCTTGGTTGAAAAGATAAATCTGTATCTGATGAGCAAGCTTTCAACCTTCCTAGAAATTAAGGGGTGAATGAAGCAGAAATAGACAAATTAGTTCAATACTCTTCAGCTTCCTATTTTTTAAGTATTTCTCTGACTTTGAAAAGTTAATTGTTCATTTCTATGCACATGATTCATGTTTAAGTCTTTGGTCAAGGTAGAGAGAAGGAGAAGAAATAATGATATATTACAAACTGTTACTCATGATGAATGATGAAAAATATATATTTCAAAGCAGTAGAAGGAACTAATTCCTCTTCAAAGAATTTTTTTCTTTTAAAAAATATCATATTAGTTTCATATTAAATGTCCATCCCTGATGATAAATAAAACTTTAATACTTTTCATTTCTTTTTGATAAAAGGACAGTTATTATGATGACTAATTTTTTATTTTATTTCAAAGTTCCTTAAAATATAAATGACAATAAAGTTAAAGATACTTTGTAAAAGTTTACTATCTCCATAGCCATACATATGTCAAAGGTCAGCAAAAGTAGCTACATGTGTCTATATAGTTAAATTTGTCAGTGGGAGGTTATTGGCAGTAATAAGGATGAATCCTTGGGAAGGTACAGAATTTTCAATTCTGGTTTAATTAATTCTGAGTAGTAATGATGTGGCCTATGTTAATAAAACATACATTAATGTAATAAAGTCAAATCAGTGAAAAATGGTAATGGTCCTTTAAGGATGATTGTGTCCTTGAATGATGCCAAATCCTCAGCAATAATATCCTTTAATTTTTATAAGCTATTGATAATCTTGAGATAAACATCTATATATGTTAGAGACAAAATAATTAAAACACACCCCAAAATCAATTCAACTTAAATTTGCCTATAAACTTGAGGATGATCTGGTCTTTAATTAGACATGGATTCAAGTTCTTCTGACAAAAATAGTTATAAAACTCAGGGCAAATCACTTTAGTTTTGATTTTCTCAAGATAGTTTTCTAAATTCAAGTTAAAATTGCTGATCTGTATCTATGAAGGAAATTTCCATGCCAGGAGATCATCATGTCACTAAGTGGATCAATTACCTTAGATTTTTAAAGTACCTTCTATATGTTAGGCACTGTTGTAAAATGAAATGACACATTTATACCCCCACCCAAAAAAACCAAAAACAAATGGAATTCTGAATTTAGAAAAGAAATATTTCTCTCATTTACAAAGAAAAAAATTTCCCTATACTTACAAAGTAGAAGTCCTATAGAACTTTTGAGTCCAACGATTATATTTTTGTGGATAATTGGGACTTTTGTTCCCAATATTCCCAATATTAGGGTCCAAAATATAAAATACCCATTAGCTGAATGGAGCCACATTGACTTTTTACACTGATGCAGCAGGGTAGCAGGCAATGGAGGCCATTAGAACCTTTATAAAATTAGCTTAGTTATTGATACTTTACATGTGAGTTTTTCAGCTAGACACTATGTGGGCATATGACTGGAAAAAATAAAACACATCAAATGTGATGTCCTCCTTTATAAAAAAAAATAGAAGATATAGTTGTATCTGCAAGAGGAAGCAAAGATCCCTTTGGAAAGTTAAGTATAGGAGTTGAAAGAGTTGATTTTACATTTACAAGGGTAATAAAATATTTCATTTGGCATTTGGTCACATCATTTTGTAGTGCTTGTGATTAATTGTATGAAATTATTTTGGTGTGAGTTTAACACATGCTTGTTTATTGATCTATTTCTGAAAAAAACTATTGCAGAGAATGAGAATGAAGAGGAATTATTAAGGACAGGATAGACCCTTACAAATTAAACCAATGTATACTTTCATAGTGGATGACTTCAAAGGAAAGTGAGCAATGGAAAGGATGGTTGGGGGGAATATGATAGAATATATAATTAGGAATGAGAGAGTAAAGGCTTGCCAGTTTTAATGATTTAGTTTCAATGAAATTACTAGTTTAACCTAGAGGAAATGGCTGTTTACACAGGTGAGGATTTATTTCATAAGGTATGTATTGACTGACTTGTTAGAACAGACATCAAAGTCAGTGCTGAAGCGTGTAAGGTAGGAGGAGAAATAGTCCAATTTGAGCAGAGAGCAGTCTCTGACAGAAACCAGCTGCAGAGAGAGTGGGGGAGGAGCAAGGAAAAAAAATCCTGAAAATTCCAGGAGAGAAGCAGAAGCTTGGGAAAGTCCAATTGGCCACCCATTCACTTCTAGCTGGGAGCCTAAAGGAAGAGGTAGATCTCCTGGACTGGGAAGAATCCTGTCTCCTGGATACCTTTCTGAACCCCTGGATACCTTTCATTTAAGTCTAAATAACTATAATCAAGAGCCATCAGTGGATTTGTGGAAGGGACTTTGAAGAAAGCTGTCCACAGAGATTCCTTTTAAAAATCTCATGTAAGGGTTAAAATTATGGTTGAGACTGAATTTAATAATTATATTTGGTTGTCAAGGATTTTATTTATAAATCCTAATGAAATGCCCAAACTCAGTTGGAAATCTTATAGTTATTTAATTTAGATAGTGGAGGAGATTTAAGAAGAAGGAGGGGGCTAGTACCAGGCAGGAAGATTAGATCTAGAAAGTAAGGTTTTGAGTGTGAAGGAGGAATGAATCAGTCTGACCTCCAAAGGGGCTCAGCTAAGATGCCCGAACCTGAATCAGCTCAAGCTCAACACTCCAAGATGTCGAAACACCTAGTACACTCTCAGCCATAGTCACCTCTCTAGGAAAAGAGGAGGAGAGAGGAAGTGATGTGCCTTATATAGAGAGTTTTTCATCATTTTCCTGCGTCTCAGCTGTACCAATGATGGCTTAACTTGACTTAGGACAGCTCAGGTGTCTGTCCTTTTTTCTGCACACGCCTTCTAAAGGCCATCTCCTCAGATAATTAAATCTTGAGTTTGATGCAGATCTTCCAAATCTTGTTAAACTAAGAAGGGAGGAAAAATGTAGAATTCCCAAGACCTGATTCTGTTATTTCAAGTATCTCCATTGTTACTGATCAGGAAATAGCTAAATCCGGTCTTCTAAAGAATGGTCTGATTAGGGTGGAATAGTTTTAAAATTCACACTCACTCTCCATCTCTCTACCTTATTTGTCCCTGAATTTCTATATTCAAATAGTTAGCTTAGGAGTAGGAACCAACAGACAGATGGCAAAAAGAGGGGTCAAGGCTTCTTGAACCCCAGACTTTGGAGGGCCAATTTTTCAGAGGGGACAGGTTGTAGGGTTTCCTGTTCACCCAATTTCCCTGCTTGGTACCCTTACCATTCTTTCCCTGTTTAGTAGTAGTCTCTCGGTAACCAAGGATGATGATTGTCTTTGTGCGTTTTCATCTGTGGTGTATAGATGAGTGTGCACAAAGACACTTGTGCGTGAAGGAGATTTAAGTAGAAAAGTTGATGCATAGAGACAGTCCCACTCTCTCAGCATTGGAAGCCTGGGTCCATTGGCCTGAAAAATCATTACACCTGGAGATTTCCTCTGCTGTATTGGATAGCCGTGTTATCTTTTGTGCTCCAATATGCTCTAAGCACTCCATGGTGCCTTGCTGCATCGCCATCTCAGCCATTGAACCTTCTTGTTGGTTTCTTCTGCCTGTTCTGTTGAAGCAGTCTTAACATGCTGGGTGAGCAAAGCCCTGGTTCACCAGGTGTTGACAACCCGATGGCTATCCTCACAAGGTTTAGCCGGCCTGTCAAAGCCATTGCCTGGGGTGTGGCCACTGCCACATGTTAGCAGCTCCTGGGAGCCACAAGTGAGAGCTGGGTGTAAGGTGGGGGTCACAGGCTGGAGAGCTGCCCTAGGAGGGCACGACAAGCCCTCCATACCTGAGGTACTACCCCTCCCTGAGCACCCCATACACCCCTTCCCTGTTTGAACCCAAATAAATCATCTTTTACTCTAGGTTTAGGTCTGGGTCAGTTTCTAATAATAGTAAAGGGGACTAAAGATTTTGGGAGGGTGATACCTCTCCCCCAAAAGGGGGGTTAACTTCTGGATCTCAGTGATCCAAAACTGCCAGACCCAAGGAACAAACACTTCTCCTTGGCCCTGGAGTAGCACCAAGATCCTGAGGGGAACTGACAGCTGGTGTCCATGAGGAAACCAGAGGCAGAAGAATTCATCTTGCCTCTCAAGAATAGATTGGACCTCAAGAGGGACATTGTATCATCTTACTAAGGCTTTGCCCTCTAGCCTCTTGTCCTTCCTCTACCAGAAACATTCTCTGAGGAGATATATTCCCTCTTTCAAGGAGACAGGACTTGGCTATCTTCCCCCAAATAGGAAGAGACGAGAAGAACCATCTCTTCACCCTCTCACCCTCTCTCAGTCCATTCCCTCTTTCCCTCCATCCTCCTTGTACCCCTTTTAGTCCCTATATGACAAGCAGAAGAATAAAAAATAAAAGAAGCAAGGAATCAGATGTCTAGAGCTGGGAGTGATAATAGGGGCTCTCCAGATGACCCTTTTCCAGAGATGAGGAAGTTGGAACCCCCAGAAATTAAGTGATTTGTTTAAGTTCATTATAGGTAGTCAATGTTAGAGTTAAAATTCACACTAATGTTCTGCAATTTCAAGATTACATTCTTTAAATCTCCACTAAAGTAGAGATCAATGAATATGCCTTATTTTTTAATTTTTCATATTATACATAAATATAATTGGATATATATATAATAATTTTGATATTCATTTTCTAACATTTTGTGATCCTTGTTGCATACCTCCATTTTATGGATCTCTTTGGGAGACAGACCTACTAAAAAATACAGTTTAAAGCAGCTTCTTACCATTTCCTGAGGTATTTTAAAAGACCTAAAACCTTTGTAAAAAGAATGGATGAAAATAACGTAGAAATCACTTGAGTTATCATATGTCTGATATCATCGCAAATGAAGCAATATGGTATTCAAGGGCAGTAAATTCTTAGAATGTAAACTTGTTGGTAAAGTTTTCTGAATGGAGACTGAGTAATATTTCCTGATAAATATGCAAAACCTTTCAGAATTGGAGAAAAAAGCTAAGGGTTTACTGAAAGCTTGGTAAAAGATCTTACTAGACAAAGTCAACATGAAAGCATTTTAAAAAGGAATTGTTCCAAAAAGATAAATACTGAAAGGATAAAAACAGTTTTCAGAATAGCAACAACAAAAACACAAACCACCTAATTGTCAAATAGAGGGAAGTGCAAATCACTAATATTAAGTATTCCACCTTCTACTTTCATGTATTTTTATATGTCCCACACCTGGAATGGCTACACACAATTAGAAATTTCTTCATCCCTAGTTCTTGGAATCTTTAGGTTCCTTCTAGGCTCAGCACAGCTGCCAGTTCCTATGGAAAACATTTCCTGACCCCCTAAATCTTTATGTTCTTTCTCCTAAAATTATCACCTGGATACTTCTCTGGGTATATGATGTATTCTTTTCATAGAATTTAAGCTCTTGAGGGCATGAATTGCTTTTCCTTTTGCATTTATATCACAACCAAGCACCAGAGAAAAGGCTTTATACATAGTAAACATTTAACAAATGCTTGTTGAATTAGATTGAATTAGATGTATTTCTAGAGAAAGAGAACTCAAGGGTAGAGAAAACAGGTGATATTGGTTTGAAAGAAGTATCATTCTTCCCCTTAATAAGGTTTGTCTTAATTCACCTCTGCCGTTGACTAGCAACTTTAAGAATCATAGAAATAACGTCATAATAGGAAGTTACCACATACTGTGTAGTCTAAACTTCTCAGTAAAGGAAATCTTTCTCTACTTTGAAACACGATGAACATGTTTAGAGAACATGAATAGTTTATATATATATATATATATATATATATATATATATAATATGATTAGTTCTCTAAGTATTTGAGAAATTAGGCCTTTTTCAGAGATATTTGATGTAAAATTTCCCTCTAGCGTTCTGCTTTCTTTTTAAGCTTGGTTGAGTTTGTTTTGTTTGTACAAAACCATTTAAATTTAATGTAATCAAAATGATCCATTTTACATTTCATAATGCTCTCTGTCATTTGTTTGTTTCAAACTCTTTCCTTATCCATATATGTTATAGGTGGGATATTCTATGCTGCTTTAATTTGTTTATGGTATCACTCCTCATATTTTGATAGTGTATCCATAGTGACCTTATCTAGGCATACAGGGTGAGATATTGATCTGGTCCCGATCTCTGTCATATCATTTTTCAGTTATTTTTTTAATATATTTTATTTGATCATTTCCAAGCATTATTCATTAAAGACATAGATAATTTTCTTTTCCTCCCCCCCACCCCCCATAGCCGACGTGTAAATCCACTGGGCATTAGATGTTTTCTTGATTTGAACCCATTGCTTTGTTGATAGTATTTGCATTAGAGTGTTCATTAGAGTCTATCCTCTGTCATATCCCCTCAACCTCTGTATTCAGGCAGTTGCTTTTTCTCGGTGTTTCCACTCCCATAGTTTATCCTTTGCTTATGAATGGTGTTTTTTTCTCCTGGATCCCTGCAAGTTGTTCAGGGACATTACACCGCCACTAATGGAGAAGTCCATTACGTTCGATTATACCACAGTGTGTTTGTCTCTGTGTACAATGTTCTCCTGGTTCTGCTCCTCTCGTTCTGCATCACTTCCTGGAGGTTGTTCCAGTCTCCATGGAACTTCTCCACTTTATTATTCCTTTTAGCACAATAGTATTCCATCACCAACATATACCACAGTTTGTTCAGCCATTCCCCAATTGAAGGGCATCCCCTCGTTTTCCAGTTTTTGGCCACCACAAAGAGCGCAGCTATGAATATTTTTGTACAAGTCTTTGTGTCCATTATCTCTTTGGGGTACAGATCCAGCAGTGCTATGGCTGGATCAAAGGGTAGATATTCTTTTGTCGCCCTTTGGGCATAGTTCCAGATTGCCCTCCAGAATGGTTGGATCAGTTCACAGCTCCACCAGCAATGAATTAATGTCCCTACTTTGCCACATCCCCTCCAGCATTCATTACTTTCCTTTGCTGTTATGTTAGCCAATCTGCTAGGTGTGAGGTGATACCTCAGAGTTGTTTTGATTTGCATCTCTCTGATTATAAGAGATTTAGAACACTTCTTCATGTGCTTGTTAATAGTTTTGATTTCTTTATCTGAGAACTGCCTATCCATTTCCCTTGCCCATTTATCAATTGGAGAATGGCTTGATTTTTTGTACAATTGATTTAGCTCATTATAAATATGAGTAATTAAACCTTTGTCAGAGGTTTCTATGAAGATTTTTTCCCAATTTGTTGTTTCCCTTCTGATTTTAGTTACATTGGTTTTGTTTGTACAAAAGCTTTTTAGTTTGATGTAGTCAAAATTATTTATTTTACATTTTGTGATTCTTTCTATATCTTGCTTGGTTTTAAAGCCTTTCCCTTCCCAAAGGTCTGACATGTATACTATTCTGTGTTTACCCAATTTACTTATGGTTTCCTTCTTTATGTTTAAGTCACTCACTCATTTTGAATTTATCTTGGTGTAGGGTGTGAGGTGTTGATCTATTCCTAGTCTCTCCCACACTGTCTTCCAATTTTCCCAACAGTTTTTATCGAATAGTGGATTTTTGTCCCAAAGGCTGGGATCTTTGGGTTTATCGTATACTGTCTTGCTGAGGTCGCTTTCCCCCAGTCTATTCCACTGATCTTCCTTTCTGTTTCTTAGCCAGTACCAAATTGTTTTGATGACTGCTGCTTAGTTTTAGGTCAGGGACTGCAAGGCCCCCATCATATGTGGTTTTTTTTCATTATTTCCCTGGATATCCTTGATCTTTTGTTCTTCCAAATGAACTTTGTTATGTTTTTTTCTAAATCAGTGAAGAAGTATTTTGGTAGTTCAATGGGTATGGCACTAAATAGATAAATAAGTTTGGGTAGGATGGTCATTTTTATTATATTGGCTCGTCCTATCCATGAGCAGTTAATGTTTTTCCATTTGTTCAAGTCTAGTTTTAGTTGTGTGGCAAGTGTTTTGTAGTTGTGTTCATATAGTTCCTGTGTTTGTCTTGGGAGGTAGATTCCTAGGTATTTTATTTTGTCTAAGGTGATTTTGAATGGGATTTCTCTTTCTAGTTCTTGCTGCTGAGCTGTGTTGGAGATATATAGAAAAGTTGATGATTTATGTGGGTTTATTTTGTATCCTGCAACTTTGCTAAAGTTGTTGATTATTTCAATTAGCTTTTTGGTTGAATCTCTAGGATTCTTTAAGTAGACCATCATGTCATCCGCAAAGAGTGATAACTTGGTCTCCTCCTTGCCTATTTTGATGCCTTCAATTCCTTTATCTTCTCTAATTGCTACTGCTAGTGTTTCTAGTACAATGTCAAATAGTAGAGGTGATAATGGGCATCCTTGTTTCACTCCTGATCTTATTGGGAATGCATCTAGTTTATCCCCATTGCAGATGATATTAGCTGTTGGTTTTAGATATATACTGTTTATTATTTTTAGGAATGACCCTTCTATTCCTATGCTTTCTAGTGTTTTTAATAGGAATGGGTGTTGTATTTTATCAAAGGCTTTTTCTGCATCCATTGAGATAGTCATGTGGTTCTTGCTAGTTTGCTTGTTGATGTGGTCAATTATGTGGATGGTTTTCCTAATGTTGAACCAGCCCTGCATCCTTGGTATGAATCCTACTTGATCATGGTGAATGATCCTTCTGATCACTTCCTGGAGTCTTTTTGCTAGTATCCTATTTAAGATTTTTGCATCTATATTCATTAGGGAGATTGGCCTATAGTTTTCTTTCTCTGTTTTTGACCTGCCTGGTTTTGGAATCAGTACCATGTTTGTGTCGTAAAAGGAGTTTGGTAGAACTCCCTCTTTGCTTATTATGTCAAATAGTTTGTATAGTATTGGGATTAACTGTTCTCTGAATGTTTGATAGAATTCACAGGTGAATCCATCAGGCCCTGGGGATTTTTTCTTAGGAAGTTCTTTGATGGCTTGTTGGATTTCAGTTTCTGATATGGGATTATTTAAGAATTCTATTTCCTCTTCTGTTAGTCTAGGCAGTTTGTATTTTTGTATATATTCATCCATTTCTCCTAAATTGGTGTATTTATTGCCATATAATTGGGCAAAGTAATTTCTAATGATTGCCTTAATTTCATCTTCATTGGAGGTGCTGTCCCCCTTTTCATCTTTAATGCTGTGAATTTGCTTTTCTTCCTTCCTTTTTTAAATTAGATTGACCAGTACTTTGTCTATTTTGTTTGTTTTTTCAAAGTACCAGCTTCTTGTCTTATTTATTAAATCAATAGTTCTATCACTTTCGATTTTATTAATTTCTCCCTTAATTTTTAGGATTTCTAATTTGGTTTTCTGCTTCCCCAAGCTCCGAGGGCAGGGACTTTCACTGAGACTTGGATAGCAGGATCCAGCCGGTGAGGCTGTCTTGCCCGCCCTGAGGGTTGCTGTTGTTTCGACCCTGCTCTCTGCAGCGGGAGTTCCGAGGGCTGTGACTTTCACTGGGACTCGGATAGAAGGCCCTGAGGGTTGTTGTTCCGAGGACCCTGCTCTCTGAGCCGGGCCGGGCTGCGGCTTCCCGGAACCTTGGACTCTGGGCTCCAACCCCTTAGGTCCGAGTGATCTCGGGTTCTGGCTTTTGAGTGGGGCCATACCTTTTGATCCGGGTCCAGGTCCAGGAGGAGGGTTCCCAGGGTCTGTGCTGTTGATCATTTTGAATTTCGGCGCCTTAGGAGCTCATAGTTTGAGATCGGTCAGGAAAGGTTTTCCGGAGATCTGAACTTTAGCTTTCTCTAAGCCGCCATCTTAACCAGAAGTCTAATTTTACTCAAAACTTATCGTCTTTATAACTGATACAAACCACTTCTTTCACTTCCAATGAGATTTAGAACAAAGATATCTATTATCATCACTATTATTCAGATATTTACAAGAAATTCTAGCTATAGTAACAGGAGAAGAAAAAGAAATTGAAGGGATTCGAATGGACAATGAAGAAAAAAATTATCACTCTTCACAGATGATATTATGTCATACTTAGAAATTCTGAGAGAATCAATGAAAAAATAGTTGAAATATTTAATAACTTCAGTAAAGCTGTAGGATATAAAATAAACCAACATTAGTTATCAGTATTTCTGTATATTACCTACAAAGTCTTGCAGCAAGAGAAGGAAAAGAATTGACATAGATAATATAAAATACTTGGGAGCCTTCCTGCCAAAACAAACCCAAAAACTATAAACTTCATTACAAAACACTTTTCACACAAATAATGTCAAACCTCAGCTTTTGGAAAAAAAACCTTAATGGCTCACGGGAAATCTGAGCAAATACAATAATGTCAATTATTCCTGATCTACTTATTCTGCTCCATACTAATCAAATTGCCCAATAATTATTTTGTAGAGTTTGAAAAAATAATAAAATTCATCTTAAAGAACAAAAGATCAAGACTATCAATGGAATCAATGGAGAAAAAAGTGAAGGATTCTGTTCTAAAACTTACAAAATTACAAAGTAGTAATTATCATAACTACCTATTACTTGTGAAGAAATAGTGATAGATCAAAAGAAGAGATTAGGTATAGAAAGCCTAGTAATAAAATGCCATAGTAATTTAGTGTTTGATAAATCAAAAGAACAACCTTTTCAGAGAAGAATTTTACTATTTGAGAAAAACTGTTGTAAAAACTGAAAAATGGACTTCCGGTTAAGATGGCGGCTTAGAGAAAGCTAAAGATCAGATCTCTGGAAAACCCTTCCCGACCGATCTCAAACTATAAGCTCCTAAGGCGCCGAAATTCAAAACGATCAACAGCACAGACCCTGGGAACCCTCCTCCTGGACCTGGACCCGGATCAAAAGGTATGGCCCCACTCAAAAGCTAGAACCCGAGATCACTCGGACCTAAGGGGTAGGAGCCCAGAGTCCAAGGCTCCGGGAAGCCGCAGCCCGGCCCGGCTCAGAGAGCAGGGTCCTCGGAACAACAACCCTCAGAGCCTTCTATCCGAGTCCCAGTGAAAGTCACAGCCCTCGGAGCTCCTGCTGCAGAGAGCAGGGTCGAAACAACAGCAACCCTCAGGGCGGGCAAGACAGCCTCACTGGGTGGATCCTGCTATCCAAGTCTCAGTGAAAGTCCCTGCCCTCAGAGCTTGGGGAAGCCGCAGCCCATTCCTCCGCAGGCCGACGAAACAGCCTCACGGCCAGCTATTCTGAAGGCAACTTCCGGAAAGCAACCCGACCCAGAGAGCCGGGGGGAGAGTGTGGCCTCGTGGTCCGATCCTTCCATTCCAGTTCCAGTGAGGCATATTCAGTTTAACCCAGGGAAAGCTCATAGAACCGACAATCTGCCCAGGACTAAAGCCTCTGAACACCAGACAGAGATAAGAAAAGCTAATCCTCCACATTCAGAGAGGGCAAACTCCACAGAAGCACAGAAGCCCCAAAATACCAAGAAAAATAAGAAGAAAGGGGTGACTTTGGACACATTCTATGGAGCCAAAATACAAAATACAGAGCAGATAGAAGAAGATATACAAGAAAATGCTCCAAAATCTTCCAAAGGAAATGGAAACTCTCCACAAACCCATGAAGAATTTGAATCAGAAATGACCAAGCCTTCTGGGAGGAAAAGTGGGAAATAATGCAAAAGAAATTCACGCATCTACAAAACCAGTTTGACCAAACTGTAAAAGAAAACCAGGCTTTAAAGCAAGAACTAATAAAGCAAAGCCAAAACACCAAGAAATTAGAAGAGAACATAAAATATCTCACCGACAAGGTGACAGATCTGGAAAATAGAGGGAGAAGAGATAATTTAAGAATAATTGGACTTCCAGAAAAGCCAGAAATAAACACCAAACTGGACATGGTGATACAAGATATAATCAAAGAAAATTGCCCAGAGATTCTAGAACAAGGGGGCAATACAGCCACTGACAGAGCTCACAGAACACCTTCTACACTAAACCCCCAAAAGACAACTCCCAGGAATGTAATTGCCAAATTTCAAAGCTATCAAACAAAAGAAAAAATCCTACAGGAAGCCAGAAAAAGACAATTTAGATATAAAGGAATGCCAATCAGGGTCACACAAGACCTTGCAAGTTCTACTCTGAATGATCGTAAGGCATGGAACATGATCTTCAGAAAGGCAAGAGAGCTGGGTCTCCAACCAAGAATCAGCTACCCAGCAAAACTGACTATATATTTCCAAGGGAAAGTATGGGCATTCAACAAAATAGAAGATTTCCAACTTTTTGCAAAGAAAAGACCAGAGCTCTGTGGAAAGTTTGATACCGAAAATCAAAGAGCAAGGAATACCTGAAAAGGTAAATATTAAGGAAAGGGGAAAAATGTTATCTTCTTCTTTTACTCAAACTCTCTTCTATAAGGACTACATTTATATCAATCTATGTATACTAATATGTGGGGAAAATGTAATGTATAAATAGGGGGTAAAGAAAGACCAAATAGAATAATCGTTCTCACACAAAGATTCACATGGGAAGGGGAGGGGAAGAAAACTCCTATAAGAAGGAGAGGAAGAGAGGGGTTTTTTTTTCTTTTTTTACTTAAACCTCAATCTCAGGGAAATCAACACTGAGAGGGAAAAACATCCAGATCCATTGGGATCTTGAATTCTATCTTACCCAACAAGGGTAGGGAGAAGGGAAAACCAAGGGGTGGTGGGGGAGAGGGAGAAGAAAAAGGGAGGGAAACAGAGGGGGGAGGGGGAGGGAACAAAAAGGAAGGGACTAAAAAGGGAAACATCAAGGGAGGGGACAAGGGGGACTGATTCAAAGTAAATCACTGGACTAAAAGGTAGAGCCGAAGAAGAAAAGGTTAGAATTAGGGAAGGCAATCAAAATGCCAGGGAGTCCACAAATGACAATCATAACTTTGAACGTCAATGGGATGAACTCATCCATAAAACTTAGACGAATAGCAGAATGGATAAGAATCCAAAACCCTACCATATGTTGTCTTCAAGAAACACACATGAGGCGGGTTGACACCCACAAGGTCAGAATTAAAGGATGGAGTAAGACCTTCTGGGCCTCAACTGATAGAAAGAAGGCAGGAGTGGTATTCATGATATCTGATAAAGCCAAAGCAAAAATAGACCTGATCAAAAGGGAAAGGAAGGTAATTATATTTTGTTAAAAGGGACTGTAGACAATGAGGAAATATCATTAATCAACATGTATGCACCAAATAATATAGCACCCAAATTTCTAATGGAGAAACTAGGAGAATTGAAGGAAGAAATAGACAATAAAACCATACTAGTGGGAGACTTAAACCAACCATTATCAAATTTAGATAAATCAAATCAAAAAATAAATAAGAAAGAGGTAAAAGAAGTGAATGAAATCTTAGAAAAATTAGAATTAATAGACATATGGAGAAAAATAAATAGGGATAAAAAGGAATACACCTTCTTGTCAGCACCACATGGCACATTCACAAAAATTGACCATACATTAGGTCACAGAAACATAGCACACAAATGCAAAAAAGCAGAAATAATGAATGCAGCCTTCTCAGATCACAAGGCAACAAAAATAATGATTAGTAATGGTACATGGAAAACCAAATCTAAAACCAATTGGAAATTAAACAATATGATACTCCAAAACCATTTAGTTAAAGAAGAAATCATAGAAACAATTAATAATTTCATCGAGGAAAATGACAATGGCGAAACATCCTTTCAAACCTTTTGGGATGCAGCCAAAGCGGTAATCAGAGGTAAATTCATATCCCTGAATGCTTATATTAACAAACAAGGGAGAGCAGAGATCAATCAATTGGAAATGCAAATGAAAAAACTCGAAAGTGATCAAATTAAAACCCCCCAGCAGAAAACCAAATTAGAAATTCTAAAAATTAAGGGAGAAATTAATGAAATAGAAAGTGATAGAACTATTGATTTAATAAATAAGACAAGAAGCTGGTACTTTGAAAAAACAAACAAAATAGACAAAGTACTGATCAATCTAATTAAAAAACGGAAGGAAGAAAAGCAAATTCACAGCATTAAAGATGAAAAGGGGGACAGCACCTCCGATGAAGATGAAATTAAGGTAATCATTAGAAATTACTTTGCCCAATTATATGGCAATAAATACACCAATTTAGGAGAAATGGATGAATATATACAAAAATACAAACTGCCTAGACTAACAGAAGAGGAAATAGAATTCTTAAATAATCCCATATCAGAAACTGAAATCCAACAAGCCATCAAAGAACTTCCTAAGAAAAAATCCCCAGGGCCTGATGGATTCACCTGTGAATTCTATCAAACATTCAGAGAACAGTTAATCCCAATACTATACAAACTATTTGACATAATAAGCAAAGAGGGAGTTCTACCAAACTCCTTTTACGACACAAACATGGTACTGATTCCAAAACCAGGCAGGTCAAAAACAGAGAAAGAAAACTATAGGCCAATCTCCCTAATGAATATAGATGGAAAAAATCTTAAATAGGATACTAGCAAAAAGACTCCAGGAAGTGATCAGAAGGATCATTCACCATGATCAAGTAGGATTCATACCAGGGATGCAGGACTGGTTCAACATTAGGAAAACCATCCACATAATTGACCACATCAACAAGCAAACTAGCAAGAACCACATGACAATCTCAATAGATGCAGAAAAAGCCTTTGATAAAATACAACACCCATTCCTATTAAAAACACTAGAAAGCATAGGAATAGAAGGGTCATTCCTAAAAATAATAAACAGTATATATCTAAAACCAACAGCTAATATCATCTGCAATGGGGATAAACTAGATGCATTCCCAATAAGATCAGGAGTGAAACAAGGATGCCCATTATCACCTCTACTATTTGACATTGTACTAGAAACACTAGCAGTAGCAATTAGAGAAGAAAAAGGAATTGAAGGCATCAAAATAGGCAAGGAGGAGACCAAGTTATCACTCTTTGCGGATGACATGATGGTCTACTTAAAGAATCCTAGAGATTCAACCAAAAAGCTAATTGAAATAATCAACAACTTTAGCAAAGTTGCAGGATACAAAATAAACCCACATAAAT
The DNA here is from genome assembly GCF_027887165.1 of Monodelphis domestica. Taxonomy (NCBI): domain Eukaryota; kingdom Metazoa; phylum Chordata; class Mammalia; order Didelphimorphia; family Didelphidae; genus Monodelphis; species Monodelphis domestica. The sequence continues at coordinate 379,968,549 of NC_077229.1, read as the reverse complement.
CATCAACTTTTCTATATATCTCCAACACAGCTCAGCAGCAAGAACTAGAAAGAGAAATCCCATTCAAAATCACCTTAGACAAAATAAAATACCTAGGAATCTACCTCCCAAGACAAACACAGGAACTATATGAACACAACTACAAAACACTTGCCACACAACTAAAACTAGACTTGAACAAATGGAAAAACATTAACTGCTCATGGATAGGACGAGCCAATATAATAAAAATGACCATCCTACCCAAACTTATTTATCTATTTAGTGCCATACCCATTGAACTACCAAAATACTTCTTCACTGATTTAGAAAAAAACATAACAAAGTTCATTTGGAAGAACAAAAGATCAAGGATATCCAGGGAAATAATGAAAAAAACCACATATGATGGGGGCCTTGCAGTCCCTGACCTAAAACTATATTACAAAGCAGCAGTCATCAAAACAATTTGGTACTGGCTAAGAAACAGAAAGGAAGATCAGTGGAATAGACTGGGGGAAAGCGACCTCAGCAAGACAGTATACGATAAACCCAAAGATCCCAGCCTTTGGGACAAAAATCCACTATTCGATAAAAACTGTTGGGAAAATTGGAAGACAGTGTGGGAGAGACTAGGAATAGATCAACACCTCACACCCTACACCAAGATAAATTCAAAATGGGTGAGTGACTTAAACATAAAGAAGGAAACCATAAGTAAATTGGGTAAACACAGAATAGTATACATGTCAGACCTTTGGGAGGGGAAAGGCTTTAAAACCAAGCAAGATATAGAAAGAATCACAAAATGTAAAATAAATAATTTTGACTACATCAAACTAAAAAGCTTTTGTACAAACAAAACCAATGTAACTAAAATCAGAAGGGAAACAACAAATTGGGAAAAAATCTTCATAGAAACCTCTGACAAAGGTTTAATTACTCATATTTATAATGAGCTAAATCAATTGTACAAAAAATCAAGCCATTCTCCAATTGATAAATGGGCAAGGGAAATGGATAGGCAGTTCTCAGATAAAGAAATCAAAACTATTAACAAGCACATGAAGAAGTGTTCTAAATCTCTTATAATCAGAGAGATGCAAATCAAAACAACTCTGAGGTATCACCTCACACCTAGCAGATTGGCTAACATAACAGCAAAGGAAAGTAATGAATGCTGGAGGGGATGTGGCAAAGTAGGGACATTAATTCATTGCTGGTGGAGCTGTGAACTGATCCAACCATTCTGGAGGGCAATCTGGAACTATGCCCAAAGGGCGACAAAAGAATATCTACCCTTTGATCCAGCCATAGCACTGCTGGATCTGTACCCCAAAGAGATAATGGACACAAAGACTTGTACAAAAATATTCATAGCTGCGCTCTTTGTGGTGGCCCAAAACTGGAAAAAGAGGGGATGCCCATTAATTGGGGAATGGCTGAACAAACTGTGGTATATGTTGGTGATGGAATACTATTGTGCTAAAAGGAATAATAAAGTGGAGGAGTTCCATGGAGACTGGAACAACCTCCAGGAAGTGATGCAGAGCGAGAGGAGCAGAACCAGGAGAACATTGTACACAGAGACTAATACACTGTGGTATAATCGAACGTAATGGACTTCTCCATTAGTGGCGGTGTAATGTCCCTGAACAACTTGCAGGGATCCAGGAGAAAAAAACACCATTCATAAGCAAAGGATAAACTATGGGAGTGGAAACACCAAGAAAAAGCAACTGCCTGAATACAGAGGTTGAGGGGATATGACAGAGGAGAGACTCTAAATGAACACTCTAATGCAAATACTATCAACAAAGCAATGGGTTCAAATCAAGAAAACATCTAATGCCCAGTGGATTTACACGTCGGCTATGGGGGGTGGGGGGGAGGAAAAGAAAATGATCTATGTCTTTAACGAATAATGCTTGGAAATGATCAAATAAAATATATTTTAAAAAAAAGAATAAAAAAAAAGATGATAAGTTTTAAAAACAAATATCTTTGTCTGTCTCAGAGTGATAGGCCAAAATCAGTCCTGGATCTCTTAATAATGCAATCTGACTGCTATATGTAACAAAAGATTTAATATGAGAAATAAAACAAGGGTCAGGAATGGGAAGGAGGGCCAAGGTAATTCCCTATCTCTAACAGCTCTAGTACACCACTCTCTGAAGTAAGAGTTTCGCAGGAATCTGCCTTCTGTTCTTGCTGCTATCTAGCAACCTGACCTGTTCTTCTGTACCCTAAAATTCCCTAAATCTAGCTTCCCTCCCTTTTGCCACTCTCAAAACAGTCTTTGGTAAAAATAGGATAGTTCAAGTTTATTGGATAAGGATTGACTGAATGGCTGAGTCAACCTAGGCCCATAGCCTTCAGGTTGTAGATTTCTATGAACACAGAATCAAGTCAATCTTCAGGATGGCTTTTCTCACAGGACACACGTGTATCTTAAACTGCAGAACAGGAACAAAAGAGGTAGAAGTAGATGGAAGTATAGATCCAGAAGCTGGAAAGCTGGCCATAGGGCCTCAACTGTCGGGTCAAAACTGCTCCTCTAAGGGAGGTCAGTTATATCTCATAGGAAGTGCTCCCTCCAAGTTCCAAAGAAAAAGGAACCCATCTTCACCCTCCTGGCTTCAAGTCCTCTCTTTATTTTGTCCTGACATTCCTTTGGAACTCTTTTTCCTTGAGTTCCATCCATGAGCCACTTGCTTTGCAGTCTATATCTTTTGCAACTTACTCTTCTTATTTTTTCTATTTTAACAAAAGGATTCTAGCTTATCCTCTTTACAGAAAATAGTCACTGATGTATCTTTTTTTTTTTTTTAGGAGGTGGAAGGAAACTTTATTGTGCAAAGATAAACAAATGCCTCATCAGTAGATAATGTTTCCCAGATTCCCAAGCTGTGCTGATAGAGGAGGCAGGTCCTGGGGGGAAGGGGGGATGGGCCTGCAGTTATGGGGGGAGGGGAAGAAAGGCAGGGGGCAGGCCCACAGGGTCCCATGGCAATCACTTGACCCCTTAACCGCCCCCTCTCACTTCTAGGAGTCTGTCTTGAAGACCACACAGGATAAGATGTCCAGTGAGATCTAAGCTTGGTCTATAAGGCACGTTGAAGTGAGAAGAGGAGACAGCCATGGATAAGGAATGGATTTGAGGGTCTTGATAAGGTGTCACCTCAAAGAAAACAAAGTTAAGGCCCTGAGGTCACCTTCCTCGAGGTTGATCAGTTCTTACAAGTGGTTTAACTTTTGGGGGCTGCTGGTGCCCCTAATGGGGGCTCCCTGAGGAATGGGCTCCTGGATGCTATCAATGAGTTTCTGGGGCTGTCACCATCTGCGGGGACTAAGGGATACAACCCAGGAAAGAGGAGGCCCTGGAGAGAGCAGCATGCACTGCTCTGTGGTAATATCTGGGGAAGCGACAGATGGTGATCTACAGATATCAAAAGCCAGGTGACAGGATTAGGTCAGATGGGACAGGAGAGGATGTTTGGGACATCAGTGAGGGGTGAGACAAATGGAATCTAAAAAGCAAGGTCACCTGCTCTCTTCGTATCCTTTTCAATCAAAGCAATGTGAAAATGGGGGATACTTTAAACCTTTGGGGGGGGATAAGGGTAGCTTCAAGCTCTCGTGGACTCTGCTTAAGGCACTGGAATCCCAATAAGGCAGCCTGGCTTAGGTGATTGTCTGGCGGCTGAAGAGGTCAAGGGTCACTGAGCTGAGGAACACAGGGATGCTGTCCTGCTGCAGCAGGTGGAGGTCGATGAGCTCAGGGATGGTGCGAGAGAACTCTGTCTCCAGAAGTTGCATCTTGGTTCTTGAGGGACTTGAGGCCTTAAAAATGAGACAGTCTGATTTGTGCTCTGCATACATAGAGGTAAGACGGTACTGGTTCTCAGTGGTGAAGTCTATACGGTAGCCTGTCAGGGTATAGCAGACTTTACGGAATTCTTGGATCTTGGTCTGGAAAACTTCCTTTAGGCGTTGATTTTTCAGTTCAGCACTTTCCAATTGCTTCTTCAGATCTGAAATCTCCTGTGAAGGCTGCAAACATCCAACACCTTCCAATTTGTTGGGAATGGCGCCACCTCCTTCTAGGACCCGGACCAGCTCCTGGAGTTGCTGGCACTCTTCCTGCAGCTGCTGCTGCTCCATCTTGAGTTGTCCTTTGGCAAGGCTGGCTGGATTCTTACTCAAGTGGATTACTTTTGTTTTGCTCTGGTCATAGTAACCCTGGAGGGTCAATTGCTCAAGCTGCATCTCAAGATTTTTCTTCTCCTCTTCTAACTTATTTCGTGCGGTTACCAGCTCCTCAACCTTTAACCTGAGGGCGTTCAACTCATCATTGGACACAAACAAGATCTGATCAACTGAACCGGTCTGAGATTTCAAGATTTTTAGCTCCACCTCCAGCATGTCAGCTCTTCCTTTCTGTTCCCCTAATTCTTCTAGGGCTTGAGATAGTTGAACCTCCATCTCAGCAGAATGAGCATGCAAATTCTGCACCATGTCCTCAGCTTCACGGACTTGAAGGGTCAACTGGGGAGAGTGCTCTGCTGGAGACAGATCATTTTCAAAGGAGTTCAAGATAGATCTCATTACATCTCGCTCCTTTGTCAAAAGGAAAACTCGCTTCTGAAGACGCCGAGCCAGGCCTTCGTTGTACTCCCGCTTCTTCCTTTCCTCTACCAGTTGACTCTGGACCTTAAGTAAATCTTCTTGTAGCTGCTGACGCATCTTTTCCAATATGCGAGCACTGCTTGTGATGCTGGTGCTTTTGTCTGTCAATTCAAGCTCCCTCTGTTGCAGAGCCACAATGTAGTTGGAGAGATCTTCAGGGGTCCTGATATTTAAGCCCATACTTTGGTCCATTCTTTCCCAACTTTTCAGCTTTTCCAGTAGTTTCTCCTTCTCTAATTCCAAGGCCACCATATCTTCCTGTAGCTTCTCATGACGTTCCAGTTTTCTCTGAAGTCCTTCTACTTCTTCTTTCAACAAGCCACTGTTCTCTTTCATTTCTCTCAGGTAGGCATTTTCCTCCCTTAGTTGTTTTACTTCTCTCTCCATCTTTGGGAAACGTACAAGTTCTGACTTCATGTTCTTCACAATGGCAGCATCCTGCTCCTGCAGAGACAGCTTCTGCTCTAGTTCTTTGATTTTCTGTTCATTGTCAACAATAAGACACTGATTTGCTTGGAGCTCCTGGACTCTCTGGTTGGTTTCCTGACATTTTTTGTTCTGCACATCTAACTGCTCCATCAGCTCCTGCTTCTGGGATTCCAAATTCTTCACTTGCATCTCCTGGTTCATTATATTCCACTGCAACTCAGAAATTTTCCCCTTTAATTCACTGATGGTCTCATTAGCTTCAGCTAACTTGTTCTCTTTCTCCTGAAGCTTCTTATTTGCAGTGTCCAGATTCTGTTTACAAGACCTGTTGATTTCAGCCTGTTCCTTCAATTTATTCTCCATTTCTACTTGTCTCTCGTGAAGCTGTTTGATACGGGTCAGGAGCTCCTGGTTGCGGTCAGCTTCTCTCTCATAATTCCTGGCATTAGTTGTTGCTGCCTTCTCAAGTTCAACTCTAGCCCTTTTATGGCTCAACTCCATCTGTATCTTCTCCCGTTCTACCTGGATAAGGTGAGACTTTGAACGAATCTGCTCAGCTCTTTCTTCCAATTGCATGCTCTGCTGATACTGCACATTCAGGCTAGATCCACCCTCCACATCTGGTTTTGAAATGAAGTCTTTCAAAGTCCTCAAGCTAGAAAGGACAGCAGTATTTTCCTCAAGATTTTCCATGATCACCTTTCCTCCCCACTGTCTAGGAGTCTACCGCTCTCCGCTGTCCGCTGTCCGCTGTCCGCCGCCGCCACCGCCGCAGTGCCGCTCAGATCTCCCTCTTCTCCTCCCGATTCCACCTATCGCGAGAGGTGACGCGTTGCTCTCGCGAGATCCCAGCCAGGGCCGCCGAGAAAATTGTAAAACCAGGTTTATTTACACATTCATTTTACCCGCTGGCAGGGTTCGGATCGTCTTTCTCGGCTCTTTCCGATAGGAAGCCAGGACCCAGATCCGAGCAGCGAAGATAAAACTAGGGTTTTAAAAGTAGTATCCACTGATGTTTTTAAATAGATACTACTTATCATTTTAAGGAAAGTTCCAATTTCTTCCTGTCTTCTCTAGTGTCTTTAATAGGAATAGTTTTTGTATTTTGTTTAAAAAGCTTTTTCTGTATATATTAAAATAATAATCTGATTTCTGTTAGTTTGTAATTGATTTGGTCAATTATTAATGATTTCTAAGATATTTTTGAGAAAATCTGTCTCTTGATCATGAAAATAAAATTAACTCCACTGTCCATTTTTTGATTTAATCATCAAAAGAGTAAACATCCCACTTAATCATTTAGTGGGAGAGGTCTGTGACCCACGTGTGCTGATGGGTGATGAATCAGAATCGACTGACTGCCTCCTGGGCAGTACTAAGCAAGGATTTAGACTGATTTATATACGTAAAAAGTGGAGGATTTTAATTCCTTTAAGAGGAATTACAACTTCCTGTGAGACTCAGTTCTTCATTTTTTGGAGTTGAGACTGGAGAAGAATCTGCTGACTGGACCTGAGACCTTTTTTCTGATGAGACTATTCTTAAATCTCATTCTTTGGACTGACACATGGTGAGAGAAAAGGTTAACTCCTTTCCTAGATTTTCTGAAGAGACCTATATCTTGAGAGTGTAAAAATTAAATTATATCTCTACTAATGAAAATATTACATTTTAAGAGAGTTATTAAGGATTATTAGAAATCAAGGATACAAAATAAAAACCACGTGCCCATGGCTGATTAGCCTATTCATAATTCCCACGCTTACTTTACTACTACACTTGCTACATCATTGCAATGGCAGAGAAAAGAGAGTGGGAGGTGTTACTGCCAGTTAAATACCAATTGTGATCTCACCAATGTGGAGACTCAGGTGAAATTATAAGGAATTCTGGAAAATACCAAGGACTTGTCTCCCCTCAGTCCTCACATCTACCAATCACTGTTCATCAATTTCCCTGTGCCATGGAGGCTCTAGCTTAACCCAGGACCGCCCAGAGGTTTCTGGCTTTTGCACATGTCTGTTGAAGGTCATATTTTCAAATGATTAAATCTTTGCTCCTTTGCTACAGCCCTTTCTAAATCCTGTTAACCTGAGTAGGGTAGAGATTGGAATAATTAAATTTTGATCTAGGCTGCAGCCCTTACTCAATCCTGTTAGGACTGAATAGGGTGGAGATTGATTCCAAGTATCTCCATTGTATCAATTCTAAAATCAATCATGACTCAAAGAAATTCCTGTTCTATGCTTAAGCATAGGTCAAAGTCCTTTCCATTGTTCAGCAAAAGGTTTCTGTCCTAAAGTAATCTTAAGAAGGGAAGAGAAGGAACCTCCCATGCCAATGGGGTTCCCATTCCAATAGACTATCAATAAGAAATTTTCCAAGTATGAAATATCCCAATGGTGAAATTTCCAACATTTATAAGTCTAAGGAAATTTGAGGTTTACAGATTTCTGGAGATTGAAGTCTAGGGTTCAAAATCTCCATTTTTACATACCCCCCTGTGATCCTGTTGGGAAGCCAGTTTCCCCAAAAGGATCATGGAAACATAATCAACATAAAGATTGCCATAATTTATGAATAAAAGGAAAAGAGAAGAAAACCAATGATTATTAGGTACATTGACAAAAAGCCAGTTAGGGGGCAGTCTCCTTTGGCATAAGAGTTTATATAGAAAACAAATGCATTCAAACCCCATACAGTTCAAATTACCACATCCCAAAGTTCACTCTCAATCTTCTGGTGCAGCTTGTGGTTTGTGGAGGCATCTTCATGGTGTCTTCTCCAAACTTCACTTTCTGGATTTGGAGGGGTGACATGTTTCTTAACCTAAAATTACTCTCAAAAGGAATTTAAAATTTGAAATTTAAAATGATAATATTTTATACATTCCCCCACTGAAGAGGGTGATTGAAAAACACAGGGATCATTTAGGGATGCATGGCTGAGTTATAAGGTACATGAATAAATTGGCAAGAGAAATCAAAATAATCCAAAAAATCCAAATAAAAAAGATAATTCCTGGATGAAATATAGACTATTAAAGACTTATGGATAAAAATTCTAAGTAAAAAAAAAAATAAATCTATAACAGGTTCTTGAATCAGGGCCCAATTAAAATGATATAAGCAATTAAGCATTTCCCCAGTCGGTAGTCAAGACTACATGAAGTTGCCACATTATGAAAAATAGAATAGGGACTAGATTTTAGGAGGCAGGTAGAAGCCTAATCTGAGACACTTGGTAGAATGTGGGACAAGGAAAACCTGCCTTTAACACATGTTAAATAGCAGCAACCTTGAACCCCAAACATGTTTAAGTCCTCTTGTCATGGCTCAAAATTTTTATCAATTCCATCAGGATTAGTTGGTCTCTTTGACCTTGTGCTCGATTGACACTATGCAGCTTAGCTTTGTGCTTCTTTGGCACTGTGAAATGGCTCTTTTTGTATTCTCTTGTCCTGGAATCAGACAGAATCATTAAGCAAAGCCCCCCCAAATTTTTTAAACAATTAATGGCATCATTTTTTATATTCTCAAGCTTTTTGGGCATGCATTGACATTATAGCAAATATATTTTAAACTTATATTACTACAAAATCAAAAAAAAGTTAAAGAAAATCTTAAAACTGATGACATTTGCTTCAAATATAAAAAGAAGAAAAAAATAAAACTGAAATAGTATATTGCACATGCAAGAAAAGTATAATAATAAAAGTTTTAAAAATAATATATATATATATAGTTTATAATCATTGACAGACAATGTCAGGTAAGGAAATGTAGAATACAAGGTTTTCTCACCAAAAATGAGATCCATTTCTTCATCATACCTGGCCATGATCCACTGTGAGTACAAGCAAATGAATTTCAAAAGGTAACAGGTTTTTTTTTTAAATAAAAAACAGTTGTACAACATGAAATTCAAATTCAAAAGGTATCAATATCCCCAAAATTCACAATAGCCCAATTAATTACAACAGCAAACAAACCTATTATCATATTTTACATAAGTTGCTCTATGACATTTTAAAGAAAATGGATACTTGTCACAAGTTTTTCAAGTGTAGCAATATTTCAAACTTGGTTGAGATATTTAAAAACAAAGTAAAACTTATTTGGGCCTAGAACATCATCAATAAATCTAGATTGTTCTGGTGTATGAAAAGTGAGCTGAAGAGTTATAAATGAGAGATGTTCCCTTTTTTGGGAGACATCTGGGGGTAATATGCCCTGGGATTAACTTCCTAGCTCCTTTGGTATGAGACTGTGATATCCCATCCATTCACATTTTCATAAATGTGGGAGATGGGGATTTTAATTGTATTTCATTTACCTCCTGTTAGAGGAAAGCAAAATGATCAGAGTTGTTGAAAAAAATCTAAAAATCATGTCTAAAGACCCCTTAAAATCATTTTGAGATATTTAGCTCAATAAATTCTCCAAAGGTTTTTACACAATTTTATAAGTTTTGATGAAGTCCATCCATCCTGTATGTGACAATTTACAAAGTCAAAATAGAAAAAAAAGGCTATTTTCATATGGGCTTATTCAATAATATTTGTTCAATATAGTTATAGGAGAAAAGTAACAGAATTTAACAGTAGTTAAAACCAAGTAAAATGATTCAGTGTAAAAGAAAAATATTGAATACATTAATATATGAACTTAAAACCAACAAAATTAAATCTTAAACAGAACAATCATCAAAATGCAATAAAATACAGAGATTTTTGTAAAACATTGGAGTCTGAAAAGTCTTAAAAATATAACCTCCAGATTCTTTAAAGTTCATTTTTTTTATCTGTTTAGAATCCTTTTGTCAATACTGTGGGAACTCCCATAGCAAGGGTGTGTTTTAGGAATTTCAAATTAGGCGGGCCCAAATGGCAAAGAGTTGCAGGGAGATGAATTTCTCCCCTGAATCTCAGGTAAAATAAGTAAAAGAATCAGTGCACTCAAAAGATATTCTTTGAAATATGCCATGCTTGTAATCAATTTCCTGTTTGGAAAAGTCTCTCCGTTCTCCTTGTTCAACCCCCCCCCCCCCAAGGTCCCTTGCCATGTGGAGGCTAATTGTTGCCTAAGGAAAGAACACTTCAGCTTTTTCCAGTTGTTTTGTGATTCGGAAGACCCAGTGGCAGCTACCAGCAGCCTGGGTCCTGGTGATGGCCTGGGGTGATCTGGCTTGGAGGCCAGAGAGTGGCTGGGGCTCAGGAGGGGGCCGGGGCCCGGGCTGGGGCCGGGAGAGCAATCTGGGTCAAGCAGGTCTGGAGCGGATGAATGGAGGCAGAAGCAGATGGCTGGAGTGAGCTGAATCAGAATCAGCTTTTCTGAAAAGCCTTGGCAGGAGAAACGTGGTTTAAAAAAAATTATCTAGGCTATCTTAAAAAAAATTGAGAAGTTCTCATCCAATCTTGTGGTTGCCATTAACTGTAAAAATTAAATTATATCTCTACTAATAAAATATTATATTTTAAGGGGTTTATAAAGGATTATTAGAAATCAAGGATACAAAATAAAAACCACGTGCCCCTGACTGATTAGCCCATTCATAATCCCTGCACTTAGTTTACCACTACACTTGCTACATCATTGCAATGGCAGAGAAGAGAGAGTGGGAAGTGTTACTGCCAGTTAAATACCAATTGTGACCTTGCCAACGTGGAGACTCAGGTGGGATTATTGGGAATTCTGAGAAATACCAAGGACTTCTGGGGATTGAAGTCTAGGGTTCAAAATCTCCAATTTTACTAGAGAGACTTCCCCAAGTTCTCAGCTTTGCTAAGGACTAACTCTCCTTGCCCAGGTTGTGCCAGGTGCCAAGAATAAATTATTTAGTGCTTAGGCTAGATATCTTGCCCTATCATCTCTGATTTTCTTCATTCTTTATTTTTGTAAATAATTTGTAAATAAATTTTTTGAAATAATTTAATTATATTAAATAAATAAAAATAAAATGATTGTTAAATTGAATTACTCGTGAACCTATTTTAAATATAATCCAGTCTAACCTTCTTATATATTTTATATGATTAATCCCTTATAAGAATTTGATTATTTAATTTAAGATTAATTTTAATTTGTCTTTTCATTACCCTTTATCAAGTATAATTTTAATTGCATTGTGATCTGAAAAAGATGCACTTAATATTTCTGCTATCCTACACTTCTTTGAGGTGTTTATGGCTTAATACATGAGAGGAAAGTTGGGATCCCCAACTAGTATAGTTTTACTTTTTCCTTTTGTTTAAAGTAATTTAACTTTTCTAAAAATTTGATTGCAATAGCAATTGATACATATGTTTAGTATTGATATTATCTTGCTATCTCTGGTACATTTTTAGCAAGATAAAATTTTCTTCCTTAGTGTTTTTTATAATTAGATCTGTTTTTACTTTAATCTTCTTTGTAGCAGCTCAAGATTTCTACTCTTGCTTTCTTTTTTTTCACTTTACCTGAAGCATAATTGATTCTGCCTCAGTTCTATAACTTTAATCTCTTGTGTGTTTCCCTGCTTCAAATGTGTTTCTTATAGACAGTACATTGAGGGATTCTGATTCTTGATCCATTCTAGTATTTGCTTCCATTTTATAGGTGAGTTCTTCATCATATTTACCATTCTGACAATTAATTGTGTTTCGCTTAATCTTACTGTTCATTTTCTTTTTCTCTCTCTTTTCATTCTGCTTCTCCTAAAAAGTAGTTTACTTCTGAATATCTTTTTTTCTCATGTGTATCTTTCCTTCTATTAGCCTATCCCTTTTCTCTTATCTCTATCTCTTTTGGTTTCATTGTAGGGTAAGAAGGATTTCTATGTTAAACTGAGTGTTTGTTACTCTGTTTGAGCCAAATCTTAGGAGAATTAATTTCAGTCATTGCCTGCCATACCCTTCCATCTTCCTTTCCATTATAATAGCTTTTTAGTTCATTTTTATTTGAAATAATTCACTTCTTATTGTGGTTAATTCATATTTACTCTCTCTGTGTATATCCCTTTTAATGCCCTACTAGTGATAAACTTTCTAGGAATTACAAGTATTATCTTCCCATGTAAGAATATAAACACTTCTAACTTATTGAATCTCTTTTTGATATCTTTCTTTTTTACCTTTTTATATTTTTCTTGAATTTTGTGTTTGAAAGTCAAGTTTTTTTATTCAGTTGTGGCATTTTAATTAGGAATGTTTTAAAGTACTCAGATTCATTAAATATCCATTTTCCCTGAAAGATTTAAATTTATTTTTGTTTGACATGCAATTCATGGATGTAATCCCATATTCTTTGCTCTCCAGAATATATTTCAAGCCCTCTGATTCTTTATGACACAAGCAGTTAAATCTAATGCTATTCTGACTGTGGCTCCATGATATTTGAATTTTTCTTTCTGGCTGCTTCTAGTATTTTCTATTAAATGTAAGAGTTTTAGAATTTGGCTATAATCTTCCTATGGTTTTTAATTTGCATTTTTCTCAGGCTGTGATGAATGGATTCTTTTAATTTCTATTTTGCCTTCTGATTCCAATATATCAGGGCAATTTTCCTTGATAATTTCTTGAAATATGATGTCTAGATTCTTTTTACCAGTCCTGGCATTCAAATACTCCAATAATTCTTAATTCTCTCTCCTCAAGCTATTTTCTATATCAGATTTTTTTTTCGATTGAGAAATATCATATTTTCTTCTAGGATTTTTTTTCCATTCTTTTGATTTTGTTTGATTTTTTATATCTCATGGAGTTGTTAGCTTCCATTTGGCCTATTTGAATTTTGTGGAATCATTTTTTCAATGAGCTTTTTTTCCTCCTGTTCCTCTTTACCAATTATACTTTTGAAGGGACTGTTTTCTTCAAGTGAATGTTTGTATCTCTTTTCCCATTTGACCAACTCAATTTTTAAAAGGATTTGTATGTGTGTGCGAATTTTTTTGCATCCTTTACTATACTGTTGACCCTTATTTTACTATTTTCTTGCATTATTCTCATTTCTTTTACCATTTTTTTCTTCTAACCCTCACTTGATTTTTAAAGTCCTTTTGTTAACCTCATCTAGATGTTATTATTAGAACCAATTCTAATTCACATTTTTCTTTTAGGTTCTCCTTGTAGCCTTTTTTGACATTGTTCTCTTCTATAGTTGTATTATGATAATCTCCACAACTATAATAATTTTCTACATTTTAGTTATTTCTTATTGGGTGTTTTTGCTCATTTTTTTCCAGTTTATTATGTAACTTTTTACTGTATATTAAAGGTGGACCCCATTTCTCCATTGGAAAAGTTATTATCCCAAGGTGTTTCTTGAGGAGTTCAGGATTTTCTTCTAGCTTACCGGAGTCTCAGAGTCTAGCTTCTGGCTTGAACTGGTGGGGGAACAAGGGCTGGCCATAGGCTTGCCTAGTGGGGGGTATTGCGGATTGTTTTCATAGAGGAGGAGCCTCACTGTTTGCTTGTATGGTGTGGCTTGCACTGGTTGGAAAACTTAGTTGTTGGCTTATTCAGGGGGAGGTCTCAGTAGCTTTTTTGTATAATGGGGGAATTCACAGTTTGTTTGCCTGGTAGGGGCATCACTATTGGCTTGCCCTGGGGGTGGGGCCTTGCTGCTAGTTTGCATGGTAGGGGTCTTGGCTGCTGGTTTGCTTTGAGGTGAAGCCTCCCTGCTAGTTTGCCCTGGGAATAGGGCCTTGCTGCTGGCTTGCAAGTGGGGAGCCATGCTAGTGGCATGCAATGGAGACAGGGCCCCAGTGTAGGCTAATGTCAAGTTAAAGCTTCCCTGCCTCCACACTGCCTGGCCTGCTGCTGGTTTGCCTCAGGTTCCCTCTGCTATGAGGGTGGGGCTCCACCTTTCCCCACCCCAGGGTGTTGCCTGCTCAGTACTGAGTCTCCCTCTCAGCCCAGGGTGACAAACCTTCTCTGAGCTCTTCTGGGTACGAGAATTGCTTCACTGCCCCAAAATTGGGTAGGAGACTTTGTTTTAAAGTGGTGTAGAGGGGAATTTTTGGAGAGATCAGGCAAGTTCAATCCTTATACAAGCACTGAAAATCCTTCCACAAATTGTCATCTCATAAATCCATCTTTAAAAATATGGACATTTAAGTGTATCAAGTCATTAGTTGCAATAAATTTGAGTTAATTTGGGAAGATACAACCAAATACATTAGATTGTAGTCTAAAATTAAATCCTGTAAATTCATTGTAATTCTAGAATTCAGTTTTCCCCCTAAGGGATATATATTCAAATATTTAATATATACAAATAGGTGCTAATATTAGTCCCATTTTATAGTTGAAGAGAATAAAGACAATTGAGGTAAGGTGCCACAATCAGTCAAATCAGCTGTCTAAAGCTCTATAGTGACCAGAATGGAAGGGAGTATATTGGATAGAACATTGAACTCTTCAGGAAACCTGTAGTCTAGACTTGGTCCTTCCTCTTTCAAAGAATTTAGCCCTTTAAAAAAAATAACTTACTTTCTCTGTATCAGTATTTTTTTCTTTTTGTCACCAATATGTGCCTATCATCACCAACTACATTTCTGTTGTTTTCCCAAAGGTTATTTATGTGATATGATATATAAGAAAGTACTTTCTAAAGCACCACTGAAATAAAAAATGATTAAATCACAGCGATGATGACACTACTTGAAAGGTATTCCTAGCATTCTTAGTTTTACAAATAACCAGCTTTCTGACAGCAAACAAGTCACAAGTTCTCTGGATCTCAATTTTCTTACAAAAACAAATGATTTGGATGCTCAATCCCTTTCCCGTTTTAGTACCCAAATGATTCTCTGTTGTTATGTATTTGTCTAAAGGTTCTCTTTCTTCAGATCCTCTACCTAAACAAACAACAGCTACTCTTGGAAAGTTAGACTCTTTGGAAAGTAAAATTGCCTTTGTGTTACATGCTTTAACCTTAACCATGAGGAATTGTTCTGAATACAGTTTGTCCTCTATCAGCCTCACTAACGATACAAGGGCAAATGGTCAATGGTGTGCCATGCTCAATCCTCTTATAATTAACAGGTTATTTGCAGTCAAGGTTGACTTAATAGTTACATGTGTTCACCAGGTACTTTTGTTCAATAGATGACTCTTCACTCCAGTGAGTGGATATTTTCCAAATGCTGCAAGTCTCTTGAGAAAGATTAAGCTAACCTGACAAGATTAAATTTGTTCCTTCTATAATAGGCTATAATGTCAACAAAGAAGCATCCATGGGCAGTTTACAGGAGGCTCAGGCACTGTAAAGAACTATGGGGCTTCATTTCCTGACTGTGCCTGGCTCTGATAAGGCCACTATATTTTGCATATTTCTTTCTTTAGGCAGTTGTCAGTAAATAAGTGAAAAGTTTCATTTAACAAAAAGTATTTTATATAATAACAGGAATACTGACAGTCACATTTGGGTAGAGTCAGGTACTGTGCTAAGTACTTTGTAGGTATTTAATTTGATTTGATCCTCACAGCCTCAGGGAAGGAGGTGTTATTATTCCCATTTTATAGTTGAAGAGAATGAGGATGATTGAATTAAGGTACCCACAATCAGCTGTCTGAGGCCCAATATATATTTAGGTCTTCCTGTCTTCAGCCTCATTTGCCATATGACCCCTAATACTTATTTGCCATGAATGATGCAACATTATGGAGATGCTATTTTATAAGCATATTATTGTATGTGACTCTCAAACACTCATGGTTTTATATCCATATGCATCTATTTGTAGGATGATTTTTATATTTCTGAATTAAAAGATGAGAAAGATAGATTAAAAATGATCTTCATTTATATTCTCCAGCATACATACTTAGTAAGTTTGCAGTAAATGCTATATTATGCAATTGAGACATGCTTTTTGATTTTAAAGACTTTATAATTTGTGGTGGAAAAAAAAAATATTGGACCAAGTAAGGTAACATGGCATTGTGGAGAGAGGAAGATCCATGTTGTCTAATAAATAGTAGCTGTGGGTATCTGGGTAAGTAATTTCATTTTTCAGTCCTAGAGGGACCTCTCTATGACTAAAAGTTGCAGATCTGATGGTGATTGGTATTGGTAGATGCATTAGTGAACGAATGCTTGCATGAAAAGGCATTTGTTGGGTACAAAGCACTATGCTAAGTATTAAGAATACAAATCTGTAAAGTAAGAAAATACTTGCTCTCCAACAAGAGAAAACTAAGGAAGTTTTCAGCTATAAATTGGATGAAAACGTCTACTCGTTTTTTAGATAAAGCAGCAAAGCAGATAATAATAATAATCTTAAATGCATTAATTGCATTGATATAGCACTTTTGAGTTTGTCAAATACTTTGCCAATAACAGTTCATTTAATCCTCATAACAGTTCTGAGAGATGGGTGCATCTAATTTCCCAATTTTATGGATGAGGACACAGAAATAAATAGAGGATGAGTTGCCCAGGAACATATTTATAGTAATTGTCTGAAACAGGACTTGGATTCAGGTTTCCATGACTCTTCTTTTTTCTTTTCCCACTGATGCACTTATGAAATCAGATTAGTTTCTGATGTTGAACCATTTGACAGTGCCAAGGTCACTGTGGGCGAAAAAATGTCTTTTCTCAGTCCTCAATAGCTGAGAAACAGCCCCAGAGGAAGCCATTGCCAGGCCCCATCTGAGAACTATAGGGGCTTGGTGAGAAACAATCACATTATTATGAAGGTGCTATGATTTCCAGGAATCTGTTGGAAATTGGTCAGCACTTGGGATTTGTGATCTTAAGTGGATTTTCTTCACATGAAGCCCTTTAGCCAAATGAAACTCTTCATCTGAGAGAAAAGACTTACATAAAGTTTTATGAGGAAATAGAGGAAGATGACATTACTTTTAATTGGGAGCACAATGTAGAGATGACACATGAGTTAGGACTTGAAGGAAAGGATGATTTTTAAAAATGAGAACAAGGAAGGTGGAGTGTATTTCAAGCAAAGAGAGGATAGGCAAAGACATGGAGATGGGAGAGGCTCTAACCCAGTTTGTTTGGAACCTAGAGTTGATGTATAGGACTTTCTGCTATAATTTGATTTTCTCTGGTGCAACAATGTCTCTTATATTCCACAAACATTCCAATGGGGGAAAAAAAAAAACATTCAAAAGGCCTTGCCTTTGTTTTCCCTACTTTTCTTGTAATTCCACTGTCATACATTAGCATAATCCTTCAGGAAATGAACTCAAGATTTGCAAGCATATCTCTGTATTTTCTTGACAATTAAATTGTTGTACCTTCCCATAAGTGCCCCATGATTGCTTTGAACCAGTTTGTTGCACTTTTTTATTTCTAAGAGATTGTCCAATCACTTTCTCCATACCTATGCTATTCTGTGGAAAATCTTGTTCATTTCTTGGATCAGAACACACTTTTTTTTTTCTTATCAGTTCCTATATTTCTTTAAAAAAAAAAAACTTGCCAAAATAGGGATAAAGTTGGCCTGTCATTTGACATGCATTGGACTTGGGCCAACTCTCTCCCTTTGTTCCTGAGCCTTGCAAAAATTAAAATTAATATACAATAATTTCAAATGTTATATTGCGTAAGATTTATTAATAATCACTAGAAGTGACAAAATAAAACCACATGCCCTTTGCTAATATACATGTTCAAAAACCCGATCCACCACAGTCACCAACAGGAAGAAAAAAGAATGAGACCAGGAATCCCATCAAATTTATTCCATCAGCACATAATGACATGAAGTCAGTGGGCTCCTGGGAAATGTAGTTCAAAGGCACTTGATTTTACACAACCTTGGCACAATTCCTATAGGTTAACTCTTTAGCAGCTCTTTACCATAACATTCCATTTTTTTTATTAAATACAGTAAAAGAGAATACAAATAAAATAAGTGATAATTATAGTAAGTAATCTAGAAGCTCTTAAGTCAATACTTGGTTTAGCCCACACAGTTTAAGTATACGTATGCTGTCACAAATTTCATTATCACTAATGATGATAATGGAAGACCATTCAATGTGCATGTATATGTATAGGCACATATATTCATGAATATACATACATATATGTACAAATATACATTTGCATGTACTCCCATGCATATTTGTATGTATTAACAATCTAATCAAGATAATTTCCTGAAGGCACTCAACTCCAAGTTAATGAACTTTCAGCTGAATGTCATCTCAATAAATTAACTCACCCAATCCAAACATTCTACAGCTCCCAAAAAGATTAAATGAGATTACCCTCATTCCCAAAATATTCCCTTCTGGATGTATGAAGCATTATAGACTGCTGTCATTGTAGTATCATTCAACTCTAACCAGAGCATGTTTCCCCTTGATGTTTTCATGATATCTTGCTTCTCCCTGTAGCAATGATAACAAGATTAAAACATCTCAGCTATAATCAAATGACAATAATGAATCAGTATCAGGACTAAGATAATAGTGGTCAGCCAGATTCCAATAATAAAGCAAAACAAAGCTGTGACTAGAAATCCATGAACTTGCTGTCCCTAATTATCTCCTAAAAGAAGCTGAATTTGGTTGTTTAAAATCATGTCCTTTATGAGAGTAGATTTGTTTTCCAAGGAAGCATAGCTCTTCTGTCTTTAAAACAAACAAAAGTATGATCACTCATCATCAGGTGGCCAGTCAAAGGTCCTTTTTGAATTGATACTTAGTAGATGTCTCTTCATTTAGGTTCGTAACCAGGTTTTGAGGCAAATCAAAATTCTCCTTCATAAGGAAACTATAAATCCTGGCTTGATGTATGGTTTCCCATGACTAGGAAGAGATGTTCCCAAAGCAATTAGAAAAAACAAGCATCATCAGGACTCAGAAGCATAATATAAATATTTTCCACTAAAGAGGCAGCTTTTCTTTTTGTCAAGGCGGGGAAAGAAAATATAACCTCCAATGCAGTAACCAAATCCCAATCCTATAATTGTTAAGATTCATGTAGCGTAAAGCAACGTGACCAATTCAGATTCGATTGTCTACTGCAAGCCTTTCATAAATAAAACCATAGAATTGGGCTTTTCTTTAGGTATGCTCAAGGACACTGGAAAAGCAATGAACTCTCAATGAACTCATGAATAAAGCTAATTAGTTAACTTCTGTAGTGAAAGCATTTAATTAGTAGAAGTGAGTTTCACTTGGAAATGACCCAGACTTGGTTCTTTCTAGATATTACCAAAAAGGTAACAGTCCAGACATGATTAGCTCTTATTCCCATTCTCCTTCAAGCCTGAGTGAGCCATGGTTTGGGAAAATGGCCTGCTTCTTACATTTGCAATTTTCCAATAACTGAACCTACTTTCTTAATGGAAGGATTTAAATACTCATGAGACATTGCTCCTGTCTTCCTTCATTATGGCCAAACTTGGCCTCTTATAAAGGTAATTTAGTAATATAGTAGTCATAAAGGCAATATAGATAAAAGTAATTTAGTTACAAAAATAATAGACCTGTTTTTTTTTTCTTTCTGGAAAAATTTATTTAAATGCCCAGATACCTCCTTCCTTCTCCTTCCCCCTTTAAAGAAGATATCATTTGACAAAACGATATGTGTATATATAAAACTCTGTCTTACTAATTTCTATTTATCAATTTTTCTCTCTGGAGGTGGACATATAAAAGTAATTCCTCAAGCAATATGTCTGTTTCTATATACAGTATTCTCTTGGTTCTGCTCACTTTGCTCTTCACAATTTCATGTTGCTCTTTCCATGTTTTCCAAAATTAATGTGTTTATCTTTTATTACTTTTCAGTAGTATTCCATCATAATCATATGCCACAACTTCGTAGCCATAGCTATATTTTTCAAAAGGTTTCTTGGACCACACAGATCCAGCAATCACTGTGGAGAACCAGACCACGCTACAAAAATATGGTAATATCTAGGCATCCTTCAGAAATACAGTGTCTTATTTATTAAGATTTCTTCCTCTATCCCAGGGTTAGTGAACCTTTAATGAGTTCAAGTGCCCAGAGGGCAAATTCAAGCTGTCTGTGAGCCCCCACATTACGTGAGAGAACTGAGGGAGAAAGTGTTTGCTTTAGGCCACTGGACAGAGGAGTGAGGCATGAAGAAAATGTCCTCTGGTTCTGGGAAGACAGAGAACAGAACATCTCCCCATACCTGGCTCTGTGTACATGTATGCTGTGTCTTCACCAACAAGGCTCTATCCTCTGATTCTATAATTTTCAAAGTGATGTCTCCCTACTCCACATTTGTGAGTGCTGCTTAAGTAAGAGCCATGATATCCCTGTTCTATTAATTTTAAATCTCATAATATATTGATCATTTTTGTTCTTCTTTAGCAAATGACCAAAATTATAATAAATTTTGATGTATAGTACTGTGATCTCATTGATATGGACACACTAGATTTAAAACTATACATGCTCCCATCTTGCAAGAATATTGATTATGCCATCCTATAAAATCCTCCAATTCATATCACATAGAATATTTGTAATGTGTGTGTGTATCTCTCTCTCTATATATATGCCAGTGTTATGTATATATATATATATATATATATATATATGTGTGTGTGTGTGTGTGTGTGTGTGTGTGTGTGTGTGTGATGTGTGTGTGTGTGTGTGTGTGTGTGTGTGTGTGTGTGTGTGGCTCTGGTTTGTTCTTGGGCTTGATAAAGAAAACACGTCATTAAACTAGGATCATCTATAACACAAAATTATTTGTATAGAATTCCTTTTCTTTCTGGGAACTGGGAAGCCTCCACAACTATGGTATATAACTTTTGTCATCATAGATTTCTTTTTATAAAGCTAGATTGATGTTTATATTCTTCAGGGATGCAGAAAAAATATATACATATAGACACATATAGACACACATAGATGTGTATATTTGTTTATAAGACTTTGCTTTAAAACCCCACTGAATATAAAAATGAGAAAAATTATAAAAAGTATCTTTGACAAAGGTCTCATTTCTCAAACATATAAAGAACTAAGTTCATTATGAATACAAAGTATTCTCCAATCAACAAATAATCAAAGGATATGAACAGGACATTCTCAGATGAAAGAATTAAAGCTACCTTTAGTCATGAAATAAGTCTCCAAATCACTATTAATGAAAGAAATACAAATTAAAACAACTCTGGAAAACACTGGATTTGCCTGGTGGATGACTAGGAATTCAAAGCCTTTTTGGAATAGGCATCATGAAACAAAATCAAGAGTGACCAAAGATAAAAGAAAGAGATAACATGACCTGGAGGGAACTAGAATGAACTGTGATTTGTTTTTTCCTATCAACTTTGTTCTTAGAGTCCAAGAATTTGGGATAAGATAGCAGTAAATATTCCAAAGAGTAAAGTACACCTAAAACATACTTGAAATTTAGATTTAAGAATCACTCTTGGCTCAAAGAGTGGTGATCAAGTGCTGAATGCTCCCAACTTGTGTTAAGAGCAGAAAGGATTAAAAACTAGACAAATGAGACATCCTGGTCTTCTGGCTTTCCACTTTGGGAAAGAAGATATGCAGCCTCAGACATTTTTAAGGTCCCTGACTGCAGAAAAATACTCTGGGAAGAAGCTGTCATGGAGAGGAGCCGACACTATGATAATGTCCTTTCCATTTAACACCCTAGAGACTTTGGAGAATTTCACCTTGAATGAGATCTGAGTCTATTTATTTTTGGTTAAACTGAGTTTTCACATTCTCAAAATCAAATTTCATTTACTTCGTGTGTAGTTTGGTATGTATTCTCCTCTTTCTCTGATTTATCTATTGCAATTGAATTTTTTAACTAGACTTATTCACTATTTCTTATGAGTGCTTCATTTTGGGAGTGGCATTTTTTGTAATGGGGTTCAGTCCTTTGATATATAGATTGAGACCCTCATTGATTCTGATCTTGTGATTAGTAGTACAGCAAGAGCCTAAAATTTATTTCCCTTAAATTAATAATATTTAAGAGAGAATTAGATATAATTCTAACTCTCTATCCTCTCTCTTTGAGGAGAGTAGAATAGCCATCCTCTGCCTATCCTCCTTTCCTTAAAGGAATCTGTCTCTCTTGAGAAAGTGAGTGGATCACAGTCTAGGGCTATATGCTCTTACCTCCCTGTGAGCCACATTCAGAGAAGTCATATTAATAAACATAGCCTACATGGACAACGTGTAATATAACACACAGTCCATCTATAAGAATAACTAAAGATGGTATGTTTGAATAATCAACTTAATACTTAATATAAACTATGTAATTTATGCTAGTGAAATTTAGTTTATTATAGGTTAGCTGGTATGAAAAAATACAAATGTATTTAGAAAAATAGTAACTTTTTTTCCTGTGATGGTTGGAAAAAACAACTCATGTTTAGAGTTAGATACACAATAACAGAAAGGATTTTGTATATTCAATGCAAGAAACAAGAATATTGGGGAAAAATACAACCATACCTTATTTTTTTTAAATCAACTTGAAACTTTTATCATCCTGTCAACTCAGTTCCCTTGCCACTCAATTACATGGCTCCTTGAAATTTCCGGTTGAATGATGTCAGTGTTTTATAAGAGCTGAAAGATAGGACAAGACATGATTTATAATAGAATGCATTTCATTAAACAACCAGAATAACAATTTTCCCCTTACTGTTAAACTAAAAACTTACATTTTAGTGTAGTTGAAAAATTTTGGAGCTAAATGATCCTTAGTTTATTTATGTTTGTAGGCCAAGGCAAAGTTTTGATTAATAATCATTTTTTCTTTAATGATGATGGCAAGGAACACAAAAGAAGAAGAAATATTAATATAAAGATCACAATATTTTCCAAATGTAATCAGTTTAATTCTAGGAAAGTTCATTTTAAACTTTAATATCTGTCTAATGTGCACGTGCACACACACACATAGACACACACACTGTGTTACCCACTGCATAGCATATCATGGTCTGGACAATACATTCTTAATCAATTCACTTCTTATAATGTATATAGTTAGGGTGAACTTTTGAGTCATGGATCTCATTCAGTAAGCTTTGGAATATTCCATGTTTTAATTAAATCCATCCCATGTTTTATATAGACTGAAGAATTTAAAGAATTTCAATTATCTATAGGGAATCTCTCTTATCTTTTTAACATTTTTCTGGATATTCTCCATAACAGTGTCAAACACTCATGACATATGCTTCCTAGCTTTATAACATCCTCTGAAGTTTTCATATTTATCATTGATATGCTAGATGGTTCAATGGATAGAACACTGGACCTGTAGTCAGAAAGTTCTAAGACTCAAACATGATATTTGTAATCTAGGGCAAGTCACTTAACCTCTTGTCTATCTCAGTTTTCTAATTTATAAAATGTAGATAAAAATAGCATCTACTTCCCAGGATTACTTTGAGTGTAAAATATTGTATTTGTAAAGTGAATTGTAAACCTTAACATTACATAAATAATAACTATTATTATTAAATAGGATAATCGATACTTTCTAATGATAGGTCATAGAACAAGTTACTATTGTTGTAGCTTCCTTTTTATTTAGGATAATTTTAGCGTATGCATGAGAGATACCCCTGGAGGCATTCTTCAGTAGTCATGTGACTGAAATAATATAGTATATTGGAATCCAGGTAAGATAAAAAGCTAGAGTTCTCTTAACAATAACTCCTCTTATAACAGAATTATACAACCTAAACTCCTAAAATGCTTAAAATTAGCAACAAATAGATAAGTGAAAAAAAGTACTTATAAAAAAAATAGTTGAAAGATCACTTCCATTGCTCCAATGGATTCTACTATATTCACCCTTTCCTACTACCCACAGGCTATAGAATATTCCAGAGAGGTCCCAAATCTTCATGATTACATTAGTTACAATTATCTGTCTTTTCCAGTTGGTCAGGTTAGGGAGGGAAATAATAGTCCAAACAGATCAGCCCCAAGCAGAAGAAAAGTGTATGTTGATTTTGGAATATTGTTATTTTGGGATAAAACAAGACAGGGAGGAGATGGAGCCTAAATCCTAGAGAAATCAGTCAGAAACAAAGGTCCAGTGTATTGTTGTGTTGTTGCTTGTCTCTAAAAGATAGAAGTAACTCCATTTTAGACCATAGATTGACCCACCAGTGTACTAGGATGTTCCTGTGCTGCCAACAATTGACTTGGGAAGTTATATTTAGGGTTAGAAATGTAAGTTTAGCAATCTATCAGGTTAGCAACTTTGTCTAATCCATGCATATAAAGTTAGCAGGTATTGCTGATCTCTGTGTCCTTTTGATTGTTAGGGCAGACTGCAATTTGGATCAGTCACTGATTGACTTCTTTGAAAATGAATTTGCCCAGCAAAATCAATGCCATATTAGGGCAGATACCAAAGAGATCTGGAGTCTTGATTAGAGTAAAAGCTGACAGTGTGCCTAAGCTACTCTCATTCCATTACTGTATGACTTAGGGTCTGAAAGTTAAGTGAGCCACACACACATTTACATGACTGCATAATAACCCGACTAATTCATGATTCTTTGAGTGCTAATGTTTCTTCTTAGTTTATCCTCACTCAAAATTGCCTCATATCCATCAAATGCCATAAAATTCAAAGAAGCATTCTCACAGGTATTCATTGTTTGGAGAAATGACAAAAAAATAAAATAGAACTACAGTGTAGGAATAGAATGTAATTATTTTTTAGAGTAGAAAATAAAGAATATAAGACATTTGGAATAATATGTAATATTTCATATGTAATATCTGTAATATTACTTATTTGCAATATTATTATTATATAATTCTCATTACTTATTTGATTTCTGCTTATTTTATAGTATAATATGTACTATAAAATAAGCAGAAATCAAATAAATAGTACATATTACATAATATGTACTAAATAGTCAGGTCATTGACACCTGGTGAACTAAGGCTTTGCTCACCCAGCATGTGAAGACTGCTTCGGCTGAACAGATGGAAGAAACCAATAAGAAGGCTCAAAGGCTGAGAGGGCGATGCAGCAAAGCACTGTGGAGTGCTTAGGGCGTGTTGGAGCACAAAAGGCAACACGGCCATCCAATGAAGCTGAGGAAGTCTTCAGGGGTAACAACTTTTCGTGCCACTGGACCCAGGCTTCCAACGCCGAGAGAGTGGGACTGTCTCTGTGCATCCACTTTTCCACTTAAATCTCCTTCACGTACAAGTGTTTTAGTGCACACTCATCTACATCACAGATGAAAGCGCACAAAGACAATCGTCATCCTTGGTTACCGAGAGACTACTACTATATAAATTTTATATAATATGTACTATAAAATAAGCAGAAATCAAATAAATAAGTAATGAGCATGGGGCACTGGTCAATGAGTCCACTGGATATGTATATAAAAGAGGTCTGTCTAAAACATTCATCAATCTGACCAAGGTCTTTGATACATTCAGTAATGAGGTCTTGTGGATGATCTTGGCAAAATATGGTTGCCTGAAGATGTTCATCTGAATTGTATGCCACTTTTATGATGATGTACTTGCTTGGGTCCTGGATGAAAGATGCTTTTACACTTTCTCAGCCACCAATAGAGTGGAACAGGGATGTGTGCTTCCTCCCATACTTTTTTGCATGCTGTTTTCCTTGGTGGTATCACCTTCAAAGAAGATGGTAGTCAACTATCATGCCAGTGGTAAACTATTTAAATTGAAAAGGCAACCAGCCAAGATTAAAGTGGAAGGACAGAGTATACAAGACTTAATCACAGATGATTTTGCACTCACTGTACCCCTAAGACTGAGATGCAAGAGTATGGATCAATTTTCTGCCCTTGGTGCTATTTTTCACTCTGGTAAGCAATGTCAAGAAAACAGATTTTTCAGTTCACTCAGAATCATACCAGCAGTATATGGAATCATTGGTTATAGTAAGTGGAGAAATTTTAAAACCTGTGGGTAAGTTCACTTACCTTGGCAATGTACTTTCCAGAGATGTCCACATATATGATGACATTGATATACACACTGTCAGAGTTTGCTTAGCATTTGGGTGGCTCCCAAAGAAAGTTTTGGAAAGCAGTAATATTGGGTTGGTCACCAGCCTGAAGGTCTACTGAACCATTATACTGACCTCAATGTTGTATGCCAGTGAAAACTGGACAGTCAGTGTAATGTCAGAAAATTGAACAGCTTTGGAAGTTTCTGAAGATTAATTGGTAAGATAATTTATGGGTCACTGTTGTCCTTTCTTGATCTGAACTGCCAGGTGTCCAAACTCTATGGCTAAAAGCACAACTCTAGTAGACTTGTCCTGTAGCTCAGATGCCTTATGCACATTTACGTAAATGACTTTAATGGAGAATTTGCACAAAGCAAGTGTTCACAAAGAGGTCAGAAAAAGTGGCACAAAGACACTCTAAAGGTCTCTCTGAAGGACTTTAATATCAATTGTTAGACATGGGACTAGGACCATATTGGCCTAGGACCACCAAGCATTGCATCAAAAATGGTGCTGTGTTTCATGAACAAAGCAACATCACAGTAATACAAAGAAAATGTGAAATTCAAAAACTTAGAAATATTATCTAAATCCTAATTTCTAGATCCTTCTAAACTCATGTTTGACTGATGAGCCACAGTAAAACATACTGTATTCTGACTCCAATATCATGATGCCATTGATCCTCTTTGAGTGAAAGAGACAAACAATAGCTATAATAACAAAATATACACGTTCAAAATAGATTCAGATGCATATTTATCTTTTATCTTATTTCTTTCTCTATCATTACTAAAATGATGTAGACATCTTAGAAACCAATAAAGACATTTGAGAGCAAATCATTAATATTTAAAAAATCAAACTAATAGGGGATGAGTGGGATGAAATATATATAATTTTAGAGATGGTGTGCATCATACTTTTTTGTTATAAGCAGTTAGGTTTAGTAAAATAGAGGTATGGAAAATGTTTATAAAGTAAAAGTAAAAAAATTCTTCATGAAATATGTCATGTTTATCATAATATCAAATGTTGATTATAATATCATAACATATATTCTTTGTACATAGCTTATGAAATACAACTTTTGTAGATGTGGAAAAGTAGATCTAAAGATTGTTAGGGGCTCATTTCATTAGTCATTTCTTTGTCTAATAACATTTATGATTTTTTAAATGTATACCTCTTTCAGACATCTTGAGAATCAATTAATTTATTCACTAAAAATTGTTTCATTTCAATTATATAGTTTGCTGTTTATGTACTTGGCCTTGTTCAGTTTTAGTTACTGGCTATATTTTTTTAAATCTTTCATGCCACTTCTGCTGCCTTATAGAGCATACTTTTGATTATATTATGAGAATTCAAATGTTTTGGCTCCATCTTAGTTGATGAATAAAGTATTTTGTTATATAGATTTTCACATAACATTTCTATTTTTGATTTAATTGACTTTCTCTATTGTTAAAAATAAATTAATTAATATTTCTAGGAAGTAATTTTCTGAGATTAAACTGACATTTTTTTTTTGGTAGGAACTATAAATTACAAAATGTCAGGGTCCAGACTCATACCAGTTTAGTCAAAGACTCGAGATTTCAACTGGTTGTTCATGTATCTTCTATGAAGGGGAATTATTTAGTCCCCCTATAGGTATATGATAAAGTGGTTAAGGTTATTACATAGTTTCAAAGCCAAAAGACATATCATACTCCAACAAAGTCTGGATAAATTCTTAGATACTAAATATATGTGTCAACTTTCCTTTGTGAAGGTATTTTTGCAAGGGGCTTTAAAGGGATTTTAACTTGCTACTATATTATTATTGACCATTGATTCTCATATTCAATTATTCAATCAATTGATAATTGGGATTACAACTTATCACTGAAATACCTTCTGTCTAATAAGATTACATACAGAGAATATAAAGCTATAAAGAAGGATAAACCAATGAATGTAAACTTGTTTCTAAATTAGATTATTATCCTTAAATGCTTTGGTGTATTTGATTATCTTGATTAATTTGTTCTTCCAAGCTCAATATGCTTTCATCAGACTTATTCTTCCTTTCAGTTATTCTTTCTGTTTCATAAAAGTAGAATTGTCTATAAACATCCACACTTCTCTTGTATAAGATTTTTCAAAGAATTTGTTCTCAAAATACTGGGTGTTCTTTGCTGTCATGTCCCCCTTTTTGGCATTGATAGGAAGTATTTCCTTACTTGGAAAGTTTCGAGGCTCCTTACACTTCTCATTTTGGCAACTGATTTGTGGGATATCTTAAAAGTATGCGTAAATATCTCTTCTTTTTCAATTTTCTCCAGATTCCAATGGAAAGAGTTTGTTTTAAAAGGAGATGCTGGAATCAATTTAATTGGACACATATTTTTCTCTCATTTTTCAATTCTTCAAAGTTGATATTGATTTTGAATTTTTAAAACAAATTAATATCCTGAAGGTATACAGATAGCTATGTAAAATATTGAGTAACACAAAACTATAGAACATAATTTTATAACAAAATTAACAAATCCAGTGTTAGGAAAGAATGCATTTTTTGTAATTCCATAGAATTATGTCGTACATCTAAATGATTGATACTCTCTACTATTTACTTTGGGAATCTATACTCTTTTTTCCAACAGTGTTGTATGTCTTAAAAATATTTCTGGAGCACCTTTTCATAAATTGTCCTCCAAAACACTTTACAATTCACAAAAGAAAGTAAATATTAATAGTTTATATAACCTGACCCTTCTGACATCAAATAGCATTGCCTAACATTATTTCTGGTGTTATTCACAAAATATGTGTGTTAATGACATTTTTTCCACTCAAATCAGATAAACTTCCTAGCAACAACTTACCATTGGGAACATTAAAAAAATTATCCTGTGGTATTTATATGTGACTTACACCTCTTTTTAAATGAGTAATAATCAAACCATTAAAATAAGTTTAATTGTCCAAGTTGACTATTTTGAATACAGCAACACTTATTTGGATATGCATGATCAAAACAAAACAAAACCAGTCACTTTACTTCATTGTCATAGCTTGTATTTAAAAATTAATAGTGGCCATTCTTATTGATTTCATATGAACAATGTCATCCAATATGGATTGCTGCATTTCTAACAGCTCATGGCTTTTTACAAGTCATCAAACTACAAGGCTATTACACAAAGATGACTTGTTCACTGTATTTCATATTAATGTTTCTTTTGGGCTATTGGGTATGATAGCCTACAAAAGAAATCACTAGAACTCTAGTTACCATTCTTTTTTATCACTGATATTGTGAGATAATGCACTAGAAGTTATTGAGACTAAATTAGAGCTAGTGAACATAATTTCTTATTCTAGTATGTATAAAAAGACATATGGAGAATGAGAATTTGCATATGCCTAAATTAAAAGATTCAAAATTACAGTTCTTATAGAAATTACCCCATTACCTAGGCACACATATATAGTACTTAGACAATAGGTTTCTGAAGTTAAACATATATGTTGTATGTGAAGCATCATTCAGTTTACCATTGCAGTGAGATCAGTATTTTTAAATTCCTGATTTTAGCATCTGTTATTTAAAAAAGGAAGTTACCTTAAAGATATAAAATGAGGCCAAAACCAATGCTTCTTTCTTCTAGATTTTAAGTTCACTTATCATAATATTACCAGCATTAATCAGTAGAAATTGAGAAACATTCACATCAGGACTATATCTAACTTGTCAAATAAGATGATTAGAAATAGTCAGTCCCATTAAGTATATTTCATCAGCAATGTTATGATATATGAAGTCCACTGTTTATGTCATGAAAAGAGGGCTGTATCAAACATGAAATGCTTTACTCTTCAAACCAATTGGTGTGTGCACATAGGACATCAAATATTCAAATGGGAAAAAATTGAATTATCTGAATGAGTGAATAGTTAGCAAGTGAATGAATAAATATTTAAACGATACTGGATTTATTAATTTCTAATTATGCAAAGTATATGCACCAAAATTTTTGTTTTAAATCAATTTGATTAAAGTAGAGCTGATAAAATTTAAGCCTATTTTCTCCCACCTTTGTTATCATGCTTGATAAGAAAATAAAAGAAAATCAGAAATCAACTTCTATTTTCCTACCTTATCCAAACATATGTGGAATTAAGATGGGATAGAAATCAGTAAGTCCAACTCTTTTTTTTAAGAGAAAAAAGAAGGTTGGTCTATGTGAATAATTTCTATTTTTAAGATTTTTAATTAAATGTGTTGATTAAATGTCAGTTTCTGAACTTTGTCCTGTCTCTAAGTTGAAATGGTATATTTGTTTTATTTTAGATATACAGGTTCAAAGAAGTTGTATTTTGGATAAAATGTGGAACTTTTGAGGAACTCCTGTCAGTAAGACAAGGCTTCACAATAAAGCATTAGTTTGGTTATTGCTTTAGAATGTGGCTGATCTCCAGTGTACCACACTCATAAATGTGCTGTTCCCTCAGAGATAGTGAGTCAAAGCACAATTTAATAAAAGCAGAGATAAAAAA
Organism: Monodelphis domestica; assembly: GCF_027887165.1. NCBI lineage: Eukaryota > Metazoa > Chordata > Mammalia > Didelphimorphia > Didelphidae > Monodelphis > Monodelphis domestica. The sequence goes on along the minus strand of NC_077229.1, from coordinate 379,937,955 downwards.
GAAACAAAGCCAGATTTACTTTGAACAAAAGCCAAATTAATCTGACACTGAAGCATTTTGTCCTCTATGTGAAGGACAGTTAAAATCACCAAACACTTTTCTCATAAAATTGGAATCTGGTATAGACAGATATAGCACAGTAATTGGCTTTTATTTCAGAAGAACAGTCTAAGAGAATGAAGAAAGAGTATTATCAACGTTTTAATTACCTTGAAATATCAATAATTTGTAAGGATGTACTATGTCCTATGTACCATTTTGAACATAACCTGTTACAGGATTTTCCAGTAAATCAAGGAGTTGTAGTTTAAAAAAAAAAGAATATAGTTTTATTGAATAAAAACTTGATGTCAAGATCATACAGGATTGAGGGTCACTTACCCATACATAAGCATACCCCTGGATCACATGCTGACACAGAGAGGCACATATTTGTGTTTATATTCCTTTTACTAAGTAATTAATTTTGTTAAATATTTCCTGCATAAAATTTTAATATGGTTGGGTCACACTCAGAAATGTGGTGGGGTCACATGTGACCTATGGACCATCTTTTACTTAGACTACTTAAAACAAATATATAAATATTCAGTTCAAATTGACATGAGTAGAAGGTAAATATTATGAGATTTCAAATCAAATCGTATCCCAGATTTTAAAAATCAAAAAACTTGAGGGTCAGAAGGCACCCCATGGGACTATCTACTCTAACCAGAAACTGTCTTCTTCATCATATCTGGAAAATTATAATGACATTTATTTTGAGATATACAGTGAAAAGTATAGCAATCAGCTATCATGTTATTATTGTTATTAATGTAATAAGATTACATTATTATTAATGTAATAAGATTAAACTGTTTAGATTGCTATATGAGAACAGGATACATGTAACACCTCAGAATTCTGTAAGTGTTAGGGAAATCAGGATTATAAGTAGACATAGGGAACAGGAAGGAGTCAGTTATGTTGAGATGATCTCAAAAAAATTGTTGAATGAGAAAGAGAAATAAACTGGGAAAAGGAGATGGGGAAGAAGAATCTCACACAAAAAAGAATACATAAAGTTTTCTTTCAGCTCTCAACTTTGCCAATTTCATTATATCTCAGATTAGCATAATAAATTAAATGAATTTAGGGGGAGTTTTGTGGAAGCTGCAAATGATAGCCTATATCTCTATCTATCTCTCTATCACTCTGTCTCTTTATCTTTCTGTCTGTCTCTGTGTGTTTACACATACACACACATAATATATACATATAATATTTCCTATATACTATGTATTTTACTGTTTAATAACATAAGTTAACAGGTACAATTTTTTCTTTTTCATATAGTATTTTTATTATCATTGACCTCTATATAGCCTATGAGAAATTATTTGGCCAAAATTTTACAATAAGGTACTATAAATATGCCATTAAAGATAAAGGAAAAAAAACATACTTCTCTTATACAAAAGGGGAGCTGAAAAACTTTAGGCAGTTTTTTTTAGATCTAAGAAGTATTGTGCCCTACTCTATATGGTATGGAAGAGATTACTGTACTATTCATTTAAAACTAAGAGCAGACATAATCTGTAAGGATAATAAACTTAAGTCTTTCCCAGTTAGATGAGAAGTGAAGCAAAGATGTCCATTATCACTATTATTCAATATCACACAAGAAATACTAGCTATAGAAATAAGTCAAGAAAAGGAAATTGAAAGAATAAAAATAGGCAAAGTAGAAATAACATGATCAGTTTGCATTCTACCTGTCAAGAATAACCCAGGGATATAGGAAAATAATTATAATACATTTTTCACACAAATAAAGAGAGAACTAAATGATCAGAAAATATTCTTTGCTCTTAGACTAAGCAAATATTGAAAAATATTACCCTACCTAAATTAATTTACTTATTTAATGGCCTTTCTATCAAACTACCAAAGAATTATTGTAGAGAGCAAAAAGCACAAGTATTATCAAAATTCCTCTTGAAGAGCCAAAGATAAAAAATATGTAGGGAATCAATGAAAACAAAATGGTTTAGAAGTACAGGTTTCAGACTTCCGGGTAATCATGGCTGCAATCTAGACGCGGCACGTTTCCTCTCCCCAGCACCGAACGAAATAGACTACATCAAAGGAGCATAAAATCACCTTTGGAGGAACAGAAGGACTCCCCAGTACCCCACAGAGGCAAAGGTACGTGGGGCTTGAACATTTCCACACTAAAATAAGAAGGAAAAGCTTGCACAGAAAAGTGAACTGAGCCGCCCTTCCCCCACCCCACCTCCCCCACTAAACCAGAGTGAGCTACCTGAGCGCTCACCGGGACAGCGAGTGAGTGGGGAGCGTCTCTGTCTGGGGGGGCACTCCAGGGTCCTTGGGATCTGGGGACTGCCAGGAAAAAACGTCTCAGGGCGCTTTCACTGGAGAAGCCAGCGGAATTCGGGCGGGCGGGCTGCGCTGAACAAGGCTCAGGGATTATCTGGGCGGAGCTGAATACCTGGGCTCGGAGGCTGGGAAGAACTAGTCTGAAGCAACCTAAATTCACAGAAAAACCACTCTTATAACCCAGACCCCAGACCAAAAAGGAAAGGGAAATAAAACCACCAAAGGGATGGCTCACATGGCCCAAAATCAAGCCTCCAGGAAGAAAGGGAAAAAAGTGACTATTGAAAACTTTTATGGTGGAAGTACCCAAGGGAAAGAGGAGAATGAAGAGGAAATCCAAAAAAATTCAGAACACGCCTCCCAAAATGGAAACTATCAACAAGCTCTGGAAGATCTCAAACTGGAACTTATCCAAAAGATGGAAACCTTCTGGAAAGAAAAATGGGAGAAAGAGATCAGCTGTCTGACAGATAAGACTGCTCAATTGGAAAAAGAACTCGAAGCATCCAATACAAGGGCAGACAAGGCTGAAAAGCAAATCCAGTCCCTAATGACCAGAATCAAGCACCTAGAAGAAAGTGAGATGATAAAACAGCAAGAATCAATAAAGCAAACCCAAACAATTAATGAATTGGAAGAAAACATAAAATATCTCACTGAGAAGGTCACGGACCTGGAGAACAGAGGAAGACGAGAAAATCTCCATATCATCGGTCTCCCAGAAAAACCAGAGGTAAACAACAAATTGGATTTTATTCTAGAGGAGATTATAAAAGAAAATTGCCCCCACGTTCTGGAGCAAGGGGGCAAAATAGAAATAGAAAGGATTCATAGAACACCTTCTATACTAAATCCCCAAAAGACAACACCTAGGAATGTAATTGCCAAATTCAAGAGCTTCCAAGTAAAGGAGAAAATCCTACAAGAAGCCAAGAAGAAGAGCTTCAGATATAAGGGGGCTCCCATAAGGATCACACATGACTTAGCGGCTAACACACTAAGAGACCGCAAAGCATGGAACACGATATTTAGAAAGGCAAGAGAGCTGGGTCTCCAACCAAGAATCAACTACCCAGCAAAACTGACTATATACTTCCAGGGGAAAGTATGGGCATTCAACAAAATAGAAGATTTCCAAGCATTTGCTAAGAAAAGACCAGAGCTCTGTGGAAAGTTCGATATCCAAGCACAGAAAGCAAGAGAAACATGAAAAGGTAAATATGAAAGAAAGGGAAAAGGAGATAAATCTTATCTTTCTCTTTAAGTCAAACTCTCTTCTATAAGGACTACATTTACATCTAATTATATATATTAATATGTGGGGAAAATGTTTTGTGTAACTCTCATAAATTGTATCATCATAAGAGTAGTTAGAAGAAACATGCATAGGGAAAGATTGGGGAATCAAGAAGATTTGGGGAAAGTTGGGGCAAAAAAAGGAAAAGGGAGGGGGGAACCGTGATAATACTAAGATTAACTTCAAGAAATAGGGGGGGAATCAATAGAATAAACTTTCCCATATAAAGATACACATGGGAAGGGGAGGGGAAGAACTCTCATATGAGAAGGAGAGGAAGAGAGCGTGAAGTGGAAGTACTTAAACCTTACTCTCAGTGAAATCAAATCTGAGAGGGAAGAACATCTAGATCCAGTGGGATCCTGAATTCTATCTTATCCATTAGGGCAAGAAAGAAAGGAAAATTAAGGAGGGGGAGGGGGGAGGGAGCACAAAAAGGGAGGGAAGGAGAGGGGGGAGGGGAAGGGAGCATAAAAAGGGAGGGGCTAGAAAGGGAAGCATCTCAAGGGAGGGGACTAGGGGGACTGACCTAAAGTAAATCACTGGTTCAAAAGGAGAAAGCTAAAGAAGAAAGGTCAGAACTAGGGGAAGACATCAAAATGCCAGCGAATCCACAAATAACAATCATAACTTTGAACGTGAATGGGATGAACTCACCCATAAAACGCAGACAAATAGCAGATTGGATTAGAACACAAAACCCTACCATATGTTGTCTTCAAGAAACACATATGAGACGGGTTGACACTCACAAGGTTAGAATTAAAGGTTGGAGTAAGACCTTTTGGGCCTCAACCGATAGAAAGAAGGCAGGAGTTGCAATCATGATATCTGACAAAGCCAAAGTACAAATAGACCTGATCAAAAGGGACAGGGAAGGTAAATATATTCTGCTAAAAGGAAGTATAGACAATGAGGAAATATCACTAATCAACATGTATGCACCAAATGGTATAGCATCCAAATTTTTAATAGAGAAACTAGGAGAATTGAAGGAGGAATTAGACAGTAAAACCATATTAGTGGGAGACTTGAACCAACCACTATCAAATTTAGATAAATCAAATCAAAAAATAAATAAGAAAGAGGTAAAAGAGGTGAATGAAATCTTAGAAAAATTAGAATTAATAGACATATGGAGAAAAATAAATAGGGACAAAAAAGAATACACCTTCTTTTCAGCACCACATGGCACATTCACAAAAATAGATCATACACTAGGTCATAGAAACATGGCACTTAAATGCAGAAAAGCAGAAATATTAACTGCAGCCTTTTCAGATCACAAGGCAATTAAAATATTGATCGGCAAGGGTACATGGAGACCCAAATCAAAAATTAATTGGAAATTAAATAACATGATACTCCAAAATCGGATAGTTAGAGAAGAAATCATAGAAACAATTAACAATTTCGTTGAAGAAAATGACAACGGCGAAACATCCTTTCAAACCTTATGGGATGCAGCCAAGGCAGTACTTAGAGGAAAATTCATATCCCTGAGTGCATATATTAACAAATTAGGGAGGACAGAGACCAAGGAATTGGAAATACAAATCAAAAAACTTGAGAATGAACAAATTAAAAACCCCCAGAAGAAAACCATACTAGAGATCCTAAAAATTAAGGGAGAAATTAATAAAATAGAAAGTGACAGAACTATTGAGCTAATAAACAAGACTAGAAGCTGGTACTTTGAAAAAACAGACAAAATAGACAAAGTACTGGTTAATTTAATTAAAAAAAGGAAAGAAGAAAGGCAAATTAATAGCATCAAGGATGAAAAGGGGGATCTCACCTCAAATGAAGAGGAAATTAAGGCAATCATTAAAAACTACTTTGCCCAACTATATGGCAATAAATTTACCAATCTAGGTGATATGGATGAATATTTACAAAAATATAAATTGCCTAGACTAACAGAAGAAGAAATAGTTTTCTTAAATAATCCCATATCAGAAATTGAAATCCATCAAGCCATCAAAGAACTGCCTAAGAAAAAATCCCCAGGGCCTGATGGATTCACCAGTGAATTCTATCAAACATTCAGAGAACAGTTAACCCCAATATTATACAAACTATTCGACATAATAAGCAAAGAGGGAGTCCTACCAAACTCCTTTTATGACACAAGCATGGTACTAATTCCAAAGCCAGGCAGGCCAAAAACAGAGAAAGAAAACTATAGGCCAATCTCCCTAATGAATATAGATGCAAAAATCTTAAATAGGATACTAGCAAAAAGACTCCAGCAAGTGATTAGAAGGGTCATCCACCATGATCAAGTAGGATTCATACCAGGGATGCAGGGCTGGTTCAACATTAGGAAAACTATCCACATAATTGACCACATCAACAAGCAAACCAACAAGAATCACATGATTATCTCAATAGATGCAGAAAAAGCCTTTGATAAAATACAACACCCATTCCTACTAAAAACACTAGAAAGCATAGGAATAGAAGGGTCATTCCTAAAAATAATAAACAGTATATATCTAAAACCATCAGCTAATATCATCTGCAATGGGGATAAACTAAATCCATTCCCATTAAGATCAGGAGTGAAACAAGGATGCCCATTATCACCTCTATTATTTGACATTGTATTAGAAACACTAGCAGTAGCAATTAGAGAAGAAAAAGAAATTGAAGGCATCAAAATAGGCAAGGAGGAGACCAAATTATCACTCTTTGCAGATGACATGATGGTCTACTTAAAGAATCCTAGAGATTCAACCAAAAAGGTAATTGAAATAATCAACAACTTTAGCAAAGTTGCAGGATACAAAATAAACCCACATAAGTCATCAGCATTTCTATATAATTCCAACACAGCTCAGCAGCAAGAACTAGAAAGAGAAATCCCATTCAAGATTACCCAAGACAAAATAAAATACTTAGGAATCTATCTCCCGAGACAAACACAGGATCTATATGAACACAACTACAAAACACTTTCTACACAACTAAAACTAGACTTGAACAATTGGAAGAACATTAACTGCTCATGGGTAGGACGAGCCAATATAATAAAAATGACCATCCTACCCAAACTCATCTATCTATTTAGTGCCATACCCATGGAACTCCCAAAAATTTTTTTTACTGATTTAGAAAAAAACATAACAAAGTTCATTTGGAAAAACAAAAGATCAAGGATACCCAGGGAATTAATGAAAAAAAATACAAAGGAAGGGGGTCTTGCAGTCCCAGATCTCAGACTATATTATAAAGCAGCGGTCATCAAAACAATTTGGTACTGGCTAAGAGACAGAAAGGAGGATCAGTGGAATAGACTGGGGGCAAGCAACCTCAGCAAGACAGTATATGACAAACCCAAAGATCCCAGCTTTTGGGACAAAAATCCACTATTTCATAAAAACTGTTGGGAAAATTGGAGGACAGTGTGGGAAAGATTAGGCTTAGATCAACACCTCACACCCTACACCAAGATAAATTCAAAATGGATGAATGACTTGAACATAAAGAAGGAAACTATAAGAAAATTAGGCGGACACAGAATAGTATACATGTCAGACCTTTGGGAAGGGAAATACTTCAAAACCAAGCAAGAATTAGAAAGAATTACAAAATGCAAAATAAATAATCTGGATTACATCAAATTAAAAAGTTTTTGTACAAACAAAACCAATGTAACCAAAATCAGAAGGGTAGCAACAAATTGGGAAACAATCTTCATAAAAACCTCTGACAAGGGTTTAATTACTAAAATTTATAAAGAACTAAATCAATTGTACAAAAAATCAAGCCATTCTCCAATTGACAAATGGGCAAGGGACATGAACAGGCAATTCTCAGCCAAAGAAATCAAAACTATTAATAAGCACATGAAAAAGTGCTCTACATCTCTTATAATCAGAGAGATGCAAATCAAAACAACTCTGAGGTATCATCTCACACCTAGCAGATTGGCTAACATGACAGCTATGCAAAGTAATGAATGCTGGAGGGGATGTGGCAAAGTGGGGACATTAATTCATTGCTGGTGGAGTTGTGAATTGATCCAACCATTCTGGAGGGCAATTTGGAACTATGTCCAAAGGGCGATAAAAGACTGTCTGCCCTTTGATCCAGCCATAGCACTGCTGGGCTTGTACCCCAAAGAGATAATGGACAAAAAGACTTGTACAAAAATATTCATAGCTGCGCTCTTTGTGGTGGCCAAAAATTGGAAAATGAGGGGATGCCCCTCAATTGGGGAATGGCTAAACAAATTGTGGTATATGTTGGTGATGGAATATTATTGTGCTAAAAGGAATAATAAAGTGGAGGAATTCCATGTGAACTGGAACAACCTCCAGGAAGTGATGCAGAGCGAAAGGAGCAGAACCAGGAAAACATTATACACAGAGACTGATACATTGTGGTACAATCGAAGGTGATGGACTTCTCCATAAGTATCAATGCAATTTCCCTGAACAATCTGCAGGGATCTAAAAAAAATACTACCCACAAGCAGAGGATAAACTGTGGGAGTAAAAACACCGCTGAAAAGCAACTGCTCGACCACAGGGTTGGAGGAGATAAGACTGAGGAGAGACTCTAAATGAACACTATAATGCAAACTCCAACAACAGGGAAATGGGTTCGAGTCAAGAACACATGTGATAACCAGTGGAATCATGCGTCGGCTATGGGAGAGGGAAAGGCGGGGGGGGGGGGGGGGGAGGGGAGGAAAAGAAAACGATCTTTGTTTCCAGTGAATAATGTATGAAAACGACCAAATAAAATAATATTAAAATTAAAAAAAAAAAAGAAGTACAGGTTTCAAATTGTATTATAAAGTAGTAATAGTCAAACAATTTCAAACTAGCTAAGAAATAGAGGGCTGGATTAAATACATAAAATACATTAGCAAATGATCTCAGTGATATAATGTTTGATAAATTAAAATATCCAAACTTTTGGGACAAGAATTCACTTTTTGACAAAAAATTCCCAGAAAATATGATTAGCAGTTTGACATAAAGAAGGCATAGACCACCATCTCTTGCCATAAACAAAATGTAATCAAAATTACTAATTAATCTAGATAAAAAGAGTGATATCATAAGCAAATCTGGAGAGAATAAAAACATTTCTCTCTCAAGTCTATATCTAAGGGAAGAAATTCTGACCAAATAAGAAATTTCGCATTAGTGGAAATTAATGGAGAATTTTGTTTACATGAAATTACAAAGGCTATATGTAAATAAAATTAATGCACCCCAAATTAGAAGGATATTGGGAAATTGGGAAGTGGGTAATCATGTGAAATTCTCTGATAAAGGCCTTATTTTTCAAATATATAGGGAACTGAGTGAAATTTATTTTAAAAAATGATACTTCCTCAAAATGATAGTCAACGTTTATGAACAGGCAGTTTTCAGAAGAAATCATTGCTATTAATTTTCACATGAATAAATGGTCTAAATATATTATTTAGAAATATGAAAATTAAACTAACTCTTAGGGAACATGGTAGAGTAGGACAAAAGGCTTCCTTGTCCTCCTAATGGCCCCCACAAGCAAGTAAAACTAACTATATAGAATCAATGTAAAAAGCAGGAGAAAAAAGAAACATGAATAGGGACTGAAGAAGAACATCTAGGGACAACCAAGGAGGAAGGATTCTGACTTACCTGTCCTCAGTCCCAAGAATAGAGCAAATAGAACAGAATCAACAGCTGGAAATCTCAATTTTTTTTCTGAGTCCTGGAGCTTGCATCCCTATGAATTAAATGGAATCCTCCAGCAGGGAGCCCTAGGAGAAGCTATGTCTGCTGTGGTCTTCACTCCAGAGACCTCCAATGACCCATATCTTGGGATTAAAGGAATGAAGATCACAGAATCTGTGGGTGCCAGGGTCTAAGGATAGGAACTAAAGCCTCACTGCTAACAAAAAGAAACTTTGGAGGACTAGTGAACAGTGGCTATACATCTTCTCTATCCTGTGTTGGAGCAGTAAGAGAAAAAGAGTGAGAAAGGCACACATAATGGTGAGTATACTTGTTGACAGACTGGAGTCTTGTCAGCAGTGGTCATTCCCAGCAGAGTGGAGTCCCTGGCTACTGCCAAGGGGAGGTGAACTGTATGCTTGCAGATGCAGCAGGACAACTGCCTAAGGACTTAGGTTGGAGTATCTGAGGTGAGTCATTGACTGGGGTTTGAGGAAGGAGCCAAGAGTACATCTGACATTGGATTTAAAAAAATGGAATAACAAATTAGGGCCCTGGAAAAAATCAAACCCAGAAAAATAATCCTGAATCCTGAGGTTGCACTAGGAACCCTGGGACTCCCACAAAAGGCCAATAATTTAGTCTACTGATTTGGTAACTAAAATGAAAACAAAATGAGCAAGCAAAGAGTAAGGAATTCAATTCTTGAGTGTTATTATGGGGACAGAGAAAACTGACTCAAATTCAGAGGACAGGGAAGTAAAAACATCTACTTCAAAAATAGCAAAGAAATTCAATAAATTCAACAAATGGCCATAAGCTCAGAAAGAAAAGGTAGGTAAAAAGAAAAACTAAAGAGATGAGTAAAGAGAGGGATGGGAATGATACCTATAAGAGATTTCATATCAAAAGGTAGGGAGAGACTTAGATAGAGGAGAGAATTTTAGAAGTGAACTCATAAAGAAGTAGAAGGGCATGGTTGAAGGGACAAGAAAGTAATTTCTGGAAAGGTGAATAGAATAAGAATTAAAAGGTAATGGGGATGCAAGAGTCAAGATGACATAATAGAAAAAGGGAAGCTCAAAACTAACACGAGAATCCTCTCCAACTAATCTTAAAATAATGCCATATAACTAATATAGGAGCAAAAGAACAAATAAGTAGATGGAGTGAAACAGCCTTCATATAGAGAACTTGAAAGGTAGGCAGAAAGCATTTGGGTCACTTGGGTGAGAGGGGAGCACAGCCAGCAGGAGGCTACAACAAGGAATAAGGAGCAAGTCAACAGCAAACCCTGCTCCCTGCAACCACCACCATCACACACACACACACACACACACACACACACACACACACACACACACACATACACACTCCTCTACTGTTCCAGGTTCTGAACTTGTCACCAAGTCAACATCTATTTCCTGAGAATACACCTGGGCCAACAGGCCACAAAGCCCTGCAATTCAATTCATAGTCATTAAAGTTTCAAGCAAACCTGCCTTGAGGTCCAAAATCCCAGCCCAGGCAGACTGTGTTATGAAGCCTGATCTGTGTGGGCCCAGAGCAAGGACAGGAATTTTGGCTGGGACTTGTGTTGAGGAACTTAATCTCATTTTAGAGCAGTCTCCAGGGTCCTGCCTTGTAGGAACTTGGCTGACCCTTGCCAAAATCAAGGCAAAGCACCAGGACAGGGTGGTCTGCATAATGCTGTGTGCCTGACCTGATCAAGTCTAGAGTGATACTCAAAGCCTCTACCCACACCTGGGATTAGAATTTGAGCCATTAGCATTCCCAGGGGGTGATTGAATCAGCAGTGGAAGGTGGCTCCCAGAGCTCCCAGCCCACAGGTTATCATATCATCTTGGAAGAATTAAAGCTACAAATCCAGAAATGAGGCTAAGGATAACATCAAGGAAGGACTGAAATTTAAGATGTAAGGACTGGAATTTAAAAGTACCCTGTCCTCTCTTGGAAGATAGAATACATTTAAAATTGAAGTAAAAGACAAGAAAAAGACTGGGAACATGAACAAATATTAAAAAACCCAAACAAACAACATAACCATAGAAAAATTTTTATGGAGACAAAGAGCAAGGCACAGATACAGAGGGAAAAGTGAAAGCAAAGCAGACACACACAAAAATACAAAGAAAATATAAATTGGGCTCAGATTCTGGAAGAACTTAAAAAAGGATTTAAAAAATCACTTAAGAAAGGAGGAGAAAAAAATGGAAAAGTTAAATGAAAGCAATACAAGAAAAATTGGCCAAATGATCAAGGAGGCTTAAAAGTTCATGGAAGAAAATGATTTCTTAAAAATTATATTTGGGCAACTAGAAGCTAATGATTTTATGAGACATCAAGAAAAAAAATCAGATGAAATCAAAAGTATGAGAAAAGAGTAGAAAATGTGAAATATCTCAGTGAAAATAACAACTGACCTGAAAAATAGATAAAGGAGAGACAATTTAAGAATTATTAAACCACCTGAAACCCATGATCAAGATAAATAAATAAAAAACATGGACATAATAATAAAAGAAATTATCAAAGTAAGCAACCCAGATATTCTTGCACAAGAACATGAAACAAAAACTGAAAGAATTCTCAGATCACCTCCAAAAAGAAATCTCCAAAAGACAACTCCAAGGAATATAGTAGCTAAATTCAAGAGCCCCCAAATCAAGGTAAAAATACTGCAAGCAGACAAAAAGAAACAATTCAAATACCATGGAGTTACAGTCAGGATTACACAGGATTTAGCAACCTCCACATTAAAAGATTGGAAGGTATGTAATATGATATTCCAGAAGGAGAAAGATATAGGTTTATAGCCCACAATCACTTATCCAGAAAAATTTAAGCATATTCTTTCAGGGGAAAAAGTGTCATTTAATGAGACAGAAAATTTCCAAGCATTCCTGAAGAACAGACCAGATCTAAACATAAAATTTTAAGTCTAAACACAAGACCCAAGAGAAGTCTATAAAGGTAAATAAGAAAGAGAAAATGTATAGAATTCAGTAAGGTCAAACTGTAAGTATTCCTACACAAAAAGAAGATATTTGTAATTCTTAACATTTCTAATTAGTAGTAGGGCAGTTAGAAGGAGTATGCATAGATAAAAGATAGGAAAGAAAGCTGACTAAGATAATACGATATGCAAAAAAAAAATCAAGAGATGAAAAAGAGGACCTGAGATAAAAGGGAAGAGAGAAATGGAATGGTGTAAATTATCTCACCAGAGGAGTAAAAAACTTTATTAGAGTGGAGGAGAGGATGATGGTGGTAATGGGCAATGGTTAAAATTTAATCTCATCTAACTGGCTCATTGAGGGTATAAAAACCATACTCACTGAGGTATAAAATCCTATCACCCTATAGAAAAGTAGAAAAGAAATAAGATTGGAGAAGAAGGACAGTAATAGAAGGGATAGTGAAGTTTATATAGGGGTGATAAAAACAATAATAATGAGGATGGACAGAATAAAAAAAAAACAGTTGATAATGAAACTATGAATATGAATGAAATGAACTCACCTATAAAATGGAAATGGATAACTGAGTGGATTAAAAATAAGAAACCTACTATATGTTGCTTACAAGAAATATATTTGAGGCAGGGTGATACACAAAGAGTAAAGGTAAGGAGCTGAAGCAGAATTTGCCTTGCATCATCTAAAGTTAAAAACAAAAAAAACAGGAGTAGCAATCATGATCTCAGACAAAGCTAAAGCAAAATACATCAGATTAAAATATTTAAGGAAAGTAAATACATTCTAATAAATGGTAGTATAGACAATGAAGTAATATAAGCACTAAACATAAATGCACCAAACTGTTTAGCATGTAAATTTTTAAAGAATAAATTAAATTATCTTTAGGAAGAAATGGGCAGTAAAACTACACTAATGGAGTACCTAAAGTTAACCCTTTCAGATCTATATAAATAAAACCAAAAAATAAACAAAAAAGAAGTAAAGTAAGTGAATGAAATTGTAGGAAAGTTAGGACTAATAGATCTCTGAAGTGCACTGAATAGTAATAGAAAGGAATATACTTTCTTTTCATTAGTACATGAGTCTTACCATGTATAAGGGCATTAATATTTCACCACCAAATGCAGAAAAGCATAGATAAAAAAACATATTCTTTTCAGCTCATAATGCAGCAAAAATTATAGTTGGCAATTCTCTATGGAAAGATAAATCAAAAATTAATTGGAGGCTAAATAATTTAATTCTAAAAATAGGGTAGGTCAAAGAACAAATAATAGAAATAATCAATAATTTTATAAATGAGAATGACATTGAACAGATAACACATCAAAATTCATGGGATATATCCAAAGCAGTATTTGGGCAAAAACATTTGGAAATCCTAAAATTTAAATAAGAAATTAATAAAATTGAAAGTAAGAGAATGATTGAACTAATAAGTAAGACTGGGAGTTGGTTTTATGAAAACCAACTGAAAAAAAAAAAACAAATAAAATAGAGTTGGTTACAAAAGGAAGGAAAAATCAAATAATCAAGATAAAAAATAATCAAAATGAAAAAATGAAGAGAAAATTAATGCAATCATTAGGAGATGTTTTGTCCAATTACATACCAGTATATCTGATAATCCAAGTAAAATGGATGAAAATTTATAAAAATACAAATTTTCTAGATTGATGAAAGAGTAAGTAGAGTCCTTAATTTTCAGAAATCATCATATTCTGATAATTAGAAATTATCAGAAATCCTTAAATATCAGAAAAATAAATTGATAAAGCCATTAATGGACTCCCTAAGAAAAATTCTCCAGGGCCATTTATATTCAAGTGGATTATATCAAACATTTAAAGAACAATTAATCTTAATACAACAAAAAATGTATTTTGGGAAATAGGCAAACAAGGAATCTTAGCAAATTCTTTTCATGAAACAAATATGTTACTAATTTCCAAGCCAACCAGAACAAAAACAGATAAAGAAAATTATAGGTCAATGTCATTAATGAATATAGATGCAAAATGTTAAGTAAGAAGATATTAAAGCAATATGTCATAAGGATCATTCACTATGACAAGGTGGGATTTATACCAAGAATGCATGACTGTTTTAATATTAGGAAAACTATCAGCAAAATTGACCATATTAATAACCCAACTAACAAAAATCACATGATTACATCGATAGATGCAGAAAAAGACATCAACAAAATCCAATTCTCATTCTTACTCAAAACACTAGAAAGAATAGGAATGAATAGGTCATTCCTTAAAACAATAAGTAGTGTCCACTTATCAGCAAATATCATCTGCAATGGGAACAAGTTAGAACCCTCCCTAATGATATCATGAGTAAAGGAAGGGTGACCATTATCTTCTCATGGGCACTATGCACAGAGTTCCAGGGTTCCAACTTTGAGAGAAAAAGCAGAGAGAGAAAGGAATTAGATAGACATAGATTATAGAGATAACAAAACAAGGACTAGATGGAGAAGCATGGTCTCCATGAACTCCGTTTATTGTGACAAAAAGAAAGACTTTCATAGAGAGTAAAATACCGAACATTACATCATTCTTGAGGGTTGTTGTTTTCCCACAGGATACTATTTATGAAATTACTTCACAGAAGAACATTACCAGGGTTACTTTACAAATGTAAACAAATTGAGAAAGAATGACAGCTAATTTATTCTGGGTAGTATAGGGAAAGGAAGGTCTGGTACATTTAGTCATGATATTACAAAGACTTCTTTGCTCTTCAGAATGAAGAAGGACTCAAGGTTTGATGATGACCATACCGAGGAAGTATATTAATCATAATCTTGAACCCTATAGACTACATTTCCCACAATCCCCTTTTACCTTTTGTGTATATGCACCATTACATTAATTTCATATTTAGTTTTGGTTCTGCTCTGACATGCTCTCATGTTTTTCTTTTTCCGTGTGGGGAGCTTGGCCATTTTTCTTGAGCCCTTGCACTTTTCCCTCTTACTTCAAGTTAAGTATTTAATAAGTATTATTAAATATAATACTTGGAGAATTGGATATTAATTTTAATCTTTACAGAAGGAATCCTTTCTTATCTAAGGTACAGCCTAGAGAACAGTTGTGCTGTGTAGTAGTTAAAGGACTTGTAGAGGATTGAAGAGAGGACAGGGGGTAAAGGAAGGTTTTGTAACAGGGAATGGATCAGTTGCAGGGGCAGAGGGAATATGGCTCTTGGTGAGGTAAAAGGAGATACCCCCTGCTGAGAGGCTAGTTTTGAAAATTGAGGTTCCTGAGAAATGGGCCACCTATGATAGCCTGAGGGGATGTCTTCTCTATTGATTGATGTGGAAGATACCCCAATGCAGGTAAGCAGGGATCCCCTTGAGGGACTAGTCTCCCTCCAGACTAAGAGCACCAAGCAGAAGTCCAATAAAGATGACTTAGGGTTAAATGACTCTCCTTAGGTTCAGCTCCCTCTATGTCCCCCTGAAATGATAGTCCTCTTATCAGACTGTGGTTATTTAAATAAAGATGAATTTTAATACAAGTTTGGATTGGGAGGTATTAGAGAAAAGGGAATTGGGATTTCCCTAAATTGGGTTTAAGTCTTTCTTAGCTTTTGAGCTGAGGTTAGGCCTTGCAGGCTGGTTGAAGGTTTCTTTTATTTGTATCTATGCTAATTTTTGCTAGCTTTCTTAAGTTCAAAGTCTTAGCAGTACACAGCAAGAGAAAGAAAAGGTTCTGACTTTCAGAGCTGGTTGGACCTTTCTCTTCGGGTTTGACACCCCTAAAGACTAAAAATCAAACTTCAATCCTTTTGTTTGATTACACAATCACAGGAATCCAGGTAGAGCACATAGTTGGGAAAATCGGGAATAGAGGTACATCTTCCCAGAGACAGGGAGTGAGGATCCTTCTAGTCCAAGGGCCAGAAAGAAAGTCTTCTGAGACCAAATGTCACTCCAAATTGTCTCTCCCCCCACCAACTGTCATTCTTGTCAGTATCTTCTCTCTAAAGTTCCAACTGCTGTTTGTTCCATCTGATTGGCAGAGAGTCCAAAACTTGCTTCAATTTTTCCTTTTCACAGCTGTAAACAGAGAATGGCCTTGCCAAGAGTCTCAGGCAAACTCATAAGTGTGTCTCTTCTGGCTACTTTTCCTCAGTGGGACTAATTTGTCCTAGGCTACTCCATAACCACTCTTAATGTACTAGAAATGCTAGGTTTAGCAATAATGAAAGGAAATTAAATTGATGGAATTAAAGTAGGAAATGGGAATACTAAACTATCACTCTAAGTAGATGATATTATGGTATACTTAGAGAATCAACTAAAAAACTAGTTGAAATGATGATTTTAGTGAAGTCTCAGAATACTAAATAAAATCACATAAATCATTGGCATTTCTATAAAGTTCCAACAAAGTCCAGAAGCAAGTTTGAAAGAGAAATTTCACTGAAAATCATTTTACAGAATATATAATACTTGGAAATCTATTACAAGCACTTTTCACAAAAATGAAGTCAGATCTAAACAACAAGAAAAATAATAGTTGCTCATGGATCGGCTGAGTGAATATAATAAAAATTACAATTTTATCTACATATATTTATTCAGTGCCATATAAATCAAACTGCCAAATAATAATTCTATAGAAGTAGAAAAATAATAAAATTCATTTTGAAGATCAAAAGGTTAAGGATACTAAGGGAACTAATAAAAAAAAAAGGGAAGGAAGATGGCATAGCAATGTGAGATCTCAAACTCTATTATAAAGCAGCAATCATCCAAACAATCAGGAATTGGCTAAGTAATAGAATGTGAGATCAGTAGAGTAGACTAAATACACAATATGCATTAGTAAATGATTTTAGCAATTAAGTGTTTGATAAAGCCAAAGACACTAGCTTTTGGAATAAGATCTCACTCTTTAACAAAAACTGCTGGGAAAATTTGAAAATCATATGACAGAAGTTAGGTATAGACCAATATCATATATTCTATACCAATATAAGGTCAAATGGAAATATGATTTAGATATAAAAAAGTGATACCCTAGCCAGGGATACACAGAAATTAGGGGTACTTAGAATAGTTTATCTGGTAGATATATGGAAAAGGGAAATATTTATGACCAAACCAAGGATAGAGAATATTTTGAGGTATAAAATGAATAATTTTGATTTTATTAAATTAAAAAAGCTTTTATAGAAACAAAAATACTATAACCAGGATTAGAAGGGAAACCACAAACTGGGAAAAACATTACAACAAACATTTCTTAAAAACTTCCAATGTATCAGATTTGTAGAGAACTAAGGCAAACTTATAAGAATACAAGCAATTCCCCAAACGATATGACAACAAATTTTCTGATGAAGTAATCAAAATCTTCAATGATCCTATGGGAAAAAACATTGTAAATTAATCTTGATTGGAGAAATGCAAATTAAAACAACACTGAGGTACCGCCTCATATCTTTTAGATTGGCCAATATGGCTATAATGGAAAGTGGTAAATGTTGGAGGGCATATGGCAAAATCAGAACACTAATGGATTGCTAGTGGATTTGTGAATGGATCCAACCATCTTGGAGGGCAATATGGAATTATGCCCAGAGGGCTATATGTAAAGATAATTTTAGAGTTGTGACTTAAAAAATCTAAATTTAATTGGTTGCCAGGGAAAATGCCAAATAATAAAATACCCAAGTCAGCTGGAAATTTATGGTGATTTAATTGATATAACTGAAAGAAACTAAGAAGAAGGGAGAAGGAAAAAGTGAAGGAGTTCTCCTGCCTGGCTCCCATTGGGTGGGCAGATTAGGGGATCTAGAAAGTAAGGCTTTTGGAGTGTGAAGGAGGAAGGAATCAGTCTGAACTCTAAAAGGGCTCAGCCAAGATGTCTGAGCCTGGATCAGCTCAAGGGCAAACTCACCATCAAACCCAGACAAATAGCTGCCACCATACCAAGATGTTGGAACACTTAGCATGCTGCCAGCCAGAGTCACCTCTCCGGGGAAAGAGGGAG
The DNA here is from genome assembly GCF_027887165.1 of Monodelphis domestica. Lineage (NCBI taxonomy): Eukaryota > Metazoa > Chordata > Mammalia > Didelphimorphia > Didelphidae > Monodelphis > Monodelphis domestica. Next base: position 379,919,576 of record NC_077229.1, on the reverse strand, counting down.
AGAGAGGAAGTGATGTGCCTTATATAGATGGTTTTACGCCACTTTCCTGTGTCTCATCTGTACCGATGATAGCTTAGCTTGACTTAGGACAGCCCAGGGGTCTGTTTGCTGTTTCTGATTTATCATTTACTAGCACATGCCCATGTAATGTGGGTGTACACATTCCTGGGTGCTAGACCAAACAAGATGGAGAGAATCTAAGAATCACATATAAAACTGTTCATATCCTTTGAGCTGGTAATATCACTGCTGGTCTTTATCCTAAAGAGATGATAAAAAAGGGGAAAAAACCTACTGGTATAAAAAATATTTATAGTAGTTCTTTTTGTGGTGGTAAAGAACTTGAAATTGAGAGGATATATATATATATATATATATATATATAAATTGGGGAATGGCTGAACAAATTTGGATACATGATGGTGATGGAATACTATTGTGCTACAATAAATTATAATGAAGATGACTTCAGAAGAAAAAAAAATGGAAATATCTGCAGTTACTGATTTAGATGTAAATAAGGAGAACTGGGAGTGCATCGTATATAATAGCAGCAATATTAGATAATGATTAGCTCTGAAAACTTGGTTACACTCAGCAATACTATCATCTGGGACAATCCTGAAGGACCTATGAGGGGCTTCTAATTTTTTAAGTTGCAAGCCCAAGTCACTGGTCTCCTTCTTCTCTACTTTGTTGTTATAGACAGTCAGAGATATAATTTTTGCTCTGAACACTGTTTTGGCTATATCTCATAGGATTTGATATGTTGTTTCCTCATTGTCATTCTCTTTAAGGAAGTCTGTAATTGTTTGTATGATTTGGTTTTTGAACAACCAGTTTTGAAGAATTAGAATTAGTACCTGAGAAGGTATATTCCTTTTTATCCCTGTTCAATTTTCTCCAGATATCTATTAACTCTATTTTCCCCATAGATTTCATTTACTTCCCTTACTTCTTTCTCATTTATTTTTTGGTTCTATTTATCTAGTTTTGAAAGGGGAAGGTTGAGGTCCCCCACTAGTATGTCATTATTTCCTCTTTAAGCTCCTTTAATTTCTCCTTTAGAAATCTGGATGCTATTCCATTTGGGGCATAAATGTTTAGTAATGATATGACTTCATCATTTATAGTACCTTTTAGCAAAATGCAATTTCCTTCCTTGCCTCTTTTACTCAGGTCAGTTTCTACTTTTGCTTTGTCTGGTATCATGATTGCTACTCCTGCTTTTTTTCACTTTAGATGATGCATAATATATTCTACTTCAGCCTTTTATCTTGAATTTGTGGATATAACCCTGCCTTAAATATGTTTCTTATAAACAATATATAGTAGGATTCTGGTTTTAAATCCACTTTGCTATCTGCTTCTTTTTTATGGGTGAGTTTGTCCCATTCAAATTCAGTGTTATGATTACTCATTGTGTATTGCTCTCCATCATATTATCCCCTTTAGATCCTGTTCTTTTCCCTTTCATTTTTTCCTTCTAACCAGTATTTTGCTTTTTGATACCCACCCAATTCCCCCTCCCTCCAATTACCTCCCTCTTCCCTTGTCTTATTCCCCCTCTACTTCTCTGTAGGGTAAGAAAGAATTCTATGTTCCACTGAGTACACTCTTTTTTCCCCATCTCTCTGAGCCAGTTATAAGGAGAGTAAAGTTTAAGCATTGCCCATCACCATCCCTATCCTCTCATTTCTATAATGATTTTTCATGCCTCTTAATGTTACATAATTACTCCATTCTATCTACCTCTCCCCTTTTCTGTCAATGCAACCCTCTTTTTCACCCCCCTTGATTTTGTTACACATTATTCATATACTTATATATCACATCATACATACATATCACTCTCTGAGGCCAGATTTGAACCTAGTGCCTCCTGACTTTGGATCTGTCTCTCAATTAACTGAGCCACCTAGCTGCCCTCCCCTACTGATTTTCAAAGCCTTTTAAACTACTAGAGATATAGGTCATGTTTTCAAAAGGCATTTCTAGAAAATTTTATATAGCTTCAATAATTTCCCAACCATTTTCTTACTTGTTTGGTTTTTGATAAAATCTATATTAACTTTTAAATACAAATTTTTCAGAGAGATTCTAATATCTCATGTATTTACCCTATTGATGGCAATAATGAATGCAATTTCCTTCTCAATATTCTCTTGAAAAAAAGTGACTTTCACAAATCTTGTCAATTTTTTCTTCTCTCAGAAAAGAACTATCTTCAATGTGTAAGGTTATGTTGCAAAAGGAAAGATGGAACAGTGAAAGGGCATTGGTAGCAGAGGATGCTGGGAGAGAACAGAGGACTTAGAGGAGCTCCAAGAATTCTGGACTTTTGAACTGAGATCTCCAAGACGCAAGAAGCATATACCTTGCTGGAGATCTTGACAAGAGCCAAATGAGGATTCAGCTGTGATTAGTCCTGAGATTACTCCTACAAAGTATTTCTACAGCATTGTCCCTCTGAGAACATCTAACCAGAGTGTCAAGACTCTTCAGACCTGACACAGCTGTGGACTTTCTGCCTGAGAGCCTGGCTCTCTCCCCTTTGCCTATTGTACCTGATCTAACTATTCCTTAGTCCCAGTAATATTAAAATAGGAGTGAGAGAAATAGTGGGAAAGGAAAGGAGAAACTCTGGTTTGCTTGACAGCTGCCAGAGTGAGGGACCTTTTGGACATAGGTCAGGGACCTTGATTTCCTCATTCCAGCTCCCCGTCTTTCCATATAAGCATTGTCCATTAAACCTCCTTACATGCAGTCAGATATTTTCGATGAGGCTTGTTCTAGGAGCTAAAGCCTCATTGAGGTTACAGATCAGCCATAACAGAGTGCTAATCAAGACCCCTCCCCTGCTGAAACAAAAGACTAGGGGGAGGCTTATCCCCTTGACTTCCTCATGCCAGGGAATTTGCGGGTACCCCTTATATCACCTGATAGGGGGGACCTTCCTTCATCTTTCCATCATCCTCACATAAGAGAGCAGCCCCAATTTCATGAGTAGTACCCCTTGACAGCACTACCCAAGAGGAGTGAGTGAGAGAGATAATAGGAGTCATCCTATCAAGGCTCCTACCATTTGACACCTTCCTCCTTCACAACAAGCTCGTGAAGACCATCAGTTACCATCCTTAAAGTAACAGCAGTGTCTCTTCATACATAATCCTTACAAATGTAATTAGTATATTTGTGAGGGGGAGGAGAGCAAGGCAAGGAGCAATTGTGGAGAGAAGGATGAGAAGCAAGACTATAGCAGCAGCAAATATAAAAATTACCTTTAAATAATATTACCAGGAACTTTACAAAAAAACAAGTACTCTAGTAGATGCATAAGACTGTGTTTCCTCAAAAATATTATGTCTTCCCACATAATAAAATGTTTACTAAAATCTTGGTTTTGGCATTGAAAATCATCAATGAAATTGTGTGTTGTTTATTTGTTGGGTAGTTATAATTGGAGAAATAATGTAGTGTATTATTTTGAGAAAATGAATGCTCAAGAAATTAAATAGATTTATTGATGCTGACAGGATTGGTATGATTTTAAAGATTATGTAACCAATATAAAGGCACTACATACTTCAAATGTTTTGATCTTTTAGTCCATGGTACTGTGGCATGACTCATTACTATGCATAACTGTTGTAAAGTTAGATAAAGAAACATTAACCTAGCACTGTGATGGTGAACCCATGTTATGTGTGCCAAAGATGGCACATAGTGCTCTGTGGGCACTTGCAGGCCCTCGGCCTGAGAGGCTCAGAGCCTGGGTGGAGCACTTGAGCCTTTCTCCAGGCAGAGCTCAGCCCTGGCTTGGCCAGCTTGAAGCCTAGTCCCACCAATAAATGTGGGAGGGGTGGTAGTGTGGGGCTTCATCATCCTTTCAGTGGAGCATGGCAAGCCCAGGGCTGCCTGTAGATTGGCCCTGCCCCCCAAATACAAGGTGGCATTGAAGCCTCCCAGTGGAACTTGGCCCTGGCTTGGCCAACCTGCATCTTGGACCTACCCTCAATGCAAGGGTTGATGGGGCAATGCACACTGTCAGGGAGTGAAGCATGCAGTCTAGGGGTGGCACGTGGCACAGGGTACCTAAATGTTTCCAAAAGGTTTGTCGTCATTTATGTAGCAGGATTATTTTTTTTAAAAAAGCAAAAGAAGTACTTGAAAAGGTTTATTGTTATAGCTGTAATTTACATTGGAAAGAAAAATAAAAATCTGGTTTTATGGGATGAGTTTAAACTGACTAGTCACTGAAAAATGAAATTTTCTATTCCAAGTTCTGAACCTTCCTTGAATTAAATTGGTAGTTATCATAGCTTCAGCTAGGATATAGTGACCACTAGTTTATATGTGGTTTATATTAGAATGGCTTTTAACTGGCTGGCCAGTCAAAACTGATATTTTGTTCAGGGGATTCTTATGATTGTTATTTGTTTTAGATGTCTTGAAGGAATAAATAGATGGATGCACAAACGTTTTGATCTGAAGCACAAACATATTTAGTTGGGTTACTCTTGGTTCCAATCACAATTTTCTTTCCTATTTTGTATGAACTTAGGCTCTTTACAACTCAATTTCATTGCATGGAAAATGAAGAGATTGTACTAAATTGTCTCTCACGCCCTTTCTACGACTAGATCCTATGAGAAACATAAAGTTATTGATTTTCAATTGAGTTATGTTGAATAGTCCATTTGTATTGACATCATTCTTTTTGCTATAACTTCATCTCTCTTAAAATGCTTTAAATTTTTTTCCATGTAACTTTTTTCAGTATATTTTCCAGGCTATTGAAATTTATTAATATACAGTACATAATCTCCCCTGAAAAGTTCATTTATTCTATTCATTATAAAAACATTCTCTTGTATCACTATTAAATTTGACATTTGAATTTAAAATGTCAAGAAATCCAGAGATATGAGTCCTATTTGCACACTGGGCATGGCCTTCATATTTGTCAAAGGTAATAGGAATAGAGTATCACTAAGAAAGATCCTGTTAATATGTCTGGAACACAATAAATAACACACTACAAGGGCAATCATACATTGATAGAAGATTTAATAAGTGGCCATTTCATCTCATTTTAGGTATTATATCATAGCTGCATAATGCACAAAGGAAATGCATTAGAGAAAATATTTGTCCAATGATCATAAGGAAAGTGCTATCAGATGGCAGTAGGAAAAGGCAAAAATGAAAGGTGCACAATTTCCCGATGTCACCATGAAAGGGGACCTGCACTGATAGAATTATGGCATTTACTTTCATCTATCCATTTCAATAATCTCCTTCAATCTAATCAATCTTACTGTGTCTCCATGGCATTCTGGTTAATTGAATTGCCATTAAGTGGCCTAGACGCTTATCATTCAATTCTTTCCCTTGGAACTCAATTGCTCTAAATTACCATTTTTATCCAGCTGTTCACTTGGGGTCAATCCGCATTCCTTTCATGACTGTTCCAAGGAATAAAAATTGCATCACTTCAAAGGCTGTGCTGCTTTCTCAACTTCCCTACATTGCTTCCCAAAGCTCCAAATGCTGTTTTCTCCTTTTGATGTTAAAACACGGCACTTTATTTCTTGATTTCTGATGCTGGCAAACACAATAGTGCTGGAGCCACTTATAATTTGACTTATTGGGTATTTTGAACTAATATGTATTTTATCTGAAGGGCTTACATTATGTGACAACCATCACAAGTAACCTCCTACTCCTATCCACAGTGAGATCAAGGCTGGTTGAGGATTTTATATTGAGCTATAATTAGAGATGAATTCAAGCTAAGAAAAGGTGATTTCTGAGTTTTGACATTGTTAAAATTCCTTACCTTTATTTTCTGATCAATGATATTTATGCTTATAGGTGGCCAATACTTCACTAGGAAAAATGGTCCATGTTAATAAGTTTAATATTTTTGGATATTTGAGCAGAGAGACCATATTTATGAGGGTAATGTTTTTTTCTTCTTTTTTCCTGGCTTTTTAGATTAGTTTATTCCCAAAATCCTTGTTTCTGCCCCTCCCAACCTGTAGTTTTTGTGTAGTAAAGGTGAAAAAGTAAAATTGTAGGTAGAATATATTTTAATTAATTAACCAGTTAATTAATTAATGTGTTACATTACGATTCCCCTGAGTCTCCAACCCTTCCTTCTCTCCCAGCACTAGAGAAGACATAATTTAACAGAAGTTTTTCATATTATATACATACACACACACATATAAATATGTCTTGTTTATTTATATTCATCAGCTCTTTTTTGGAGATAGATACACACAAGTTATCCTTCAAACAATATTTCTATTGGTGTATATAATGTTTTCTTAGGTCTGCTAGTTTTCCTTTTCATAATTTCATGTAGGTTTTCCCTTTTTTTTTCTAAAATTAACCTGCTCAGGACATAATATCATGCATCTCGGGATATCATGACTAGGTCTATAAGAGCAAATCACCAAAAACACCACAAATATACATATACATATGTATATATGGAAATTAATGCCCAAAACTATCCATTGCCATAGAAGGAAATGAGAACGTTTGAATGCAAATTGAAGCATACCATTCTTCTTTTTATTTCTTCCATGAATTTTTCTCTAATGTCAGTAATAGGCATCTTATTTGATAAATATGGAATAATGTATTATATGATAATATTTGTGCAATCTAAAAACTATAATCAAATTGCCCTGCTTACCATTTCTTACTGAGCAGTAGTGTTCTATTACAGTTATAAGCCACATCTTTTTTTCCAGTCCCCTATTATGGGGATCCCCTAATTTCTAGGTCTTTGCCACCACTTAGAGAGCTATTATATATATATATATTAGATAGATAGATAGATAGATAGACAGACAGACAGAGATAGAGATAGATAGATAGAGATAGATATAACTCTTTGAGTATAATTTCAGATTACTCTCCAGAATAATGGATCATTTCACAGTTTCACAGTGTGTTGTTTCCACATTTTACACATCCCTATAATATTTGTCATTTTGTCCTTTTGTTGTTTTGGCCAACCTGATAGATCTGAGTTGGTATTGAAAGTTTGCTTTGATTTAAAGTTTTCTAATCAATTATCTAGATTATTTTTAATATGGCTTTGATTTCTTTATCCAAAAACTTCCTGTTTATATCTTTTGACCAATTATCAATTGGAGAAAGGTTCATATTCTTATGAATTTGACAAAGTTCTCTATATTTCTTAAATACAAGAACTCTTTCCAAGAAACTGTCTATAAAAACAAAACAAACAAATGAAAACTATTAGAAATGAATCCTAAACATTATTTCTTATGGTACAATAGTATTCCATTACAACTATTTATCACAATTTGTTCAGCCATTCCCCAACTGATGGACACCACCTCAGTTTCCAATTCTTTACCACTATATAAAAAAGATATATATATATATATAAAAGAACTGTTATAAGTGTTTTTATAAAAGTTTCTTTTCTCCTATCTCTGATTGCTTTGGGATACAGACCCAGTAGTGGTATTATTGGGTCAAAGGACACGTGTCATTTTGTGGCTCTTTGCACATTGCTTTATATTGCTTTCCAAAATGTTTGAATCAGTGTAGAATTCCACCAGCAGTGTATTAGTGTCCTAATTTTCCCAAATCCCCTTGAGCATTTATCATTTTCCTTTTTTTCATCTTATCCAATATAATAGGTTAGAGGTAATATATTAGAGTTATATTAATTTGCACTTCTTTAATCAATACTGATTTGGGACACTTTTTCATATGACTATAAAAGTTTTAATTTATTTATCTGAGAACTACTTGTTCATATTTGAATATGAGGCTGAGAAATGTTTTGTATCCTTATATTTTGCCTCAGTTCTCTATATACCTGAGAAATGAAGCCTTTGTAAAAAAAAAAACACTTGATATAAATTTAGCTTCCCCATTAATTTGTTGCTTCCCTTCTAATTTTGATTGCATTACAACTTTTAACCCAATGTAATAAAAATTATCTATTTCATTTTTCTAATGTTTTTCTATCACTTATTTACTCATAAATTCTTTCCTTATCCAGAGGTCTGAATGTAAAACTTTCCCATCTTTTTCCAATTTTTTTAAGTTATAATGCTTTATTTCAAGAACAATTATCCAATTTTACTTTATCTTTGTGTATGGTATGATATATTGCTTTATACCTAGTTTCTGCTGTGTTGTTTTACAGGCTTCCGAGAAGATTTTGTTAACATTTACTTTTTCAAGAGAATATATTACACAGAGTCAATCAAAATTCTGATCAAACATAATTCAAGAAAAAAAATTAAAGTTGCTCCCTGATTTGTTATGATAAAGAACTGGAAATTGAAGGGATGTCAACTAACTGGAGAATGAATAAACATGTTGTGACATATGATGTGATTGAATACTACTGTTTCATAATAAATTATGAACAGGTTAATAAAAACACATGGAAATGCCTAAATGAAGTAAAATGAACACCAAAAGAACATTATATGGAACAGAAATATTGCTTAAAGATTGGCTTGTGTATGTCTATATCTAGAGAAAGAACAAACTAAGTAGAAATAAAAAAGATAAATATACACACATATAAATGCATATTAATAATATAATAATAATATAATAGGGAAAGGTCAGGGAAGGAGTGAGTTATGAGTATTTAATATAGCAAATAAATAAATATATTTATATTTAAAATAAACCTAAATCATACAAATATTCAGTGTATTATAGACCACTGATATAAACTAAAATAAACTTTCCAAGAAGTTAAAATATTTCCATTTTTATGTGACAAGATAGATGATATTTAGGTTCTTTCTCTTTATCTACACACCTATATTTCATTTTGAAAAGTGATAGATAAGTCATTGAAGATCTAAAGAACTTTGTGGATATTAACCATATCAATTAACTGTTCATTTTAAAATAATGATTAACTAGCATGTTAATTGCCCTAGATGCCAAGAAAAATTTAATATCATATCTCTTTTAACAAATGAGTACAACTAGCAAATATATATCTGGACATTTTCAGAATTTTCTGAAACATTTTAAGATACACTCTGTGAGATTTTTAGACAAATAATTTCATTCAGAGATTATAAAACTTAAAAAATTTTCAGATGTCACTAGAGTTTTGAAGGTCAACATTTAAATTCAAGTTTAATGATTAGCTTCTTGCATTATTTTAAATCAATATGGGAAATATGACTACTGACACTGAAAACTATAATGTCCCAATAATAAAAATTATAATTTTAGTAATTTCCTGAGAAGTAAAACTTCCTCCTATAATGTAAATTCTCAGTTGACGTTATTTTTTCCCTGCAGCCAGAATTCATCATTTAAAGATATAAATTTTCATCATAAACCTATAAACCATAATTTGTTTTCTTGCCAAATGCTAATTTAAGGTCATATTCTTAGACTAATCTTGTCAGGAAAGTTATTAGTTCTTTTGATTTTTAAACATAAATCTTTTTTAAAAAGTAACCTAATAATTACAAGAAATTAAACAATTGTTTATTTCCATTCCAAACATATTCTGACTGAATTTCCAGAGGTTTTATATTTATTTTTTTCTCATCAGAGTTACCTCTCATTAACAGTCACAATATTCTGAACACAAAATATGATAGAATGCCAAGACATCAATTCTAACTAATTTTTTTTTTCTGCATAAGAACAACCAATATTACTTATAAGCTACAACCTCAGGGCATCCACCATGCTCATATTTGTTTTTAAAAAGTAAATGTACTTTTTTAAAAGAATTCATAATATAAATCATTAAATATTCTGACAAAAGAAGAATTGATTAATTATTCATGGTTTACACATTGTCCACGGATATTTTGGGGGGGAAATAGTAAATAACTTTTAAAAGATTAATAAGAATCCATTATAATCTTCTACATAGTATTTGATTTGAGAAAGGGAAGATGAAATAAGGCAGTGAACAGAAGCACCATAGATTTTAGCAGGGAAGCAAGATAAAAAGATAAAAAGAAGGAAATGGGATGGAAGGGGATACATTATTTGCATTTATATCTGTGAATGTGAATGGGATGAACTTGCTCATAAAATGGAAGCAGATAGCATCATTATTTTATGTCACTGAGTTTTGCCTTTTATTAAAATTAATCTGATAATAAACATTTTCTTTTTAAAATAAAGAAAGGACTTTAAACCCATTTGTCTTCTCTAGATAATAATACTACTAACTGTTCAGATAGGTAAATGTGAATTTTAGTAGATGATGTTATTATATCTTTCAGAGGTATTTTGTTAGAAAAAATGCTTTGTAAGATCTAAAGCATTATTTTAATGAGAGTGGTAGCCATGACTGTAAATATTATTGAATAAATATTTTCTTTTGTTAAAATTTCAATGTTTTTGAGCACAGGTCCTAACTTTTCATTGATCCTTCTTATTTTTCTAAATTATCTCAAAAATAACATATTTCTTCTACTTTCATTATTCTTTCCAGCCTCATTTCATTCTGATATCTTGCTCACTCTCCTTGTATGGTCATGATGCCCTTTTGTGTTCATTCAATATCCCTTGCCCTTGCTTCCATCTTCTTTTTGTGTTTCTTTAAAATCTAAATTCATTGATAAATTACCTGTTCTTTCACATCAGCTTCTTTAGATAACCTTTTCCTTCCTTCCTTATTAAAATGGAAGGTATTTGCATCTTAAGACTTTTATTCTTTAAAGTTTCTCATCTCTCCTGGGATGACATCCTAGAGAAATTTAGATCATTTTATCCTTCCTGTCATTCTTGACCCTTTGAAATCTGTTAACACCCTTTTATAGGAAATACATTAGAAATATACATGGCCTTCTGTGGCTTGCACAGTATATGTTGTAAGATATTTACATTTTCTAAAGGTTCCCATCTACATTACTTTATGAAACAGTTTTTCCTTGTTGTTGAAGATAAGTGAAATAATATATCCAAAATATGCTTGTTCCACTTTCTGAATTTTAGATAAATTCCATTAAGGTAATACACATATATTAGTTTCTCTTTGGGACATATAATTCCATCAGCTATTTAGATAATTCAGGTTCCCAAACACTCTTCCTCTATATCAGTCTTAATGTTGAATTCCAATCCTGGAAGGTACTCCCTTCTTTTTTCTCCCACTTGGAATTCCCAACTTTCTTCAAATCTCAGGTCATGGGACAACACTTAAAGGAAACATTTTATGGACTCCACAAATATCTAAAGGATTTCTCTACAATGATATATTTTATTTCAAAATCCTTACGTCTTAGAAACAATATTGTGTATTGTTTCCAACAGAGAAGAGAGGTAAAGAGTAGGCAATATAGGTCAAGTGACTTGTCCAGGGTCACAAAGCTAGGAAGCTCCTGAAGTCATATTTAAAGACAGAACCTCTCTTTTCTGGGCCTGGCTATCATTTCACTGAGCCACCTAGCTGTACCTCTGCAGGCCCCTCCCACCACACTCATGATATCTTATAATTATGAATGAATTGCTATCAACTGAATATTGTTATGTCAGTAATGTCAAATGAATATTTGTAAGAAAATATCAAATGAATAATCAATCAATTTCCTCAGTGGAATGGAGGTTTTTTGCAAACAGGGACTGTTTTTATTTTTGCCTTTCATCTGCATTAACTGTTATAGTTGCAAGAGTGATTAATTATAAAAAGGAATCCAATCTTTGCTCCTGACTGACTGAGTAAAAATAGGTAAACCTTAGTCAGCTCTCTAATTTACCTACCAAATTGTATGGTAATCTTATTCTTCTTATTTTGATATATTCCCATTGCTTAGCTCAGTGCTTTGCCCATGGTAGTGTGTGTATACATGTAAGTGCAATAAATTTTGAATGTGACTAGGTCTGGAGGTAGACATTTAAAACCTTTCATCTATGCCTTTTGGAATATATCTGAGAAAGGACAGGTACAATTTGAGAAGAAATGAGCTCCTGTTTATCTATGTCAAATTTGGAAGTTCCCATACAAATGAAATTATAGTTTTGGTGACTGAACCAGTAAAATTTTAGTAAGATTATTAGCAGCAAATATATTCTTAGATTGTTTGGAAGTTTCTAAATAGTAATATCTTAAGACACAAATTATTTCCCTAAATATTATGTAACAGTAAAATAAAGTTAGTTCAGTAGGCTCACTATTAATTTAATCAATAAGAAGCCTTAATTTCTTGTAATATACATAAAGGGTGGTTATTAAAAACAATGTTATTTATATATAATATTTCTAATATTAAGATACTAGATTGGATATCATGAAGATCTTAAGTTCATTTTATTATCATCTTCTAAAGTAAGAAAATGTAAATAATTTTCACAAAAAAGATGATGGCACAGTCAGTAATTAAGTCAACTTAAAGATATACATATTATGAATGGATTTAGTATTTATAAGAGGAAACAGTGTCTAAAAACAGTTTCAGATATGTTATTTGATGCCTTTTAACAATGAAAAATTGTGATATATGGAATTCTAAGTGATACAATAGCAGAAAGTAATTGCCTCTGATGTGTGTGTGTGTGTGTGTGTGTGTGTGTGTGTGTGTGTGTAAGGGAACTGGTAACAGAAAGGGAAATTCTAGAAGTGATTAGTATGTTATCTCCTTTAAAATAACTGAAAAGCTGAATTAATAACAGAAATTATTGCCAAGTTCATTGAGACAAAATGTTTAAACAGAAATATGTCTAATAGTATCTGTCAGAAAATTGAGGGATGGAAAATGTCCTTGGAAAAGGAATAAAACTTTTATATTTTCCATTTAGTGTATAAATAGGAAGTTGAACTAGAGGCCAAGATAAACTTTGAAGCTTGACACAAAGACTATTAAATATTTTTTATTATATCCTGAGAATTTTATTGCTCATCTTTTTTTATTTTTAATCTAAATGAATGGCATGCATATTGCTTATGTAGCTGAAGATAGGCAATGTCAGCAAAGTCAGTAAAAAATATCACACAAAAAACATGAATTGGCAGATTTATTTGTCTTTCTGGAATCACAATAATTTTAGATATCTGAGGAAAAATGCTCAAATATGCAACTGCTGCAGAATAGGTTTAGAATAGAGTGGATACTTTTTTCTCATTTGAAATTTTAATTTTAATTGAAATTGAAATTTTAATGTGAAAAATTAACAGTAGAACTTTTAATTACACTTAATGAGTTCAACACAAGTCCTAAAAACTATTTTAACTATGAACATTACTGGAATATAGATTATATTTCAAGGATGGAATATTTCAATCTTACCCAATAAGAACAAATTATACTCTTAAAGAGGCAGTACAATTTCCCCTCATTATATTGTGGTTCAGTTATTGCAGCTTCACTGTATCATGGGTTTAAAAAACAAACAAACAACTATTTCTTTATAATGGAATTTTTGCTATATGGTGGGATTTTGAAGATGAATACCATAATGTACACAATGGAAATGTGGTATGCTACTATCTTTTGCACAAGTTTACCAACATGAGGTTGTACATGGTTGATGGAATGAAAGATGACCAATCACAATGCTGTGGTCTGTATCCTGATCACTGATTAGCTCAGTTACTGTAGCATTGTTCTGTTTGCTCTCCCACTACTACTTTATGAATTTTCACCTATCACAGGGGTATCTGGAAAGTAACTCACATGATAGATGAAGGATCACTGTATCAGTGCAGTCAAACACACAAACATACTCCTAGTTTAAAGTTTAAAGTTAGAATGTATTCATGAATCTGTGTCAATTCCAACTTTACTGTTTGAGATTTAATTCCCTATCTCCCTTAGTCAAAATAATATGAAAAAGACAAGAAAAACATCCTAGTAATATTATAAGATTTAAAGATTAGCACTAAATGAAGTTTTCAAAATAACTTTAAAATATACTGGGTTTTGGGGGTGTTTAATTTTTTAAAAATATTTTTCTAGATTACATGTCAATATAATTTTTAAACATTTGTTTTCTAACATTTTATAATTCATGCTATCTCTCTCTGTCCTATCCCACTCACAAAAGGCAAGTAATATGGTATAGGTAATAAATATATTATCACATAATACATATTTTCATGCACATCATGTTGTGAAAGAAGACATATTGCTTACATAAGAGAAAAATTCATGGAGAAAATGAGTTAAAGAATGTTTCCATCTGTATTTAGAATCCATTCCTCCTATGAAAGTAGATATGATTTTTTTTTTGGCTCTTGGAGTTGTCCTGAATTCTTGCCTTGTTGATAATAAAGTAATTCACAGTTGAACATCTTGCATTATTGTGACTGTGTACACTCCATTCTTCTTGTTCTAGTGACTTCACTTTGCATCACACTTCACTTAAGTCTTCCTAGGATTTTTTTTTTGATCTTGCCTCTTCTTTAAACAAATAAACAAACAAACAAACAAACAAATATTTGTCTTTTGTCTTAGAATCAATATTGTGTATTGGTTCCAAAGCAAAAGAGTGGTAAGGGTTAGGCAGTAGGGATTAAGTGACTTGCCCAGGATCATAGGGATAGGAAATATATAAAACTATATTTGACTCAAGGAATTCCTTGTTCACTTAACTTCGTTCCTGTTTGTCATTTATTATGGAATGATAGTATTCTGTTACAAGTAAGTATCACAATTTGTTCAACCATTTCCCAATTAATGGATATCCCTTCCATTTCTAGTTCTTTTCAACCCCAAAAAGAGCTGATTTGAATATATTTGTACAAGTAGATTCTTTATCTTTCTCTTTAATCTCTTTGAGATACAGAGCTATTAATAATATGACTGGGTTGAAAGGTATGAAAGTTTAAAGTATTAACTTTTTCTTTTTTTTAAACAATATTTTATTTGGTCATTTCAAAACATTATTCAAAGATCATTTTCTTTTCCTCCCCCCACCCCCATAGCCGACACATGATTACACTGGGTTTCACATAGATTCTTGATTCAAACCCATTTCCATGTTGTTGGTATTTGCATTAGAGTGTTCATTTAGAGTCTCTCCTCAGACATGTCCCCTTAACCCCTGTAGTCAAGCAGTTGCTTTTCCTCATATTTTTACTCCCACAGTTTGTCCTCTGCTTGTGGAGAGTGTTTTTTCTCCTAGATCCCTGCAGATTGTTCAGGGACCTTTCACTGACACCAATGGAGAATTCCATTACGTTCAATTGTACTACAGTGTATCAGTCTCTGTGTACAATGTTTTCCTGGTTCTGCTCCTTTCACTCTGCATCACTTCCTGGAGGTTGTTCCAGTCTCCATGGAATTCCTCCACTTTATTATTTCTTTGAGCACAATAGTATTCCATCACCAACATATACCACAATTTGTTCAGCCATTCTACAATCAAAGGGCATCCCCTCCTTTTCCAATTTTTGGCCACCACAAAGAGCGCAGCTATGAATGTTCTTGTACAAGTCTTTTTCCTTATTTCCTCTTTGGGGTACAAACCCAGCAGTGCTATGGCTGGATCAAAGGGCAGACAGTCTTTTATCACCCTTTGGGCATAGTTCCAAATTGCTTTCCAGAATGGCTGGATCAATTCACAACCCCACCAGCAATGAATTGATGTCTCTACTTTGCCACATCCCTTCCAGCATTCACTAATTTCCTTTGCTGTCATGTTAGCCATTCTGCTAGATGTGAGGTGATACCTCACAGTTGCTTTGATTTGCATCTCTCTGATTATAAGAGATTTAGAACACTTTTTCATGTTCTTATTAATAGTTTTGATTTCTTTATCTGAAAACTGCCTATTCATGTCCCTTTCCCATTTATCAATTGGAGAATGGCTTGATTTTTTATACAATGCATTTATCTCTTTGTAAATCTGATTAATTAAACTTTGGTCAGAGGTTTTTATGAAGATTGTTTCCCAATTTGTTGCTTCCCTTCTGGTTTTAGTTACATTGATTTTGTTTGTACAAAAGCTTTTTAATTTGATGTAGTAAAAAATTATTTATTTTACATTTTGTGACTCTTTCCAAGTCTTGCTTGGTTTTAAAGTCTTTCCCTTCCCAAAGGTCTGTCATGTATACTATTCTGTGTTTGCCTAATTTACTAATAGTTTCCTTCTTTATGTTCAAGTCATTCACCCATTTGGAATTTATCTTGGTGTAGGGTGTGAGGTGTTGATTCCAAACCTAGTCTCTCCCACACTGCCTTCCAATTTTCCCAGCAGTTTTTATCGAATATTGGATTTTTGTCCCCAAAGCTGGGATCTTTGGGTTTATCATATATTGTCTTGCTGAGGTCATTTGCTCCAAGTCTATTCCACTGATCCTCCTTTCTGTCTCTTAGCCAGTACCAAATTGTTTTGATGACTGCTGCTTTGTAATATTGTTTGATATCTGGAACTGCAAGGCCCCCTTCCTTTGTATTTTTTTTTCATGATTTCCCTGGATATCCTTGATCCTTTTTTCTTCCAAATGAACTTTGTTATGGCTTTTTTCAAATCAGTAAAGAAATTTTTGGAAGTTCAATGGGTATGGCACTAAATAGATAAGTAGGTTTGGGTAGGATGTTCATTTTTATTATATTTGCTCATCCTATCCATGAGCAATTAATGTTTTTCCAATTGCTCAAGTCAAGTTTTAGTTGCGTGGAAAGTGTTTTGTAGTTATGTTCATATAGTCCCTATTTGTCTCAGGAGATAGATTCCTAGGTATTTTATTTTGTCTAAGGTGATTTTAAATGGGATTTCTCTTTCTAGTTTTTGCTGCTAAGCTATGTTGGAAATATATAGAAATGCTGATGACTTATGCAGGGTTATTTTGTATCCTGCAGTTTTTCTAAAGTTGTTGATTATTTTGATTAGCTTTTTGGTTGAATCTCTAGGATTCATTAAGTAGACCATCATGTCATTTGCAAAGAGCAATAACTTGGTCTCCTCCTTGCCTATTTAATGCCTTCGATTTCTTTTTCTTCTCTAATTGCTACTGTTAGTGTTTCTAGTACAATGTCAAATAGTAGAGGATAATGGGCATCCTTGTTTCACTCCTGATATTATTGGGAATGCATCTAGTTTATCCCCATTGCAGATGATATTAGCTGATGGTTTTAGATATATACTGTTTATTATTTTTAGGAATGGCCCTTCTATTCCTATGCTTTCTTGTATTTTTTAAATAGGAATGGGTGTTGTATTTTATCAAAGGCTTTTTCTGCGTCTATTGAAATAATCATGTGATTTGTGTTGGTTTGTTTGTTGATATGGTCAATTATGTGAATGGTTTTCCTAAGACTGAACCAGCCCTGCATCCCTGGTATGAATCCTACTTGATCATGGTAGATGACCCTTCTGATCACTTGCTGGAGTCTTTTTTCTAGTATTCTATTTAAGATTTTTGCATCTATATTCATTAGGGATATTGGTCTATAATTTTCCTTTCTCTGTTTTTCACTTGCCAGGGTTGGGAATCAGTACTATTTTTGTGTTATAAAAGGAGTTTGGTAGAATTCCCTCTTTCCTTATTGTGTCAAATAGTTTGTATAGTATTGGAATTAGCTGTTCTTTGAATGTTTGATAGAATTCACTTGTGAATCCATCAGGCCCTGGGGATTTTTTCTTAGGGAGTTCTTTGATGGCCTGTTGGATTTCATTTTCTGATATGGGATTATTTAAGAAATCTTTCTTCTAAATGAGAGTTTAATTTGTTCACTTTCAATTTTTTTTATTTGCATTTCCAATTAATTGATCTCTGCCCTGCCTAGTTTATTAATATATGTACTCAGGGATGTGAATTTACCTCGTATTACTGCTTTGGCTGCATCCCATATGGTTTGAAAGGATGTCTCACCATTGTAATTTTCCTCGATGAAGTTATTAATTGTTTCTATGATTTCTTCTCTAACTAACTGATTTTGGAGTATCATAATATTTAATTTCTAATTTATCTTTTATTTTGTTTTCCATGTATCCTTACTGATTATTATTTTTTTTTTTTTGCCTTGTGATCTGAAAAGGCTGCATTTATTATTTCTGCTTTTCTGCGATTGTATGCCACATTTCTGTGACCTAGTATATGGTCAATCTTTGTGAATATGCCATATGGTGCTGAGAAGAAGGTGTATTCCTTTTTGTCCCTATTTATTTTTCTCCATATGTCTATTAACTCTAATTTTTCTAAGATTTCATTCACTTCTTTCACCTCTTTCTTATTCATTTTTTGATTTGATTTATCTAAATTTGATAGTGGTTGGTTCAAATCTCCCAGTAATATGGTTTTACTGTCTATTTCTTCCTTCAAGTCTCCTAGTTTCTCCATTAGAAATGTGGGTGCTATACTATTTGGTGCATACATGATGATTAGTGATATTTCCTCATTATCTAAAGTAACCTTTAACAAAATATAGTTACCATCCCTATCCCTTTTAATCAGGTCTATTTTTGCTTTGGCTTTTTCAGATATCATTATTGCAACTCCTGCCTTCTTTCTATCAGTTGAGGCCCAAAAGTTCTTAATCCATCCCTTAATTCTGACCTTGTGAGTGTCTACCTGCCTCATGTATGTTTCTTGAAGACAACATATGGTAGGGTTTTGGATTCTAATCCATTCTGCTATTCATCTCCTTTTTATGGGTGAGTTCATCCCATTCACTTTCAAAGTTATGATTGTTACTTGTGGACTCCTTGGCAATTTGATATCCTCCCCTAACTCTTATGTTTTTTTCTTTAGCTATAATCTTTTAAGCCAGTGATTTACTTTAAATCAGTCCCCCTAGTCCCCTTCCTTTATATGTTTCCCTTTCTAGTCCCTCCCTTTTTGTTCCCTCCCCCTCTCTATCTTCCTCTTCTATCTCCTCTGTATTTTGTATTTTTGTTCCATAAAATGTGTCCAAAGTCACCTCCTTCTTCTTGCTTTTCTTTGTGTTTGGAGGCTTTTGTACTTCTGTACTGTTTGCCATCTCTATCTGAGTGAGGAAGACTGGCTCTGAGTGTATCTGTCTGATGGTCCAAGGCTTTATCCCCAGGCAAATTGTCTGTTCTCCGCAGCTGCTCTTACTTCCCAGGGAAGTCCAGGGTCTTCCCTCTCCTGACTGCCGGCATTTCAGGTGTTACTGCTCTCAGTTCCCTCCAGTTAGTTCTCCGCTGCCTTACTTGCACTCTCTGAGCCTGCCACAGCTCTATCCGCAAGGTACCTCAGTGCCTTTGCCAGCCCTGATGTTTCTGTTCTTTCAGAAGACCCTGCACTCTAAGGGGGGAGGGGTTCTGGCCTCTCTGAGCTCTGAGGACCCTTGATTGGATTAAGTTCAGCTGGGTTGGGCTGGATTAGCCCGGAAGCAAAAAAACAACAAAAAAAAAAACCTCCTCTGCAGTCTGTGTTGAGTGCCCTGGGACTGGTCCAGGTTACTTTCAAGGTAAGCCTTTTGCCCTTTGTAGGTTGCAACCTGTTTGCAGGCCCTGAGGTTTCTGTCCTTTCAGAAGCTTTGAGGGCTCATGATGGGATTAGGTTTAGCTGGGTTGGACTGAATGTGCCCTGAAGCAGGAAACTCCTGTGAGACTCATATGGAAGGACCCAGCCAGGGGACCACAGGTTCCCCCTGTTTCCTTATGTTTCTCTGCCATCTGTGTTGGGTTCCCCTAAGACTGGCTCAGGTTGCTTTCAAGATGTGCCCTTCAGAATAGCCGGCCCTGAGGCCCTTTTACAGGCCCTGAGATTCCTGCTGCTGCTGCTGCTGCTGCTGCTGCGGGCTCAGCACTCTGGGTTGGGGGGGGGGTCCTGGGACCTTCCTTCTGCCTTCCCCTTAGATCCTAGTGATCTAGGATTCTTGCTTTTGGGGGTTGAGCATGCCTTTTGATCCGAGTCCAGAAGTAGGGTTCCCTGGGTCTGTTCTGTTATTCAGTTTGAATTTCGGTGCCCTAGGAGCATTCAGTTTGTGATCGGTAAGGAAGGCTTTCTAGAGGTCTGAACTTTTGCTGCCTCTCAGCTGCCATCTTGACCGGAAGTCTACTAGCTCTTTTTTTTTAATCTCTTATCTTCTATCTTAGAATCAATACTGTGTATTGGCTCCAAGGCATGAATGGTAAAGACCAGGCAATGGGGGTTAAGTGATTTACCCAGGGTCAGACAGCTGGAAAGTGTCTGAGGCCATATTTGAACCTAGGACCACCCATCTCTAGACCTGACTCTCAATCCACTGAACCACCCAGCTGCCCCCTATTAACAAGTTATAAAAAATGTAAATAAAATGTCTAATAATTGAAGTGGTTATAAAAGACTTACTTCCCTAGAAGTAACATGAAGAACTATAAGAAGAAAATTACCAAAAACAAAACAAAACAAAAATGCTAACAATAAAATTTAACTATGTGATAAACATAGATGGTCTAACTCTTCCTGTTAAAATAAAATGAGGTATAGAATGTATAAAACAATTAACTCAATTGTGGCTAGTAAGAAACACATTTGATATCTATAATACTAGGTTGAATTTTAAAACCTGTTCTAAATTATATCTTAAAATTGATGACATATTAAAAATAAAAAGATCAGATACTTCATAAAGTAGAATTCAAGTTAGAAATATTTTGAAATAATAAAGGATATTACATACTATTGAAATACAAAATATCATATTTTTTTGTTTTTATTCAATTATTTCAGTATTCTATGACTTAGTGACATTTGTGGTTTTCTTGGAAAATATATTGAAATGGTTTTCCATTTTCTTCCCTAGCTGATTTTACAGATAGGGAACTGAGGCAATCATGATTAATTGATGAAATTTCCCAGGGCTACACAGCTAGTAATAGTCTAAGGTCAGATTTGAACTCAGAAAGATGAGTCTTCCTGATTCCAAGCCAGGCACTCTAGCCATTGTGCCAAATAACAACCTCATTTTATGTTTATATTCACTAATATATAATTTTATATGAACTGAATAAATTGACAGTTCATTAAAAATACATCATTAACACCAGAAGTAGTTGACAAATCAACAAACATACAATAAATGTGAGCTATACTTCAGGCAATGTTCTGGGTTTGGGGGATAAAAAGCAAAAATGAAATAATCCCTGACTCTAAGCAATTGACAGTAAAAGGAACTTGTTCCTTCTTTGAGAACATGACTAATGTAATAAGAAAGATTAGTAATGTAGTAATCTAATACTTGAATTGTTTGCATAATCACTTGATATTAATAGATATATGGAGACAACTAAATAGAAGAAACAGGGAATACATATTATTTTCATGTACATATGAAATTCTCTTAAAATAAATCCTATTTAGTTAACAAAGAAGCCTTGAGTAAAATTTTAAAATATATATAAAAGCAATATTGTATTTCTAAAACAAAATGCTATATAATTAAAATTAAACACAAAAGATATTAGCACAATTTACAATGTATATGGAAGCTGAATAATTGTATATTATATAATGACTAGCTTAAAGGTGAAATCAGAAAAATAACAACAAAATACTAATATGATAGTGACAATGTTGCAAGTTAATCAAGTAAAGATTTAGACTTCAAAAATGAAAATATTTAAAAGATTCAGAGATAAATATATATTAGTACATAATGGAAGGGATGCCAGATACTGTAGACTTCAAATCTTTTATTTTTGCTTTTTTATTTGAATAAACAGCTTTTTCTAAAAGCTAGAAGATTGCACTGGTTAATTGTTAAGAGAGGACATTATAACTAAGACTTTTCAGTGTTGGGAGAATAGCCCCCTAAAGGTTATGCTTACAACTTAAGGAAAGAAATTTTTCTTTCTGGCAATCCAGCATACTGGTATGGGTTTGAGCTAACTATATATGACTGAAAAAGGAAAAATAGAGTCAGTGAGGCAACCTTGTAGAGCACAGACTGTTGCCATACATTTGGTCCCATCTACTCAACTGTTTATGAACTGTTAGCAGGCACTGGGGAAGTGTTACCAGATAATATATAAAAATTAGGTCTCTCCCTGAGGAAGGTGCAATCTAAGCCAGAAATATTATTGAACATGAAAAGTTAGATTACTTAACCTCCTGCTTGCAGGTGAAAATCCTTCTCCATCTTGTGAAGGTTTCTGAGGCTTCTCAGGATGATAGTTGTATAAAGTGAAATTATGGGTGGTCTTGTACCCCCTAAATCACTCTGATGAGCAGACAGGAGAATTGATGTGATAGAGTTGACGTGACTTTATTCAGAGGTGTGGGGGGCATGGAGTGAAGAACGCTGTCTAGATCTAGGCAGTGTCCTCAGAAGAGGGGGGCAAGTGTCAGTATTTTCACATAGTGGGGGTGCAAAGGATGAGGGAAAACTTGACCGGTCATGCCTCTGGCTGGTATTCCTCACAAGGGGTGGGGTTTGGGGAAAGAGAGAGAGAGAGAGAGAGAGAGAGAGAGAGCAAGAGAGAGAGAGAGAGAGAGAGAGAGAGAGAGAGAGAGAGAGAGAGAGAGAGAGAGAGAGAGAGAGAGAGAGAGAGAGAGAGAGAGAGAGAGAGAGAGAGAGAGAGAGAGCGCTCCACAGTATGAGGTCCCAGAAGCAGTGGGCATTGATTCTAGGTTTGCTCAGATTTTATATGGATCCAACACAATGCTATCTCTACTTTCCCATCATTTGTATATTATTTTACCCACTTCTTCTATCCTCCTCAATCCTTTCCCAGCGCTCCTGACATTTCTAAGTATATGGGAATATTCCTTAGGTTTACAGTTTTTAGTTGAGTCAGGGTCTTAGGTCTGTCCAAGGATTTACCAGATTGCAACAATTGAAGCTGAAACACTCTTTGAAACATTACTTGGAACATATAGTCAAGATTATAACTTGTGAGTTTTGAGATTTCTCTCATATGAATTCTGTCACCCCTAAATTTCTTCCCATGGTTATAAAAGATTATCAATGTATATTGTGGAATAATGCACAAATTTCATCCCACCCAGTAGTCAGTGTCACTGGCTTTTATGAAGAGTGGTAAGACCGATCCACTGAAAAGAGGATAGCAGCATTCAACCTCCCCAGAGGTTAGAGATAGGATGTACTCAGCTCTCCTTAGAAAGGCAAATCCAACAGGTCAGTGAATCATTATAAGCAGAAGTGTTATAATTCTCTAACAGTAGCCTAGCTGCTGAGACTGTATAGGCCAGTTCAGCAATTCCTGATTAGTTGCATAGTGATCTCCTTAGCGGAGCAGAGCAGTCAGTACAACGTATCCTGATGGGCGCATCTAGAAACAGCCACACCAGGCATCTAAGTACCTCCCTGGTCTAGGCCAGCAATAGCTGATCCTTGTGAGAAACTAGTCCAGCAACTAAATTGAAAGGCTTGTTCAGCAAAGGCTTGGAAGAGATCACCTGATTTAGCACATGCTCCTTGCCTTTGAGGAAAGGACCCCAGTGACCCTCATAGCAACACATCCTTCACCACACTGAACTTTGTGAAGACTTTCTGGTGAAAGAAGTGAAATGGTGTCCAGGTGTTCCAAAGCTATCTTGCGATTGTATTGTAAGTGTATCCCTACGCTTTCCCCTTAGTGTAAACTCTTTGTACTGATGCTTCTTGATATGTCATTTAAGTGAATCTCTTTTTCAAAAGTTAATTGATTCTACCTGAAGATTGTTACAGTGAAAAACACCTCTAGGAGATTTTTGTCCTGCATTGTTAGGTAGAGTGATGATGATTACAGGCTACAGTCTAAAGAGGCAGTTGACCTTTTGTGGACCTAACCTGCCAGAACCAATTGGAATGAGTTTTACACAATATGGAGGTATTTGAATTTCTGGAAATCAGTTGTTAGAGATATATTCATTTCATACAATATCTGTTAATAAGAAAGAAAAGGAGAAAATAAATATATATAACTTGCATCTAAGAGCACTAGAAATGGAACAAAGAAGTAATCCAAAGGAAAAAAAAAAAGGAACTGACAGATTAACAGAGATAGTGAAGGATTAAAAAAATAAGAGCACAAAAAACAGAACAGAAAAGTGAAAGAACTGAATTGATATTTAGATTACATAATGATGTATTTTAAGGATCAATAAATTTATAAAACATTAGCTAAATTCATCTAAAATGAGGGAAAAATGCAAATCAATATAATTAAAATAGAAAATGAGAGTTTGTTATTGGAAAATAAAAATAAATAAATGTTATAACACATAAATCATATCCTAATGGTTAGAAAATTTAGAGATAATGAATGATTATCTTAAAAAATTACTAAAACTGTCACAAAAGGACTTTAATAATTAAAATTGATTATAATCTCAGTGGAAAACTTAAAGAGTCATCACATACAAACCTGAAACTTGTTCAGATGACTTCATGAATTATTTTAGAATTTTATAGAGAAATAAACCCACTTGTGTTCATATCTTTAAATACAGAGAAATGTAAACATTTGTGAATACCTTTTACAAGGCAAAAAGGATGTTAAATTTTATATTTGGAATAGTTAACACTAAAAAACAATGTTTAGCAATTAATAAAAATGGATGCATATTAAATAAAATACTAACCAAATTAATAACTAGTAAATAAAGAAAATTTCTCATCATGACCAATCAAGACTAATACTGATGCCTGAGAAAGCATTGGAAAAGTATTCTCATGGTGGCTTAGGGAGAAGGACTTTAAAAAATTTATATTTATGAACTGAAATAAAGAAATATATGTTGATTGATTAACATTTTCAAGTATATTTATCAGAGAAAGTTATAAAATAATCATTTTATTGTTATTATAGCATATTTCTGATTTGCCCGCCAAGTTAATATGTTAAAGATATTGGATTTTGTTAAAGGTCATTGCTCCTCTCAAAATATATGACACATCACTCTTGACATTACAGAAATATTTGAAGCTAAAAATTGATAAGTAACTCTTCTATAGACACAACAGAAGCATATTAACAGGGTAACTTTTGAAGGGAAGTTTTTCTGCTTCAAAGATCAGCACTCCATCCTTTATATTTATATATTGACTCTCCACATAGTAATTATATCAAAAGAGTAAATGAGAATAGTTTGGCAAAACTTGGTTGATAAAACAATTAATAAACATTTATTAAGCTATTCTTATGCAGCACATGCTACATTCTAGTGATCATCATTTTACAGTTTATGACATGAAGAAAGTTTTGGAAATTGAGAAAAATTATAAGTAATGAAATGTCCTAAAAACAATGCCTCATACAACTATCATAACTGTAAGGGACCATTGAGATTATCTACCTAATTTTCTCATTGAGAGATAAATTAACTTAATGGCTAGGTGAGCAAATTTTCTGAGGTTAGATGGTTACTTACTGACAGACCTGAGACTAGAACTTAGTTAACCTTATTTTGATTTGTTGTCTCTGCGTATCTCTTTTTCATTATAATATTTTTATTTTTTCCAGATTACATGTCAATACAATTTTTCAAAATTCATTTTCTGATTTTTTTGTAATCTTTATTCTCTCTCTCTTTCACATCCCTCTCCCCAAGTAGGTAAGTAACAGAGGGTAGCTCATCAGCTCAAGGGATTGAGAGCTAGTCCTAGAGTTGGTAGATCATGGATTCAAATCTGACCTCAAACATTTCCTAAATGTGTGGCCCTGGACAAATCACTTAACCCCCATTGTTTAGCCCTTATTTTTCGTTTGCCTGGGAACCAATACACAGTATTGATTCTAAAATGGAAAGTAAAGTTTTTTTTTTTTTAAGGCGGATGATGATATAGGTTGTATCCATATTATTCTATAATGCACATGTCCATGTTTATCATGTGGTGAAAGAAGATATATAGTGCTTTCTATAGACAAAAATTCATGGAGGAACTAAAATAAAGAATAGTGTGTTTCAATTTACATTCAGACTCTCTTCCTTCTTTGGAAGTTCATATCCTTTTTTTTTGTCATGAATCTCTTGCAGTTGTCTTAGATTCTTGCCTTGTTGATGATAGTAGTGATTCACAGTTAATCATCAAAGAATAATATTGTTATGGTATACATTGTTCTCCTTGCTCTGCTCAATTCACTGTACATTACTTCAAATGAATCTTTCCAGATTTTTTATCTTGTTTTTCATTTCTTAGGACACAATAGTGTTCATTATCAGCATATACCCCAGCTTGTTTAGACATTCCCCAATAATGGACATCCTTTCAGTTTCCAATTCTTTACCACCACAAAAAGAGTAGCTACAAATATTTTTATACCAGTAGGTTCTTCTCTCTATTCTTTGCATCTCTTCCGCAAATCATACAGCATTTTAGAGCTTCAGACATTCAATAAGAAAAACATATATAAACTTCAGAATATCCAGTGTAATTTATTTTTGCAAACAACTATATAGAATTTTCCTGGTGTTTACTGAAGAGAAGATGTATGTAAAACCTAAATTGCTCATCAAAAAATAAATAAATCAGTAAATGAGTAAGCAAGTAAAGTAAATGAATGAAAAAAACATGTGAATGAACAAATAAACTAATAAGTTGGTGAATGAAGATAGATAAACAAATGAATAAATAGTGAGAGAGAAGGGGAGAAAAGAAGAGAAAGAGAAAAAAGAAAGAAGAAAAGTCAAAGAGGGAAGGGAAGGAAAACAATTTAAGGCTTCCTATAGTTCTTTAAAATTTAGTTGGTTCCTTCCATGAAAGACAAATATTCCTGAACCACTTCCCTGCTACCTGGAAATGGCATTCTCTGATATCAGACCCCAAAACAGAACACTTTTCTGAATGTCAAGTAGTGATTAATTTCTGAGCATATAGTAATTCATGAATTACAATGAGCATAAATCCCTGTTTATTACCACTGATTCTTCCTTCTGTTTAGTTTTGGAGGTAAACATTGCTAGATCAGTGGTATAGTGGAATGAATGCTGACTCTACAGCTGAAGATTGTGGGATCAAATCTTGCCTCTGGAACCTTCATGACTTTTGATAAGGCCATTAATCTCCCTGGAACTTGGTTTTTCATTCATAAAATGAGGAAAATGGAGAAGATGGCACGTTAATCTTTTCTAGCACTATACCTAGTGAAATGGAAGTACTGATTTCTTACTATTAATGAATGGCCTTGATGATTTTTATAAAACTGTAAAAACAAAATCAGGAGAATAAAGAGAACAATTTGTACAATAACAAAGCATATCAAAAATAACATCTTTGAAAGTTGTTAACACTTATGATAGGTACAATGAACATACAGGACTCTAAAAGACCAATGATATGTCACTTTCCATTACAGAGAGGTGATGGATTTATTTGGGGAGGTGGCAGAATAAGATATAGGTGTGAGGCACTACAGATGTAAAATGATGCATACACTTTAAAATTAAATCACACCTTTATTAGTAATATTAACTTTTTTTAATTCCTGAAACAAAATCTTAATTAAGAGAGAGTAATCTCTAAATGTTGCTAATGTAAAAATAAACTGTATTTAAAAATCAAAGCAATGTGAGCAAAATAATAATAATAATAATAATAATAATAATACCAAATTGTCTATAACAGATCTATGCAGAATCTCAGATCAAGTTGTAAATATAACAATCAAAGAATTAGGTGGTGCAGTGGATAGATTGTTTGGATGGAAATCAGCAAGACATAATTAAATTGAGCTTCAGACGCCTAGCTTTGTGACATTGAACAAGTAACTATCTCTACCTGCCTCAGTTTTATCAAATGTAAAAATGGGAATAATAATGGCCCTTAACTCACAGGATTCTGGTCAGAATCAAAGGAGATATTTGTAATGCCCTTAATAGTGAGTCCAACACAGTACATATTTATTTGTTTATTGTCTTTCCTTTAATTGTGATCTCTTTTACTTCAGAGATTATCTTTTTCCTCTTTTCAACTCTAGTGCTTCTCACAATGGATGACACATATTTGGTGCTTAATACATGTTCATTTACTTTCTTTGATATAGTTAATATTATGAGTCATTTGTGGGATGCCTTTCTAAAGTGAAAGTTACTTTTTAAATTATGTCACCACGTAAAATGCATCAATAGGGTGGATCCTCCCATACATACTTCCACTCTTACAAACCAGTAGGTTATGACTCCAAATTGCTTATAAGCCTGGGACACTGTCAGCTTATTGGCAGGAGCAGGAAGTTTGTATACAGGTGGTAATATGTTGATAAACAATTTAATAGCTAATCAATTTAAACTGGTTCTTTTCTAAACTAACTACCTGTAAATGGACAGAGTTAATTTAAGAACTGCTTTCAATTTTTTAAATATGTTAAATATTTTAAATATTAAATAGGACCCAGAATTCTTGATTTAATTCATATTATTTTAAAACTAGCTCATCCTATATATAAAATTATAATAGTCCATAAATTCTTTGAAATTGTAAATGCCCTTATTATCAAGAAAGGTGGGTTGCAAGATTGCTACTTTAAGGAGTCAGAGTTCTAACTCCTAAACTTGGATTTTTATCCCAGCTGGTATCTCAAAGCAAAATGAGAGTAGCAAAATGAGTTTCCATTAACTATTTTTTTATACTTACCCGAAAGACAAATAAAGCAGGATCAATTAGGTTTTTGTTTATTTGTTTGATTCCCTTGGCTGGACGCCAAGTCATTTATGTGAATAAGAATCAGGCACCATTAGCAAATTACCATACACCCTATCAATCCCTTCTTATTACCCCTCCTTAGAAACTGGTCTTCCCTTATAAGAGATGTATTAGAAGCATCGGATAAGGAAAAGTGAAGAAAACTGTTGCTGCCCATCTTTCCAACTTGACACCTATCTAAGAGAGAAAATCTGGCTTGCCTGTGACTCTAACCATCTTTAAATATAACTGTTAAAAGAGTTTTCAAATTGTTGGGGCTATGTAATTTTAACGTGGGACTTTATTTGTAAGACTTCAGGTTTATACTTGTCCTCTATTACCTTTCTCATGAAGTAAGCAGGAATTTTTTTTTGTTTATAATCACATATGGATAGGATATACATATACATATACAAATGTATTTATATATTTAGTGTTTAAACAAATGTAGTATTTATGAGTTGTATACTAAAAAGACATGTATATGTGTATGTATAAATATATATTTATAAAGTCACATTAAAAAGTAATTCTGGCTTCCAAACACAAGGAGAAATTAATGAAAAATACCAAATATGTGTAATAGAATATTTTAAAAATGGAAATAATTCTATAGAAACCACCAAATATACATTAAGAGAGTCACATACAAAATTGCAAATAATAGACATCAAGTAAAAACGTGCAGAAGACTCAAGTGATGCATCTGGGATGGGGGCTAGGTCAAAAAAAAAAAACATCCTAAGACCTACAAATATCCTGAAAAAATTAAAGTATGAAAAATGAGCTATCATGATATCCCTAGTTGTGTGCAAAAAAAAAGAAAGAAAAAATAAGTTTCAGAACTATATTAAATGTATGTTTATAAGTGGAACAATTTTCAATATGTTATAGAAAAATCTAAAGTATCAATTGGCAAATTAATATTAAACTCCAACAGTATAGGATGAAGAAATTCACCTCCTGTGAGATAAAGGAAATGCAACTGTAATATCATGCAGGACCCCAAGCCAACATAGTTCTCTAGTAAGAGGAAGAATGCTTGACAGTATAAGAATTCCATACAAAATTAAAAATACTTGTGAGAAAACCAAGATTATTCATCTAGGAAAAACTCAACATTCTGATTGAAAGCAAGAAAAAAAAGGATCTTTGTAAAATCATATGTACTTTGAAGAGATACAGAGACACAAAAGTTTTACAAGGAAGCCTTTCAAAAACAACCAGGCCTTTATACCAAAAACTGGTAAGTAGATAAAACAATTCACACTTTTGAAGTAAGAAAAAAAAATTGTTTATTAAATAAAAACAAAAAAGGAAGGAAGGAGGATGAAATTGTGTGATCTTTGTAAGCTTCAGTCTTTGATAAAGGAGAGTCTACCTTTACAGAAAGTTATGTAGTTTTTGGCATAAGATTTTGTGTATAGTGTTTTTGTTCAGTTTGACATAATAAAAGTAATCTTAAGTATGAGAAAAATATGCTTACATTAGGAAAATATTTACTTAACAAAGAATTTTTTCAAAGAGAAACCTTAATTACATATTTAATTGTGATAATGCACAGTGCTCTGCATGATAAAAAATTGACTTGAGTGTAAAGATTAAGTAATTTAATCTTGCTCTCCTTACTTTAAGAAAAAAATATTTACACCCTATTCCCTATTGCTTCAAACATAATAAGGGGCTAAGCAGTAGTAATAACCATTTATTAATACCTACTATGTGTCAGGCATCATGTAAGCACTGTATAAATAAATGCAAGGATCATTTGATCCTTGTATCAATCTTTTGAGATTTGATTCTGCTATTATTAACATCATTTTGCAGTTGAGGAAACTGAAGTAAAGATGACTTATATGACTTAAAAAGGATATCAAAGTTAATCAATTTCTAAGAATGGATTTGAATTCATTTCTTCTTTACTCTGAGCCCAATATTTTATCAAATGAAAGAACTGGTTGCTAGTAGGCACCTGGAATTTACATAGAATTTTAGGTTTGTAAAGTGTTTTGCATACATTATCTCAACTGATCTTCATAGGAAGACTGAAGTAGATATTGTAATTAATATTTTACATTTGAGGAAACTCAAACTCAGATTTTTTTTAAATTTGCCATGTTTTCAAACATTGTCCATGCAACAAACTCCTTGAAAATTCAAATGGACTAAATAAAGGCCAATGATTCCCTTAGTAAATGGAAATGTTTTAAAAGACTGAAAAATTGAAGCAAATATAAAAGCATCTTATAGTAAAACATCTCATGCTAAAGACAGAATCAGAAGTGGGGGGGAACAAATCACTGGCATACCTGAAAGCCATAAACCAAAGAAGAAGCCTAGGTATTATATTTTATAAAAACATTAAATAAACTTCCCAGATCGCTTAGAACCAGAGGGAAAGATGGAAATGGAATCCATCAGTTACTTCCTAATAGAAAGATAAGAACAAAAACTTCCAGATAGATTACTGACAATATATAGATTTTATAGAATAAAGAATAAATATTACAAGGAGTAAGAAAGATTTCAATCCTGAAGAATCACAGGCAGAATCACACACAATTTTATAACCATGACCATAAAAAATCAGAGAATTTGGTATATAATATTTCAGAAGGCAAAGATATAGGCTTGATGCCAAGAGGAATTTACCCTACAAAACTGAGTATTATCATATGGGAGGAAACTGAACCTTTAATCAGTAATATAATTCCAAGCATTCTTGATGAAAAGTCCAGATGAATATAAACTCAAGATTCAAATATAAGAATTAGAAAAATAGAAAAGATTAAACATAAATGAAAAAATGATAAAAACAAAACCTAGACAAGAATGAAATATTTACATTCAAATATCAGTTGTTGATAAATTTGTCCTCTCTCAACTGTTTCACCATACGGTATCATAGAAATTGTAAAATAAGTACTGGAAAGTGACTCGATTATGTCTTAATAATCTTAAGAATATAGAAAAGAGAGGGAAAAACGAGGCTAAGGGAAGGGTAAGGAAATTTATAGATTGACTCATAATTGGAATGTAGAAATAGATACTTATACAAACAAGGAAGAAGGGACAGGGGAAGCAAATGATATTTCAACTTATTTATATGTGAACTAGTCAAAAGAAGAAAGAACAAATCTATACACACAGTTGGATACAAAAATACATTTCATGCAATTAGGCAAATGGGAAGGAAATGGATGGGGTAGAGAGGAAATGAGAAAAAAATAATTAGGGGAAAATAGGCTAAATGATTGTTTTTATGAATCTTTTGAGGTGAAAAAGTAGAAACTGAAGAGGTACCCATCAAATGGAGAATTTATGAGCAAGTTATGGCATGTTTATTAAGAACATTTTATTTAATTAGACAATTTAGAATATTGAATCATGTTCTTTCCCTACCCTCTCTCCCTACCCTCCTATAGTCGAAGAGAAATTCCTCCAGTTAATTATTCCATACCGCACAGTAGTATTTCATCACCAACAAATACCACAATTTGTTCAGCCATTCCCCAATTGAAGGGCATCCCCCCATTTTCCAATTTTTTGCCATCACAAAGAGCACAGCTATGAATATTCTTGTACAAGTCTTTTTCCTTATTATCTCTTTGGGGTACAAACCCAGCAGTGCTATGGCTGGATCAAAGGGCAGACAGTCAATTCACAACTCCACCAGCAATGCATTCATGTTCTGAATTTGCCACATGCATTCCAGCATTCATTACTTTCCTTTGCTGTCATGTTAGCCAATCTGCTAGGTGTGAGATAGTATCTCAGAGATGTTTTGATTTGTATTGCTTTGATTGATGATGATGAGAGACTTAGAACATTTTTATGTGCTTATTAATAGTTTTGATTTCTTGATCTGAAAATTGCCCATTCATGTCCGTTGCCCATTTATTAATTGGGGAATGGCTTAATTTTTTTTTACAATAGATTAAGCTCTTTATAAAATTGAATAATTAGACCTTTGTAAGAGGTTTCTGTTATGAAGATTTTTCCCAATTTGTTGCTCCCTTCTAATTGTGATTATATTGATTTTGTTTGTACAAAAGCTTTTTAAATTAATATAATCAAATTATTTATTTTACATTTTGTATTTTTTTCTAACTCTTGCTTGATCTTAAAATATTTCCTTTCCCAAAGATTTGACAAGTATATTATTCTGCGTTTACCTAATTTGCTTATTGTTTCCTTCTTTATATTGAAGTCATTCACCCATTCTGAGTTTATCTTGGTGTAGGGTGTGAGATGTTGATCCAAACCCAATCTCTCCCATTCTGTCTTCCAATTTTCTTAGCAGTTTTTGTCAAATAGTGGATTTTTGTCCCCAAAGCTGGGATCTTTGAGTTTATCATAGACTGTCTTGCTGAGGTCACTTACTCCAAGTCTATTCCACTGATCCTCCCTTCTGTCTCTTAACCAGCACTAAATTGTGTTGATGACCACTGCTTTATAGTATAGTTTAAGATCTGGTTGTGCTAGGCCACTTTCCTTCACATTTTTTTTTATTATTTCTCTTGATATCCTTGATCTCTTGTTCTTCCAAATGACCTTTGTTATGTTTTTTTTTTTCCTAATTCAGTAAAAAAGTTAGTTGGAAGCTCAATGTCTATGGTACCAAACAAGTAAATAAGTTTGGGTAATATTGTAATTTTTATTATGTTAGCTCATCCTACCTATGTGAAAATAATGTTTTTCCAATTATTTAGATCTACTTTCACTTGTGTGGAGAGTGTTTTGTAGTTGTGTTCATATAGTTCCTGTGTTTGTCTCAGCAGATAGATTCCTAAGTATCTTATATTATGTAGGGTGATTTTAAATGGCATTTCTCTTTCTAATTCATGCTGCTGAGATGTGTTTGAAATATATAGAAATACTGATGATTTATATGGCTTTATTTTATATCCTGCAACTTTGCTAAAGTTGTTGATTATTTCCACTAGGTTTTTAATGGATTCTCTAGAATTCCCTAAGGAAACCATCATATCATCTGCAAAGAGTCATAGCTTGATCTCCTTATTGTCTATTTTAATACCTTCAATTTCTTTTCCTTCTCTAAATGCTACTGGTAGTGTATCTAGTACAATGTTAAGTAGTAGAGATGATAATGGGTGTTCTTATTTCACTTCTGATCTTATTGGGAATGCTTATAATTTATCCCCATTACAGATGATATTTGCTGATGTCTTTAGATATATACTGATTATTATTTTTAGGAAAAGCCCTTCTATTCTTATACTTTGTAGTGTTTTCAATAGGAATGAGTGTTGTATTTTGTCAAAGGCTTTTTCTGCATCTATTGAGATAATGTGATTTTTGTTATTTAACTTATCGGGTCCCTTAAAAAAGATGTTTTTCCCCTTTTTAAATTACCTTTTGTTGATTCTCTTGAGTTCTCTGTTTGGGCATCAAATTTTCTGTTAAATCTGGACTGTTCTTTATAAGTGCTTGAAAGTCTTCTATTTTATTAAATTGCCATACATTGCAAGAATAGAATCAGTTTTGCTAGGTAGTTGATTAGTGGTTGTAGACCAAATTCCCTTGCTTTCTGGAATAAATAATTCCAAGTCTTTCGGTCCTTCCGTATTGATGCAGCCAGATCTTGTGTTATCCTAACTGTCATTCCATGGTATCTGAATGACTTCTTCTTAAAAGCTTGAAATATTTTATCCTTGGTCTGGTAGTTCTTGAATTTGGCTATAATAGTCCTGGGCATTGTCAATTCAGAGTTAAATATAGGAGGTGATCAGTGAATTCTTTCAGTCTCCACTTTTCCCTCTTGCTTGAGAATGTCAGGTCAGTTTTCTTGGATAATCTCCTGTACAAATATGTCATGGCTTTTTCTTTTGTTATGCTATTCTGGGAGTGCAATAGTTCTTAAATTATCTCTCCTCACTCTGTTTTCCAGATCAGTCATTTTGTGAATAAGGTGTTTCATATTTTCCTCAATTATTCCATTCTTTTCATTTTCTTTTATAGATCCTTACTGCCTTGTAAAGTCATTTGCTTCTAGTTGTTAGATTCTAGTTTTTAAACACTGAATTTCATCTCTGGCATTTTGGTAATTCTTCTCCTTCTGGTCTGATTTTCTTTGGAGGTCAACTTTCATCTTTGCCTCATCTTTCTTTTCCTTGTCTCATTTTCAGGCTTGTTAATTTTGACTTTCAAGACACTATTTACTGTTTCCAGATGGCTTATTTTGCTTTTTAAGTTTTTCTCCCAGTTGTGTTCAGACTCTCTTGATTTTTTTTTAAAATTGTATTTTGATTTCTTCCAAAGTCCACATCCAATTCACTGGAGTTTCTGTGTTTTTGCTTTGTGTTCCTTGGTATTTCTCTGTTCCAATTGCTCTTTGTTCATTGCCTGAATAGAAGCAGTCAATTGTGATTTTTTTCTTTTTTACTCATATTTTCCCCTTCTTCCCCCCCCCCCCCACAATTGTCTGTAATCTTGCTTTTTTTGATTATGTGCTGGATCTATGGCTTTGGTCTATTCTGTCCTGAAGGGGCTTCTTCTCTGCTCTGCTAATTGGTCAGATTGAGCCCTAATGTCAGATCTTCCCCAGCTGACAGCAGAAGCTGAAAAGGAGCTGGGCTTCCCACTCTGCTGTCAAGGTTGTAGCCTTTGCCCTTGGATCTCATTCAGCAAGGCACTCAGTACAGTCTGGGACAAGGAGTGTTGGAGCCCAAGCCTTCCTACCCTCTGAAGCCTTCCTATCTGCTGTATTGATAAGATCAAGCCAGGGCAGAGTTGATCTGTGAAGCTGTATTTGCCCTGAGGCCAAAACCTTGAGAAAGGGGGGAAAGGGATAAGAAGAAGTGTCATGGCTACAACGAGGCTACCCACTCTGGGCTTCTCTAGCTGTCTCCCCACTGCCTGTGCTCAATGCCCTGAGTATGGCACAGGTGTTCCAGAAAGGTATTCCCTCTGGACCAGCACCCCTGTCTGCCCAGAGATTCCAGTCACAAATGGAGGGCCAGCACTGTAGGTGGGGGAGGGGTCCCAGGACCTTTCTTCTTCCTTCACCTTAAATCCCAGGATTCTAGAATTCAGGTTTTTTGTTTGTTTTTTTTTTTTTTGGAGGGGGGCGTACCTTTTAAGTTGCGTCCAGCAGGAGGGTTCTCTAGCTCTGTCCTGTTGTTAGATTGGTTTTCAGTTCCCTCAAAGCATTTTGTTTTTAATAGTTGAGGAAGGTTTTTCAGAGGTCTGAACTTTTGCTACCTGTAAGTCTCCATCTTGACTCCACTTCTCTATGTCATATTTTAAAAATATATATGAATAAGAATTCTCTTCAAATTAAAGTTTCTCCAGTGAGAGGAAAAATCAATGTGGAAATGTGTTTGTTCAAGAGTATTGATTATGGAAGGAGCTTAAGGAAATGAAAAGGATCTCCTTTTCAGGATGAGGAGAAAGATTTGCACTCATCCTTTTGGGGCACATAAAGAGAGAGTGGAGTATTACAATTTACGAGTTTCTGGAAGTTGTTAGGGGAATTGGATATGCTTTTCAGCAGACGGGTGATGCCTCTTCCCTGAACATTGTTTATTTTGTCACTTGTGAGATTTTCAGATAAGATCTTTCTCTGCAATTTTTCCTCTCAGAGAATTTCCCAGAGCAATAAGAAGTTAAGTGAATTGTCCAGGGTCACACAGCCACAGTGTGTAAAAGGCTATATTCAGGTCTTCTTGTCTTCAAAGTCAAATCTCTATTCAATAAAACACCCTACTTATAAAATGTGAAGCTAGAAAGCCAATATTAAAAAATTGCATTCAGAGAAACATTTTACATCTTTTATCAGTAAAAATCCTAATATTCACCAAATATCGTTATCTAAATATTTATCCTTAATTTAATTTTACCTCTACCCCTTCCCTTTCTCTTCTAAGTACCTTTTTTGTGATTAATAGAAAGTTAAACATCTCAGATGAAGATCAAGTGGTCAGACTCACTCTTTCCACTCCCCATCAGTTCTGTAATTTTCACTTACTCCCCATGAAATTATTATACTCAAATTTCCATTCTATCTTTCTATATTCATGTCTTATTACTGTTGCTGAAAATATACTTGAGAAAAGGAGTTATATCTTATTCATTATTGTGCTGGGTTGTATACATTGAGGAGGGTGATTGATAGGGAGAAATTTAAATTGATTCTTCATTGTTTTTTGTTGATCATATTTACAGTCAATTAATTTTATACTGTAACTACTTAAATCATGGTAATTTGGATCTGAATTCAGCATAGAAATTTAACTGCAATGAGTTAAGTTTAGAAATTCAGTTCTTTTGTTAATCAGTGTTCTCTTCTTACTGCAAGGAAATCTTATCTTGGGGGATGTGGGAATCTAGTCTATTAATTATACCAACATATTAGCATTCAAGGATATCTGGATTGTTATCCAAAGAAATATGACTCACTGTCTCTGGCCTTGCAGGAGGATAAAAAATTGAATATTTTTAGTGACAGGAGGGAAGGAGGACATTGTTTTTAGCCAATCATTCCCAACTTTCAAACAATCATATTTTTTCCCCATGTCTCAATTATGTAACCAATCATGGAGTCTTCTACTTCATTATATTATGAATTTTACAACCAGTTTTATTATTTCCTCACCTATCCCATTCTATTATTTGTCCTAATTTTATTTAAAAAATGAGCTGATTCTCCAACTTGAGGTCTTTGACTAAAATGAAACAGCTATTGACCTGTCTTTGGACAGGTAATGCCCCTGTTAATAAGATACGATCTGATCTGTAGAGAGCATTCCTTAGACCCTTTTATTGATTTTCACTCATGCTACTAATCATTGATTATAAAAGGAATTCAATAAATTTTGAGAGTTGAGCAGGTCAGGAATGATATCTAGAGGAGATGGAGCTTGAGGTGGATCCTACAAAATGATCAGGAATCAGTGGAGAGATGGCAGAATGAAGTTTCAGTTTTTTGTCCTGGCCCTAGGGAAGTCCCAACAGAGGCCCTGTCAAACAGCTGTTTGTAGGGGAAACTTCTGATATCATTGCTTCCCAAAATAGTCTTTGAAGACAATAAATAGGGTAGTGCTTTTTGTGCAGATCACTCTTCATTATGCACTATAGAGATACATGTAGGTCTTCAGATATATTCTAGATAAGGCGGCCAAATCTACCCATTAGTACTACAACATAGCTACTATCTACTTGAGTAGATTTTGATAGTTCTTTTGATTGATATCAGACAAAGATCACCACTATATCTCAAAATAAGGGACCCTATATTTTTCACCCTTTAATAAAATAGGTTTTTTACAAATTCTCTATTTCATATGTATTTTACATTTTGCACACATATTAAGTATGATATGATGAAAAACTCAAGCTAGACTGAACTGGTTGTAAAATTCATAACAATTCAGAACAAATAAATATTGTTCTGAACTTACAGTCATATATATTTGCCTAGATTAATGAAGTTTTTTAATTTGCCTCTTTGAGTCAAAGTTGGAATTTGAAATCAGGTCCTCCCTACTTTAAGAACAGCATTCTATTTATTCCCAGGGTTTCTCTCAAATTAGAAATGGAAGGCAATTAATTAAGGTTTTTTAATAATAAGCAGAGATAAGATATTATTACCACTTTCTATTTATGAATTTTTCATTTGTTGAAGACTGATCAATTATTTTCTCTTTTTCAAATTTTCAGATTGAAACATTTCAATTCCCTATTTTTCCCCTTTTAATGCTTGATTGACTAAATTTGTTTCCATAGTCCATATTTTAACTCAAAATTTTCTTAATAAATTAAATGTTCATCGATTACAGACAATTCTTGCAAATAATAATTAAATTGAAAGTTTGAACTGTCCTGTCATGTTTGAATCAAAATTAAAATAGTTGTAAATATATAATATATATAATCTCACTTAACTTATTGATTTGGTATTTATTTACTTTCCTGAATAGTTGAAGTGGTGAAAGGACCAGAATTAGCCACAGCCTTTTCTTTTTAAAAGTGCAAACTTGTCTTGTTGATTTTTTTTATTTAATCCATTATTTTATGTCTGCATTCTATTAGCTTCTGAGCTAAGTATCCAGCTACCTTAACCTCATTCTGACTCTTTACTCAATTAGTTTTTTGCCAATGCATCTAATTTTTAAGCTTTATTGACCTTTCAAACTAAAAGAATATGCAATAGCAACAAAAAATAAATCATTGAATTGTTGGTGACCCTAAAGAGTTAAATTTAAAACTTTCTTTGGGCAAATATGAACAGTATAAAATGTATCTTTTATAGCTATACTCTCATTATTTACACAATATAATTTAATATGAATGTCAGTGGGAATTAGAAGTGTCCAGAGCTAGTGTTGTATATTATTTCAAAGTAGATAGTTTAACAAAAATTTCATTACTTGCAATTCACAATGAGAATATTTAAAGGGTAATTTTTCTCTTTTAATCAGGTTTTAAAAAATAACAAATATGGTAATATTGCTTAAGAGATGAAAACTCAAGAACTGTACTGTCTATATGAATACTTATATTCCTATTTACCTATGTTCATATCATTTAGTTCAGAAGTTACTTAAAATCCAAACCCATGTCATATGTCCATAAATAATCCTTTTCACTTGCTACATTGCTTTGCATATAGAAGCATCTTCTTAAATGATTGTTCAATTAAATGGAAAGCAGTTTAACATTATGAAAATTATTTATAATTTTTCCCACAGAACTATAAAAGTAGACTTTACAAGTTTCCCAAGTTATACCCAAGAGACTAATAAAGAAACTAATATTCATTCAGTCCATGAGTTCTACATGTATTTTAGCTTCACCATCCTTTTCATTAAACAATTTTATCAGTATGACAATACTAAATTTTATCATACTTTTTCTAGGACCAAATAGTTCTTGATGGCTCATTTCCTAAATAGAAGTTCATGATTTTACTGGCAAATTGCCCTAAAGAATTTAAAACATTGTCAATATTATCCATCTACAGGTAAATAAGGGCACAGAGAAGAAGGAAAAGAGAAGAGTTGGTGGCCGCAAATAGCAGAAAGTTACTTGGATTTTTTTAAATTTTCCCTTCCTTTGTTTCTTCCTCTTTCTCTTTCTAAACTGTGTTTATCAAACTGTATTCCATGGCTCCCTTGAAGTTCTACAGAATAGTCAAAGGTGTTCCCTGGTGAAAAGGTTTAATAAAAGATAAGCACACAGGAATGAAAATCATACACTTTGCTCTCTACCTGGGCCTCTGTCTGCCAATACTGCTGCAGCTGTTAGCCACATCAGAAGCATATGTACCTTATGATGCCAATAACCTGGAACCTAACACCTTCTCTGTGCCAATGCCCATTGTCATGAATTCTGCTGGTGGATAGAGGGTCCTGGCAAGTGATAAAGAAACTGAGCTGATTTGGTTTTTTGCTGGCTAGGGCTCTTAGTAACCAGAATATCAAAGGATCCAGAAGTGCCAGGGTCTTTGCTTCTGTTCCTCCAGTCTCTCTGGCTCTTCCAAACTCTGTCAGTGAAGTTTATTGTTAAAGTAAGAAGGATGGGGTCTGAGGATGACCCACTATTATATCCTGATCCTCAAAAACCAGAGTTGCACTCAGAATAATTTCTATTGTTGATATATTTAGTCAAAACACACATGCATATTTTTTCCTTTGAAAACTATCTTGGTTAGTATTTTGCTACGTACACATATTCTTTGATTTAAATGATAAATTTTATTCAGCATCATTAAATTCCTTAGTTAGCCGGTGCATATGAGAGAGAAATCCTTAATGCAAGCAGTTTACTTCTCTTGAGCTTGATGAGGATGCAAAGCTAAACATCTAATCTCTTCAGTGGGCACTGGAGACAATGCTGTTTTCTAATCACAGTCATTATTTAGTGATAACAAGTATCCTCTTATTCAGGAAGAAAAATAATTTGAAGACTATTAATTAGAAAAGTCTTTTAAATAGTTTTTAAAATTGAAAATACCTACATTCCATATACCCATTTGTAAATTATTTATTTATTTTCTATTCAATTAACTGATTACCATTAATGGGTCCTTAAACAGGCAATTCAAAGAACTAGAAAAAGAGATCTCAATAAGCCATTTCATCCAACCACTGCCCTACTCCCAGAGAAGTATCTTATCATTATATACCTTTTCTTATTCATAAGTGTTTCAAGGGAATAAAAAACCAAATTAGTTTATTGAGAAAATACACATCAAATATACATTCAAAATTCCCTATTTTTTCTAAACATTACTATAATAGATGAACTATTATTATGAAAACTACTTGTCTTTGGTGTCTAGTCAGTTGTCAGTGATATAAACCAACCAACAAGTATTTATTTGTGTAAAGCATTATGGTCTGTCCTGTGGAGTACTTATAGAATCTTTAAAATGGTACATAGCTAAGCATCAATTATTCTTAACCTACGATCAGTGATCATTTAAGCAAGAGTTTCTCTAAAGGAATCTTCTCTCAACAACTTGTTTCATAGGATAACATTGGAATATACATTATCATTTTCATAAAATAATTACATATGAATTTTAATGTCATTTCTTTATAAATTCTCTGAAAATGTGTATTATAGAACCTGAAATTAAATTTATGAACCACGTAGGTTATATAGTGTGAAAGAGTTCTGGATGTGGACTTGGGATGACATAAGTTCTGTGTAATTAGAATTTGCTCCCCAGGATTCTCTTTCCCAGCATCCCATTTGCATACTACCCTCTTGTACTAACATAGGAAAGATATAAGTGAGTATAGCTCCTTCCTCTCTCTCTGCTTCTGGGAAGGTGGTTGTGGTGGCTGGATGAGAGCCAAGAAGAATTTTACTCACATGGTTTTACTCAGACTTTCACTTTTGTTCTTTTATTTCTTCTTCTTCAAGTGATTACTAATGAATCTTATAAAAATAATACTTGGAGTTATTGTAAATTAATTTAAATATTACAGTTCAAATAATGTCTCAGATACTTACTTATTGGCTCTATGACCAGGTAAGTCACTCTAATACCCTTAGACTTAGTTTCCTCATTATCAAAATGAGAATGATAATTATAAAACCTGCTTCACAAAGTTCCTATGAAGATAGAACACCATAATATATGTAGTCTATTTTGCAAATCTTAAGAATTATATAATTTCTAGTTATTGCTGGTGTTGTAATTTTTAACTGAGACCTTATTTTTCACCTTAAACAATACCACATTGAGACTTGTGAAATTTAGCCATAAAATTGAACTGAAATTACTAATATTTATTTTTAAAAGATAGTCATTTTAAATTGATAAATGATGAGAAAAATTATTCCATTGTTTTGTTTTATCTTCAGGTTTATCATGCCATTCCATATTAGCTAATCACGAATTCCCTTTCTACCAGTTCATTTTTTTGTCAGATTAGAACTTAAATATTAGCCAAAATTGACCTTGGAGACTCTTTAACAGAAATATTGAAATCTGAGACCTTTCTCTTCCTGGGAGCAGGTGGATCCCTCCACAAAATTATGATATCAGAAAAAGTAGAATACAATGAATGAGAGTTTGTATCTTCTACCGGGGGTGAAAAATGAGGGATACTGCCATGGTTTCAGTCTGCAGTCACTGCTGGAGAGGCCCTAGTAACTTAACCAGTACAAGGAGCAGTAGAAGTTTACCCTACAGCACTGAATTTATGTGGTAAAATTTAGTACCCTCTAAATCTAATACTTTGGAACAAATTCCAGGTCACTTCTTTCTATTGATGACTGAATACATGTAGAACTAGAGAGGCATTTATACCCAATCAAATCTGTTATCTGTGATAATATGCAGAGCTATCAAACAAATCACATTGTTTCAGGTTTAGGGTTCATCAAAAAATATAATTAGGGTACATTTACAGAGAATAGATTTTAGATATAAGAATTGCTTACAAAGATATGTGAAGTAAAGCTAAGCAGAAAAACTGAAGATCCTGAAATTATGAACAGAATTATGAGAATTTTAAAAATTCATCTACAGACTATGTAGCATAAATATGTTCATAAACTTTATAGAATTGTCCAGTTTTCCTTCACTTCCCACAAGTATTCCACTGAGGAAAGATCCTTATATATATTCATACTGAGTGAAGGTCATGAAAAGCTGAGAAGAGAACAGATTATTTACTAAAGCATAAAAAGAAAAAGGTGAGTTGCATTATTATAGGCACCTATGAGAATTTCAGATTTCAAGCAAAAATTCTTGGCTTTATTTATCCCATTCTGCTTTGCCAATAAGTTGTGCTAGTAAAGTTAGACAGTACTCTTATTTTGCTTATTACAGGAGGCACTGTATTTGCCTCAATAGATTTCACTAGGGATTGTAGTACAAAGCACATTTGCTTCTCTCTCACTATTCAAAAATGTCCTTAGCATGTAGGCCCTTGGGACAAAAGCCAGTTAAATTTAGGTTTTTTTTTAATCTTCCCTAGTTAATTTTAGACCCTCAACTTTTCTTTATTATGCCATTTGGGATATGAATACACTCTAAAAATTGAAAGTGCCAGGTTTTCTTTTTAGAATACTGGATGGATTTTTTAAAAAATGCGTCTCCTTATTTTATCAAACTGTGAACCTTTTTAAAGAAATACAATGTACACATCATTGCAGCTCCTCACTTAAATATGTACTGTGGAGATAATTCTCCACATGAATGGCTCCTACAGCTCTAGAAATTATTTAAATTCTGATTTTTGTCCTAGCCATTACTTTATTTAGTTATTCTTCACAGACTTTTCCAGGGGTTGGTTTGTTTGTTCTTACAAAATATCACAGAAGGCCTAGGATACCTCTAATGATTATTTTGGGAAATGTTTGTTCTAGTAAAGTCTCAGCCCTGTTTGGCATATACACTTTTTGTTTTTTTTTTTTGGAAAGGCATAAGCTACAAGCTTCTTTCCTTTAACTTTTCATTAAAGCAAGGAAGGTGATACCCAGAATTAATAGCTGTATGTGACATCATCAACTTACTTTCAACTATTTCATTATTTCATACCAGAAACAAAAGTATGTTTTATCTTATTATTAACATTAGAACTAAAAGGTCTACAAATGAGGAGAGGGCCCTGTCAGAAATGCAGTAGTTTCCGAAAAACATGCTGGCAATTAATCCTCTAGGTTTTTCTCTTGCATTGATTCTTGAGGCCATCTAAGTGGATGGAGTGATGGATTTTAAGTAAGAAATACCTGGATTAAGATACAGCCTCTTAGCTCTGCAACCCTGGGTAAGTCACTGAACTTCCTTGTGCCTCAAACAACTCCTTGGGATCCATCTAATAAGTCCTAAATGGATTAGCTCTTTATTAGTTGAGAGAGTTCCCACCCTGGGAGTTTTCCAGTCTGAAGAAATCTCAGTTCCTTCAAATATGCCATGCTTTTAATCATTCATTAATTTTAATCATTCATTAAGCTAACGCTGATTAAGTATAGACCTTATGCAGATTGCTGTACTGAGGACAAGATAAAAGTTTAGAGCATGGAATTACAGATATATGGTTGGAAATGGAACCTAGAAGTCATCCTTTTCAACTTATCATGTTACAAATGATACACAGCAGTCACATGACTTAAAAAGAGTCACACAGCTAGTAAATATCAGAACCCAAGATATGAATATAGGGCTTTCTGGCTTCAAGTTTAAGGCCCTGTTTATTATATTATACTACCTGTCTGAGGAGGAACAAGTGGATAGGAGACATATTAGATAGGATGCTCTGTCTGATATATGAGTTCAAATCTAGGCTCTGACACTAAAAGCTATTTATATTCTCGGGAAAGTCGTTTAACCCTGTTTACCTCAGCTTCCTCATCTGTAAAACGAGTTGAAGAAAAAAGTGACAAACCATTTCAGTATCTTTGCCAAGAAAACCTCAAATGGGATCATGATGAGTCAGACACAATTGAAAAT
The DNA here is from genome assembly GCF_027887165.1 of Monodelphis domestica. Lineage (NCBI taxonomy): Eukaryota > Metazoa > Chordata > Mammalia > Didelphimorphia > Didelphidae > Monodelphis > Monodelphis domestica. The sequence continues at coordinate 379,875,125 of NC_077229.1, read as the reverse complement.
GCTGATTCATAAAACCTATCTGAGGAGCTATGATCTCTGCCCTTATAGAGCATACTCTTCTTTAGAGAGATTACACAAATATATATATATATATATATATATATATATACATATATATGTTTATATACATATATAACTATAATAGAAAAATACATGATCAGGACAACTTGGAAAGCACAGAACAAAATATCAAGGGAATCAGAGAAGATTCTTTTCCTGGCAGGTGGTTATATAGAAAAAATGACTTTCTGTTCCTATTTTATGATTCTTTTTTTTTTCTTTTAAGGTCACTTGATTATCATTGTTCCAAGTCAATATAAAAAATGAATAGATTTTGGTAGGTTAAACATTTTTTGAATACAAGAAGATGAAACTTCTTACCCATTGGATCAAAAACAAATGAACTTCAAGAATACAAGATGGGAGAAACACTGCCAAATAATACTTTAGGGAAAAAATTGGATTTTTTTAGATTAATAGACAATATAAATAAACTATAATGTCACAGCCAAAAGGCCTTTTCTACCTTCCTCATTTTGCTTACTATCATTAGTGTTTTTCCTCTGAATTTTCATGAAATTTATATTTATCTTGAATGTATGATTATTTTGTATAATCTATTCCATATTTATATGCCTGAATCCTAGTATAATGCCTAATATGTAGTAAAATTTTAATTAATGTATGTTAATTGTCTGACTAAATACTATATGAGCACTTGTTGCTCATGTTACAGAAGAGATTTTTTTTTTTGCAGGTATATTATGTTAGATAACCTCTGAGGTCAATTTTAACATTGCAAGTCTGAGAATGTGTGGTTCCCTGTTATGTTTTGATTCAATTTTTAACAATAATTTTCTGATTTTTTTCATTTCATGTTCTGTGCCTCTCTCCCACTTCTCTCCTTTCCCCAGGATGACAAGCAATATGATATAGGCTGTAGACGTGTTATCCTATAATATATATTTCCATGTTTGTTATATTGTAAAAAGACTCAGTATCACTTACACTGGGGGAAAATTCCCTAGGCATGATCTTACTTTTAAGAAAAATGGATCCATATGGTAGAATTTCAAATGTCAGAAAGGCCTTTACTCCTTACCTACTGTTTTTAAAAAAGAAAAAGAAAAAAGAGGGAAGGGAATGTACCCCCAAGGGGAGTCTTGGACCTTTGGTATGGAGAGAGAGAGAGAAAGAGAGAACTCTCTTCTCTACAAAGTGGAGTTCAGGGGAGACAGCAGATGTAATGGGTTAGCTCAGAGAGAGGAGAGGGGGTTTGAAGATTTTCCCCCTTCTGTCTTCCCTCCTTAGCTAAAGCTGCTCTCCCCAATTTGCTCTTGTCTCTCTTGTCCCCTCTCCACTACTTGAGACCCAAAAGGTCTCCCCTTGATCCATTCACTCACACTCAGCTTGAGGAACAGATAACTTTTAATATTAACTCAATCAGGTAATATAAAAGGAATAACGGGCAGGGAAGAATGGGAAAAGGAAAGTGGGAAAAAGGGGATTCCTGTCTCTATCTAAACCCTTTCCCCTCCCTCCTTAAGTTTGGGGGGAACTCAGTTTCTCTTCAGAAAGTCCCTTCAATTGGGAAGTGTGGGAAGGATTTCCAGTCACCAGCATGAAAAAATGGGTAACCCTCAGGAGAAAGTCTTTTTCCCACCTTGTGTCTTCAATGTCTCAAGATGGAGAGAACCTCACTGCTCTACCAGCCAGAAGAGTCTTCTCTCTTCAGGAAATTCACTCCTGGGGCCCTTCCCCTTTCGAGGTGATTAATTTCATATACTTTTAAGTCTGGCACTTTTTTTTCTACTGCCAGCCTCTATCACACTACTCAGCTGAAATTCCTTGACTAACTGAAATTCCACCATTTTAGCTTCATTTCTATAGTTTTAGCCCCTTATAAGATGCAAATAATTGGATTACTAATATGATAATCTCCCAATAATATGTTACTGATCATGAATATTTTAAATTCAGGTTTTTACAATAAAATAGTTTTTGTTGTCATTGGATATAGATGAATTTATGGAATAGAACACCTCGGGAGAAGGGGCCACTATTGATTTAAACAAGAATGCATAGTTTCTAAAGAATTTTTTAAAATTGTTACCCTTTATGTTATTACACATATGTGAGTACCATATTTCTAGCCAAGCCTATGGAATTTTGCATGCTGTTTTATTAGAGATTTTACCCTAATTGATCAAAAATACACTTAATTGAGTAGAAACAGCTAAATGTCAGTGAAAGATACTGGGCCTGGAGTCAGGAGTACCTAAGTTCAAATATATCATAAGATATGACCTAGCTGTGTGACCTCAGAAAAGTTACTCAAGCATCTTTCCCTCCATTTCATTATTTATAAGATAAAGTAGAAACGGAAATGGCAAACTACTCTAGCATCTTCTGCCAAGTAAATCCCAAATGGGGTCACAGAGAGTTGTACACAATGGAAATGACTGAACAAAAACAAAAATGACAATATATGAAACAATTTGTTTTATAAACTATTCTAAATTCAATGAATCTGATTATACAGATACCCTATTTTCTGTTTGCTTCCATGTGGTATCTTTATATTAATATTAACTCTAAAAATCAATTTACTACTAGGTATGTTTTTCTCCCCTTCATATTTGCCATGCCATATATAATATTAATGATTGTGAGAAGATGAAAGCAAAATTAAACTTAAAGAAGAATTTTAAAGGCTTATATTAGATATCATGGTGTCAGATACTGCATAGTTTCCTAGTCTTCCAATCCTATACTCTAGACTGAAATTGTCACTGATAGCTGTGCTATCAGTTTCAGACATTCAGAAGCCAGCTCTGTCCCTGAACTGAGCAAAAAGCTAGCAATCCTCTCTTCCACAAGTCTACTTTCCTGCTTATCATGCATGTTTCTTTCCTTTTTCTTAGTCCATTATTTCAGACCTCTTATCTGCAGATCTTTTGTCAGGGTCCATTAGCCTTTATCTCTGCTAGTTCTTTCTGTTCCTGACTCATTTTTTCCTATGATGTAATATTTATTGGGAAAGGAAATGGGGAATTGGAAAAATGGGGATTTTTGGGAGGTTGAAGGAGTATGGAGGAGTTAAGGGGAGAGAGGGTATATTGTTTGGAGAGGCAAAGGAGGGAGATGCCCCCTGCTGAGAGGAAACAGCAGGGGTCTGATAAGGACTCTTTATCCTGGAATGGCTGAACTGAAGTTCAGCTCCCTCTATGACCAGAAAAGATAGTCCACTTATCTGACTGCGAATTCAAATAATATAAAGTTTAATAACCAGTTGGGATTGGAGTTCTTTCCTCAGCTTCAGAGTTGAGGCCAGGCCAGAGACTGGCACAGGTTTCTCCCACTCCCTTCTACTCTATATCAGTCCAGTTTTGTCTTTTTTAGAATCTTACCAGTAGACAGAAATCAAACAAGAACAGATCTAACCTTCAGAAGCCTGTGTCTTCTGGCTGAACCAAGAAAAGCATGCCACTCCTGACTGGGCTGAACAAGCTCCTCTCTTCACCAATACCAGGAAGCCAGTCCCAATCCCGGCAGGAAGGAAGTGCTACTCACAAGACCCAACTGCCACACCTGGCAGGAAGGAAGTGCTAGTCACAAGACCCAACTGCCACTCCTAGTTGCCCCTTCCCCCACCAACTATCAGACTTGTTTCCTTTCCACAATGACCTGTATAATTTGTCTTTCCTCTTCCTTGTCCGGGACATTTTTGGGTATGACTCCTTGCTTGGTCACCAAATCCTATTAGTTTCCCATGGCCTTACAAAGATGTTCTTATAGCTTCTACTCTACAGCATTACGTTCTTAGAATTCCCTCTATTCTTCCTTAATTTACTATTTCCCTCCAGAACTTTCTCCTATAATGGGTCTTATTTTAGTAAACATTCTTTTATATGTATTTCATCAACAAAAAAAGGAATGTTATAATTATTTAAAGGCAACTTAAAGAAATTTTAAGAAAACATGCAGTTGTGATTTCCTTTTACAAGTTAAATCCAATTTGAGGATTTAAGAACATATAATTAGTTGAAAAGTCACTAAAGGAAAATTAATACTTTCCTACTGATTCTTTGGCACAACTTTTATTGCTATCAAAGTAAAATAAAATTCTTACAGGGAATTTCACCATCCTTTCATTTTAATTTTTCTTTTCCAAAAGTTGTAGTGATTAAAATGGGTATAGTTTTAGGAACTCTGAACCCTTTTACTGGTATGTTAAACCTACTGACAGATTTATAAATGTATATTGGCATTTGAGAAAGGAAATCATCTGAATGGAATTTTAAAAATTAATTTGTCCTATATGCCTTAATGACTCCCTTGGGAAAGTATTCTGTAACTGGCATAACATAGGTGATATGATCTATTTGCTGATTGTGTATGACAGCAGACTTGGAAAAGATACTTGTCTGAATCGTCAGGATTTAGGAGGTTAATGGGATGCTGGAAGGGGTTCCAGTAGATTTGAGTTTCAAACCTAGTTCTAATCTTCTCTAACTCTTTGCCCAAATAGAATCCTTTCTCTCTAGATTTTTAATTCTTCATCTGCAAAATGAACACAAGGAATGTTTTCACTGACAGCATGTGAGAAAACTCAGGGAAATTCCGTGCAAGAAGACAAGAAGGGGTCTCATATCCATACCGGTGCATTTTGACCTATATTCACTTAAGTGAATAGGTGCCAAGTCCAAGTTTGATCATAGATCTAATGTACACTAAGAAGAAGACATACTCCAAGGTCTTATATTCATGGCAAGAAGTTATAATAAGCCCTTGAGGGTATACCAAGAGAAGCAAGTTCAGGAGCTAGTCAGATCCTAGGAGTAGACTGAATTCTTTCTCTTCTGGATTCCAACAAAATCTAAAACCAAGAGGGGAATGGAAAACGCAGGAATCTGAGTCCAAAGTTAATCCTACAGTTCTGTCACTGAACCCATAATGTTTTCTGCCTGCCTTGCTTCTATGGTGGTTACCTTTCACCCATCTCTCAAAAATAGCTCCAAGAGGACGAGCATTCACAGTGGTCATATCCCAGTAAACCATCTTCACAAGTAGGCTAAACCTGATTAAGGCCAACCAATAGGCCTAAAATCAATCAGTGAGTTATGGGGTGTCTACCCAGGAAGGTAAAAACTCTCCTAAGCACAGTGGATGATAACATTTTCTTCTAATGGCAGTGATATTGAGAGATTTGGGTGCTGTAGAGTGCTTGGAAATTTGGTTAGCTATCAGAGAAGCCAAGGTCATCCACTACATCCCAGGTCATCATCATTCATCCTGACTTTTCTTCTAGTCTCTGAATGTTTGTTTTGTTTTGTTTTTTCTCCACTGAATTGCTTCTCCATCAAGCATCATAATTACCTGCCTTCTCAGCTCTCTCTGTGGGCTTATTGCTCTGACTGGAAGGCTGAACACTAGCCTTATTGCAAAGTCTTCTTTTTTAGGGGACTGGTATGTGTGTCTTTCCAGGTAACTCTTTACTTCATTAGTTCTGATTGATTGCAACTCCACAGATTCCACAAACACCACGCTTCTTTGTTTAGAATCTATTGGTCCCTACCCCTGTGTACTTGTAAGAAACTTTTTGTCTGTTTTCCTTGAGTGCAGGAACTTCCTTTTTCTTATTTATATCATCAGCTCTGAGATGGGTTTGTATTGGTCCAGTAGGTGACTATTGTCAATCTCTGGTCATATTTTTGGACATCATTTGGAATGCACATGTATTAAATTTAGAATATGAAAGTCCATAGTCTTATTGATATGGGTATCTCCTCCATTAATCCAGGTCATAAACACCATAATCCTTAGTTGAGAGTCTTCATGAATTACTGTGGCTAAAGCATCATCAATTTGTGATCAACTTGTATATACTTATACAACATATACATTTTATATAAAAATCTTCCATATTTCCTTTAAACCTAGAATTTATGTAACATTGCTGATTAAAGAGAAAAAGTAACAATTCTAGCTTTTGAAAAAGCAAGCCATGTTCCTGTATGTCTTAACAGACTACTTTTCATTATCTCCTGAGAAAACCAACAACATTCTCATTGGTGTATCCAGTATTATAGTTTTAAATAGCATTCCCCAACGTAAATTCTGAGCTCAGCAAAATTTACAAAAGGAGTATCTCTAAATATAGTGTGAATTGTTTTAAAAGTTGCTGAAATCTCAAATAATTTAAAATTCCTACTCACATTTCAGAAATGGCTCCCCATATTCTTTATCAATGATGTTTAATATTGGTATTTATTTGAGGTTAACACTATAGTATATGAAGAGAATACTATCAGGAAAAAAGTGAAGATGTTGAAATATAAGAATTACCAACTTTGATAGCAAGTGGAACAACTCCATGAAACCATCACCTGCTCAATCTCTGCTTTTGATATGTGGTACATAATACCCTATAGCTTTTGCTATGCCTGCCTTTTGTTATTTACTGGTCCAGGATGCTTCCTTGGGGCATTAACTGTACCATTCCTTCTCTAGTTCTTACTTCTCAGTCTCCATCGCATATGTTCAAGATACTCCAAGATTATTTTCCTAGGCATTCCCTTGCTCCAGTGATTCTCTCAGCCCATTAGCCAGTCAGTCAACTAGAATTTATTAAAAGCACACAAAATGGACAAGGTAGAGGGAATGCAATGTAAGAAAGAAAAAACAACAACAACAAAAAAGGTAATTCCTATTCTCATGGTGTTCCCAGTCTAAAGAGCTATACAAAATAAAAATGAATGTAAGAACCTCTGGGAAGACACTGGTTGGTCACAAAATCCCCTGAGATTTATAGTTATTCCCATTTTGAGAAGAAGGGAAAATCAAATTTTAGTCATGTAAAACTCTTCATAAGCTGAGTGGGGTTTTCTTGGTGAAGATAGTGGAGTGATTTGCTATTTCCCTTTGCAGGGTTCTCTTATTATAGTTCAGGAAACTGAAATTAATATAGATTAAGTGACTTTCTTGGGGTCCCAATTCTATTAAGTGTCTGAGGCCTGAGGCTTAATTCAAATTCAGGTCATCCTGACTCCAGACCCAGTAATCTATCCACTGAGCCCCGTAGCTACTTGCTGACAGAGGAAACTAACTCAAAATCAGGTGCCATATGAGGGCAGAGATGGAGGTGTTTAAGCACAAAGATGGTAAAAACTATGGGAAAGGTCTAGAATAATAAGGGAGAGAATGGAAGACATAGAAGTTATCCCTTAGTAATAGCAAAGTCATGGTAGTACCTAATGTCTGCTGTCTATGAGATTCTCTTCTTTGACTGAGACAGACTAGTTTTAAATGGACAAACTGCAGTGTATAAGACTATGTGGTTTTACCACTGGGGCTCACTCTAGCAGCAGGAATACTGAATGAAACAAGCCAGGTTAAAAGTGAATTGAAGAGATGGGGTCTACACCACAGATTTTAATTCCATTTACTTTTCAGTTTTAAATTTTATTTTTTAAAGTCAATATGTACAGACTTAATGCTATTTTTCATGAACAACTGTTCTTTATGATATCTAATGTCTGTTTTTATAGCATAAGGATATAAGGGGTATCACAAAAGAGAAAGGGAAGCTTTCTTAGGACAGGACTGGGAAGTCAAAGCCTAGTCCATTGTTATAAAGTTTTCCTGTCAAAGTTGGGGAAATAGGTATGATCCATTTCATATCCAACTTCTTCAGTGCAGAATTATAATGAATTCAAGTCATATTTCTTGAATCTGGCTCAGATTTGAACTGAGGTTGTACAGCTATGTACAAACCAGATATATAAAGAATACATTGGAAATAGCCTCATAGAGAAGATCCTGATATGAAGGAGGCCTGGGCAAGTCTTCTCATAGAAGGAGAGATGTTAGCTAAAACTTGAAGGAAACCAAGAAAGCTAGAAAGGTAAGATGAGGATGCAGAGAGTTTTCTAGACACCGAGGATAAATATTTACAGTCCAGCATTTGGGTCATGTTAAAGAAACAGCAAGGCTTTTACTATCACATAAGGCATACAAAAAGGGAGAAATGTATAAGAAGAATGAAAAGGTAAACAAGGGATAGCTTATAAAGGGCTTTAAAAAACAAACAAAGGATGTCATGTTTTGTTCTGGAGTTAATTGGGAGGTATAGAGTTTATTGAATGGGAGAACAGTGAGGAAATAGACCTGCACTTTAGAAATATCAATTTGATAGCATGAATGGGAGCTGGGAAAGATTTGAAACAACAGCCTATATCAATGGTCTAGACTTGCATTAATGTGCCTTCCCCAGAGTAGCTACAGAATCAAAGGAACATAGAGGGCCTCTAAAACAGATTTTACAAAGGTAGAGATGGCGTAGTTTGGCAACTGATTGAATATGAGAGTGAGTTTGCCAGAAAGTGAAGATTTGCTAAAAGACACCTAATGTGATATTGAATGACTGAGGTAATGGTGGTACCCTTGAGTTTTTACTCAATAATAAATAAAATAAAATAAAAAAATAAATAATAATACTCAAAATAAGGAAGTTAGGAACAGGGAGTGTTTGGGGATGAAGATTATTTTAGCTGCTATATAATAGTTTCTGGGTGGTAATAGATACTATTTTTGTTGTTGTTGTTGTGTCATTTAGTTGTGCCAACATTTCATGACCCTGTGGGCCATATTTTCTTGGCTAGAATACTGGAGCAATTTATTTTATTTTATTTTTTTTAAGTTTTGGAAAAATGTTAATTGATTAATTAATTTAGAATATTTTCCCATGGTTACAAGGTCTATGTCCTTTCCCTCCCCTTCCACAAGCCCCCTTGCATAGCCAAAGTGCAATTCCTCTGGGTTTTATATGTGTCATTGATCAAGACATATTTCCATGTTAATGATAATTGCACTAGGGTGATCATTTAGAGTCTATATCCCCCATCATATCTCCAGCAACCTGTATGATTAGGCAGGTATTTTTCTTCTGTGTTTCTATTCCCACAGATCCTCCTCTGAGAGTGGATAATGCTCTTTCTCATAAGTCCCTCTGAATTGTCCTGAATCATTGCATTGCTGCTAGTAGAGAAGTCTATTACATTCTATTGTGCCACAGTGTATCCATCTGTGTATAATGTTCTGGTTCTGTTCCTTTCACTCTGCATCAATTCCTGGAGGTCACTCCAGGTTGCATTGGATTCCTCCAGTTCATTATTCCTTTAAGCACAATAGTATTCCACCACCAACATATACCACAATTTATTCAGCCATTCCCCAAATGAAGGGCATCCCCTCATTTTCCAATTTGTTGCCACCACAAAGAACACAGATATGAATATTTTTTTCTACAGGTTTATTTTTTCCTTATTTTCTCCTTGGGTTGATACACCCAGCAGTGTTATGGATGGATCAAAGGGCAGACAGCCTTTTAGTGTCCTTTGGGCATAGTTCCAAATTGCCATCCAGAATGGTTCAATCAATTCACAACTCCACCAGCAATGTATTAATATCCCATTTTTTGCCACATCCCCTCCAGCATTCATTACTTTCCTTTGATGTCATGTTAGACAATCTGTTAGATGTGAGGTAGTACCTGAGAGTTGTTTTGATTTTCATTTCTTTATTTATAAGAGATTTAGAACACTTTTACATGTGCTTCTTAGTAGTTTTGATTTCTTTATCTGAAAATTGTCTATTCATATTCATTGCCTATTTATCAATTGAGGAATGGCTTGATTTTTTGTATAATTGATTTACCTCCATATAAAGTGGAATTATTAGACCTTTATTAGAGATTTTTGTTATAAAGATTTCCCCCAATTTGTTGCTTCCCTTCTGATTTTGTTTGTATTGGTTTTGTTTGTAAAAAAACTTTTTAATTTAATGTAACCAAAATTATTTGTTTTGCATTTTGTAATCTTTTTCTAACTCTTTTTTGATTTTAAAATCTTTCCTTTCCCAAAGATCTGATAAGTATGCTATTCTGTGTTCACCTAATTTTCTTATAGTTTCTTTATATTCAAGTCATTCACCCATTCTGAGTTCACCTTGATTTAGTGGGTGAGATGTTATTATAACCTAATCCCTCCCATATTGTTCTTTAACTTTCCCAGCAATTTTTTTTTGTCAAATAGTGGATTTTTGTCCCCAAAGCTGGGATTTTTGGGTTTATCATAAACTATATTGCTGGAGTCACTTACTTCAAGTCTATTCTACTGATGCTCCCTTCTGTTTTAGCCAGTATCATATTGTTTTGATGACCACTGCTTTATAGTATAGTATAAGAGCTCGTAATACTAGGCCACCTTTTTCACATTTTTTTCATTATTTCCTTGATATTATTGATCTTTTGTTATTCCAAATGCATTTTGTTATATTCTTTTTTCTAATTCAGGAAAAAATTCTTGGTAATTTGATAGTTATGGCCCTATAAAGTAAATTAATTTGAGTAGGATTGTCATTTTTATTGTTTGCTTTTCCTACCCATGAGCAATTAATATTTTTCCAATTATTTAAATCTAGTTTAAATTGTGTGGAAAAAGTTGTGTAGTAGTATTTGTATAATTCCTGTGTGTGTCTTGGCAGATAGATTACCAAGTATTTTATATTGTCTAGGGTGATTTTAAATGGAATTTCTCTTTCTTATTCTTGCAGCTGAGATGTGTTGTAAATATAGAAATGTTGATGATTTATGTGGGTTTATTTTGTATCCTGCAACTTTGCTAAAATTGTTGATTATTTCTACTAGCATTTTAGTGGATTCTCTAGGATTCCTTAAGTAGAACATCAAATCATCTGTGAAGAGTGATAGCTTAGTATCCTCATTACCTATTTTAATCTATCCCATTTCTTTTTCTTCTCTAATTGCTATTGCTATTGTTTCTAGTACAGTGTTAAATTATAGAGGTGATAATGGGCATCTTTGTTTCACTCCTCATCTTATTGGGAAGGCTTCTAATTTATCCCCATTACAGATGATGTTTGCTGATGGTTTTAGATTTATACTGTTTAGTATTTTTAGGAAAGGCCCTTCTATTCCTATCCTTTCTAGCATTTTCATTAGGAATGAGTGTTGTATTTTGTCAAAGGCTTTTTCAGCATCTATTGAGATAATCATGTGTTTTTTGCTGGTTTGCTTGTTGATATGGTCAATTATGTGGATGGTTTTCCTAATATTGGACCAACTTTTCTTTCCTGGTATTTATCCCATCAAATAACAATGAATAACTCTCGTGATCACTTGCTGGAGTCTTTTTGCTAGTATTCTATTTAAGATTTTTGCAGCTATGTTCATTAAAGGGATTGGTCTATAGTTTCATTCTCTGTTTTTTGATCTGCCTGGCTTTGGGATGAGTAACATCTTTGTGTCATGAAAGGAATTTGGTAGAACTCCTTTTTTGTTTATTATGTCAAATAGGTTGTATAATATTAGAATAATTTTTCTTTGAATGTTTGATAGAATTTACTTGTGAATCCATCAGGCCCTGGGGATTTTTTTCTTAGGGAATTCTTTGATGTCTTCTTCAATTTCTTTTTCTAATGTGGGATTATTTACGTATTCTATTTCTTCTTCTGTTAATCTAGGCAATTTATATTTTTGTAAATATTTATCCATATCACCTAGATTACAGTATTTATTGCCATGTAATTGGGCAAAATAGTTTTTAATGATTGCCTTGATTTCCTCTTCATTAGAGGTGAGACCTCCCTTTTCATCTTTGATACTGTTAATTTGGTTTTCTTCTTCCCTTTTTTATTAGAATGACCAGTACTTTGTCTATTTTATTTGTTTTTTTTCAAAGTACCAGCTTCTTGTCTTATTTATCAATTAAATAGGTCTTTTACTTTTGATTGTTATTAATTTCTCCTTTAATTTTTAGAATCTCAAATTTAGTTTTCATCTGAGGATTTTTAATTTATTTACTTTCTACTTTTTGAAATTTACATACAGAATTCATTGACTTCTGCCCTCCATAATTTCTTAATACATGCACTAAATGATATAAATTTCCCCCTGAGCACTGATTTTGCTGTATACCAAAGATATTTAAATTATGTCTCATCTTTGTCATTTTTTCAAGGAAATTATTGTTTCTATGATTTGTTCTTTAACTAACCAATTTTGGAGAATCATATTATTCAATTTCCAATTACTTTTTGATTTGCATCTCCATGTACACTTCCTAATAATTATTTTTATTTTGTTATGATCTGAAAGGTTTGCATTTATTATTTCTGCTCTTTTGAACTTGTTTTCCATGTTTTATGCCCTAGTACATGGTCAATCTTTGTGAATGTATCATGTGCTACTGAAAAGAAGGTGTATTCCTTTTTGTCCCTATTTATTTTTCTCCACTTATCAATTAACTAATTTTCTAAGATTTATTCATATCCCTTCTTTTTCTAATTTAATTTTTGTTTTGATTTATCTAGATCTGATAGAGGAGGGTTCAGGACTCCCAGTAGTATAGTTTTACTATCTATTTCATCTTTGAGCTTCAGTAGTTCCTCCTTTAGAATTTTGGATGCTATCACATTTGGTGCACACATGTTGAGTATTGATATTTCCTCATTATCTATACTGCCTTTTATCAAGATGTAATTGCTTTCCCTATCTCTTTTAACTACATCTATTTTTACTTTGACTTCGTTGGATATCATGACTGCAGCTCCTGCCTTCTTTTTCTCAGTTGAAGCCCAATAGATTTTGCTCCATCTGCTTGTTTTCCCTGTGTGTGCTTACCTTCCTCATGTGTGTTTTTTGTAGACAACATATGGTAATATTTTGGGTTCTAATCCACTCTGCTATTTGCTTCCATCTTTTGGGTGAGTTCATCCCATTAACATTCAGAGTTATGAATACCACCTGTGCATTCCCCAACATTTTGTTGTCCTCTCCTAGCCCTGTCCTTTTTTATTTCACTGTTTCCTTCTACAAAAATGTTTTGTTTTTAATATGTCCCCCTAATTCCCACCCTTATTTTATTTAGGGTCTTTTTTAATTTAAACTACTCCCCACATTCTCCCTCCCTTACGTTGCTTTCCTCCTCACCAGTCCATTTTCTACTCTTCTTATTCTCTATGTGGCACAAATCAATTCTCTGCCTCAATGGATCTGATTGATCGTTCTTCCCTCTTTGAGTCAATTTCAATGCATGTATGAATTAAGTATTTCTTGTCTCCAACCTCTAATTTTCCAGTGTGTGTGTGTGTGTGTGTGTGTGTGTGTGTGTGTGTGTGTGTGTATGTGTGTGTATCTTGACACTGTGTCCTATACAGTTTGTCAATGTTCCCTCTAAGTATAATCCTTCTAGCTACCCAGGTGATAATAAGTTTTTAAGTGTTACTAGTATCTTTTCTTATAGGAATACAAATTAAATTAATTTACTGGTCACTTAAAAAAAGTACTTTTCTTTCCCTTTCTTAATTACCTTTTCATGATTCTCTTGATTTCTGTGGTTGGGAATCAAATTTTCTTTTCAAGTCCTGTCTTATCTTTATCAATGCTTGGATGTCTTCTATTTTATTAAATGACCACACTTTCACCTGCAAGAATATAGTCAATTTTGCTGGGTAGTTGATTTTTTCTTGTAGACTCAATTCCTTTGCTTTCCAGAATGTCATATTCCATGAGTTCCAGTCCTTCAGTGTGAATGCATCCAGGTCCTATGGTATCCTAACTATGTTTCCATGATATCTGAATGGTTTCTTCTTAGCAGCTTTTATTATCTTTTCTTTGGTCTGGTAGTTCTTGAATTTGGCTATAAAATTCCTGGGCATTGTCAATTCAGAATTAAATACAGGAGTTTATCTGTGGATTCTGTCAATCTCCACTTTTCCCTCTTACTTGAGAATGTCTGGGCAGTTTTCTTTTTTTTTTTTGTATCAATTCCTGTAAAATTATGTCAAGGCTTTTTCTTTTGTCATGCTCTTCTGGAAGTCCAATAATTCTTAAATTGAGTCTCCTGGATCTGTTTTCAAGGTCTGACATTCTGTGAATGAGGTGTTTAATATTTTCCTCAATTTTTTTCATTCTTTTGATTTTGCTTTATAGATTCTTGCTATCTTGTGATATCATAAGCTTCTAGTTGGTGGATTCTAGTTTTTAAAGACTGAATTTGATCACTTACTTTTTAGTCATCTTTCTCCTTCTGGTTTGATTTTCTTTGGAGGACATCTTTCATCTTCTTTGCCTCATTTTCAAGCTGGTTAATTTTGGCTTTCAAGACAATATTTTAATTTGCTTTTAAAAATTCCTTTCCCTTTTGTGTTCAGCCTCTCTTAATTGCTTTTTGAATTTTATTTTTAGTTCTTCAAATGCCTGTATCCAATTCACTGGAGATTCTGTGTTTTTGCTTGGTGTTCCTTGGTCCTTCTCTGTTCCATTTGCTCTTTGTTCATTAACTACATAGAAGCTGTTGATTGTAATTTCTTTTTTTTCTTTTTCTGTTGTTTACTCATATTTCCCCTTATTTCCCCACTGTAATTGCCTATAATCTTGATCCTCTGATCACTTGCTGGATCTGTGGATTTGAGCTATTCTGTCCTGAAGGGGCTTCTTCTCTGCTCTCCTGATTGACTAGGTTAGGCTGATGGTATTGATTAGCCCTGATTTCAGATCTTCCCCAGCTTGCAGCAAAAGCTGAAAAGGAACTGGGCTTCTGCCCTTGTCATAAAGGTGGTAGTTTGTAGTGGTTGAAGCCTTCACCCTTTGAGGTTTGTCAGAGAGCCTCTCAGAGTAGTCTATGGCGGAAGAGTGTTGGAGCTTGAACTTCCTTGTCCTCTGGGTGCTTCTAATCTGCTTTATTGATAAGATTAAGCCAGGGCAGTGTTGATCTGCAGATTTGGACATGTCCTGAGGTCAATACCTATGTGTGTGGGGGAAATGGGCTGCCTTGGCTGCAATTAAGCTGCTATCTCTGAACTTCTCCTCCAGCTTCCTCTGTTCAATGCCCTGAGCTTGGCATAGTTGTGCCAGCAAAGCACTCCTTCTGGACTACCACCCTTACCTGCCCAGAGACTCTAACCATAGCTGGTGACTCAGCACTATACGTGGGGCAGGGGTCCTGGGACTTTTTTTCTTCCCTTTCCTTGAACCCTAGTGTTTAAAAATTCATGCTTTTGGGGGGAATACCTTTTATGTTGAATCCAGCAGGAGGGCTTCCCAGATCTGTCCTGTTGTTATATTTGGCTTTCTGTCCCCTGGAAGCACTGTGTTTTTTGATTGGTGTAGAAGGAATTTCAGAGGTATGGAATTTTGCTGCATCTAAAACACTATCTTGACTCCACCTTTTACTGGAGCAATTTAACATTTCCTTCTCCAGTGAATTAAGGTAAACATAGATTAAGTGACTTGGAAAGAGTCACAAAGCTAATAATTGTTTGAGGACAGATTAAACTCAGGTCATCCTGACTCTAGGCCCAGGTCTCCATTCACTGAGTCATCTAGTTGCCCATGGTAGAGACCACACTTGATGACCACCTGTGGCAGCAAACTGTCTCTCTGATGTGGCTATGAAAAAAGAGATAGGCACCCAATCTACTTATCTAGATGGTTCTTAAATCTACAATCCCTTTGTGTTGAATCAGGTCACCTGGATAATAAATCTGTTGTCTTTTGTCAATATAATGTTTATTACAAACATATTTAGGTCTGTTTCTCTAGTTTCCCCAATCTAGCCATCTTTGTAGGTGACTATTTGGCTCAATGGATGGAATTCTGGGCCCAGATTTAGGAAGATTTCTCTTTCTGAATTAAAATTTGACCTCAAAAACTAAATATTCATGTGACCCTGGACAAGTTAACTGAACCCTAATTGTTTCATTTTTCACATTTGTAAAATGAGCAAGAGAATGAAACAGCAAAGTGCTTCAGCAGCTTTAAAAAAGTAACCCTATTTGGGGGTCACAAAGAGTCAGACATGGTTAAATGATTGAACAACTGAAGCCTTCTTTTCATGACATCAGACTTGATTCTACAGGAGTTTTCTTCTGCTATCTATTTGATTTTCATAGCACTGTAGATAAATATCTGTGAAAAATAAACATATAAAAGTCCAATCTAATGAATAGTGGCTTCTTTATGGTTTGTAATACTTTCTCTCCCTTGACTAGAAATTACCACCATAAGAGGTGATAATGATTTATTCATCATATGACAATAAAGGTGAGAGCTGAGAAAGTGGTGGCATAAGCACTAGATAAAGTGTCAGACAGCTTGTGTTTGAATCTTGCTTTTGCCATTCAAACTACCTTGTGTTAACTTTGGGTTGTTGCTTCATGTATCATATACTTCCATTTCCTCGTGTATAAAATAAGGAGATTATAAAAGATGGTGCTCTAAGATGCGTTTCAGCTCTAAATTCCTGATCTTTTGAATGATTGAAGAATTAGTGGATAGGGTACATCCTATGTAGTCCCATGAACAAAACTTTTCAATTTTGCAGAAAAGCCAAAGGGAGAGAGATATGAAACAGGAAAGGTAAGTATGGGAAAAATAGATGTCACAGCAATAAACTTTGGATAGTAAAGTTAAAGCACTGTATTTAAAAGACAATCCCTTAGGCAATGAGATGTCTAAGGGACCAGAATAGTGGCTAAAAGAGAGGGCCATTATCAAGGGACAAGTAAAATGTAATGACAAAAATACACATCAGCTTCTCTTTGATATTGCTGAGGGAGGACCTAAATGTAAACATTCATATTAGATTGTATGCAGAAGGAAAAACCAACAATAATAAATTTGGTAAACAAAATTTAAAAATGACCAAGTTCAATGTTTTTGACTAGAATAAAATAGTGTATTCATTCTCAAAATAAAGGGATATAATGAGTGACACTTCTAGAATCAAACATAATTTGATGCTTAGTTGAATTCTCTCCCTGATTCCTCATTAGAACAGCATTTATCTCATTGTCAATGCTATTATATCATTGGGAAGACAAAAATAAAACAACTAAGGAAAATGAAAATCCACTTTTAACTAATTTCTGTGAATATTACAACTCATAATAATTAGGTGAGTTACATTAATTTAAAGAAAAACATTGACCAAAATAGCAACACTTATTTGTGTTAAGTATATAAATGTTTTGTAGATCATCTGGAAATAAAAAAGAACACATACTTTTGTAAATAAATCTGAATTAGTTTGAAAAACAAGTAGTTTAGTGAAATGGATTAAAAATTTATATCAATATATTAAATATATTTTATTATGAAATTTGAATTGTTTCTGAATTTTGATATGTAGACCTGGAAAGTTAGAATTAGGGGAGATCTTAAAAATCTAATGTGATGCCTCATTTTTAAACCTATGTGAATGGAAACTCAGATTGAATAGATGACTTGGCCAAGGTCACTCATAAAGTATAATCTGAATTAGGGCAAGAAACCAGTTATCCTTTTTCCTAATTATATATTCCTTCCATAGTATTTTACCAGTCAAAGAAATCAAAGGATGAAAATAATTGAACAAGGTAACTTCATTTTTAAAATTTGAAACTAAAGTAATACTATTCCCTTTTTTCAGAACTTTTGAATATAATCTTGGTAAATCAATTAATACATTAAATAACTAATTAATGCAAGTAAGTTATACTTAATTACATTACAGCTTTTGAGAGTCACTACATGCCTTGATATTATATGATATGATGAAATCATTCCCTTGCCACCATCTTTAGATGAATATGAAGAGTCAGTGACATAACACAGATTAAATATCCTATTAATGTTAATTAGTTTTGCTTCATTTGATTCACTTTCTATTGCATCCTTGTCCAGTAACTTATCTTGTCCTTGATAAATGATATTATCCAGAGACTAAGCCTACTTATCACATAGACACCATTTCTTTCATTAAGAAAAAAATAGTGTTTAAAAATCTTTATTATAACTTCCCTTTAAAATTAACAACATGGGGGCAGCTGGGTGGCTCAGTGGATTGAAAGTAAGACCTAGAGATGAGAGGTCCTTGGTTCAAATATGGCCCCAGACACTTCCCAGCCGTGTGACCCTGGGCAAGTCACTTGACCCCCACTGCCTAGCCCTTACCACTCTTCTGCCTTGGAGCCAATACTCAGTATTTTGACTCCAAGACAGAAGGTAAAGGTTTAAAAAAATTTTTTAAATAGAAACAACATATATGCTTGACTATGAAAGGAAAAATAGCATAGCAGACTATTTGTGTGCTGGTCATGTATGGGCTACTGATCCCTAAGAAATATCAGTATCATCAATTGATGAAGGATTATCATAAAAAGGATGAAGGCTACTTTTAGGATTTTATCTATGAAAGATAGAAAGATACAAAATAGCCTTGAACAAAGCCAAGAAATTTAATAGGCAAGAAAAAGTGTAAAAAATAGATATAGTTATATAGACATAAATATACATGTATGTTTGTATATCATGGAAGAACAGATATATCTCTTGTGTCTCCTGTCTTCACCTTTCTCCAAGGAAAGTGATTCTTGCCAAGAGAAGAAGCAGTTGGATGCAGAGCCTGGTTTCTCTGCTCTCCTTAGAGAAAGAAGGTGCTGCATTAGATTCTATATATTGGTTCTCTTAAATATTGGGAGAAGTATATTCCAGTCAGTATAATTTCTCTGACTCCTGTTTTCTTTCTGCTTGGATATGTGGGAGTATTTTCTATTCAGTATATGGAGGTAGTATTGGTATTACAAGTGTAGAGTATAAGGGAGGTCAAGAGTTGGTATATAACTTGAGATGATACTTAGCCAATAAAAGATCACAATCATGAAAGTAGCCTGAGCCTAAAAAATCATTTTCTTTAGGCAATAAAGGTTAAAGTAGGCAGGTAGGTATAATTGGAGTCAACTATCCCCTCACTTAAAAGAGAATAGCATGGGCTAACACAATGACCTCAGTCTCCTGCTCCTTTCTAAACAAGAATCAACGTATTCCCCAGAGGGAGGATAGGAAGTATTCCAAAATATTTATTTATATTTCTATCAGGGGAAATGTTCAGAGAAAAACCCTATGGATACACATACTCTACATAGAGAATTCACATGTTCCCTAATATACAGAAATCTATATATGTATACATGTATAATACATGTATATTATTAAAGTATTTAATGAATAAGCAAGCAGAATAAATCTATATGTTTACTACAACAAACATATATAATGCATATAAATTCTAACTATTGCAAACAAAAATATAAAAACATATGTGTACATATAACTTGACAGTAGATTTTCAGATGATATTTTCTATATTCTCGGCAGGGATCTCTCTCTCTCTCTCTCTCTCTCTCTCTCTCTCTCTCTCTCTCTCTCTCTCTCTCTCTCTCTCTCTCTCTCCCCCCTTCCCATTCTTCCCTCTCTCCTCCTAGATGTAAAATATCTATCTATCTATCCATCTATCTATCTATCTATCTATCTATCTATCTATCTATCTATCTATCTATAATACATATGTATACATAGGTATAAATATTTGCATTAATTTATGTCACATGTTTATATATTGATATTTATTCTACCATATTCATATACTCTAAATTCATGAGTAATTTAAAAGAAATGCTTTGTGAGTATACTTTTGCTCCATCCCTGCTCCCAAAATAAGGTAACAGTTTTTACTGCTATTTTTTTGTATTTGTTATGAAATATCATGATACATATACATACAGCATATTATAATATATATATATGTAGATATATATATATTACATGTATATATCTACATATATATAATATAGTACAATTTCCTAAAAAATAAAAATTATATATCACTAAAAACTTTCAACTTGTATTGGTAACAGAGAAGGAGCAAAAATACGTCTATCTATACACAAACATATTTATCTATATGGATATATTCATATATTCACAAATTTTCCTGTTTTCCATAGATTTTATATGTATATATATGTAGTTACATATTTGTATATTGATATAAATACACTTTTCCCTCTGAGAAGTGCTTAAAGAAGTAACTGTTCATCTTTAGAAAATACTCAAAACTCACGATTTTGAGGATAGAGTTGTGTTTTTT
Source organism: Monodelphis domestica (assembly GCF_027887165.1). Taxonomy (NCBI): domain Eukaryota; kingdom Metazoa; phylum Chordata; class Mammalia; order Didelphimorphia; family Didelphidae; genus Monodelphis; species Monodelphis domestica. The sequence continues at coordinate 379,855,134 of NC_077229.1, read as the reverse complement.
ATGTAAATTTATTGGGTTCTAGAAATGGAATAGTTACATGCAGTTTTTATTTAATTTTTATTTCCCTAGTAACAATTCAAGTTATCTCAAGGCAAAGATTTATTTCTAATCATAGCATTTGCTGCTCAAATCACACAGACTTTCATTTAGTTAAAAAGATGATTTTTAAAATTTGTATTTCCCTAGAAATAAATTAAACTCAGAGGGAAAAATATCTATTTAGCTAAATTCATATGAGAGTTTTATGAATCCTAAAACTTTAATGAGAGTCCAGAGACTCTATAGACATTTAAATAAATAAATCATTCAATTTCATAAGGAAGTTTGATATTCTGGCACTTTTTATGGGTAGAGCTGGCAGGAAAACAGAAAAACCTGAAAAGGGAAGATGCTAAGAGGTGGAAAAGATTATGTCTTCTATTGAGAAAAGATGTTGTTAATTGCTTCAAAATCTTTCAGAATTAATTCGTTTTCTATAGACTAACAGGCAGCATTTTACATCTTTGTCACAACTTTCTTTTTGTCAAAAACTTTCAATAAATCTGCCTTTAAAAACTCCTAGGGTCCTTTAAATTTGTAACTAGTAATATCATTATTTTTATAAGGTAATCAGCAATAATAGAGTTTTCCATTTAAAAATAAATTTTCATATATAGAAATAATTCTAGGCTCTACATACTTATTTTTTTGTGCTAATATGCCATATTCTAAAATCTTTTCCCTCAAGATATTTTGATTTCACTAAATATCCACCAAGTACAGAAACAATTTTAGCATTCATTTTTAAAAGAAGAAAAGGAATTCCAAATTCCCTCCCTATATCCCATTCCTCTTCTATCATCAACAGAACAAATAATTTAATAACAATTCTATATGTTACATTCTGGAAAATACATTTCCATATTAGCCATATTAAAAAAAAACAGGCAAACCCCCATGAAAATAAAGTGTTTTTTTAAATTATGCTTTAATTAGCATTTAATGTTCATTAGCTATCTCTCTGGAGATGGACAGCATTTTTTGTCAAGAATCTTTTGGAATTGTCTAGAATCATTTTCTTGTTAAGAGTAGATGAATCTTACACAATTGATCTTCCTTACAATATTGCTCTTACCATGAACAACATACTCCTGTTTCTGCTTCCTTCATTTTGCATGAGTTCGTATTTGACTTCCCAGGTTCCTCTGAAACTATCCTTCTTGTTATTTCTTATAGCACAGTAGTGTTCCATTATGATCTTATACAAGAATTTATTCAGTGATTCCATAACTGATGGGCTGTCCTTTTATTATTCTTTGCCACCACAAAAAGATCTGCTATAATTTTGTACAAAGTGGTCTTTTGCCTTTTTCTTCAATCTTTTTGGGAGATAGACCTAGTGTTGATATTGCTATGATGAGTGGTGTGCCAAATTCTGTAGCTCTTTGAGCTACATATAATATTCTATATTATTCACAAGAATGATTAGATCAATTCACAACTCCACCAGTTATGCATTAACATCTCTATTTTTCCACATCCTTCTAGCATTTCTTTTCTGTCCTTATATCCAATCTAATAATTGTGAGATGGTATCTCGAGAGTTGCTTTAATTTGCATTTTTAGGCTCTAGTGATTTATAACATTTTATGTTACTATTGATAGTTTTGTTTTCTTCTTCTGAAAACTGCCTGTACATTGACTTTGACCGTATAAAATCCCCCAGTCTTAAAACAGCAGATTTAAATACGGAAAATTAATACAAATTTATTTTCTTATGATTAGAATTCTCTGGAGGCTATATGTTTATTTATAATTATTTATTAAATAGTGAAAAGCAGATTGGAGAAAGGAAACACTTATAGCTGAATGCCTGAGCTCACAACTTCTTCCTATGTAACACGGGCTTGCTGCTCCCATTGTGTCTCCTTTTCATCTTGCTGTTTGGCCATAAAAACCAGCAAGCTTCCTTGATCTATAACTAATATTCCCTATGACATTGCTTTTTTATGCATCTCCCTTATTGGATAGATTTTACCTCAATCTGGGTCAGAGGCGAGTCTTCTAGATGCCAAGATTTTAGCTGGCCAAGAGGTAACTCTTCTGAGATGCTTGGAAGCCATGGGACTTCTGGGGTTCTTACAGAATGCCAATGCATCCACTTTCATTAGATAAACCTAAGATCTTGTTTTTAATCAAATAAAAAGGTGGGTGCTAGATTGAAAAACATTTTAAAATTCAAAATGAAACTTTCTTTTCATTGATATAAGTATTCAAGGATATAAATTTTTCCCTTGAGTACTGCTTTGTCTATATTCCATAAATTTTGACATGTTGTCTCCTCTTCAATAAAATCAGTAAATGTTTCTATGATTTGTTCTTTGACTCGGAATTAGATTATATAGTTTCCAATTAATTTTAAATTTGAATTTCTATGAGCATTTTATTATAAATTTATTGTATTTTAATCTAAAAGAATTACATTTATTATTTCTACTTTTCTGCATTTGGTTATGAAATTTTTATGCTCTAATACATAGTCAATTTTTGTATATGTACCATATGCTGCTGAAAAATGGTATATTTATTTTTATCCCTTTTCAATTTTCTCCAGATAGCTATTAAATCTAACTTTTCTAAAATTTCATTCACTTCCCTTTCTTCATTCTTTATTTTTAGTAAGATTTAACTAGTTCTGACAGGGGAAGTTTGAATTTCCCCACTATTATAGTTTCACTATTGATTTCTTCCTTAAGATCCTTTAGTTTCTCTTAAAAATTTGTGTGCTATAGTCCTTGTATATATATTAATTACTGATATTACTTCATTGTCTATACTACCTTTTATCTGAATGTATTTACCTTTCTAATCTCTTTTAATCAGATGTATTTAGCTTTTGCTTTGCCTGAGGATGATTGCTATTCCTGCTTTTTTTTTCTTTTGGATCAGTTGAATCCCAATAGATTATGCTCCATTTACTCAGTGTGTATCTACATGCCTCAAATGTTTTTCTTATAAACAACCTATACAAGAATTCTGGTTTATAATCTACTCTCCTATCCACTTCTAATTTATGGGTAGATTCATCCATTTAACATTCACAGCTATGATTCCCTTCTGTGTATTCTTTTCCATTTTGTTTTCCTCTTTTAAACCTGCCCTTTCTCCTTTCACTCTTTTCCTCACACAAGTGTTTTGCTTTTAATCACTCCTCCCTTATATTACTCCCCTCCCTGGCACACCCTTTCATATTCCCCCCTTTTTTTACCTAGAGTCTAAGATAGGGTACTATACACAAATGAATATGGTTGTTCTTTCCACTCTGAGTCAAATCCAATGATAATAAGGCTTAACTATTACACATCAACACCCTCATCCTCCCCTCCATTGTAATATTTTCCCACTTTACCTCTTTATGTGGCATAATTTACTGCATTTTACTTCTCTTCCCATTTCTTTTAGTGTAATTCTCTTTTTGACTCATAGTTTTTTTTTACATATCATCCTAAAATATTACTACCACACCGTCTATGAATATACTTCATGTTAATGACAATGAAAAAAATTTTGGGGTTACAGATATCATCTTTCTATATAGGAATATAAACATTGTGACAATGAAGGCCTTAAATTTTATTCTCTTTCTTTTTACACTTTTCTTGAAATTTGTATTTAGTCATAAAATTTTCTGTTTAAGTCTAACTTTTCTTCAAGAATAATTGGAAATCTATTTTATTAAATGGTCATACTTTATACTGAAATAAAAGTCAGTTTTTAATATTATATTGATATATTTAATTAATTAATTTAGAATATTTTTCCATGGTTACATGATTAATGTTCTTTGCCTCTCCTCTTCTCACCATCCTCCTGTAGACAATGAGTAATTCCACTGGGTTTTACATGTGTCACTGATAAAGACCTATTTTCATATAATTAATATTTGCACTAGAATGAACATTTAGGGTGTATATACCCAATCATATCCTCATAAAATCATGTGATCAAGCAGTTGTTTTTCTTCTATGTTTCTACTCCCATAGTTCTTTTCTGAATGTGGGTACCATTCTTTCTCATAAATCCCTCAGAATATTGTCCTGTATCATTACATTGCTGCTAGTAGAGAAGTCCATTACATTTGATTGTGCCATAGTGTATCCATCTCTGTGTACAATGCCCTCTTGGTTCTGTTCCTTTCACTCTGCATCAATTCCTGGAGGTCATTCCAGTTCACATGGAATTCTTCCACTTTATTATTTCTTTCACCACAATAATATTTCATCATGAAAAGATACTATAACTTATTCAACCATTCTCCAATGGAAGGGCATTTCCTCATTTTCCAAATTTTGCCACCAAAAAGAGCATGGCTATAAATATTTTTGTACAAGTCTTTTTTTTCCTTTATTGTTTCTTTGGTGTAGAATATAGTCTGTTTTGATGCATAGGTGATTCATGGTTTTGAACCCAGTTCCCTTGGATTTCAGAATATCATATTCTAAGCCTTATGGTCCTTCAATATGGAAACTGCCAGATCCTGGGTAATTCTGACTGGGGCTCCATGATATTTGAATTTTTTTCTGTTTTTTTGTAGCATTTTCTTTTTGATCTGGGATAACATTCCTGGGAATAGTTATTTAGGGATTTATTAAAAGAGGTGATCTGTGAATTGTTTGAATTTCCATTTTATTCTTTTATTCAAGAATATCAAGGCAGTTTTATTGGATAACTTCTTATAATGTTATATGTAGACTTTTTAAAAATCATGATTTTTAGGTAGTTCAATAATTCTCAAATTGTCTCTTCTGGATCTATTTTCTAGATTTGTTGTTTTATTTTTTAGGGAGATATTTCTCTTTTTTCATGGTTTTGATTTGGTTTCATTGTTTCCTGATGTCTCATGGAGTCATTAGCTTCTATCTATCCAATTCTAATTTTTAAAGATTAAATTTCTTACATGACCTTTTGATTCCCCTTTCCCATTTGGTTCATTTTACTTTTAATGGAACTTTTTTTTATTTGTGGGATTTTCCTTGCCTCTTTTCACAGTAGAGCAATTCTGTTTTGTAGTAAACTAATTCTTTTCTTCATTGGATTTTATACCTCTTTTTCCAGTTGACCAATTTTTACTTTTTATGCTGTTATTTAATTATTATATTACTTTTTGTTCATTGTCCCAATTTTTCTTTGACCTATCATATGATTTTTAAATTTCTTTTTGAAATCTTCCAGGGTCCAAAACTAATCCTATTTTTCTATGAAGTTTTACCTGTGGGTGTTTGGTTCCCACTGTGCTCTACTGACTCTAAACCTTACTTTTTATCTCCATAGAAATTTTCTTTGGCTTTTTGCTCATTTTCCTGACCTTTTATTTGCCTGTGGACAGTGAATTCTGAAAGCTGCTAATTCTATCTTTTTTATTGATGGCTTGTAGGACTCAGCACTCTGAGCTATTTTAGCCTTGGTGATAAAGGCTTCACAACAGTTTAGGTTTGAAACAGCCAAGTGTGCAGATTTTCTGGCTTCACTGTGGGCTGGTGCGAGGGTTGGGGGCTTCAAGGTGGTGGATTTGGGGTGTGATATGCTCAGTTATTGGTGTAGGCAGGGTCTGAGGATCCCAAATATGGCCTTTTCCCAGGCTTACAACCTGGAAAAGTAGGTGGAGAATTATTTAGTTAGTACTCCTCTGTTTGCAATTCTTTTTCCAGTTCCCCCTTATCCTGTGAAAATCAGTTTTCTCTGCTTACCTTTCAAGTTGTGTTAATCAGGAGAGCCCTCTGCCTATATCTTACTGTTGAATTTTTACTACTCTTTTGAGGTGCTTTTTTAGAGATTTGGAAGGTTTGGAATTATTATCAGAGCAGTTTCAGCTTTCACTGCCCCTAGACAACCGTCTTGGCTGTGCTCCAAAATTTTCCTTTTAATAAGGAATGCATGGAATAGATTTGTGTTCAATTATCACACTTCATTAATATGCATTAAAAGAAGATATGGCAATAAAAATTGGATTCACATAAAAAGCAAGAAGCTCAGAACTCTTAAAATGCCAATCATCAGAGGAGGGGTGAGGAGGAGAGACTGTGTTCAAATGAAATCTTGAAGGGAGCAATTAGGAAAGTCCAGATACTTGAGATTTATTATTCCTTCTCTGGTTGTTGGATGAGAAGGTGGAAGACAAACTCTCTCTTTAGTCATTGCTTATCCATAAGACTGTGTGCTGAGAAGATTTTTTGGGTTTAGCGGAGAGGAAAACTTTCAGCATTTGCTGTCAACATCTCCCCTTAGGGAAAGATAACTTTGTTTCTTGAATTCGAATACATCTTGAAATCTTCAATCAACAGGGATAAGTTAGAAAATTTAGGGAGACCTATTTTCCTCTCACCCTTTACCCTCTCCTTACCTCCTCTACCCAAAAGAAGAATAAAAGACCTCTTAGTTAAAATATTTGATTGTGGGATTTAGTTATTAGGGGAAATCTTCAAACTTACCATATCTGAGAAGAACACTTTCAAGCCAGTTGAAAGGGAATAGGAAGTAGTGTAGGGGGAAGGGGCTCAAGATCCAGATTTTCCCCAAGCTTTCTTACTGGTGTTACTGCTCTAATATTTTCCTATTACCATAATTCCCCTAGTAGCAATATCTATTATAATTTGGTATCCCAAGAACAGTCTGACCCACCCCATACTAAAGGATATAGATTACAGTGGAAAAGATGATTCTGCAAATAGTGTGTGGACTTATGGTACTGGCTGCTTTTGCCTGTTACTATATTTACAATATAGTATACAGTGCAGTCACTGGTGTGGTTATGGACACTATAGGAATGATGGCTAATTCAACTGCTTTCATATCACCTATGCCATTCACTAATAACACAGTAGTATGGCAAATAATCACACAAGCCTATGTATTTGACATGGCAGCAATTCAAACATTAACATACATCAGAAACATCATCAAATTCATGGCACCTAAAAAGGCAGGACAGATTCTAGTAGTGGATACCAACCTGGAACAACTGGTCAGGAAGATGTATGAGGAATATCTAAAAGGACAGGCTCAAGATGGGAATGGGTAAAAGACAACAGCACCAGTAAATAAAGAGAACAAAGACAAAGACAAGAAATCAAAGGACCAAAACAAGAAAGGGGCAGAGGGAAAAACTAAGGATGATACAGAAACTAAAATGAACCTGCCTCTTAGGGATATTGCTAAGATTTCTGACTCAACTGGTGTTGTCCATTCCAAAATCCATAAACAATTTTCCACCCAGGAATTGGATTCAATAAAACACAAATTGCCAAAGTTTATATGCGTGTCTTACTGAGCACTTAAGGAGCTGAAAAGGGCCTTTAAAATCTTTGAGCTGGATTTTTAGGATTCAGATTTTCTTTTATCCAAATTACTTAGCACCCATGAGCACAGATGGTTTATTGAAAAGATCAGGAAGGATAATTACCTGACTAGTTGGCCCACAGAAGAGAAAAGAGAAAATTTTGATTTTGCCAATCTCACTAGTTTGGCATACCTGAGGAAGTGCAGGGAAGACCCCCTTCAAGCAATAAAGTCCTTTTGATCCAAGTCCAATGCTTAGAGCAAATTTGACAGGCTAACTCAGGAAAAAGAAGAGCATTTTATTTTATTTTATTCATAAAATAGCTGAGACAGTTGAATTGATCATTGATATAAATCAGGACTCAGAAGAATCAGTGGCACACATTAGGAGACAATTCCTGAGAGGTTGTAACTTTCATCTAAAGATCTTCTTTAGGAATTATTTTCCTAAATACAAAAGCATCACAATTAATGAACTATGAGATGCAGTCACTTATTTATTTGAGAGCCATAAACAACAGGAGAAGGAAAAGATAAAGTTAAGACAAAAATTAGAAAATACAAAACAATCTCTAAAACAAAAGGAGATTGAATAGACTAGGAACTTACAAACTATTAAAACTTACTCTAGACCCTCATACCAGCAACAGAGAGGTCAGAGAAAAATAAGAAAATGCTTTATATGCCATAAAGTGGGTCACTTGATTAAAGATTGTTATCTTAAAAAGAAATATGAACAAAATAACAAAGGTATCAGTACATAGGGGAGAACTTATTATAGAACCAAATCAAATTCATGCTGGGACCATTGCAATTTGAAACAATAAACACTGGACCTTGATAGCATTAAACTGGTTATAAAAACAGGAGCAAAACCCAAATCCATGGAGGTTTTAACAAAAGGAAGACAGGATTTTAAGATACTTAGAAGTAAGCAAGGGCATGGCAGAAAGGAATGGCAGAGTGTGACAATTAATAAGGAACTTGCAGGAGTGAAACATGAAACTATAAAGAGAGAAGAAATTTCATGGGTGGTATCTAAATGAATTTATAGGGTCTGTGAGAAGTTATGATGAAATAACAAATCAAAACTTAAGTGAAAAGCAGAGACAAGTAAAGGAGATAGACCAACAAATTAAAAATATGATAGCACAGATGAGAAAGAAAATATATTGGAGACTCATACAGAAGGTGCATAATAACCATATGTATGGATTAAGGTGAGGAAGAAACAATACAAAGCTCTCATGGATACTGTTGCTTTAAAATCAGTCCTAAACATTTCCAGGAGATACTATTATAGAGGGTATGGTTTCAGTTGCTGGAGCTACTGCTGTGAATTTTAAAATCTCCATCTTGCTTGATCTAGCACCCCAAATTGTGCACACCCACACCACACTGGCATGTGCTAGTCAATGACAAATCAGAAATAACTAACTGCCCACCTGGGCTGTCCTAAGCCAAGCTTGAGCCACCATTGGCACTTGTGAGGCATAGGAAGTGATGTAGGGAACAGCCTCTGTAATTCACTCACTTCCTGTGTACAGAGCGAGACGCCAGTTTGTGCTAGGAACTGGAGCAGAGAGGAGGCCCCGCAGACAGCTTTCCTTCAGATTGGTCACGAGAGTCAAAGACTGATTTTCCTTTCTACCTTGGCCTTAGGGCCTAATCTTCCTCTGGCTTGGCCAGAAGGTTGAGTTAACCCTTTTCCCTTTCCTCCTCTCTCCTTAAATCCCTGTCCTGTTTCCTTACTCCCATTGTGATTAAACCACCATAAATTCCATTCTGATTTGAGTGTTTCCTTTTAGGAATTTCATAAGTAAAATCCTTGGCGAACATAACTTAATATTATAACAATCTTTAAAGATGAATTTTTTCACCGCAACACTGGGGAAATACAGCAAGTCCCAGAGCTCAAAATCACAATGGTTAAGCTAGGTCCTCTCATCATTGATCATACATTTCTCCTAATTCCTGGATGTCCAGATAACCTTTTAGGAAGAGATTTTTGTATGTAAGATCGGAGCAACCTTGCAATATGAACAGTCAGGGAATATATATCTGCATTTACCAAAACATTTTAAAAACATTATCCATTGGTATATCTGGAGCAATTAGAGGAAAAACCAGAACAAATACAAACATTAACATTGCTGTATGACATACCAAAAGGGGTTTTTGCTAAACATCAGAATGATGTGGGTAGAATAAAACCAGCTGCACCAGTAAAGATAAAGTCAGGGATGGTGTACTTCCTAAGATACCTCAATATAAACCAAGGAAAGAAGCTATAGAAGCCATAACAGCATTTATCAACAGCTTGCTAGTACAAGGCATTTTAAGACCTACAGTGTCTGAATTTAATAGTCCAATTTTGGCTATTAAGAAAATCAAGCTAAATGCAGATGGGACACAATGCTGGTGATTTATACAGGATCATTGGGCAGTAAACAACTTTATAAAGAAGACGTACACGGTGACACCTTCTCCAAATGATATTTTAACACAAATTTAACCAGATGCCTGGTGGTACACAGTGATAGATCTGAGCAATGCACATTTCACCATACCATTGCACCCTGACTCCCAAAATATTTTTGCATCTAATGGGGACAAAATCAGCTCTAATATACAAGGCTTGTCCAGGGATATTGTGAGTCAGCTTCTATATTCTGTCAACTACTTCAGAGAGACTTAGCAAATATCAGTTTCAAGCACAGCAAATTGTTGCATCATGTGGCTGATTTGCTTTTAGCATCACCTGATCCAAAGATGTGCTTGGAAAATTCAAAAAGGCTACTGATAGAGCTTTATAATAAAGGACACAAGGTCTCTAGGAAGAACATTCAGTGGGTACTCCCAAAAGTAGAATATCTTGGATTTATCCTGGAAGAGGGTACCAGGAGAATTTCAAGCAAAAGGATAGCTGATATACAGAAGCTAGGCATCCCTAGTACCAAGAAACAACACAGGGCCTTCCTAGGGGTTGCTGGTTTCTCACAACAGTATATCATAGGGTATTCCCATATTTCAAAGTGTTTGACTGACTTGACAAAGAATGAGTTTAAAGAACAAATAATTAAAGAACATCTACATGCTTTGTCAAAGTTGAAACAAGCCATTTTAATAGCTCTGGTTTTAGGGATACCAAACTACAAAAAGAAGTTCCACTTACCTGTACATGAAGCTAAGGGCATCACTTCAGGCATGTTGGCACAATATTTTGGGTTGAATTTAAGACCTATTGCATTTTACAGTTCTATCCTAGACCTGGTGGCACAAAGAATGGCACATTGCCTGAGAAGCATTATTGCAACTGCTCTCATGGTAAAGAAAGCAAATGATATTGTACTGGGAAGCAAGCTGCATGTGTATTCTGCACATCAAATTGAAAAACTAAAACAACAAAATATAGACTGTCAAAGTCTTATGAGTAAAAATTCTAAGAAAAGGAAAAATAAATCTATAACAAGTCCTTGAATCAATGCCCAATTAAAATGATTTAAGCAATTATGTATTTACTCAATGAGTAGCCAGGACTATATAAAGTTTGCCACACCATGAAAGACAGAATAGGGACTAGATTATAGGAGCCAGGTAGGAGCCAAATTTGAGATACTTGGTAGAATGTGGGACAAGGAAGACCTGCCTTTAACATATGTTAAACAGCCGCTACCTTGAACCCCAAACAAGTTCAAATCCTTTTGTCTTGGCTTAAAATTTTTATCAATCTCATTGGGATCAATTTGTCTCTTAGACATTGTGCTCAATTGATACTATGCAATTTAGCTTTGTGCTTATTTGGCACTGTGTACTGTCTCTTCTTTTTATTCCCTTGGCCTGGAATCAGGCAGAATCATTAAGCAAAGTCCCATAAATTTGTTAAACAATGAGTGGCATAAATTTTTATAGTCTCAAGCTTTTGGGGTATGCATTGACATTACAGCAAATGTACTTTAAACTTATATTACTGAAATATTAAAGAAAGTTAAAGAAAAAATATTCTCACCAAAAAGATGAGATCTATTTCCTTTTTAACTTAACCACTATGTGAGTACAAATGATTTTTGGAATAAAACAGTAATACAGTAGATAATGCACAGTCAAAGAAGTATGAAAGTTCCTAAAATTCACAATAGCCCAGTTAATTACAATAGCAAACAAACCCACTATCTCATTTCATATAAGTTGCTGTATGACATAAAAAACCCAAGAACTGATGGATATTTGTCACGATTTCTACAGACATAGCAAATCTTTTAACCTTGCAAATATATTTTTAAACAAAGTAAAACTTATTTGAGTTTAGGACATCACCAAGAAATCTAGATTGTTCTGGTTGAAGTAAATTAAACTGAAGAATTTTGCAGGAGCTTGTTTTGGCTTCCTGCTTCATAGAAACACCTTGGTAGATAGCATTTCTTTGTTTCTCTACCTTTAATACAACATTCTTTATAATATAAATATAACAAAAATCATCCATTCAGAAACCACTAGTTAATTAAAATTATTTCTGAAGATCCCATAGAATTACCATTTAAATTCTTAGCTCATTAAATTCTCCAAATGTTGTTAGATAGGTTGAGTGTTCATCCATCATCTATGTGACATTTAACAAATGCAAAATGGAAGAAAAATATATTTATGGGCATTACAATATTTTGTTCAATATAGTTGTAGGGGAAAGGTAAAAGAATATACCAAATAGTTAAAACACAGTAGATTAAACTGATTCAGTGTAACAGAATAATATTGAATATATTAATATATGAACTTAAAACACAAAAATTACATCTTAAACAAAACAATCTACAAAATACAATAAGATACAGAGACTTTCATTAAAAACAACAGAGTCTGAAAAGGCTTAAAATTACACCTCCAGACCCTTTAAAGTTCCTTTTTTCTAAAATTCAGATCCATATTGGCAGCACTTTTATTAAAATTAAATTAAAAATTAAAAACAGATTTCTGAATCATTTCATTGTAGACTTCTATTGAAATTGACAGTGGACCCTTTGTGACTATTCTTCAGAACATTTGCATATAATTTAAATAAACTTAAATTTACATAGTTTAGGTTATATTTCTCCATCTAAGTAATGAATAAAAACTTAGAGATGTCACATATTTTGCTAAAATCTAGGTAAAATACATTTCTTTAATTTTTGTTGTTTAGTTAATTTTAGGCAGCTTTTGAGGTCAGATCATCCTGACTCCAAGCCTGATACTCTATCCACTCTATCACCTAGCTTCCCTTCCTCTGATCTACCTGCCTAATACCCTTGTCAAAATAGGAAATAAACCTGGTTTTGTATAACCTATTCTTAATACAGCCCTATTAAGTTCATCATTTCTACTTCCTTTAAAAAAATACTATTTTATACATCTAGTCATATATAATTCCTAAGGGAATTAAAGTCTAGCCCATCAAGTTATACATTGATGAATATATTCTCTTCATTTTTAGAAAATTAGTGCATTTTCTTTTACCTAATTTTCAGTACTAATTTTCTCTGTATAATCAATTAAAACCACTACTGATCATTGTTCAGCAAGTATATCTCCCTTTTCTTTAAGGAATAAAAGAATATATTTCATCTTAACTGGTCATTGGAACTCATAAAGTCACTTCAGTTCCACTTCACTTTCTCCCTACTAATTTTGGATACCACCCCTTATTAAAGGAATGGCTCTTTAATTTATTTCCATGGATTAATATTATTTGAAATGAACATAATAATAAAATGAGACCTGAGTAATTATGACTTTCATTTGTCCTTAATTACTAGCTTTTCAACACTAACGAAGGTTCTTAGTCCTTCTTTCACTATCCTCTTTTCCCAATAAAGAAAAAATGATGTTTTAGCTATTTAGAGCACTCTTGGTCACACCGCAGTTCAGCTGGGTTTTCTAAAGCTATTTTTAAAATAAGAATTTCTTTCTGCTTTTTTCGTCTTCTATCAGCCTTGTTTTTATCTTATGTTTATATCTCTTGAAAAATCTAATTAGGATGAAGAGTTCCATGTATATTCTTCAATTACTCTCTACCAAGATTTCTAAAATGAAGTAATCACATCCCCAAAATGTTCTCATTATTTTAGCTATAAACTGTAACATCTTATTGTTAAGACTGAAGTCAAGAAAAAAAATTCATTTGAACTAACGGTATTTTACATACATAGAACTGAATAAAATAAAAAAAAAATGATCAACTCTCCTTTCCTCTTTTAGTTCCTTTTTTTTTTGTTATTGCTCTTCAAAATTAATTCAATTCATGATAAATTAATATACACACAAGGAAAAGGAAAATGTTTACTGCACAAAATTCATATAACCAAAAGAAATATTTTCAATAATATTTTCTATAGCTAAGAGAGTCCTTGGAAAGAGAAGAGATGTTGAATGCTAAATAACTTTGCGTTTAAAATTATACCTAGAAGATTCATTTTGCCAATGCATCCAGAATCAAATCAGTTGATTAAGGGTGGAACAACAATTGGCTACTATTTTGACCTGCTAATAAAGAAAAGTGCCCATCTGTGACAAATTAAGAATTTTTCACCAGATTTTCTGGCTTCCCAGGGCTTCTAGGGAATGCAAGTTGTGAAAGCAAATTATTATCTAGCATATCCGTTCCAGCAACTACATTTTGGGACCACTGTGCAATTTAAATTGGTTGTGTGATGAAGGAAAGAGACAACAAGTGGAGGAAAATATTTACCCCATGTACAATTTGGCACACCTAATTTGGTTTGTTTCTCAAAAAGATAAGGATCTATTCTCATGACTTGGCCAGATTCTGTGAAAAGATCATTTGTAAACTTCACAGAATGTAGTTGCTTGCCCTTCTACAAAGGTAGTCTATGAGCACATAAAGGACTTCATAGTCAATCAAAAAACAGTTAACACTAAGTCTATCCATGTCCTGAATTTCTGATATAACTTTTTGCCTTCCTCAACCAGTTTCCTCAAAGAAAGGCATGCAATACATGCAATAAACAGAATAACATTTACATGAGATTATTATACATTCCTTCATGTATCAGAGTGTCTTGAGTCTATAAATTAGCAGGCAATAATAAAATTTTATATATGCCCTAAAACATGGTTCCTCTGATTTTTGTTTTTAATAATTTAATTATTATTAAGTCAAATTAAGAGATTTTGACTGTCTTAATTTGAGTGAAGTGTTACAGGAAACAGAAATCTAGAAAATTAATTTATATTGTCCCATAAGTACTATATTGTATAATATCTCTATGTCATGTGTGTGATTTGTTGCCCAGATTCCACATATATTTCTTCTTTCTGTCTCTCCAGAATGTATAGCATGTTAAGATGACAGCTTACCCTCTGGTTAATATTTTTAATTATGCAATTTCTTTTCAGTTTAGATACAAATTGTTTCAGGATCAAAGAACTCCTAAGGTTGTAACATAGGTTTTTCCTCTGTCTTTGTGACTGATGTTAATTTCAGAAGGTCTCTTCCTTGCCTTTTTGACCCTTTCACTTTTCAACTTCTATGAGCTATGCTCTGTTATGGCAAACCCTTTCAGCCTCAAATTGATCTTTCCGGGTCCTCTTTCAAGACTACACTGTATATGCGTTATTGTCCTGATACATTACTCTTGATTCCTTGTTGTAAGATGTTGTTAGTAACATGCACAAAACTCTTAAAGACCTTTTCCTAAGGGACTAGCAGTAAATATGGAATGGATTGCATTATTTAGTTTCTCCCTTTGAAATTTCTTAGAAA
Source organism: Monodelphis domestica (assembly GCF_027887165.1). Lineage (NCBI taxonomy): Eukaryota > Metazoa > Chordata > Mammalia > Didelphimorphia > Didelphidae > Monodelphis > Monodelphis domestica. Next base: position 379,840,061 of record NC_077229.1, on the reverse strand, counting down.
TTTTTGTTTCCTACTTATTATTTTTACAATGGTGTCAATGCTTATCTTTCTAGGAATTACTGCATCTGCTATCTGTATTCATTTCTGTCACATATGTAGTGATAATATTATGGCATTTTAAAAACTTTTTTCCACATTTGGATTTTCATAACATGCTGCTGTTATATTATTTTGAAAGCCACAAAAATAAATGTGACTATAACACATTTTAATGGGAAAATGGAAATTCTCACTGTATGTAAGAATATTTTAGACCTAGGTTTTTGTTGTATTAATTTCTCCAGAAGTTATATATCTTTATGAATGATATTTTATACAAAAAACATAAAACCAAAAGGGGGTGATTATTTTTAAACTAGGAAAAATAATCATTAGTATGTTTCTGTACAGAGAATAGTTTAATATATGTATATATTTTATATGTATAAATATATTTATGTATATATATATGTATATATATACAATAAAACAGTGAGAAGGGCCATTCCTATGTCAAAGATTACCTTTTTGTTAGGATTTTTTGTTACAAAGTTATTAAGAATTATAAAATACTTTTAATACAAATAAAACAAAATTTGTTTTTCTCTGTTACTCTTGTTAAGAAGTATATATTTAGATAGAAATTTTGGCATTTAGTTAAGCAATGCATTTATATCCATGAACTCTCATGAAGACAGGATAATAGGAGCAGGGTGGGTTATAATCTACTTTGCTAATAAGAACACTTCCCACAAAGAAATCATGGTACATTACATGAAAAATTATACTATCAACATGACTGCCTAATTGACCTAATGAGGTAGACAAACTGCCACAGATGATACAAAAATTGTCTTCCAATGTATTCCCAAGGGGAAAAAAAGATGTTTTTCAACAGAGCATGGAGTTGCTAGATTATTTATTAAATTCCAGTCTGTTTTCTCATTCGTCTAAGAATTTACTAGTTTAAAAACTTTAAATTTAAAAAGTTACCAGTTAAAAAATAATAAAAATTCCCCCCAAATGATGTTGCAAATAAAGTATACAAAAAGAATTTATTGCTTTTCTTCTCCTCAGAAAAATTCCACATCAGGAAAGGATTGAACAATTTGGAGAACCTGAATAGCTGCTCTCCCATTGATTACATATTTTCAGCTAACAATACTTTAAGGAAAGAATACCTGAAATAATAGCTAATTGGTTTTCTGAAAAAAGAAGCTATGACTCTAAACAGTCAATTTGATCTTTGAAGTTGAATTGAGAAATTTTTAAACTGTCTACCAAATCAGTATTCTACAAGGATTTTAAAGGTCTCTGTATGGTTTGTATAATTGAATTTATTTGAAAAAAAATTTTAAATTATCTTTCCCTTAGAATTGATGCCATACAGTGCTTGATTCACCTTTACTATAAAGTTAGAAACAACCAAGAGATAAAATATTAGTGAAAATATTTAAACCAGCAACATGTGCTTCAAGAGATAAGGCTGTGTCTTAATTAAAACTTAAAAAGAGAAAAGAAGCAAAGCAATGAGTATTATTTACAGGTTTCTGACATCTCCATTAATGAAACACCAAATGCTATAAAGGTTACTTGAGCTAATCACAAGCAAAATGGACAATGCTTCTTTTTTGAGACGTTTTTTTCTTATTTGTGACTGACTTTAAAAAATCTTCAGCCTAGTGGGAATAACAAACAAGCAACACTTTAGTTAAGGCTAGCCTGTCACAGTTGAGCTATTGTATAGCCACATATTTATTCTGCTTTGTAATAAGAAACAAAAGAAAGAAGAGAGAAGAGGAATCTAAATGTGAATCCCTCATAACTTCAACTGCTCAGTATTCTCAGCAGCACTGAACGCAGTTTGAGGAACATCAGGAAGACTCAGGCATTGCCTCTAGCAGTTCAGGCAATCATGAAAATCCAAAATCCAATAAATTCCTTTATTTACTGTAATCAATCTTTATTCTCTCTGCATGTTCATTTATCAATGAGCTCTGCCATGCTTTCCCTTCTTGTTTTCTCCTCCCTCTTTCCTTTCTGCCAGTCCTGTCTTTGCATTTACGATTCAAATCCTTTCATTTTTCAAATGAAAATATTCACTAGTCAGTCAGGCATTCATTCTGTGGTACAGTTGGCAGTTAAGTAATAACCAAGATGAAGTCCTCCCTTGTAACTGATAGAAGAAATTCTGAAAAATAACATACTGGGTCCTTTGCTGAACTGCTTTAATGGAAGCATTTAATTTCAATAATTTCAATAATTTAACCCTGACACTTCATTTTGTCCTTAATACCTGAACTAGGTAACAAAAACGATCTCAATAAATAAATCAATTTTAGGCATTAGATGAAGAGTCCTTAGTGTGTGTGTATGTGTGTGTGTGTGTGTGTGTGTGTGTGTGTGTCTGTGTAAGTGTGAGTGTGTGTGTTTGCCAATGTTTATCTATAGGTGTTGGTGCCTGTGTATATTGTTGACCTTCTGATATAGCCTACGGAGCTACTCTCAATGTAATGCTTGTCCATGCATAAAGTCAAAAGCATGAGATTATCAAAGAAACCCAGTGTGTTGAAATAGTTATCAGTGTTAGAAAGGAAGTTCATTGAATTATAATAATGACAGACATAGAGGAGGAAAAGTATTTCTTTAAATCAAAGACAAAACTTTGAACTAGAAAAATGATATTGTTTTATAAGGGGAAATAATTATAAAGGCTAATACTATTATAATCACAAAAGGGGATAGGGGGTTTCACATTCACATTATCTTAATAAATACTCATTTCTAAAAGCTACTTGAGACTTTCTGACTAAATGGTTTTCAACTGATAATCTTGGGAGAAGCAAATCACTTGGGTGGAGTGACCTCAAGATTAAAAAAAAAAAATCCTTCTTCTTCCCTCAGGATTATCACTAGAATTTGTATTTGAATTTCATGACATCCAAGTTAAAAAAAATTCACTATCACCTAGAAATGAGAGGAATCGGCTCTGCATCATTACTTAAAAAGAGAAATAGCTTGGAAACACCTGTTCAAGGGAAATTTTCGAAGAGAGGAAGAAACATATTAATTATGTATGGATATTATTCAAATGATTCAGTTTTCTAGGAAAATCATGTAATTGCACACAATTCAATTCTAATATGAAGGTGCAGAATCATTCAATTTTTAGGTGGAAAATTAATTTTTTTAGTGGTTAATATGTCACTTCATTGTGTTTCCTTTTAATTTACTTATTGAGTTTTATTCTCTGCTTGCCACTCCTAATTTACTTATTTTTATTAATGTTCTGAAATGTCTTCTGAATTTAGTTTCAGACAAAAGGGTAGAAAAAACTTCTATAAAACAAAATTTATTCATTAGAAGTTCAGGAAATTAATTGACAAAAAATTCAAAAATTAAATATTCACTCAATTTTGGTGATGGTAATTAAAATATGTATCGTTTCAACAAATAATTTAAAGATTATATGCTTTAAAATTTGAAAGATATTAGGGTTACTAAAAATGTAAAGCATTAAATCCAGTAGAACTAACTGGTAATAATTATTATTTTCCAGATATTTTCTATTATGATTTTTAATAATCATTTTCTGACATTTTATGATCCATGATCTCTCCCTACTGCCTATTCTTTCCCCCTCTCCAAGAAATGGTGAATAATATGATATAGGTTGTACATGTATATCATACAATACATATTTCCATGTTTGCCATGTTGTAAAAGAAGATATGGAGGAAATAAGGTAAGACTGGTGTGTGTCAATCAACATTCAGTCTCCATCAGTTCTTTTTTTTTTTTAAATATATTTTATTTGATCATTTCTAAGCATTATTCGTTAAAGACATAGATCATTTTCTTTTCCTCCCCCCCCCCACCCCCCATAGCCGACGCGTAAGTCCACTGGGCATTAGATGTTTTCTTGATTTGAACCCATTGCTTTGTTGATAGTATTTGCATTAGAGTGTTCATTTAGAGTCTATCCTCTGTCATGTCCCCTCAACCTCTGTATTCAGGCAGTTGCTTTTTCTCGGTGTTTCCACTCCCATAGTTTATCCTTTGCTTATGAATGGTGTTTTTTTCTCCTGGGTCCCTGCAAGTTGTTCAGGGACATTACACCGCCACTGATGGAGAAGTCCATTACGTTCGATGATACCACAGTGTGTTTGTCTCTGTGTACAATGTTCTCCTGGTTCTGCTCCTCTCGCTCTGCATCACTTCCTGGAGGTTGTTCCAGTCTCCATGGAACTTCTCCACTTTATTATTCCTTTTAGCACAATAGTATTACATCACCAACATATACCACAGTTTGTTCAGCCATTCCCCAACTGATGGGCATCCCCTCATTTTCCAGTTTTGGGCCACCACAAAGAGCGCAGCTATGAATATTTTTGTACAAGTCTTTGTGTCCATTATCTCTTTGGGGTACAGACCCAGCAGTGCTATGGCTGGGTCAAAGGGTAGATATTCTTTTAGCACCCTTTGGGCATAGTTCCAAATTGCCCTCCAGAATGGTTGGATCAGTTCACAGCTCCACCAGCAATGAATTAATGTCCCTATTTTGCCACATCCCCTCCAGCATTCATTACTTTCCTTTGCTGTTATGTTAGCCAATCTGCTAGGTGTGAGGTGATACCTCAGAGTTGTTTTGATTTGCATCTCTCTGATTATAAGAGATGTAGAACACTTCTTCATGTGCTTGTTAATAGTTTTGATTTCTTTATCTGAGAACTGCCTATCCATTTCCCTTGCCCATTTATCAATTGGAGAATGGCTTGATTTTTTGTACAATTGATTTAGCTCTTTATAAATATGAGTAATTAAACCTTTGTCAGAGGTTTCTATGAAGATTTTTTCCCAATTTGTTGTTTCCTTTCTGATTTTAGTTATATTGGTTTTGTTTGTACAAAAGCTTTTTAGTTTGATGTAGTCAAAATTATTTATTTTACATTTTGTGATTCTTTCTATATCTTGCTTGGTTTTAAAGCCTTTCCCCTCCCAAAGGTCTGACATGTATACTATTCTGTGTTTACCCAATTTACTTATGGTTTCCTTCTTTATGTTTAAGTCACTCACCCATTTTGAATTTATCTTGGTGTAGGGTGTGAGGTGTTGATCTATTCCTAGTCTCTCCCACACTGTCTTCCAATTTTCCCAGCAGTTTTTATCGAATAGTGGGTTTTTGTCCCAAAAGCTGGGATCTTTGGGTTTATCGTATACTGTCTTGCTGAGGTCGCTTTCCCCCAGTCTATTCCACTGATCTTCCTTTCTGTTTCTTAGCCAGTACCAAATTGTTTTGATGACTGCTGCTTTGTAATATAGTTTTAGGTCAGGGACTGCAAGGCCCCCATCATATGTGTTTTTTTTCATTATTTCCCTGGATATCCTTGATCTTTTGTTCTTCCAAATGAACTTTGTTATGGTTTTTTCTAAATCAGTGAAGAAGTATTTTGGTAGTTCAATGGGTATGGCACTAAATAGATAAATAAGTTTGGGTAGGATGGTCATTTTTATTATATTGGCTCGTCCTATCCATGAGCAGTTAATGTTTTTCCATTTGTTCAAGTCTAGTTTTAGTTGTGTGGTGAGTGTTTTGTAGTTGCGTTCATATAGTTCCTGTGTTTGTCTTGGGAGGTAGATTCCTAGGTATTTTATTTTGTCTAAGGTGATTTTGAATGGGATTTCTCTTTCTAGTTCTTGCTGCTGAGCTGTGTTGGAGATATATAGAAAAGCTGATGATTTATGTGGGTTTATTTTGTATCCTGCAACTTTGCTAAAGTTGTTGATTATTTCAATTAGCTTTTTGGTTGAATCTCTAGGATTCTTTAAGTAGACCATCATGTCATCCGCAAAGAGTGATAACTTGGTCTCCTCCTTGCCTATTTTGATGCCCTCAATTCCTTTATCTTCTCTAATTGCTACTGCTAGTGTTTCTAGTACAATGTCAAATAGTAGAGGTGATAATGGGCATCCTTGTTTCACTCCTGATCTTATTGGGAATGCATCTAGTTTATCCCCATTGCAGATGATATTAGCTGTTGGTTTTAGATATATACTGTTTATTATTTTTAGGAATGACCCTTCTATTCCTATGCTTTCTAGTGTTTTTAATAGGAATGGGTGTTGTATTTTATCAAAGGCTTTTTCTGCATCTATTGAAATAATCATGTGGTTCTTGCTAGTTTGCTTGTTGATGTGGTCAATTATGTGGATGGTTTTCCTAATGTTGAACCAGCCCTGCATCCCTGGTATGAATCCTACTTGATCATGGTGAATGATCCTTCTGATCACTTGATGGAGTCTTTTTGCTAGTATCCTATTTAAGATTTTTGCATCTATATTCATTAGGGAGATTGGCCTATAGTTTTCTTTCTCTGTTTTTGACCTGCCTGGTTTTGGAATCAGTACCATGTTTGTGTCGTAAAAGGAGTTTGGTAGAATTTCCCTCTTTGCTTATTATGTCAAATAGTTTGTATAGTATTGGGATTAACTGTTCTCTGAATGTTTGATAGAATTCACAGGTGAATCCATCAGGCCCTGGGGACTTTTTCTTAGGAAGTTCTTTGATGGCCTGTTGGATTTCAATTTCTGATATGGGATTATTTAGGAATTCTATTTCCTCTTCTGTTAGTCTAGGCAGTTTGTATTTTTGTATATATTCATCCATTTCTCCTAAATTGGTATATTTATTGCCATATAATTGGGCAAAGTAATTTCTAATGATTGCCTTAATTTCCTCCTCATTGGAGGTGCTGTCCCCCTTTTCATCTTTAATGCTGTGAATTTGCTTTTCTTCCTTCCTTTTTTTAACTAGATTGACCAGTACCTTGTCTATTTTGTTTGTTTTTTCAAAGTACCAGCTTCTTGTCTCATTTATTAAATCAATAGTTCTATCACTTTCGATTTTATTAATTTCTCCCTTAATTTTTAGGATTTCTAATTTGGTTTTCTGCTGGGGGTTTTTAATTTGATCGCTTTCCAGTTTTTTCATTTGCATTTCCAATTGATTGATCTCTGCTCTCCCTTGTTTGTTAATATAGGCATTCAGGGATATGAATTTACCTCTGATTACCGCTTTGGCTGCATCCCAAAAGGTTTGAAAGGATGTTTCGCCATTGTCATTTTCCTCGATGAAATTATTAATTGTTTCTATGATTTCTTCTTTAACTAAACGGTTTTGGAGTATCATATTGTTTAATTTCCAATTGGTTTTAGATTTGGTTTTCCATGTACCATTACTAATCATTATTTTTGTTGCCTTGTGATCTGAGAAGGCTGCATTCATTATTTCTGCTTTTCTGCATTTGTGTGCTATGTTTCTGTCACCTAATGTATGGTCAATTTTTGTGAATGTGCCATGTGGTGCTGAGAAGAAGGTGTATTCCTTTTTATCCCTATTTATTTTTCTCCATATGTCTATTAATTCTAATTTTTCTAAGATTTCATTCACTTCTTTTACCTCTTTCTTATTTATTTTTTGATTTGATTTATCTAAATTTGATAATGGTTGGTTTAAGTCTCCCACTAGTATGGTTTTATTGTCTATTTCTTCCTTCAATTCTCCTAGTTTCTCCATTAGAAATTTGGGTGCTATATTATTTGGTGCATACATATTGATTAATGATATTTCCTCATTGTCTATAGTCCCTTTTAACAAAATATAATTACCTTCCCTATCCCTTTTGATCAGGTCTATTTTTGCATTGGCTTTATCAGATATCATGATTACCACTCCTGCCTTCTTTCTATCAGTTGAAGCCCAGAAGGTCTTACTCCATCCTTTAATTCTGACCTTGTGGGTGTCAACCCGCCTCATGTGTGTTTCTTGAAGACAACATATGGTAGGGTTTTGGATTCTAATCCATTCTGCTATTCGTCTACGTTTTATGGGTGAGTTCATCCCATTCACGTTCAAAGTTATGATTGTCATTTGTGGACTCCCTGGCATTTTGATTGCCTTCCCTAATTCTAACCTTTTCTTCTTCGGCTCTACCTTTTAGTCCAGTGATTTACTTTGAAACAGTCCCCCTTGTCCCCTCCCTTGATGTTTCCCTTTTTAGTCCCTCCCTTTTTGTTCCCTCCCCCTCCCCCCTCTCTTTCCCTCCCTTTTTGTTCTCCCTCTCCCCCTCCCCCCCTTGGTTTTCCCTTCTCCTTACCCTTGTTGGGTAAGATAGAATTCAAGATCCCAATGGATCTGGATGTTTTTCCCTCTCAGAGCTGATTTCCCTGAGATTGAGGTTTAAGTAACCCCCCCCCCCCTCTCTTCCTCTCCTTCTTATAGGAGTTTTCTTCCCCTCCCCTTCCCATGTGAATCTTTGTGTGAGAATGATTATTCTATTTGGTCTTTCTTTACCCCCTATTTATACATTACATTTTCCCCACATGTTAGTATACATAGGTTGATATAAATGTAGTCCTTATAGAAGAGAGTTTGAGTAAAAGAAGAAGATAACATTTTCCCCTTTCCTTAATATTTACCTTTTCAGGTATTCCTTGCTCTTTGATTTTCGGTATCAAACTTTCCACAGAGCTCTGGTCTTTTCTTTGCAAAGAGTTGGAAGTCTTCTATTTTGTTGAATGCCCATACTTTCCCTTGGAAGTATATAGTCAGTTTTGCTGGGTAGCTGATTCTTGGTTGGAGACCCAGCTCTCTTGCCTTTCTGAAGATCATGTTCCATGCCTTACGATCATTCAGAGTAGAACTTGCAAGGTCTTGGGTGACCCTGATTGGCATTCCTTTATATCTAAATTGTCTTTTTCTGGCTTCCTGTAGGATTTTTTCTTTTGTTTGATAGCTTTGGAATTTGGCAATTACATTCCTGGGAGTTGTCTTTTGGGGGTTTAGTGTAGAAGGTGTTCTGTGAGCTCTGTCAGTGGCTGTATTGCCCCCTTGTTCTAGAATCTCTGGGCAATTTTCTTTGATTATATCTTGTATCACCATGTCCAGTTTGGTGTTTATTTCTGGCTTTTCTGGGAGTCCAATTATTCTTAAATTATCCCTTCTCCCCCTATTTTCCAGATCTATCACCTTGTCGGTGAGATATTTTATGTTCTCTTCTAATTTCTTGGTATTTTGGCTTTGCTTTATTGATTCTTGCTCTTTTACACGATCGTTGTCTTCCAGCTGCCTGATTCTGGCCTTTAAAGCCTGGTTTTCTTTTACAGTTTGGTCAAACTGGTTTTGTAGATGCGTGAATTTCTTTTGCATTATTTCCAACTTTTCCTCCCAGAAGGCTTCCATCTTTTTGGTCATTTCTGATTCAAATTCTTCATAGGTTTGTGGAGAGTTTCCATTTCCTTTGGAAGGTTTTGGAGCATTTTCTTTTATATTATCTTCTGTCTGCTCTGTATTTTGTATTTTGGCTCCATAGAATGTGTCCAAAGTCGCCCCTTTCTTCTTATTTTTCTTGGTATTTTGGGGCTTCTGTGGTTCTGTGGAGTTTGCCATTTCTGAATGTGGAGGATTAGTTTTTCTTGTCTCTGTCTGGTGTTCAGAGGCAGATGGTTCTATGAGCTTTCCCTGGGTTAAACTGAATATGCCTCACTGGAACTGGAATGGAAGGGTCGGACCACGAGGCCACACTCTCCCCCCCGGCTCGCTTTCCGGAAGTTGCCTTCAGAATCGCTGGCCGTGAGGCTGTTTCGTCAGCCTGCGGGGGGGATGGGTTGCAGCTTTCCCAAGCTCCGGGCAAGGACTTTCACTGAGACTTGGATAGCAGGATCCAGCCCGTGAGGCTGTCTTGCCCGCCCTGAGGGTTGCTGTTGTTTTGACCAGCAGCGGAAGCCCCAGGCAGTAACTTTCACCGGGACTGTAGAAGGCCCTGAGGGTTCTGCTCTCTGAGCCCGGCTGGGCTGCGGCTTCCGGGAGCCTTGGACTCTGCGCTCCTACCCCTGAGGTCCGAGTGATCTCGGGTTCTGGCTTTTAAGGGGAGCCGTACCTTTTGAACCGGGTCCAGGTCCAGGAGGAGGGTTCCCAGGGTCTGTGCTGTTGATCGTTTTGAATTTCGGCGCCTTAGGAGCTTATCGTTTGAGATTGGTCGGGAAGGGTTTTCCGGAGATCTGAGCTTTAGCTTTCTCTAAGCCGCCATCTTAACCGGAAGTCTCTCCATCAGTTCTTTATATAGTGGTGGGTAACTTTTTTTCATCACGATTCTCAGGGTTGTTCTGGAAACTTACTTACAATGCTTATAATAAATAAGCCATTCACAGTTATAATCATACATTACTGTTGTTACTGTGTACAGTGTTCTCCTGGTTAGTTCTTGAAAAGTCATTCTATTTGAAAAGAATACTTGGCGGAGGGGTGATTGTGTGAAAAAGGTGGCAGGAACTCACAATGAACTCTTTCAAATTCCACTCAAAACAACTTTAAAATAATTCTTCAAAAATAATCTGAGTGGCAAAACCAAGAAAAAGAAGGAGTAAAACAATTTTTCAGGCTGACAATTTACAAAGATGGAAGGGAAGTTCCATCTTACTGGGATAGCAATGGAGCATGGTCCAGAGAAGGTTGCACATCAGCAAGAAAGCAGCAGGCACTGGTGACACATACATACAACAGTGATGTCAGTATAATGACTCTGTAGAACTTCAGTTTGTTCAGCAACTTAATCCTCTTTTCTTCCACAAAGTTCATCAGATCCTCCCCAACACTGAGTTAGCTCTACAGTGCATGCCATCAACCTCACCATTTATGTATACATCCCTAGAAAGCATACTGCCAAAGTAAGTGAACTCATCCATACAATTCATAATTTCTCCATTTGTTTTAACCAATTTTTCTACTTATAGATGTTGCCATACTGGCTTTGTGGAGAACCTTTATTATTATTTAATTGTCAGACCAAAATTAGCACAAGAGGCAGAGAATGATTTATACTATGTTACATCTCATCCTCTGAGGATTAGGTGTATAATCATTTGGGAAGAAAACAATCATTCACCAACTCTCCCTCCATTTTAGTTTTTGATTTGGCTTGTAATCTTTTCAACTTATATAATTTGTCATAAGTGTGGTAGCTGCCCTTGATGCTATTTTTGTCCTCATGGAAGAAAACTGAAAACATCACTGAAAGCACCATGTTAAAAAGTATAGGAACAAGCATGAAAATGGAAAAGCATGAGAGCATCATCCATAATCTCGAAAACCATGCAAGCAGGCTATCGTGATATTGTACTGTAGCAGTACTGTTGAACTTCTCTGGGCAATCATATTTTGCTATGATTTTCCAGAAACCATTTCAACTGACAATATTAATGGCCTTATCAGGTCAACAAATGTTGTCTAGAGACATCTGTTCTACTCCTAGAATTTCTCCTGGCATTATCAGGGAACAAACACCATCTTGACCAATTTTCAGCCTTTGCTGAACCCACACTGGCTCTCAGGTAGACATTCATCTTCCAGGTGAAGGGTCAGTTTATTATTACTCTGGCAAGAATCTTGCCAGCAGTGACTAAGAAAGAATCATCCCCCCTCCCAAAAACATTTTAAAAAAAGAATTGTCACAGGACAACCTATTTCCTCTTCCTTTATAAAGATAGGCAATAGAAGCAACCCTGATCTCCTGGGGGAAAATCTCTTTGTGCCATATAACTGTTGTGTAATTTTTTCTAACCATAGGTACACAAATTATAAGCAAAATGTCTAAGTCATAAAGAAAGATAGATTTAGTGTGTGTGTGTAGGTCCCACAACAAAACCGGACACCTGGCCATGACCCGAGGATGGTGAACACTGTGGGAGACTTTCTTTGTAGCACAAAGAATTAGACAACTTTTATACCAGTACAAAAATAGTACAAAATAATCATAATCCTCAAAGAATGGAGACATCCATTGGTTAGGTCAGTTAGGAAGAACTCCTTATTTGGTAAAAGAAATCTTTTGGCCATGACTTAAGAATCACTTGATGGAAAGGAGGGGGGAGGATGGTGATGAGTGGTACCAGGTTCTGAACTAAATTTCAAGCATCCTGACTTATAATGGATCACAAATTAGGGGGCCATATATAGCAACTCTGAAGGATGGGTCTGACACTAAGGTCTATGCAAAAGCAGTCCTTTCCTTAATGCAAAACCTTAATACTTATACCAGATTATTCACAAAAAGCCTGTTGAAATCATGACTTATGCTAACTATCTTAGAATTACAATTATGATTATCTCAAGACTACTAATACCATTAAAATCTATTCTTCATATAAGGGGATAGGGGGATTTTTCTCTCACATAACCCAGAATATTTCAGTCAACTTTTGTTTGATCAGTGGAACCCCTGCCTTGCAAATCTCTTTTGGAATGGAATCAGCACTAGATGTTTTGCATTAAGACAAGAGCCTAACGGCATTCAAAACTTCTTTCTTCAGTTAGAAATTCTACTAGAGGGGGATTGACTTCAAGTTGAAGTATTTAGTCAGTGGCTTCAGTATTAGTTGATGATGGTCTGTTGAGATCTATTCAGTACATTGCTTCAGGGTCATATCTTTGTCACCAATCAATATGGATGCTTCAATACTTAGTAGTTGAGATGTACCATAAATCTTTGGCCCATAAATACCCTTCAGGGAATTATAGAAACATTTTTATTCTTACTATCAGTATAAAACTGAATTTCTTCTGCGATTATGCATCTCTGCAAGCTCCACTTTATTTTTGATGGATATAAATGTTGCCTTCTTAGAGATTGATGAAATATATTGCTATTAAGCCCTATGGAATTCTTGTTTTCCATTTAACTTTGATTAGAGAAATCTATATTAAAAGAACACTGTTTTACTACCTCGTACCTTTCAAAATGACTAGAAAGACAGAAAAGGAAAATGACGAATGTTGGGAGTATTGTGAAAACTTGGGTGCTAAATTCACTATTGGAAGAGCAATTTGGAACCATGAATACCCTTTGACCCAGAAATATCTAGTAGGTCTGTATCCCCACAAAAAAGAGGAAAAGGATATATTTATAGCAGCTATTTGTAAGGTGACAATGAACTGAAAATCGAGGAGATGCCCATTGTGACTGTGCAATGTGAGGTTTCTGCAGGCATCTCCATGGTGCCTTCTCCAAGCAGTTCACTTCCTGGATTCTGAGAGGTAGCAAGTTCCTTATCCTAAAATTACTCTCAAACAAGAAAAAACTTTTATAAAACTAGAATTCTATGACAAATATATAATCTCCCCTGAGGAGGATGTTGTCAAACACAAGGATCAACTCAGGCAGCCACTGAAAGTCATGGCTTTCAATCTTGGCTGAAATGGTCAGTCTTGAGGATCATTTAGGGGTACCTACCACACCACTTAACTTTCCCACCTCACATATAAAACTATAACCCATCACGGGGTTATCAAACCCCTTGAGTTTGCTCCCTCCTTTGACATGACACTGTGACAGCTCTAAAGGCATGTCTTTTATATGTCTCATCCATTGGAATTTTGAGGCAAGACCTACAATAGTGAAAAAAAATTTAGGATTTTCATAAATGCAGAGGTGGGTAATGTAATAAGCATTTCATTCTAGAAGGCTCTTTAAAGTCAATTTAATTAATTTTTTAGATCATTATATTTTCCTGGATTTTTACAATGATATTTTCTTCAGTACAGTCATATGGGGTATTACAAATAACAATGATTCAAAACATTAATATACTAGCTAATTGCCAAAACATAGTAGCTTAAAATGGTAGTCTGGTTCCTTCCCCTCACCAGTATCATTATCCATTAGGTTCCTTTTGTCACACCTCTTGGATCTCCCATAGTAAGGGAGAATTACAAGCTGAACATAGCATGGTGGAATCCCATACTGGATTAATTGTAGAGAATGGGAAGGCTATAATGACAAGGGGATGTAAGGAGATAAATCTCTCCTCTGAATCTCAGGCAAGCTAATCACAAGGATCAGTGCACCCAGGAATGGTAGAAAGAAAAAAAAAATATCCTAAAACTAGGAGCTGTTTGAAAAAGGTAATGCATTGCTCTTTCATAGAGCAGGCCATGCTTGCAATGCTTCTTCCTGTTTGGAAGAGTAATCTTCCTTCCCCTTCCCTTAGCAGTAAAACACCAGGGAGCAGCTTTCTCCCCCTACCACACGGACAGAATAAAAGCCCTTTAGGCAGCTAATTATTGCTTAAGGGAAACACACCTTGGCTTCCAAGTCAAGCAGTGAGCACTAAGCTGTTGGCAATATAAGGAAAAGAAAGATTTATACTTCCTAGCCTCTGGAGAGTGGCTGCAATCATCATCATTATCAGCAGCAGCAGCAGCACCAGCAGGAATGGAAGAGCAGGCCACACAAGAACTACCCAGGTAAAGAGGCAGGAGCAGGCAGGAGCAGGCAGGAGCAGGTGGCAGCTCTGAAGAGTTTGTAGTTCTCTGAGTTCTCTTGGAGTTCACAAAAACTTGGGGGGGGGGCAAAAAGCTGTTGTAGGAGAAGTTTTTTTTTTTCCCCAAACTAATCTAATCAGAGAGAATTAAGGGTTTCTGAAACCCACTTCTAGTTGCCAAAAATTGTAGGAGTTAAATTAATGTCCAATACTTCAAGTATTATTTTTATAAAGTTTATTATCTGACAAAATAGAACCACATGACTTATTTAATCTACCTAATCAAAAGAGCTCACTCCACCAAACTGCCAACAGAAAGAAAGAGAGCCCTAGACATGGAACTCCACCCAATTTATATCCAGTCTACATCAGCACATAACAACAGAAAGTGAGTGGGGTTCTGGAAATCGTAGTTTTTGCTAGATAGTTTTGAGGGTAACAGATTCTCATTTTCTAATTTCACACCATCAGTTGAAGAACAACAGAACAAGATGTGTAATGTGATTATAATGGAATACAATTATGCTATAAAAATGATGAACAGAATGGTTTCAGAAAAATCCTGAAAGGACATGTAACAACTGATATAAAATGAAGTGTGCAGAACATTGTCACACTAACAGCAATATTGTGTATTGATCAACAGTGAATAACTTTGCTATTCTCAGCAATACAATTCTCTAAGACAATTCCAAAAGACTTATGATGAAAAATGCTATCCACCCTGGAGGAAAAAAAATTGAAGGCGACTGAATACTGATCAAAATATACTTTCTGTGTTTTCTTTCAAGAAATTTTCAATTTTATAGAAATGCTCTTCTTTACTGCACATGTACAACCTATGTTAAATTACTTGATTTCTCAAAGAGGTGCTAGGGAAGGAAGAGAGGGAAAATTTTGGAGCTCAAGATTTAAAAATAATAAATGTAAAAATATTTTATGTGTAATAGGAAAAAATAAAATATATGAATATAAGGGAAATTTTTTAAAAAGAATATTAAGGGAAAATACGTAATGAAATTTTCTAGCATTTGGCATTATGGTTAAACTTGAGGAATAAGAGGTATAATTCAAGGACTATCCAGTAGTTCTCTTTGCTTCTTCCTTAATTGGGATCACTCCTCTCTACCACCAAACATACTCCTTACAAATAAAATGAATAGCATATTCTCTGTTAATTCATTCCTCCCTCTGCTACTATTTGGATTTTCTCTACTATACCACAGAAAACTTTTTATCTTTAAAGTTTACTTGTGATTAGGAATTCACATATTTGAAATGAAGTACCATTCACCTTTGTAGGCTTTCCCCCTTGATTTGGTGGCTTCTCCAAGAACTTCCATTTATTAAAGTTCCTAGACCAGCCATGTTTGCATTTATTTTCAGACTTTATTCTGGACATTCTTGAACAAGTTTTTTTAAAATGTTTATTTATGTTTTTAAACCCTTACCTTTCATCTTGGAATCAATACTGTGTATTGGTTGCAAGGCATTAGAGTGGTAATAGCTAGGCAATGGGAGCTAAGTGACTTGCCCAGGGTCACACAGCTGGGAAGTGTCTGAGGCCAGATTTCAACCTAGGATCTCCCATCTCTAGGCCTTGCTCTCACTGAGCTACCCAGCTTCCCCAGTAACTTTTTTTTTCAGACTATGCTCTGGACATTCTTGAACAAGTTCTTTCATGATCCACCTGTGTATAACATTTTTTTTAAATTTTCTTATGCAATTGGAATATAAGTTCCTTGAGGACAGAGACTGTCTTTATGGTTGTATTTGTAATTCTAACACTTATCACAGTTTCTGCAAAGAGAAAATACTTAATCTATGCTTAGCAATTGGCTGTCCTGTAATGGACCCTCTGAGTCACTCCCTCAGATGCTTTAAAGCGTGCACAAAAAACAAATACCAGACCCTTGAAAAGGATTTCTACACAGTCATTGTTATTCCTATGAGTATGAATTGCTCTAAAGCCAGGTCCTTGTTGTTCCTCACATCACAAAGGTTGAGAGTAACATTCAGAAATATTTAATTATTTTCTGGAAGTTTCAGAATCAGCTATATTAACTATGGACAAGAATCACTTTCGTGGCATGGAGATCATGGAATCATAGATCTATCATGAGAACGGACTTTAAAATTGATTTTATATGTTAGGAAACTGAATCTAGAAAAATTAAGTGCCTTGTGAAAAATTATATCATATCAGAATCTGAATATAAACTCAGATTATATGACTCTAAATTCAGTTTTCTTTCAAGTGAACCTAAGAATATAATGTGTTGAATAGAATGTTGGAATTAGAAGACCTACATTGCAATTTCAATCCTGCCACAAACATACCAGATTGTGACCTTGAGTCAATCATTTAACCTCTCTGAGTCTCAGTACCCTCAATTATAAAATGAGGGAATATGACCTCTAAAGTTTAATGGATTTTTGATCACTAAATCACTGTATCCTATAATATGTTGCAGTACAAGCTTTAGCATGGACATGTGTCTATTATCCCTAATGGTGGCCATTTCAGTTTTCAGAATGTGGTTCATGTCTAGGGGATGAGAGAAAAAAAAAAGCTTTCTGATCCCCTTATTGTAAATCCTAGAATCATATTTCTCTATTTATGTCTTTTAATCAACTAACACCAAAAGATTTGTGCTTTTAGTACCATTTCAACAAGTCAGAGTACACAATCCAAATGTGTATTCCCAGGAAACTAAAGATTTCTGGTGTTATTTTGTGTATTCCTTTTCTTTTCTGCAAAATGGAAATAGTGAACACTTTTCCAGTTATAAATATGATTCAGCAAAGCCATAAAAAACAGGCAGAATTTTTTTTTAAATGGTGAAATATCCTTCTCTTTTTCACCCTTACTTGATAATGCTTAGCATTTGAATAACTGTAGTAGGGAGGGTGGAGAACTGAATCTACATTCAGAAGATCTTATCCCAGATTCAGATTCTAATGCTTACTCCCTATATGGTCTTGGGCAAATCACTTAAACTCTTGAGTCCTCAATTTACTTACCATTAAATGAGTAATTTGAACAAGATGGCCTCTGTGGACCCTTCCAGCTTTTGATCTGTAAGTCTAAGAACTTTCTCATTCAACATGTCTTAAATAAATGATTCTTCATTAATTCTACACTCTTGTAGAAAGTTGCAAAGATTGAACATCCCACCTGATCAAGATGAAAAAACAAAAACTTTCTTTTAGAAGCAATATTAATAACTGTTCATTTAATTTAGTTTATTTTATTTAGTAATTAGTATATCATCAAAGTAGGCTAAATGTTTATAAAGGATTTATTTTATTCCTTTCTCTTTTTCTGAAAGCTTTATTTATAATTGCTCTTCCTGTTTGCAAGAGTTAAGTCAGCCATTATAGTGACATTAGAGTTTTAAAATGTAGTTTGAGAATTTCAAAGTTAATAGGAAGAAAAGAAGAAAATAAAGAAAGAGAAAGAGAAAAAGCATTGAATCCACCATCTGAAAAGGAACCTAAGTAAAAAATAAGAGTTGATAAAAATTAGAGGGGAGGATATCAAAATGCCAGGGAGTCCACAAGTGACAATCATAATTTTGAATGTGAATGGGATGAACTCACCCATAAAATGTAGACGAATAGCAGAATGGATTAGAATCCCAAACCCTACCATATGTTGTCTTCAAGAAACAAACATGAGGCGGGTAGACACTCACAAGGTCAGAATTAAAGGATGAAGTAAGAACTTATGGGCCTCAACTGATAGAAAGAAGGCAGGAGTGGTAATCATGATATCTGACAAAGCCAAAGCAAAAATAGACCTGATAAAAAGGGATAGGGAAGGTAACTACATTTTGCTAAAATGGACTTTAGATAATTAGGAAATATCACTAATCAACATGTATGCAGCAAATAGTATAGCACCCACATTTCTAATGGAGAAACTAGGAGAATTGAAGGAAGAAATAGACAGTAAAACCATATTAGTGGGAGATTTGAACCAACCACTATCAAATTTAGATAAATCAAATAAAAAATAAATAAGAAAGAGGTAAAAGAAGTGAATGAAATCTTAAAAAAATTAGAGTTAATAGACATATGGAGAAAAATAAATAGGGGCACTAAGGAATACACCTTCTTCTCAGCACCACATGGCACATTCACAAAGATTGACCATACACTAGGTCACAGAAACATGGCATACAAATGCAGAAAAGCAGAAATAATAAATACAGCTTTTTCATATCACAAGGCAATAAAAAATAATGATTGGTAAGGGTACATAGAAAAGCAAACAAAAAATTAATTGGAAATTAAATAATATGATACTCCAAAATCGGTTAGATAGAGAACAAATCATAGAAACAATTAATAATTTCATCGAAGAAAATGACAGTGGTGTAACATCCTTTCAAACCTTATGGGATGTAGCCAAAGCAGTAATCAGAGGTAAATTCATATCCCTGAGTGCATATATTAACAAACAAGGGAGAGCAGAGATCAATGAATTGGAAATGCAAATAAAAAAACTTGAAAGTGAACAAATTAAAACCCCCCAGAAGAAAAGCAAACTAGAGATCTGAAAAATTAAGGGAGAAATTAATAAAATCAAAAATGATAGAACTATTAAAATAATAAATAAGAATAGAAGCTGATACTTTGAAAAAACAAATGAAATAAACAAAGTACTTGTCAATCTAATTTAAAAAAGGAAAGAAGAAAAGCAAATTAACAGCATCAAAGATGAAAAGGGGGACATAACCTCTAATGAAGAGGAAATTAAGGCAATCATTAAAAATTATTTTCCCCAATTATATGGCAATAAATATACCAATCTAGGTGATATGGACGAATATATACAAAAATATAAACTGCATAGACTAACAGAAGAAGAAATAGAATTCTTAAATAATCCCATATCAGAAATGGAAATCCAACAGGCCATCAAAGAACTTCTTAAGAAAAAATCCCCAGGGCCTGATGGATTCACAAGTGAATTCTATCAAACATTCAAAGAACAGTTAATCCCAATACTATACAAACTATTTGACATAATAAACAAAGAAGGAGTTCTACCAAATTCCTTTTATGACACAAACATGGTACTGATTCCAAAATGAGGCAGGTCAAAAACAGAGAAAGAAAATTATAGACCAATCTCCCTAATGAATATAGATGCAAAAATCTTAAATAGAATACTAGCAAAAAGACTCCAGCAAGTGATCAGAAGGGTCATCCACCATGATCAAGTAGGATTCATACCAGGGATGCAGGGCTGGTTCAATCATAGGAAAACCATCCACATAATTGACCACATCAACAAGCAAACCAACAAAAGTCATATGATTATTTCAATAGACACAGAAAAAGCCTTTGATAAAATACAACATCCATTCCTAGTAAAAACACTAGAAAGCATAGGAATAGAAGGGCCTTTCCTAAAATTAATAAACAGTATATATATCTAAAACCATCAGCTAATATCATCTGCATATGGGGATAAACTAAATCCATTCCCATTAAGATCAGGAGTGAAACAAGGATACCCATTATCACCTGTATTATTTGACATTGTACTAGAAACACTAGCATTAGCAATTAGAGAAGAAAAAGAAATTGAAGGCATTAAAATAGGCAAGAAGGAGACCAAGTTATCACCCTTTGCAGATGACATGATGGTCTACTTAAAGAATCCTAGAGATTCAACTGAAAAGTTAATTGAAATAATCAACAACTTTAGCAATGTTGCAGGATACAAAAAAAACCTGCATAAGTCATAAGCATTTTTATATAGTTCCAACAGAGCTGAGTAGCAAAAACTAGAAAGAGAAATCCCATTCAAAATCACCTTACACAAAATAAAATACCTAGGAATCTATCTCCTGAGACAAACACAGGAACTATATGAACACAACTACAAAACACTCTCCACACAACTAAAACTAGACTTGAGCAATTGGAAAAATATTAACTGCTCATGGGTAGGATGAGCCAATATAATAAAAATGAACATCCTACCCAAACTTATTTATCTATTTAATGCCATACCCATTGAACTTCCAAAAAATTTCTTTACTGATTTAGAAAAAAACCATAACAAAATTCATTTGGAATAACAAAGGATCAAGGATATCCAGGGAAATCATGAAAAAATACAAAGGAAGGGGGCCTTGCAGTCCCAGATCTCAAACTATATTACAAAGCAGCAGTCATCAAAACAATTTGGTACTGGCTAAGAGACAGAAAGGAGGATCAGTGGAATAGACTTGGGGCAAGTAACCTCAGGAAGATAGGAAATGATAAACCCAAATATCCCAGCTTTTGGGATAAAAATCCAGTATTCAATAAAAACTGCTGGGAAAATTGGAAGACAGTGTGGGAGAGACTAGGTTTGGGATCAACACCTCACACCTTACACCAAGATAAATTCAAAATGGGTGAATGACTTGAGCATTAAGAAGGAAACTATAAGTAAATTAGGCAAACACAGAATAGTATATATGTCAGACCTTTGGGAAGGGAAAGTCTTTAAAAGCAAGCAAGACTTAGAAAGAGTCACAAAATGTAAAATAAACAATTTCGACTATATCAAATTAAAAAGCTTTTGTACAAACAAAACCAATGTAACTAAAATCAGAAGGGAAGCAACAAATTGGGAAACAATCTTCATAAAAACCTCTGACAAAGGTTTAATTACTCAAATTTACAAAGTGCTAAATCAATTGTACAAAAAATTAAGCCATTCTCCAATTGATAAATGGGAAAGGGACATGAATAAGCAGTTTTCAGATAAAGAAATCAAAACTATTAATAAGCACATGAGAAAGTGTTCTACATCTCTTATAATCAGAGAGATGCAAATCAAAACAACTCTGAGGTATCACCTCACACCTAGCAGAATGGCTAACATGATAGCAAAGGAAAGTAATGAATGCTAGAGGGGATGTGGCAAAGTATGGACATTAATTCATTGCTGGTGGGGTTGTGAATTGATCCAACCATTCTGGAGGGCAATTTGGAACTATGCCCAAAGGGTGATAAAAGACTGTCTGCCCTTTGACCCAGGCATAGCACTGCTGGGTTTGTACCCCAAAGTGATAATAAGGAAAAAGACCTGTATAAGTATATTCATAGCTGCGCTCTTTGTGGTGGCTGAAAATTGGAAAACGAGCGGATGCCCATCAATTGGGGAATGGCTGAACAAATTGTGGTATATGTTGGTGATGGAATACTATTGTGCTCAAAGGAATAATAAAGTGGAGGAATTCCATGGAGACTGGAAAAACCTCCAGGAAGTGATGCAGAGCTAAAGGAGAAGAACCAGGAAAACATTGTACACAGAGACTGATACATTGTGGTATAATCGAAGGTGATGGACTTCTCCATTACTGCCAATGCAATGTCCCTGAACAATCTGCAGGGATTGAGGAGAAAAAAAACACTATCCACAAACAGAGGACAAACTGTGGGAGTAAAAACACCAAGGAAAACACCTGCTTGACTACAGGGGTTAAGGGGACATGTCTGAGGAGAGACTCTAAATGAACACTAATGCAAATACCAACAACATGGAAATGGGTTCAAATCAAGAACACATGTGAAACCCAGTTGAATTGTACATTGCCTATGGGGTGAGGGGGAGGAAAAGAAAATGATCTTTGTCTCCAATGAATAATGTTTTGAAATGACCAAATAAAATGTTGTTGAAAAAAATAAAGAGTTGAAACAAATAAGAAGAAGGGAATTCTAATGATCTAGGGCAATGATGGTGAACCTATGATGCAGGTGCCAGAGTGGATATGCAGAGAACCCTCTGTGGTCACATGTGCCAATGTGTTGTGGTAGAAATTACAGAAATATAAATAAATTTAAGTGTAGTTAAATGTTGGCTTGGAGAGGCTAGCATGACCACATGCTAGGAATTCTCAGACAGGAGATTCTGGAATGTGGAAGGAGAGATTTTGAAGGAGCAATGACCAACTGAGCTCCTCCTGGCTTGGAATTAAGAGAGGAAGGAGATTATTTCTGTTGATCCTGTTTCTTCTAGCCTGTGATTGAGAGAAGGAACACCTTTTGATTTCTTTGGGAGTACCTTTCCTCACTAGAAGAAACCACCCTGAAGAAGACTCTCAACCCTGACAAAGAATATTGTGGTCCAGAGGCAATTGTTGGTATGAGGACTGAGGGTCAACCTCAGACCCAACTGAGCTCTGTTGAACTCCAATATCCAGAGTTCATCCTTTTATACTGAAATCTGTCATATCCTGATAAACCAACAAAGGGAGAATTTATAGTGTCAGGAAGAATAGAGAGGGTTTTTGGGGTATTAGCCCAGAAGCAGGAAGGGTTTGTAGGGAGCCTCAAGCAATAGAAGCATCCTCCTCATGGTGGACTTAGAGGAAAGTGGAAAGTGAGAGAATTAATGATTAGGGCATACTCAATCCTAAATCCTCCATCCCTATCTATTTTAACAATAAACCTGTTTGTTTTTACAACAACTGCTTGGAATATTTAGTTGCAGTTATCCCAGTGTAGTAAGGCACAGACTGCTTTACTGCACTAAAAGGAAACTGAGTTATCATCCACACACTTCAGTGTATCCCACTATTTCAATCTATCATTTCAGTTGCCTGCCGAATTTGTTACTAGAAAGGCAGAGGGACTTGGGTGGAGCTGTCCACTTCCCCTCTTCACTGTACTTAATGACATTTTTTGACTATCATCTATCCCTCTGCCCATGAGCCCATTGGGAGTACTTCCTCCCTCCTCTGTGTGGGGCAGGGTGGGGGCAGGTATGACATATGGTTTATAACTGGGATATAAATAGGGAACAATCATAAAGTTTCTACTCTTTGTAGAATAGTATTAGGTTTTTGTAAATTTATAATGACCAGCTCTTGCCTACCTGAAGCTTATGGTCTCTTACACATATACACAATAATTAGAATAAACAGTCAATATATAGAAGAGTTTAAAACCAATTGTTCTGGGAGGACAAAGGGAGACAGCAAATAAAGGAAACAGGAATCAAGGGTGGTAACACTTAAATTGACTAGGAATTAAACAGAAGAATTTACATATTTAAATAACAACATGAGCAAAGCAGAAGTCTGAAAGCATAGAGTGTGTTTAAGGAAAATATATTAACTTATGGGTCATTAATAATGGAATTTATCATAGGAAAAGTATGATAAAAATGGAAAGGCTAGCATTCTAGAAGAAAAGGGAGTCTTAGAAATGGCAGGAACAAAAGAGGTAAAAGTTCATTCAGAAAGCAGCCAGGAATCACTGAAGAATGTGGAGGAGAATATTGACATGACATTGAATATTGATTTTTTTATCAATCTAGTGATAGTTTTAGTGCTACTCTTCAGTTATTTAACAAATAATTCATAGGTCAGGGTTGATAAAGATAGGGAAGACAGAAGTTGGAAATGGCACAAAGTCAAGAGGATAAGGAAATCTTATATAATTGCCAGGAAACCATTAAAGTGGCAAAAATGAGTTCAAGTTTGGATATGGATGAAAGTGAAACCAAAAAGGGGTAACAGTATTAAATAGACTAAGAAAATGCAAAATGAAATTACATGGAAATTAGTGATTTTAGTTTTAGTAAGAGCTTGTGAAAGAAACATGAAGGAATAGAAGCATTTGCTCATATTAAAAATTTCACTTTTCAGGGTATTAGAGATGATACAATTCCAAGAATCATTATACTAGGGCAACTGGGTTGCTAAGTGGATTGAAGGCCAGGTCTAGAGACAAGAGGTCCTGGGTTCAAATCTGGCCTCAGACACTTCATAGCTTTGTGACCCTGGGCAAGTCATTTAACCCCATTTCCTAGCCCTTACCTCTCTTCTGCCTTGGAACCAATATGCAGTACTGATTCTAAGGTGGAAGGTAAGGGTTTAAAAAAAAAGTGATTATGCCTAAGGCATGACCAAATTACCTTATGGTAGAAGTGGAATGTTAAACAAAATAAATTCAGCTAAGGAATTGTATAGTTAGATTATTTAAAAATGAATGTTAAAATCTTAGAGAATGATTTCCTCTCAAGGGAGAGGAAAAGTCTGAACCAGATGCTAAAGTTATTCACGTGATTGTCATAGTAATCTGTTGTTCTTCAGAAGATAGCATTATCGAGGATAGGGAATCAGTAATATAAAAGGATTGAATAGACTTTAAAGAATGAAGGTTAATGAATGTTGGAGGTAAAGGAATAGTCTAGAGCTAGCAAGAAGAGGAGAGTGAAGTGATCAGAGAGTATTCCAACATCTCTTTCTTGATTGAAAAGCTTCACGATATTTTGGTATCCTCAGAGGAGAATCAGTTTCCACTTAAACCATAACTGTGGAAGGAGTGTTGGTTGAAAAGTTTAATGATCTAAGTGTGCTTGTTGGTGTGGAATGATATAAGAGATAAAAATTCCATATTGCAAAAAGCCTGGGGATGAATAGAACTGAGAAAAATAGGAAGCCTGTTATTTAGGTACATATGCAACTTGATTACAGTCAACTGGTGAAATAATTAGGATGAGGAAACAGAATGAAAGACAGGCTGGAGGAGAAAGATGCATTTTGTTCCAGGTTGTCAGTCATCTTATCACTTAGAATCTAAAATAATTCCTGTTTACCTCAAGAAAACAATCTGCTCTCTGAATATTAGAAAAGCCCAGGGCGGACTGGACAAGAGGATGGAATAATAAATGGTTATGATACCAATCTGAAAGAGTTTCTCTAAGGCTCAAATGAGTTAATGTAAATAAATACCTTTTAAACCTAAAAGTACACTATGAATGCTCTCCATTTATTTGCTTATTTAAGAGATGGTGGATGTTACACATCTATTGCTAGAATTGGAGTCAGTAAATATGGGTTTAAAATTCTGGACAGAGACAATCTGTGAGGCCCTGGTCAAGTAATTTCTGCTTTCTTAGTTTCGGACCCAGCTTTATGAAGATTGGATTTGTCTCTCCCTGATTGTAGCAATGAAGGTACTTAGCTCTTCCCTGATTGTAAAGATTTAAATTGTAACTCATGCCTATTTTTAGAGTTTAATCCCCATACATATAAACACCCTATTTAAAAGTTAAGTATGGAGACCTGCCTATTTTTAGATTCAATCACAAAAAGGGCAAACAGGATACTTAAAGTTGAGGGGGAAGATCTGCCCATGTTAGATCTAATCATCAAAGGTATAAACATCCCACTTAAGCATTTAGTGGGAGGTCTGTGACCCATGTGTGAAATATTGAGTAACAAATCAGAATTGACTAACTGCCTTCTGGGCAGTCCTAGAGCAGAGTGTCAACTCTGATTGGTAGTTTATTCCTTTTTTTATAGGAGTAGATTCATTAATATAGGAATCTATATTAATGACTTGAAATTTAATTCAGAATTCTGCATTAGAATTCAACCTGAATATGTCTATCATTTATGATTCATATATATATATATACTTACATATATACATACACATATGACTTCATTAGTTTTGCATCTTCAGATTATTCCCCATGCTTGTGAGGAGAATGTTCTATTGGTGCTGGGGTATTTTTTTTTTCTTTCAGAACAAGCTATTTCATTAAATGCCTTTGTTTTGAACTAATTGTGTCCTCTGGTGATAGAGGGAAGGAAAGAAGGAAGAAGGAAGGAAGGAAGGAAGGAAGGAAGGAAGGAAGGAAGGAAGGAAGGAAGGAAGGAAGGAAGGAAGGAAGGAAGGAAGGAAGGAAGGGGGCTTATGAGCATATTTTGCGTGTATTTAGACCTGCAGAGTACCTTCTATCTTAAGTAGTTATTCTGGTGGCTCCATGTAGGAGAGGAGATGGCCGTGGTGCTACATATATGACTATCCATATATCTCTGCTTTCTCAAATTAGCATTTTTGTTAGTTTTCTGACAAATATAATATTAAGGAATAATATGTAACTTGACTAATCAGAAAATGCCTGATCATCATTTCCCAAATAAAATATTCAAGAATCTGACAATCAAAGCCCATTCAACCTTTCCAAAACTGGGGCAGTCCTCGTAATACTTTTATCTCATTGTCACATAAAAAATATTGAGATGGTAGGCTATCTTGGGTCTTTCCTTCATTGCAGACATTATGTAATTTTCTCCTTCTGATTTCTCATTACATTATGTGTTGTCTATAAAATACAGAGATACTGGGTCAGAAAGAACCAGTCAATCCACTTCCAGTAGAGCATTCACCTTGAGCTGCTTTACCAGGAGAGGAGAAAGATTTGTATTGTACCCATAACATTGACCTGGGGACCATTATATATTCAATGGCATACTATTTCCACAAGCTTTGGAAGTGTTAAAGATGTGGGGTTAGAGGCACGTACCAGTTTAGTGGATAGAGTTCTAGACTTGGAGTCATGAAGACCTGAATTCAAATTTGACCTTAGATATTTATTAGCTTCATGACCTTGGGCAAGTCATTGAACTTGTTTCTCCAATTTTTTTCACTTTTAAAAATAGTTCCTATTTTGCAAAATTATTGCAAAATTCAAATGAGCTATAATTATTTTAGCACAGTGCTTTGAATAGAACAGGTATTGAAATGCATATCTCATTCTTCTTTCTTTCTCCAACCTTTGATAATGGAAATTAGCAAAGCTAACCCATGGCCTTGGTTTATTATCAGGCTGGTAGCTGGTATAGCCTAATGATCCACATATTACACTTCTTTTAATATCATAAATGGAATAGTCACTTAGTTATTCAGTGCTATTATCAGAATAAAAACAGTCTTGATAATATGTTTTTATTGCGGTCACAGAACTTTCTTTCCATTATGTTTAGTGTAATATACTCTAGTTCTTCAAATTCACATGCTCTCATTCTTCCAACAAACGTGTATGGGGCAACTAAGATGATTAGTCTTTTTGTTTTATCACATCCCAGAACATTGAAGCTAATCTGATTTTGAAATTATTTTGTAAGGATTTTTTTCCTTAAAACTAATCATGATGAATTTGTCTTTAAAAGTCTACCAGGCTTGTGATTTCATTGTTAAAATGAATACCTGAGTAAATAACCTCCCTCTACAAAATCAGATCAGCAATTTATACTTTAAGCTAGATGCACTGAGCTAAAGAACTGAGAGCCTAAAAGATCTACCCAGCAACACACAGGCCATGTGCCTCAATGGCAATTTATGCAATAATCTCATCTGGTAGAGTAGCCTCACAGATCTCCGCTAGGAAGAGAGAGGATTCCCTACAAATGTATGTCATCTCACTTGAGAATACACCATGCTTTTATTCTTCCAAATTAATTTTCTAATTTCCCATATCTTCTGTTTTAATTCTTAAATTTCCCCCAAACACCTTTTTTCATAGTCTTTCCCATTAGAGAACTACACATTATACTTTACTGTTCATATAACAGTTTGTGGAATGAGAGGAGAAACTTGTTGATGAAAGTCCTGTAGTTAGGCAATGTGAAATTTGCTATGTCTGGTGTCAACTAACATATAGGCACGATAAGCCTATAAGCACATTAGAGGGTCACTATATCTCTGCATGAAAGAATACAAAGATATCTTATGATTCTTCTTCTTCGCTGAGAATAGCTTATGATGATGAAAACCTTTTAATTGGCTGCTAAGGTAGAACTAAGTGTTTAAGAGAAAGGCAAGAACAGACAAAATCTCTGTTCTTTTTGTTCTCTTTCTTTTTTTAATATAAGCACAGTCCCAAAGTTTATTAGGATGAGAATCATTCCTCAGTAGTGGATAGCAAAGTCAAGCACCTTTGAAAAGGCTAGGATGGAATTAGAAAGAAAAGGAGAGAGATTTACTCTCAAGTTTGTCTTCAGATCCTTTAAATGTGAATCTTTTTAAGCTCTGCTATTGGGTTTTTCTGATTTCCCATATCCATAGAGATGATCAAGGCCAAACCTACTTCATCTTGCTAAAGGAAAAGACTGAGAGGATTTGACATAATCTACCAGTTTCCATCAAGTCCTTATTTCTAGCTTGTTTAACTAAAGAATATGATTAACTTCCTTCTCTGGGCTCTCTCAGTTGAGCTGAGTTATCTAGCTCCCAATGAGACAACCACTTCATTCTGTATGACCTGATATCTATTCTCCTCTTTTCTTTGATTTCTGTTTTGCTATCAATTTAGGTAAATAGTTTTCTTTGAATATTGTTATGTGTTCATTGAGGAAATGGTAGTTGGAGAGAAAGAGATCAAATCTCAAATATAGAAGTTCAGATCCTCCTTCCCCCAATAATGAACAAAAATCAGAAATTATATTGAACCTATAAACCCAATATCTAAAAGTAGAAATACCCAAGGAAACAATTGGATATTATTCAGAAAGCTATTGGAGACATGAACTATGTAAAAGTATTTTACTTTCATAGTGTCATTATCTTTGGTATTATGTTGAAAGAATAGGAGGAGAGGCTGGCTTTATCTTCTCACTTTCCTTTCATAGCTAAAAGACAGAAGCATCCAAAATGATGGTAGAGCTTAAAATGGATATTGAGATTAAATTAGTTCAAATTTAAACTGAAGAGACTGATCTCTCTTTTTTCTCTCATCAACTCTGCCCTACCCATTAGACATATATAGGATATTGTTCTCCACCAATGATGAAATAATCCTAACCTTTTAAAAATTACATATAATTGGGGGGAAAGAAAATATTAGTAAAAGAAAATGATTGCCAAAAAAAGAAGAAGGAGTCCTTTAACAGTGGCCTTTGGACTTCGGTAATATTTATTAGAAAGAAGAATTACAGGGTGAAAGGTAATGGCAGAAACAGTGACAATCATCGCTAAAGCTGCATTATCTCCCTATATGAGTTCACTGTATGACCTATAATTCTAAATAGAGAAATTAAGGTTATGAACCACTGAGCTTTGAAAGATTTAGGAGAGTGATCATTGATCCAGTTACTAGAGTCCATGGCATAATCTGCCAGAAGCAGCAGTAGCCCAAACTGGTGAAGAGTGACTTGCTTGACCTATTTCATCAGTGGATCAGTGTGCTAACTGAGACACAGGATGTACTGAAGGTGAAGGAATTATGTTTTCATCATCTATGCTTCACTCAAAACTAAACATCATGAGTATATATTTCTTAATTATTTTTTCCAGAATACATACTGATACAATTTTTGGACTGTTTTTCAATTTCTGAAATTTTGAGATCCATGTTTTCTCCATCCCTCCCTCTACTCTCCACTCCCCAAGATAGAAAGTAATAAGATCTAGGTTATACATAAGCTATTATACAATCCATATTTATATATCCATCATATTGTGAAAGAGGACACATATCACTTACATTAGAGAAAAAATCATGGAGAAAAACTAGTGAATAATGCTATGCTTCAATATGAATTTTCTCAGGAAAAAAGACCCCTACCTCCTTATACTTGATTGGATTTTAGTGATAGTGATAGGTTTAAGAATATCAGTATTGTGATTCTAAAGTGATTAGTATAAATTCCATTATAATCTTAATACAATCAGTAGAATTCATGATTTTTATAAGAATTTCTAGCTAAAGCATAAAAACTGCTTCTAAAGGGATGTCTAACCCCTCCCTAAGTTTGTATATCCCTTTATCATAATACACTGACTATCTGAATCTCATGTCTCTATATGGCACAAACATCACGTACCCTTCTCTGTTTGAAAATAGCCATCCTTCCCTCCAGATGAGATGAGAGAGAAGTAATGGTCATTGGACTTGACCTTTAGACTAATATGGGCTTTTTGAAATGAACTAACCAATCAGTTTTGTAATTGAGTAACTGTTTCTAAATAAGATCTATATGATGTTATATCTTGTGATATGTCATCAACCTTATATGGAAATATTCATTTTGTTATATAAACCAGGTCTCAGCCTCTGGGCTTGGTCTCTTGCCAGGGTCTGACAATGTAATGCATGCAAGAGAACACTTTTATTGGAGGACTTGGCCTTCTTTCAATAAAAATCTAACTTTCTACCTTGACTTGGAGAAATTTGACTTTTTGACGTTATTTACCTAAATTGTCTATATGGAGTCTGTGAGTTTCTATTTCACAACAATTTAGACTCTGTCAGTTCTTTCTATGGAGGTGGATAGCCTTTTTTCATCATGAGTCTTTTAGTGTTTTGCTGGATCCTAGAAGCATAATTTTAAACAAGCAACATAACTCTGAATCTATTCTTCCAGACAAAAATTGGGTATGCAAAGAATATGCTTTGGTTTCATAGAATATTTTAATAGTTATATATTTGCTATTCTTTCTCAGTAAGTGCTCCTTTATAGAGGCAAATTTTGGTTAATAGGTTAATAGACATTGAGAAGAAATGAATTGCACAATTTATTATGGGAAAATGTTAACTAGAATTTTCAATTGGGATGAACAATAAGGGACTTCAAAGCTATATAAAAGAATAACCCCTCAACCATTAAAGTTATCCCTAGATCTTGAATTGAAGTATTAGCTCCTCGAATGCTAGTCATTTTAATGCTAATGACCTTAGTTCATTCCAATATCAAATTCCAGTTAACAGAACGAGACACTTATAGAGACAATGAGGGGCAGATTTATGATGAATGAATAAGTTCACTGTTCGAAAATGGTAAAATTAGAAAGTAGGTAGCCATTATCTGTACAGGAATTAGCTATAGCCCGGTGTTCTAAGCAAGAGAGAGATCTCTGAGGTTTGGGAGTTAGTAAGAGGGTCATTTAATAAGAACCCATCCCTTGAGAAGGAATTATTTATCACTTCCCAGGGGAAACTTTTCCTGATTCTCCTCCTTCTATATCCCCAGTCAACTACAATATCTTTTGGTAAAGTTGCTTCCTTAGTATGAGATACCACATGTATCAGGGATCAGATCCAGTAATAAAAATAAGATTTGGCTCTAAAGAGTGGATACCATGTCAGTTGAAAATGAAATCAATCCTGGATATATGGAGTTGGTCAATGGAAATTGGCTGAGAAATCTGCCTAGACATTAAGTTGAAAAGGAATATCATGGCTGTAACATAAGAAGGGCAAGGGTGCAAAGGCCCAGGATTGCCATAGATGCTTCTGCCTACATATTTTGTACTGAGGCCCAGCATTGTATGTATTTATTGGAGAGCATAACTCAGGTTTACGGGAGAATGTTTTGTTATTTATGTTTGGGCTTCATAATTTTTGCCCCCTTATATAGTATCCTAAAACTTGGGGGAAACTTTTCCAAGGTTCAGTAGAATTCTAGAATTAACTGCCAAGTTTCAATGATCTTTTCATCAAAGGGTCCCAAAACTAAGGATATATTTTGATTTCATCAAAATTTTGATTAGCATTGTAATTTTTTGCCTTATAATTACCATTGATGACTTTTATTTTTAGTATTCAGGATTAACAAGGGTTTCAGTGCTTGATATAGACTATAATCCCCTTAGGTGAAGGTCTGACAATTTAAATTAAAATTTTAAAATAGATTCATTTTTAGACAACAATGTGATTAATATTGTCTTTGTCACGATACTTTATAACTAATAAACATATGACATGATTCATAGCCTTTCATGATTTATAGTATAACAGAGAAAACAAAATTAATATATTTTAAATGATTAGAAGATAATATAAGTATGATTAAATATGGTGTGGAAAATCCAGAGAAAATATAAATTTTATCTAAATTTCAAAGTATTAGTAAGATTTTGGGATGGCAGGCAAGATAGAAAGGTAGGGTAGAAAAGTTAAAAAAAGCCATAGGCCATTCAGGGATCACTGGAAATAATGCACAGAAAATATATGTAGTTAATACTTGGAATTAAGATTAGATGAATGAAATGAAGTAATATTATAAGGATTTAAATGGTATTATAAGAAGGTTAAACTTAATCTTGAATTAATAAACAAGAGTGAGCTATTGTCAATTCTTGAACAGGAAAATAATACATTAAAATTTTTATTTAGGACTATAAGTCTGAAAGCAATATTAGAAGCAGGAGAATGCTTTTGAAGTATTGGAAGACTGAGTTTGTGAGTTCATGACCTAGGACAGCACTGATGAACATTTTTGAGTTTGTGTGCCCAAATTGCAACTTCAAGTTGCATTTGAGCTCCCCACAATACCCTAGAGAGTGGAGGGAAGAAATTTGAGTGGCTAGACAGAGATCTAGGCCAGGCAGAAAATGTCCTCAGACACTGGGAAGAAGGGGAACAGAGCAGTTTTCCCCATGCCAGCTGGGCAGGCAAGATTATCCCTACCCTGTTTCAAGGAAAGATGCCACTATGTTCTGCTCAATGTGTGTTTACTACCCATCTGCAAGAGGATGAATATCATCCTATCGTTGCATAGGAGATACCAGTGTATAAGGAACATAACCTTTTTTTTTTTAAATTTTTACCTTCCATCTTGAAATCAATACTGTGTATTGGTTGCAAGGGAGAAGAGTGGTAAGGACTAGGCAATGGGGGTTAAGTGACTTGCCCAGGGTCACACAGTTGGGAAATGTTTGAGGTCAGATTTGAACATAGGACTTCCTGTCTGTAAGTCTGCTTCTCAATCCACTGAACCACCCAGCTGCCCCTTCAGGCACATCATCTTGAAAAAGACAAATTACCATTTCTTTGGAATTCAGTTTTCCCATGCTAAAAACCCCCATGATTTGACAAGGCAAATTCTAGGACAAAGGAAAAAGGAAACAATTATAACTAAAGAGCATTCTGGCAGGGCATGTTTACAAAGAGCTATGCTTTGATTAAAAAGGTGAATACATGTATTTTAAGGTTGTATATAGATATCTTATGATTATAAACTGCATATTAATTAAATGATATGTTTAGGGTAAAGATAAATTAGTGAACTAATGAATTTTATGAAGGGAAAAATTATTTCTTTAAAAAACATTAATTTAAGATGAATCAAGAAGTGTCAGTAAACAGTGATTAAAATACATCAACATGTAATCTGGAAAAAAATTAAAAATATTAAAAATCAATAGTTTTGAAAAAACATCATGTTAGTACATCAAATAATAAATTTTTATTTGCTTCTGACATACATTGGCCACCTTCATTTTTAAATGTGGTCTTGTTTTCTGATGAAGATCTTTGATTTCATAATTGGTTAGGGAAATCTAAATGAAGAAATTTCCTCTACAAATGCAAATTTCAGTCTTCTCTACAAATTATATTCTGAGAGTCTTGAATACTTATTACCAAAATTTAAGCAATAATAACAAAGTTAAATTCTCTTATATAAGTTGAACAAATAACTCACAGGGAGTACATATGAGTATATGTTATATTACATGCAGCTGGGCATCTCAAATCACTGACCTACAGATGCTTTAGATTTTTGCTCTTCCCAAAGCATGCCTCATTTTGAAAATTAATTGGTTCCAATTATACAAACACTGATGGCTCACAC
Organism: Monodelphis domestica; assembly: GCF_027887165.1. Taxonomy (NCBI): domain Eukaryota; kingdom Metazoa; phylum Chordata; class Mammalia; order Didelphimorphia; family Didelphidae; genus Monodelphis; species Monodelphis domestica. Next base: position 379,806,384 of record NC_077229.1, on the reverse strand, counting down.
TGCTTATTCCCTTATAAGTAAAATAGGTATCAAGAGACCATTTGTAAAATAAGTTTTTGATGGTATTCGCAATTTGGTTACCAGATATTTCTGACTCAGAAACTTAGTGATAATGTCTTTTGTTCTGGTTGAATTGCTACTTTCTATTCTGACCCTGCGAAAAACAATCATTTCCAAGAACTTCCCATAGGAAAAGAAGAATAAGATATTCAAAAGCAAACTGATTAAAAGAGTCTAGAAAATGATGACATGTATCATTATTTTTTGATATGTATTATTTTTAAAACACTGAGGTTGACTAATGTGGAACTTTAAAGAAATCAAATTACTCTTTTTACTTAATATTTCTAGAATGACTATTTTGTGAACCATTCTATATAAAAATTAATAATTGATACAGCAATGTAAAATTTCTACCACACATGCCATTGATACCTCGATTGCTTTTTATCATTAATTTTATCATCTTTTCCTTTCAAAGTCTCATTTTTTCAATATGTATTATATTTTTTCTAGTTAAAGCTTCTCTTAGTAGACACTTCTGGTTCCATCATGCACAAATCAGAACCAATCTTATAAAATCTCTATTTTCTACTTGCACCAGTGCTTGGGATAATGAGTATCATAATCTCTATGTTGTCTCAGCCCTAAAATTCTGATTCTACAGACTTGTTACCTAAAGTTACCTCCTTGTGGTAAACAAGTTTGCTTATTCACCTCACCCACAACATTCATGTTTTACAGATTTTAATCATGTCTTCTCTTTTTTTTTTGTTTCTTATATGCCAACCCTCCAATTATTTTGGTTGTCATTCTCTAGTTCTTTTATACTTCCATAAAGTCTTTCTTGAGGTATGACAGCCAGAACTGCATACAGTATTACCAAGGTGGATACCCTTTGTTTTAATAGACGGATTGCAGGAAATAGTGTTTTATTTTCAATACCTTTTTTGATGATGCTCAACATTGTTTGCCTTTTGAACCATAGCATTATGTTGGGGTCAGTATCTTTAGGGAATAATCATTATGATCTCCCAAATCATTAATATCCACTTTAAGTAGTCAACTGATTACTAAGAGCTCTGGATAATTTTGTATGTTTATGTTGTTCATCCCAAAGTGATACCTCATACTTCTCTACATTAAAACCCATCAGTTACCAAAAAAAAAATTAGAACTTGCTATCACAAATTCTCATGTGATATACAAGGCACAAGCTGGGTCAGAGCTGTTAAGAGAAGCAAGAATTGGGCATTTAATTAAAAAAGAGGCCTCTAGGCTGATTAAAAAGTCCAGAAAGGTGAGACACAGAATTGTCAGACAGAGTAGGGAGATTCAAGAACATCCTTCAGAATTGGGATGGTGGAGAAGGTGGACAAAAATGTGTAAAAAGTCTCAGAGGTCAGCAAATCATCAGGAGTAGCCCTAACAAGTAATATTCACCTCTGATCCTAAAGAATATAATTTTTTTTCCTCTATCCTATTTTACACTGATTGCAAGTTGTGGCTGGCTGTGAGAGCACAAAATGTTTTTGTAGCAAGAACAGTTTCACAGGCTAGATACTGATTGAGTCAAATATAAAGATTCAAAGAGAAGGTCACATATCTTCTTGTCTGATGGATGGGGGCAGGGGATACAAAAGGAAATAATCCCTATTGCACATGTTCAAAGTACAAACAAGGAAAGCACACAATGGAGAAGAGTAGAACAGAAATAGCTTCTTCCACTCTGCTTTTCTTCACTAAAAGTGGCAAATGAGGACTGCAGAATGGATTATTTATAGTCTCTGAATTTGAATTGTATACTAGAAACAAGACACATCCCCATTCATGCCTGGAAACACTTGCCACCTAATAAGGATTTCAGTGATAGTACACTATCAAAATATTAAAATAAAATTCCAGTGATTCCTAAGCTATATCTATCCACCCACTTGTTAGTGAACTCCAGGTTATAGACTGCTGCTTTAGAAATTCTAAGAGAATGTTTTCCCCAAACAGTGAAGAATTAGGTAAAGAACTAGACTGATGACACTTAACTTTCCTAGTCCTATCTCTGTCACTAGTTAGCTATTTGATCTTTGCCAAGTCATTTGTCATCTTTTCTTTTGAGAATAAATATCTAAATTCATAAAATAAAAGTACTGTTTTTGAAGTCAGAATAAATTAATTTAATTCCATTCTCTTTTCCTTACCATAATACCTGCCTGATCTTAGACAAACTATTTTATTTTCTAGGGTTTTGTTTCCACATCTATAAAATAAATGTTTTGTACTAGATTATACAATCAGTAAGCATTTATTAAGCACATATGTTATTTCAGACACTATGCTAACTCCTGGAGATACCAAGACAATGAAAAAATCTGATCTCTTGGGCCTACTGAGAAAGATGACAATGTTCACGTGCCATATAATTTTAGGAAAAATACCCATAAAATTTTAGGAAAAAAAGTGTGTGTGTATATGTATGGATACATATATATATGATGTATATAAATATAGTAGTTAAATACAAAGTAGTTTGTGAGAAAGGGCTCAATCAATAGTCAGCCTATAATACTTATAATTAATGTGAATCTTGAAGAAAATGAGAAATTCTATTAATAAGAATGGAGTGTAAGGCATGTCCATGGAAGTCACCTATATAGGAGATGGAAAAACAAGTTTAAGCAAAAGAAAGAAGAATAAAATATTTCTAGAAACTTCTAGATTTCAATCAATCATATTATGATATCCCAGCTCAACAGTACACACAAATACAACAAATATTATTAATGAGTAAACATAACAGGCTTATAAATTCCTTAGTTCTTTCTTTTTTGTGTCATTTTTTCCCTTTCTTTTTCCTTCTTCACAAACACTTTAAAAAAACCCTTACCTTCCATCTTAGAATCAATACTGTGCTTTGGTTCTGAGGCAGAAGAGTGGTAAGGGTTAGACAATGAGGGTCAAGTGACTTGTCCAGGTTCACACAGTTAGGAAGTATCTGAGGTCAGTTTTGCATCCAGAAACTCCTCTCTCTAGACCTGGCTCTCTATCCACTGAGGCACGTGACTGCCCATCTCCACATACATTTAAGCATATATACATCACATGATATTGCATGATATATATGTGCTTAACTGTGTGTGTAATTTTATATGTAAATATGTATTCACACACCCATATATATGTATATATAATTTATACTTAGACAACCGGGGTGTATGGGGTGTTCAGAGAGGGATAGCACCCTTGGTATGGAGGTATGGAGGGCTTGTTGTGCCCTTCTAGGGCAGCTCTCCAGCCTCTGACCCTCACCTAACACCCAGCTCTCACTTGTGGCTCCCAGTAGCTGCTAGCATGCGGCAGCGGCCACACCCCGGGCAACAGCTTCGACAAGCCGGCTAAACCTTGTGAGAGTAGCCATCGGGTCATCGACCACTGGTGAACCAGGGCTTTGCTCACCCAGCATGTGAAGACTGCTTCGGCAGAAAAGGCGGAAGAAACCAACAAGAAGGTTCAATGGCTGAGAGGGCGACGCAGCAAAGCACTGTGGAGTGCTCAGGGTGTGTTGGAGCACAAAAGACAACACGGCCATCCAGTGCAGCTGAGGAAGTCTCCAGGTGTAACGACTTTTCGTGCCACTGGACCCAGGCTTCCAACGCCGAGAGAGTGGGATTGTCTCTGTGCATCAGCTTTTCCACTTAAATCTCCTTCATGCACAAGTGTCTTTGTGTCACACTCATCTATCCTGACCCCGTCCACCCTCTTCAAGACCTGCGGCGATGGGGGAGTGATGACGCAACAGGTGGAGGTGACCACTGGCAGTTGTAGTCACGATCCTGCACATAGGTGGCCCACAGACCAGTGGTCGCTCTGCCCTATGGGCAGCAGGGATGTTCGGCAGCATCCTGGGCGACTGAGCAGCCCTCTCTAGGACAGCACTGCTCACCCTAATCAAGGGAGGGGACTAGAAAAGGTGTCCCAAACATTGCCTGCCCTACAAACACCTGGTCAGCACACCGCGGCTGGCCGGTCATCCCTTTAAGCAGTCGAAATCAAAGGAAACAAAATACAAAGAAATTCCTACTAGAAGCATGGAACATCAGGACATTACCTGATAGAGAGAATACCCCAAGACCTGAGAGAAGAACAGCTCTAATCGGTAAAGAACTGGCAAGATATAACATCGCAGCCTTAAGCGAAACACACTTACCAGAAGAGGGATCACTCAGAGAACCCACCACTGGATACACCTTCTTCTGGAAAGGTAGAGCCACAAATGAAGACAGAATCCACAGTGTTGGCCTGGCCATCAAGACCAGTTTGCTCAAACAGCTGCCAGACTTGCCTGTGGGCATCAGCGAGAGGCTCATGAAGATCCATTTGCCTCTCAGCAAAGACCGGTATGCCACAATCATCAGCGCGTATGCCCCAACACTGACCAGCACAGAGGAGACCATCGAGCAGTTCTACTCTGTTCTAAAATTACTTTATTTCCTCCCATGTGAATGCAAAGATGTTCTGATTTTCCATCTCTAAGGGGACTGTAAAATACACATTAGCCAGATCAACGGTGGTAAACCATTTATCTGAACTAGGAATTTCTGATATTATAGCACTAGGGTATGGAGTGATCATGTGGGTTTTCTTTATAAAATTATTGATTGCCCTGAGATCTTGCACAAATCTCCAGGCTACTCTGCCATCAGCAGATGATTTGTTTTTCTTGATTGCCATTATGGGGCTATTATATTCTGATATAGTTGGCCTTAGTATCCCTTGTTCTGTTAAGTTCTCCATTATTGGGGTAATACCTTGCACCACTTCTTTGCTTAACTTGTACTGAGGGATCTTAGATGGTGTGCCCTCTTTTCCTTCACTTGATCCTACCTACATCATTTGCATGCTTAGCCCATATGCCTTCTGCTATATCTTTGGGGATTTCAAAAATAGGTTTGTCTATGTGCAGCTAATCAGGTGTTTCATCCAACTGCCCAAGGAATAACAGAGGATAGTGTTTCAGTGACTGCTTGGGTACTTGTAAATAGACTTTCCCTGACTGCTCACACTGAATAATTGCCCTTTTTTATATAAAAGTCTCTCCCCAAAAGATTGTCCAGACACCCATGTATTAGTAAGAAGGTGTGGTCAAGTGTTAAAGGGCCTAGATTAACTATGTTTGGCTTTAATTTGGGAACCCTTTGTATCTCTCCGGTAGCCCCAGGGATTTTTCACAGACCCTTCTATGCTACTATTCTCTAGGGATGATTTGAGAACGAATCTTGTTGCCCCAGTTTCAATTAAGGCTTTGTAGTTTTGTTCCCTAACTTTGATCCACACATAAGACTCTGGAATGTCTTTGCTCTGAATGACAGCTATGGCATTCAATGCCTCTGTATTTTCCAAGCCTTGCTCTAGACCCATGATTTTGGTTTGTAAACATGTTTCCCCTTCTGCTTGGTGTTGATCTTATAAACTGTTTTGTCTGGATGTTGTTACTTGATCATCATTTGTCTCTACTTGATTATTGTTATAGAGTAGTTTTGTGTTAAGAGATATGAATGTACAGTCTTCTGCAATGTGGTTTGTGTCCATCTCTAATTTATATATGTGCAAATTGTACAGTGTTAGGTATTTCTGGCTTTCTAATGCAGAGTGTGACAAAGCTGCATCTTGTTGTAACTTAAGCTCAGTGTTAAAGCCGTCTAGGCAAGGAAAAATTGTTTGATCTTGTTTCTTCTCTCTTTCACCCATGCCCCTGGAGTTTAAAGAAAGAGCTAGTTCATGTAGAGGCATGCAGTTTTGTTTTGAAATGGGAACAATGCCTTGCAGTTCCCAGTTCTTATCCCCAGTTATTCCATGTTAGGGTTTGAGACCAATGTTGAAGTCTTTATTATTACCTGAGGGGTGTACATTTGATATTGTTTTGGGGTAAAAGTTTTTTTGCATTTGGATTTAAACTTAATTTTTGTTCACAACCCCTTATTTTTCTTTGTACATAAACTTGCCCTAGTTCTCCAAAATGTGGGGTGTACATTCCTGAATGCTATGATCTACTCCCTGATCGACACTGGAATTTTCTTGAATTGTTTCTTTCTTTTTGCCTGTTTCTAGCTTTTGGGGGTTTGCAGGATATGTGGAAGATTTGGTTTTGTCAACTTCTCTGTTGTGATGCTGGATGTGACTTGAGGACTGGTGAGGCAAAACTATGTTGCTTGCTCCGCACCCATATTTGCATGTAAAAATGTTCTCTAGGTATCTCTTGATTTGTTCCTTGTTCATTCCATTACTCTCTTGTATGCTTCTGTGGTTTTATCTTTTATATCTGACACATCTTTTTCCGACTCTCTCTCTCTCCCTTTTTTCTTTCCCACTGGTCTAAGTTTTTCTTTTTGATTTCTGATTCCCAAATTCTATTTCCTCCACTAAGAACTCTTTCAGTAATTTTTGTGTCTTGGTCTGTGTTTTTCACCCTATATTAGTTTTTTAACTTGTCAAGGTTGATTCCTGGCTTCATAAAGTCTGTTCTTTATCCCCTCTTGCCACCACTCTTGAATACCTAGGCTTAGTCCCATCGTTAATCAGTCTTTGCATTGTTTTTAAATTGGGTTTATTTTGTGCCTTAGTTCATGATGATCACATCATTTTGGTTTTGGGTTGCTGTAGTGGTTATTTCCCTTGTAGGTATTATTGTAATTCCCATTTTGATTGTAATTACTATTATAATTTGATCTCCTGCCATTTCCCTGCTCATATTGTGACTTCAGAGAAAAGAATTTGACTATGTGACCCAGTCTATTATCCCAAGGAAACCATTGATATGAAGAAAGTCCTTATGTACTCCTAATACTTATAGAAACACTTTTTGTTATATCTAATAATCAGAATCAAAGCATCTACTAATTGTGGAAGAGCTAAACTAATTGTGATACATTAATAAAATGAAATAAGACCGAGTCTAAGAATTCATATGTGATCAATATAGTGAAACCTGGAAAGATTTATATGAACTGATGTGGAAAAAGAAACAGGTTTAGAAAGCACAATGTAAATTAAAATAACTATACATCAAAAAATCAAAAGTGTAAGAAAATTATAAAGATTAAGACAGACCTGAATGAAGAGATAATTTCAACCTAACTTTTCAAAAGGAATCCAAAAGTGTTATATATAGAATATTTTTTGACTTTTTAAAAAATCAGTTTGCTGACTTTTTTCCTTCTAAAAATAGTTTGCATCATATGGGACAGTTATTTAGAAAAGCAATATAGAGAGTTACTTTTGGAACTAAGATGATGTAAGAAATATAAAGTATCAAGATACACATAAATTTAACAATATTGATTATTCAGGATTATTTTAAAAGCACAATTAAATATTTCAGTTTCAGTCTTCATTTTTTTTTTCTCTCCTGTTCATCCACAAGTTTTCTTCCTTTCTTAGGTTTAACTCACTGATTCCCACTCCTAAATATATAGCATGGAACATCTGTTCAACATGTTGCTTATTTCCCTTCACATACATTTTTGGGAGACCAATTCCCTGAAAATAAAAACATTTCGTAACCAAGTTGTCATGGGCAGATAGAGTTTTCGCACCACAGATGGGCCAGGACCCAGTGTATAAACACATTTTTTGACACCAAATATTTTCTTCAACCTAAACACTGACTAGTGGTGAATTGTGTTTTTCAAAAGAATTGTTATAATTAGGTGATGCCTGTCCTGTAGGAATTCTTATTCCCTAATGAGATTTATGAAGCAGGTTCATGCTCAATAAATAAAAATCTAAATTAAGAGAAAATTTCTACTTTTAGCTTGAATTATGTCTTTAAAATGCTATTTGGTTAATTCTGGTTCCCAAGTTATGAAAAGATAAATGGAATTTCTTTGAATAACTTTAGATAGTTTTAACTCACTCTATATTATTTAGTGCCATAAAGTGTTTTCTTATATTCTTGTACCCAAGAATTTAGAATCTTCATTCTTTTGTGTTCCTGGATGAAATATCAATAATGTAATTTTTATATAAAATGATTCTTTCACATGGATTATTGCAATTACTTTCTATTTGGCCTATTGCCTTAAATATTCTCCCACTCTCTGATATCCTCCATATTGTTTCCAAAGTGATTTTTTTCTTAAAAACAGATCTGCTATACAATACTATTCTCTCATTTCATAAACTCTAGTGGCTGTAGATCAAAATATAAACTCCTTTTGGAGTCCTTTGAAACCTTGTTGTAACATATCTTCTCATCTTCCTTGTATATTACCTTTCCTTCCTCTCTGCTCAGTTTAAAATGGCCTTTTCTGAATTCCCCACAAATAATACTTCATTTCTCATTTTCATATCTTTACTCCTATTGGTAAAATGCCTTCAATCCTCTGCTACAGCTCAAGAATCCTTCTGTAGTACTAACAAATAGTAATCATTCAATAAATGTTTGCTGACTAATTCTATGCAATTGCCAGCAATAAAAATAAACAATATCCAATTCAATCAATATATATTCATGCTATACTTTCCATATATAAGACATAGTTCTAGGTTTTGTGATGGATGTATAAAGGTGAAATAGTTCCTGCTCTAAGTTCCTTTAAGGAACTTACATTTTACTAAAAAAAAAGGGCACATCAGCCCAATAAGTTATTCCATTTCTTTCTACTCAGTATAAAACATTTGAAGAACATTTATTTAACAATTAAATGATGTTATGTTTGCCATCCCCTAAAAGAGGTCAAATTAGTAAAGCACTATTTTCTCCAGAGATATTGTGACTATAGTACAGGGTAACTGCAAAAAGATGGTGATAAATTAGCCTTTTTATAAATCCAGATATAATATATTCTGTAAGGATAAACACTTAGACAGTGTGAGGGCATGTTCCATTCAGGTTGTTTTCTGATGAAACTACTTTATTAAAACTTGTGTATTGGAACTCTCTCTAAGAGTAAATTATATAGAAATGACAGCCATTATTTAAAAGAGAAAGTCGGTGAACTAAACATTTTCTGAAGTGTAATAAGTAATAATAAGGGACTATAATGATAGGTAATTGATAACTAAAAATCAGGCAGTTATCTTCTTTCTTCTGTCGTTTCCCTTCTCCCTTTCTTTCCCTCCTTCTTTCAGCCTCCCTTCAGTCTCCCCTCCCCCTTCCTTCTTCTTCTTTCTAAATCAAACTCAGGGTAAGTTTATGATGTCTCAAAAGAAATACTCTTTCTCTTCTTTATCTTAAGTAAGGAGTTTATTTGGGGAAGACAGGAGAGGATAAGAAATGGAAGTAAGAGGGTTGGGGATTTCCCTAATACTACAATGAGTCTTAGATTGGAGGATGGTGAAATATAGTTCAATTGAGAGAAATGGTCTCCAACTGCTTCTTCCAGTAACATTCCAAATCAGAATATTTCTCATTTGGCAGACAGGTCATCATTCTCAGCTGCTCCTGTCTTTTTGCATGCTCCCCAAATTTCTCTCTTCCACAGAAGAGACACGTTTTTGTTTATTCTCAAAGAAGAAAAGTCAGAGAGGTTGTCCAACAATAGCAGAAAAAGCAAGTGGCAAAGGTCTCCCAGCAGTAGGAGGATTTGGAGAAAGTAGCATGGAAGAGATAACACAGCTGTAGAGGAACCCTGGTGAATAGAAGAAGTAACTTAACTGATATTATTATGAAAGACTATCTATGTGTCTGAAATATCAGAAGTAAAAGGAGCTCTGGAGATTGTGGGACACATGTCTTTTCTAATCAAAATATTGAGGATCCAATCAAATCCTTTTTTTTTCTAATTCTAGAATAACAAATGTGTGGCATCATCAATATAATGAAGTAAAGTCAAAACTGCCATTGTGCAGGGCCATCATATCTCTCATCTGTGTGTGGCTTTTCTCTGCATTTGGGTTGTTTATTCCAACCTGTCCTCAATGAGGAGGTGCAGTTTCCCAGAGATAGACAATTGTCACAAAACAGTTACGCTGAAATACTCTAAGAGATTATGCTGAGAGAAAAACATACTTTATTCTTTTGATTAAAATTCTCTGGAGAATGTATATTAATTTATAATTATTTATTAGTAAAAGTTAGGGAGAGAATCACTTGATCACCTGTTCACTCTTAATTAATCTGATTTTGCCACACTTATCTAGTCAATTATGTCTGCACCAGCAAGAGCCTCCGCCTTCATAATGCCAAGATCCAGAAAGAGCTTCTTATTTCCTCAGTCCTTTCTCTTATCAAGTCATTCATGTCACTCCTTCTGAGTCTCTCTGGCTGGAAAATTTCACTTGATAATGAGTAAGTGCCCATTCTTCTGGAAGCCTGGAATCACATGGCCAGTCGATTTCAAGAGGCCAGAGAGCCAGGAGGCCTCCAGAGTCCTTCCATTGTAGGCATGTGGGCCCCAGTCAAAGGGAGGGGCTGATACTGACCAAAATGGGTTTTCAAAAATATAATAACATTTATAATTCATATAATTACTAATCATACTTATAATTAATTAATGTAAATAATATATCATTTATATTAATAAGTGATTTAATTTATGTTAAATTCACACATTACCTACTCAACACTAGCATCCAATTCATTTTCTATGTATACCAAAGGAAACTTAGAGTAATGACAATTTTAAATATTACATACCACTATTTGACAATAAGGCAAAATAAGACTATTATGAAATACATTAGGGAAAATACATACTTTTTAAAATTCTCTTTCTCCTTTCCTCCCCTTGTTCCTTCTGTGTCTCTGTCTCTGTCTGTCTATCTGGCTCTCTCTCCTGGTTCATATTATCACAAAAAGACATTCAATATCTAAGGTGAGGAATGGATTAACATTTATAGTAACTTAGCAGTGAAGAACACAAGGGTGAGAAATTCATGTTTTGAAAATAAGTTACTACTATGGACTATTGACTTTGAAGTTATTGGTCCATTTAAGAACATCTATAACACAAAATTTCTCTCATACCTGTAGCAAAATTTTCTTCTTTCAAGTATAGTATTGTCTTTCAACTAATAATTATCATTAAAAGAGCATTTTTTTAGAAATGTTAGCTCTTAAAACGAATAGCAGATATCTTTGAACAAGAAATTTCAAATGTCAGCTATCCTCACATTTAAAGCCCCATGTAAATCATTGGTCTGCCAACCCCCTTTTTTAGTTTTCTTCTATCTTTAACCTGACATTTACTCTAATCTAATGAAACTTTTCTCCTTGATGTTCCACAAAAAAAAAAATCCATTTCTTAGTTCTGGAAATTTTCTCTTGCTATCTACCATGCTTTGCTTTTATCTGCTATGTCCTTCCTTGTCTCTTCCTCCTGGCTTCACTGGCTTCCTTCAAGTACCATGTACTGTACCAACTTCTGAAAGGAATTTTTCCTAATTCCTCATAATGCTAATGTCTTTTTTCTGTTAAAAATTCTTATTTATCCTGTATACAACTTGTTTGTATATAGTTATTTGTTGACTTTTCCATTAGGTTTCAAACTCCCTGAAACAGATAGCCTTTTTCTCCATTTTTACCCCCACTTACTGGTGAGATATATTCTTACTGCTGCACTATTTTATTTCTATTAGAGTTCTGATACATTAGATTTTCAAAATCTTTCTCTTCATTGTCTTGTCCTGACAATGCTAGCAATACCTTCACATTTCTTGTCCCCAGGGCAGTTTCTAAAAATTGAATAAATAAAATTGAGAAGAGACGCTTCATTCTATCAACGTAAAATTAGTTTTAGCCAAATATGGTTTGTGGTATCTGGTATTACCATGTCTTTGATTACCCTATTAGGATTAGTTAGAGAAAGTCAGTCTTGGCCAGGCTTAATAATTTCTTCATCTAGATTAGCAAGAATGTTAGAATTCTATGATCAGTCTTGTAACTTTTTCCCATCACCATGAAGGGATAATGGAGAGACTTGAAAATATTAGTCATCTCCTCATTAGGCATCCAATGATTAGAGAAAAGTTGTGCTGCTTAAGGAAGGCAAAGTAATGAGCTTCCAAAATTATATTTAATGACATAAGATGTTGAATGAATTTGTCTTTGATCACTGAGAGAGATCATGAACCAATTATTTGTTGTTTATTGCTTGCCTACTCAACAAATTTATTTTTCTATCCTGAAACCTAGTGTTTTGGAATTTTTACTCATCATAGCAGGCACTTAATATTTATTTACTGTCAGAGTCTTTGAACTGTATATCTCTGGATTACGCAGACTAGCCCAAGTATTTATTCAATCTCCTTGATGCTAAATTGTCAAATGAAAAAGGTCAGAACAAAACAACGTAAACTCAATCCTTAAGCCAGTTTATTAGGATACCAAACCAGCTGCAAAAACTTGTTGTTTCCTTCTCCAGAGAAAGACTTAAGAAAAAAATACTTTTATGAAAGTCTTGACCTTTCTCTAACTCTTCTTGGCAATGAAGAGCAATATCTGTCACTAGATATCTTGGTTATTGAAGCTACTTCTCAAATTGACCAATTATGAATCATATTTAATAGTTATATCTGCTTACTACTTATATATGTCAGAACTCTGATAGAAAAGCTTTTATCTGCAATTCTGACCATCCACTACTGTCTTCCTCATGTTTGTTTTCCTGTCTTTTACTTCTCAAATTCCTAGGTAAAGTCCTTTTATACTTATTTCCGATAGCAAATTTCTAAACGTCTGTGACCTAAATGAAGTCTTCCTGAAAATAAAGGGCATTCTCATTTTTTTATATCAATCACAATTCTCCACATTTCTCCACTCATAATACTAGTCTTTTTATAGTCATATGATATCTCATAGATGTTCCTTGAATGTAGTAAATAATGAAAATGGTACAGTGCATTCTTTGATGAACCAAAGGAAACAGGAAATAATTTGGGAAGAATTTATTTTGTTTCATGGTATTTATTTTAAATATTCAAAAAAGATTATCAAAATACTTATACATGAAGAATTAACATCTGTTTTAGAGAATAATGAGGGAATTAATATCTAAAAATTAAGGTACTTCAAATTAAATTGACTTAAGCTTTGGCATTGGTGACTTCAGTAAAAAGATGAGAATGTCAAAACTATGTTTGGAAAATTTAGTTCAACAGTAAAGAAAAAGAGAAGGTAAATATGCATAATATACCAAAATATGTGATATATACATGCATGCATGTATATATAAAATTTTCTTTAAGGCCATGGGTATGGACCACAAAGCAAAAAAAAAAAAAAAAGAAAGAAATTTACTAAAATATTTGAAAAATAACTCATGATGTGTATTTTGCTCATTAATTTGCTTTCTATGTAGAGTCTGAACATGCATTATTTCATATGTATATTTCTTTTTATTTTCAAATTAATCAATTATTACAGTTACATGTAGAAACAATTTTTGACAATTGTTTTCTGACATTTTAGGGTTCATATTTTCTCCCTTTCTTCTCAGTCTCCTACCCAAGGTGGTAAATAGTATGATATAGTTTGATTTAAGTTAAGTCTGTACGTTTATGCAATATATATTTCCATATTTCTCATGTGATAGAAGACATATTACACATACAGTAAAGAACTTATGAAGGAAATAAAATGGAAGATGACATACTTTGATCTGTACTCAGACTCCAACAGTTCTTTCTTTTGCTAAGGATGGAATTTTCATCATGATTCTCTTGGATTATCTTGGAAACTTGCTTTGCTGATAATCATTTAGAGCTTCACAGTTGAACACTATATTTCTGTTCCTGGTATATATTATTCTTCTGATACTGATCACTTTGAATCAGTTTAAGTAAGAACTTTGCTTCTTTTTTTTTCTGAACTCAACATATCTGTTATTTTTTTTTGTTACAATAGTATTCCATTACAACTATGTGCTACAGATGGCTCATTCATTCCCCAAGTGAAGGACAACCCTTAAATTCCCAATTTTTTGCCTCTACAAAAACAGTTGGAAAAAATTTTAGTACAGTGGATCCTTTTGTATTATCTCTGATCTCTTTGGAATACAGAAGCAGAACCTAATTTGTTTATGATGTCAACCATTATTTCTAGATCAAGAATCCATTTTTACTTTTTCCTGGTGTATGGTGTGAGGTTTGGGTCTATGTCTAGCTCCTCCCCTGCCATTTTTCTAGTTTTCCCAAAAGTTTTTTGTCAAATAGTGAGATCTTTCCCCTAAAGCTTGGATCTTTGGATTTATCAAACACTAAGTTGCTATGGTACATTAACTTCCATTTGTTGATTGCCTCATACATTCTATTATTGTTCCTCTGTTTTATTAATAGTTTTTTAATTAATCCCCTTGATATTCCTGGCCCATTATTCTTACATATGATTTTTTTCTAGTTTTTCTAGTTAAATAAAATATTTTTTGAGTAGTTTGATTGGTAAGTCAATGAATAGGTAAATCAACTTAAGTAGGATTGTCATTTTTATGCCATTGTCTCAGTTATTTGTTTAGATTTGACTTTATTTGTGTGAAGAATGGTTTGTAATATTTATATAGTGGCTGGGTTTGTTTTGGTAGGTAGGCCACTATGTGTTTTAGATTGTCTAAAATTTTAATGGGATTTCCTTTTCTATCTCTTGCTCTTGAACTTTGTTGGTGGAAAATAAAAATATCAATGATTTATATGGGTTTATTTTGAAACTGTGACTTTGCTAAAATTGTAAATTATTTCTTCTTTGTTGTTGAATCTTTAGGATTCTCTAGGTATATCATCATATCAGCTGCAAGGAATGATAAATTCTTTTTTCATTGATTATTCTAATTTCTTAATTTTCTTTTTCCAGTTTTATTGCTATAGCTTGCACTTCTAGTCTAATATTTTTTAGTTTATCTCCATTATATATAATGCTTGTTGATGGTTCAAATAGATGCCATTCATGACTTTAAGGAAGGCTCTGTTTATTCCAAAGTTTTCTGATGTTGTTGCTGCTTTTTAAATATATTTTTGTAATATACTGATTTATTTAGAATATTTTTTCATGGTTACATGATTCATGATTTTTCCCATCTCCATTCCCTCCCCACTCCAGGAGCTGACAAACAATTCTACTGGGTTATACATGTATCATTGTTCAAAACCTATTTTCATATTGTTAAATCTCTCCCTGTCTCTGTATAAGGTTACAGAATAGGATGTCTAAGTAGATCAGAACTGATAGGAGTCAGGGAGCCAGAGCTGAACATTTGGTTACCAGGGAGACCAGCACTGAGGAGATGAAGTAGTCTGCACTCTGACAAGAAGTTGGTGGGGAGAGTAGGTCAGTGAGGAAATAAAAGAAGGAGCCTTGGACAGTTGAATGTCTTTTGCCTCTGGGATCTCTAGAGATCAGGAAGTCTGTCTATGACACAAGGATCTGCTGGCAGTTGGTTACAGGCAGTTTGGGCTACTATAGAAAACTGATTGAAGGACTGAATGAGTGGTGGCTGTCCAATATTTTAGGGAGTTAGGTAATTAGTGAATAATTTATAGATAGAGTAGACTAGATTAGGCCAGGTGTGCCAGACAGAAGAACCTGTCCTGAGAAGACAGTTATAGATAGTTTTAGGAAACTTTAGGTAGTATAAGGAATTTTAGGTATATTTATAGGGAATAAGATAATTTATTTTTCCTCTTTTCTATCTTTCTATCTCTACTTATTTCTTAAATTAAACAAAGTATCTGTTAAACTGCTCTCCTCACTTTGCTGAACTCCTTAATTTAACCCTTACAATACTATTCATATTTTCAATAGAGTTATCTTTTAATACCAAAACCCCAATTGTATCCCCCTCAAACCACATTATTGATCATATGTTTTTCTCCTGTGTTTTAACTCCCAGAGTTATTTCTCTGGATATAAATAGCATTCTTTCTCAAAAGTTCCTCTGGATTGTCCTGGATCATTGCATTGCTACTATTAGAAAAGTTTATTACATTTCATTAGGGCCACAATGTATCAGTCTCTGTGCACAATGTTCTCCTGGTTCTGCTACTTTCATTCTGCATCAAATCCTGGCAGTCATTCCAGTTCACATGGAATACCTCCAGTTCATTATTTCTTTGAACATAATAGTATTTCATCACCATCATATACCACAATTTGTTCAGCCATTCTCCAATCAATGGACACCCACTATTTTTTAAAATTTTTGCCACTACAAAGAGGGCAGCTATAAAAAGTTTTGTACAAATATTTTTTTTCCTTATCATCTCTTTGGGTTACAAACATAGCAGTGATATGGCTGGATCAAAGGGCAGGCAATCTTTTAAAACCCTTTGCTCATAATTCCAAATTGTTGTCCAGAATGGTTGGACCAATTCACAGCTCTACCAGCAGTGTTTTAATGTCCCAATTTTGCCACATCCCCTCCAATATGTATCACTTTGCTTTGCTTCCATATTAGCCAATCTGCTAGGTGTAAGGTGGGATCTCGGAGTAGTTTTTATTTTCATTTTCTTAATCAGGAGGTATTTAGAGACTTTTTCATATGATTTTTGATAGTTTTGATTTCTTCATGTGAAAACTGCTGATTTATATCCCTTGACAATTTGTTGAATGGGGAATTACTTGATTTTTTGTAAATTTGAATTAATTCCTTATTTATTTTGGAAACTAAACCTGTGTCAGAGAGTTTCATTATAAAGATCCACCCCCCCCCCCAGTTTATTGCTGCACTTCTAATTTTGGTTATATTGGTTTCATTTGTACAAACCCTTTTTAATTTGATGTTATCAAAATAATTCATTTTATATTTTGTAATGTTCCCTATCTCTTGCTTGGTCTTGAATTCATGGTTTTCCCACAGATCCAAAAGTTACTATGTAATTAGCATCTGTTACCCTAAAAATTATGTTCCCCAGAAAAACTATGATTCCCAGAACCCCATTCACTTCCTGTTGTTATGTGCTGACATAGATAAGATATAAGTTGGGTAGAGGTTCATATCTTTCTCTTTTTCCTTCTTGTCTCGGCTTTGGTGGAGCAGGATTTTTGAGCAGGTAGAAAAACTTAGTCATGGCTCTATTTTGTTAAATAATAAATTTTATAAACATTATACTTGAAGTATTCAAAATTTCTAGCTTTATTTAAATCTAGATTTATGGTGACCAGAAGTGGGGTTCATAACCCTGAATTCTCTCTCTGATAGCCCACCTGTTCTTGCCACTCAGATTAGTCCTGTCTCCCTGCCTGGGTGATCCTTGTGTAGCCATTGCTTCTGCTGCTTCTGCTGTTCCTGCTCCTCCTGCTGCTTCTTCTACTGCTGCTGCTGTTACTGTTGCTGTTGCTAATGATGATTGGAGCCACTCTCTGGGAGGCTTAGAAAGTATAAATCCCTCTTTCATCTCTGATTTTTTGATCCTCCTTTTCCTTTTGATCTATTTTCTTTGTAGTTTTTTTTTTATAAATATACAGAATGAAAGAAGCAGAACCAGGAGAACATTGTACACAGAGATTGATACACTGTGGTACAATCAAATGTAATGGAATTCTCCATTAGTGGCAATGCAGTGATCCTAAACAACCCAGAGGGATCTACAAGAAAGAAACACTATCTACATTCAGAAGAAAAACTTTGGTAATGGAAACACAGAAGAAAAACAACTGCTTGCTTACAACGGTTGAGGATATATGATTGGGGATGTAGACTCTGGGTGAACATCCTAGTGTAAACATCAACAACATGGAAATAGGTTCTGATCAAGGACATATGTAATACCTAGTGGAATTGTGTGTTGGCTATGTGAAGTGTGGAGAGAAGAAAAGGAGGAAATTCCTTGTAACCAAGGAATAATGTTCTAAATTGACTAAAAATAATAATAATTTTAATGTTTCCTAAACTCTCATTCTTCTTTCAGTGTTTCATTTCCCTTATCATAACTAATTTTGATTTTTTGCTTTATTTTAATAACAAATTTCCACATAATTTTTCTGAAGTTATACAATCTATATTGTCTTCCTCCCTTCTTCCCTTCTACCTCATCTAGCTGAGAAGCAATTCAAAATGGATTTTACATATCATAACTAATTTTAAACAGTGATAAATATTTCTTCTCAATAGTGAAGGTGGAAAGTATAATCAAAGATTCTTTTTTTTTAAGTTACCATGACAGGACTCTGATTTTCTTTGGCTTGCCCAAATCAATGCCTTAAGCAGACTCATAAGCCTCAAGAAGAGTCTCATCTTGATGAGTCCTTTAAACAAAGCTTTCTGCTGTAATTTGTTTTCTGTGGTCTGGTTCTAGCCTCTAAGGCATATGAACGGTTGAATTTGAAAGAAAAGAGAAATAGTATGGGTATGAAAATGATTCCTCATAAATCACTAATTCTATTTATTTTGATGTGAAAAAAATTAAGCTGAACAAAGCATCTGTTTCTTCCCTTTCCTGTATCTTCATTTTATCCTATTTACCTCTGTTTCATTTGGATACTCCTGATTGAAATAGTGATTTGAAATCTTGTTTAATGTGAAACAATTTCTTTTCTAAATTTCTCATTGTAATAAAAATGTGTAAACTTTCAAAGGGATCATTATAGTCAAATTTTCTAAGTGTGTCTACTCATGCTATCCACTTAATAAATCCAGTAGATATTTGCATTTCTACGATGCTGGTAAAACTCCAATGCTAGGACAATGCTGATTATATTCCTGATTTTAAAAGGGTTAACAAATAGCCTCATGGGGTTGATTAAAAAAAACTCTGACTTTACTATATTGCTTTGTTCTGAAGAACTTACTATGCCTACAGATTTTAGAGATGAAGTGATGAGTATAATCATCCCAATTTTAAAGAAAAGGTATTAAAAAGAAAGTCATAATTTTATACATGATTAACTAAATTGTTATTAGTTGCCTACTTTCATTTCTCAATGAATTGCTTTTCAAATTATATTCTCTCTTAAAGTCTCTTGATTCATTTAAATATGGGACTTATAATCTCAAATGAAGTTATATTCACTTCTGTTTTGATTTTGAATATATTTTCTTCAAAGGACAAAATTCATTTTCCTATTACCAACAGCTATTTATCTAATCATATCTATCTATGCACATATACACACATACATACCATGTTATACATAATATGTGTTTATCTTTGTGTTTACATTTTTCCATAGTAACCTCTTAGCTGGTTATGTGGCATATATGTCTTTGATGTAGCTATCAGACCTACTGAATCTAAGCACAATGTAGTAGAAAGGATATTTTTAAAAATTAAGATTTTTAGGGTTTGGGTATTTACTTTTGCTTCTTAATAAGGTTTTTAAGAGGAAAATTAAATCTGTCTCAAGGCTTTGGAAGTATCTATAATATGCATTTTTTACTTGTTAACAATAGTAGGAATGGGATGAGGAATATAAAAAAGTAAATGCTATATAAAATGAATTAATTTCTAATTAATTAATATTTTTACCCAATTCCTTTAAGAAAGTGGCTTCCACAGGTGGAGACAAGATGGCAGAATAATCCAGAGCAGCTAGGTGCCACCACAAGAATCCTCTCAGACCAAGATTAAGCTATCACCATAAAAAAAATACAGGAGTAGAAGCAAGAAGGAGACAGAGTGAAAACTTTCAAAAAAAAAGAAAAACTCAAAGGGTAGGCAAAGAACGTCTGGGGCACTGTAGTGAGGGGAGAGAAGAACTGGCAAGAAGCTATAGCAAGGAGGGTAGACCAAACCAAGTTCAAGCCACAACCCCCACCCCACATCTGCTGTACGAGTTTCAGAACTTAAATTCAAGCCAACATCCAGATCCCGATATCCTGCCTGGGCAAATACTTATACAAGTCAACCCTTTAAGTAAGAAACAGACCCTGTAATGGTAGTATAGGTGGGTGACCAGAATTTAATGCAACCTGGTCTGACAGGTCTGCTCCTTCTAATGCCAGAGAACAAAGACTATGATGCTCTCTGTCCTAGGTCAGTACAAATCTCAACCAAGTGCTTTTTCAGGTTAATGGGGTTTATTCTAGGAATAAAAGGAAGGGAAGGTACAGGTGTGGGTTTCATGTAGGTCCCTAATTCTATAGTTTCTACTTTAAAGCCCCCCACAACTGACTTTTGTCTTTAAAAATCTCTTCTTTCCCCAGCTGGGCCAGGGCTGCTCACTAGAAAGTTACCAGCTGTCTGTCTTTGTCCTAAGCTAAATATACACAGCATATCAAGTCTTTTGGATGAAGAAGGTTTGATATAGGAAAATGAGGTGAAAAGCAATTTGGGTCCACTCCTAAGAGATCTGCTCTCTCTGAAGTGACCTTGACAGTTTGATTGGTTCCTCTCCCTCAGCTTTGGTCTTCTAGGCTTTAGCAGGATTCAGGTCTTGGTAGAATGGCTCACAGGAGTCAGTCTGAGGTTAGCAAGAGATCCAAAATGACTCCCAGAGCTGACTTTCTCTCCAGATCCCCTCTCCAACTTCCCTGGGCTGGCAGTTAGACCTCCTTCAGCCCCCTCATTTTTGGATTTCAAACAGGTTCCCTCCTCACTCTACAGGGTCATAACATTCCATGGCCATCTTAATTCTCCTTCCAAAATCATTCCTTTACAACCCATTCACCTTAAATTTCAAATCTAGGCTTGGGATAAGGACATACTTCACACTTTTGGGTGGCTGCTAATACTAAATACTGATATTTTTGCCTAAATCCCAGGTTGGAGCTCCAAGACAGAACAATCAAGGATGTGCCTTATTGGATCAAGTACATAATGAGACAAAAAACTTGAACCTAAATCTGGGGATAGAATTTGATCACCCCCTGACCTGATTAAGATCAGAGTGAGATCAAAAGCTTATATCTAAGCCCAAGGCAAGTATTTAAATTGTCAGCATCTCAAAGGTCAATTGAATCAGCAGGTGAAGAGGGCTCTCAGAGCTCTCAGCCCTATACCATCATATCTTTCCCCCAAATCTACCTATAATTGGACAGGAAAAATGGGCAAACAAAAAAGCACCTAACTCTAAAGAATTTTTATGGAGACAAATTACGAAGTAACAGACAGAGAAGGGGACAGTGAATGCAAAGGAAAAACACACTAAGTCCAAAATAAAAATATGGATTGAACACAGATTCTGGAAGAACTGAAAAGGACTTCAAAAGTCAATTAGGAGAGGCAGAGGAAACATGGGAAAGAGAAATGAAAGTGATACAAGGAGAAATGAAAGTGATGCAAGGAGAAACAGGCCAATTGCAAAAGGTGAACCAAAAACTAACATAGGAAAATAAAGTCTTAAAAATCAGAACTGACCATCCAGAAATTAATGATTTCATAAGAAACAAAGAAACAATAAAGCAGAATCAAAGGAATGAAAAAATAGAGGAAAACATGAAATATTTTATTGAAAAAATAATTGAGGAGGCAATCAAGATGGTAGCTTAGAGGTAGCAAACGTCCAGACTTCCTCAAAACCCTTCCTCACCAATCAAAAATACAATGTTCCCCCACCTACAGTGATGAGCCTCCAGCAGTGATTGGAATCTCTGTGAGGGCAAGGGTGTTAGTGAGGAGGGAGTACATTGCTGGCGCAGCTGTACCAGGCTCAGGGCATTGAACACAGGCAGTGGGGAGGCAGCTGGAAGAGCAACACAGAGAAGGAAGCCTAGTTATAGCCAAGACACTAAATTTTGCCCTCACTCTTCTCTAAACTTTGACCTCAGGACACGTACAGGTCTGCAGGTAAACTCTGCCCTGGCTTAATCTTATCAATAGAGTAGATAAGAAGCCTTTAGAAGACAGGGAAGCTCAGGCTCCAATGCCCCTCCCCCACAGACTGCTCTGAGAGCCTC
This sequence comes from Monodelphis domestica, assembly GCF_027887165.1. Lineage (NCBI taxonomy): Eukaryota > Metazoa > Chordata > Mammalia > Didelphimorphia > Didelphidae > Monodelphis > Monodelphis domestica. The sequence goes on along the minus strand of NC_077229.1, from coordinate 379,784,629 downwards.
GATGACCAAGTTCCAAGGGAAAACACTGTAAGGACTACAGGCCATGACCTTGATAACAGGGTGGGAAGCCCAGCTCCTTTTTAGCTTCTACTGACAGCTGGCAAAGATCTGACCTCAGGGTTCATCAATATGATCAGCCTAACCTAGTCAATCAGCAAAGCAGAGAAGAAGCCCCTTCAGGACAGAACAGCCCAAAACCACAGACCCAACAAATAACCAGAGGAGCAACACTAAAGGCAATTACAGGGGGGAGGGGGGGAAGAAGGGAAAAATTATGAGTAAACAATAGAAAAAGAAAAAATAAATTACAATCAACAAATTCTATCCATATAATGAACAAAGAGCAAATGGAACAGAGGAGGACCAAGGAATACCAAGCAAAAACACAGAAACTCCAGCAAATTGCACACAGGCTTTGGAAGAACTCAAAATACAATAAAAATAAAGCAATTAAGAGAGGCTCAAGACAACTGGGAAATGAGCTTAAAAAGCAATATAAGTCATTTGGAAACAGAAAATAGTGTCTTGAAAGCCAAAATTAACCTCCTTGAGAATGAGGCATAGAAGATGAAAGATCAGAAGATGGATGACCAAAGAGCCAGAGATGAAATTCAGTCTTTAAAAACTAGAAGGCAACAACTAGCATCAAATGACTTCAAAATGCAGCAAGAATCTATAAAACAAAATCAAAAGAATGAAAAAAATTGAGTAAAATATGAAACACCTCATTAACAAAATGACAGACTTGGAAAACAGAATGAGAAGAGATAATTGATGAACTATTAGACTCCCTAAAGAGCATACCAAAAGAAAAAACCTTGACATCATTCCAAAGGAAATTATCCAAGAAAACTGACCCAAACATTCTCAAGCAGGAGGAAAAAGTGGAGATTGAAAGAATCCACAGATCACCTCCTGTATTTAATTCTGAATTGGCAATGCCCAAGAACATTATAGCCATATTCAAGAACAACCATAACAAAGAAAAAAAAATATTACAAGTTGCTAAGAAGTCATCCCGATGCCATGGAACCACAGTTAGAATAACACAGGATCTAGCTGCATCTATGCTAAAGGACCAGAAGGCATATAAAACTAGAGGGGGGAAAAGAGGTTAATACTAAGAGAAATGGGAAAAGAGTCAAACTGGGGTAAATTTATATTTCATAAGGAAGCTCATGGTAGGAACGGGGGAGAATACCAATACACTGGAAGGGTAAAGAGGTTGGAGACAGGAAAAAAGTAATTCTTATGTATATTGAAATTAACTTTAAGAGGGGAGAACAATCAGATCTACTGGGGAAGAGAACTGATTTGTGCCCTATAGAGAAGTAGAATGGTAACAAACAGACTGGTGGGGAGGAAAGCAATAGAAAGGAGGGAGAGTTTGGGAGGTTGTTTAAAAAGACCATAAAGAAAATAAAAGTGGAATAAGAAGGGATGGGAGGAGAAAGGGAAGTAAAATAAGGGTGGGAATTAGGGGGACTGATTAAAAACAAAACACCTGTATAGAAGGAAATAGTGAAAGAAGAAAGGGCAGAACTAGGAGAGAAAATCAAAATGTTAGGGAATCCACAGGTGGCATTCATAACTCTGAACATGCATGGGATTAACACACCCAAAAACACAAGCAAATAGCAGAGTGGATTAAAAACTAAAATCCTACCATACATTCTCTACAAGAAACATACATGAGGCAGGTGGACACATGGAAGGTAAGGGTTAAAGGATGGAGCAAAATCTTTTGGGTAAAAACAGAAAAAAAAAGAAGGCAGAAGTCACAGTCATGATATTTGACAAAACCAAAGTAAAATTAGATCTAGTCAAAAGAGATAGGGAAAGCAATTACATCTTGATAAAAGGCAGCATAGACAATAAGGAAATATCAGTACTCAACATGTATGCAACAAATGGTATAGAATCCAAATTTCTAAAGGAGAAAATGGTGGATCTCAAGGTGGAAATAGATAGTAAAACTATACAGTATACTAGTATCAGCATCTCAAAGATACTGCCCTCTGAGGCAGATAGATGTAGAGATTTTTAGGGAAATTTCATTAGGAGTGGGATCTAGGGTAGAGTTACAAGCTATTGTAAGATTACTTTCACTTTTTACATGTAGATAAATCAAACTAAAAAATAAATAAGAAAGAGGTAAGAAATGTGAATGAAATCATAAAAACTAAAGTTAATAGCTATGTGGAGAAAAATGAGTAAGGACAAAAAGGAAAACACCTTCTTCTCAGTAGCACATGGTACATTCACAAAGACCCTGTACTAGGACATAAAAACATGTCAAGTGCAAAAGAACAGAAATGATAAGTGTGATGTTTTCAGATCATAATGCAAGTGACTGATTTTGATTCCAGTCCAACTCTGAGTGACTGAATTTGATTAATTCTTGATTGATCCTGTGTGTCTATTTCCTCTATTTAATGATCTTTTTCTTGTGTCACCTCCCCTAAATTTTACAGCTTATGCTCACCTCCAGGGCTGCCCACTCAATATATGAAATGGGTGTCACACCTTTTGTATTTAGTTATCACCTTTTTTGTTCGTTAACACATTTTTGTAGTTAGTTAACACTTTTTTGTAGTTAAAATGAGTAGATCTACTTTAAATACAGAGATAACACATTGAAGATTAAAATAAAAAAATAGACAGGGGATTACAATTTTATCTTCACAATAAAGGAAGAACTAAGTACCTTCATTGTTCAATCATGAGATAGCCAAATCCAATCTTCACAGTGGGGTGGGCAAATGGAGAGGGAGGGACTGGTCAGGGGATGGTAAAGCAGGGCACAAGGATCAGGGTGGGTCTGGGGGCTTGATGTAGAGGAATGGGGGAAAGGGCTGGGGTGGGGTGAAGAGAAGGGGGATTGAGGCTTGAGGCACAGTGGAGGGCACAGGGGGTGGGGCTGGGTAGGAGAAGAGTAGAATGGGGGAGGTCTAAAGGAGGAGTCATAGTATGGTGGGTGGGATTGGTCAGGGGGAGGATGATAGGGAAAAGAATAGCCAAAAGAATAAGAATAGGAATGGTACAGGTGGGGATAGTGTAGATGGGAGGGTACCAGGTTGTGAGAAGAAGAAAATTCTTGAGGGTATGAGTAGTGAGATAGTAAGGGAGGGTAGAGAGATAAATTGGAGTGGGGAGGGATGGGAAGAGTAGGGGATGAAGGATGTCTGAAAAGGAGAATAACTGAAGGGTTCAAGTCCTGGTTTAGGTCAGTATGAGGAGAAACCTTCTCACATCTCAGGTGAGATGATACAGTGTTTCTTGCTAGATCTAATTATGGGTTCAGGAGAAGGAACTGAAAGAGTTATGCCAGAATGGTCTGGTTCCAAAGAAAGAATGGTTTCCTCACTGGGGTAATAGTTGACTTATCAACATAATATGCCCACAAGACCTGGTATTTATGATCTTTGGAATCTTTGTTTTTAATAACTAACTTCAAATCTTTTAAGATCTTGAAGTCAAAATAGACATATTTCAGCCATGTAAAAGATATGTCCATCTAGGCTTTGCAAAAATTTTTAGCTTCCTTTTTTGTCATCCAATTCTCCTTAGGTAGATTAAGATCACCCCAAGAATGAAAAAGTTCATGCATGGGTGTATCTGGAGGAATATTTCCTGATTTCCCATGATTTCTTGTGATATTTCCCATAGTGTCAAATCTGTCTGTCTTAATCTACCTATTTAAGCTAGTCATAGTATTGCTAAATGTTCAGCTTAAACAATGAAAAGATCCTAAAACATAAAAAAATATAGACACAAATTTCTTAAATGTTATTGTGGAAGGCAATGAGAGTAGGTTTAAAAAATAAGCTAATATGAGGAAATAAATAATTGTTGCACAGCAATAGAATCAATAATGTATATGTATTTATTATAATTACTGTTGTTATTAATAATTAATAACATACATTTATTATAATTATTAACTAATAATAGTAAACAATCAAACCCAAGTACACATTATTAATAATAGATACTATTAACAGTTAATAATAGTTGGTTGTGACTAATAATAGTTATTGGAAATTAATTATTGTTATTAATACTATTGTATTCTAAAAATTTTCCTTACTATTGCATGTAATTAATTCAATTTAATTTAGCTTTTTTCAATGGTTTTAATTTTAATTCAACATTATTAATATTAAATTATTAAAAATTATTTTATTTACTTTACTTTAATTTAATTTAAATGAATTCAATTTAATGTCATTATTTTGGATCACTAAAAGTAACAAGAAAGGCATTCTTTTACATTTAAATTTAAATTTCCTGCAGTTTTACTTCTTGATAGTAGGTGGCATGTAGAGTGGAACACTAGCAGGTAGGGGGTTATCTAAAAGCGTTTAGAGAGGTGATGAGCCCCAGAAGAAATGTTTTAGGCAGGGGAAGGGAGAAGAGAAAAGAATCTAAAAAACAAAAAAACAAACAAACAAAAAACCACTTCCTCTTAGCTCAATCCTAAGGAGTGTTTTAGGCCAGGAAGGGAGAGAGAAAAGAATGTTTGTGGGGAAGGGAGAAAGAAGGGTCTAGTCCTTCCCCTCCCCAAGAGATAAAAGCCATATGTTTTCAAAGTTGGGGGCTGTTGAGTCTCAGAGACAAGGAGTTCCTAACTCTAATCCACAGCCTGAAAAGACCCCAATATTAATTAATTTAAGGGGTATCTCTGTGCTGAGCTCACAGTCTTCCCACACACACACACACACATCCTGGGCTCAGCACAGCTAGGCATTCTGCTGGTTTTGCACACTGGGTTAAGTCAGGGGTTGGGCTGGTTCCCATCTGTGAAAAAGGTTGAACTTCTTATCCCAATCCACTCAAAAAGGCTTGAGCTCCATTTGGAATGAGGATGAGGCTTACTCCCACAAGATGTGCTCATGCCCTGGACTGGGCTGTGCCGAGCAAAGGGGAACCAAGGCCAGAATTTCTTCTGGGTATGGGGTGGGAAATGCCACTTTCTTTTTTAAAGATGTGGGTGTTGGGGCTTAGGGGCAGGGACCTTTTTCTCTACAGCTCCACCTGTATGCAAGCTAAAGAATGAGGGGCAGAGGGGAACCATGTGGGAAATGCTCACTGATCTGGGGTTATAGACTTGAAAAGAAAAAACAAAAAACAAAAAACACGGCTTTCCTGTACTGGCCAGGGTGATCAAAACAGACAAGCAGCTGCTCTAAAAATCTCTTACCTTTACCTAAGCACTACTCAGAACTTCTCAGAAGAAATTAAGAATCCAAAATAAACCTGTTCAGTGGTTGTCAACTGAAATAAGTGAAATTTAATATATCTACCCAGTTATTAAATTTTATAAAGTTTATTAGAAAGAGTAGACAATCATAGTTTAAAATCTCATCCTTACTCTAAATTACCTGACCATGTGTGGCCTATTCTCCATTAACTTGTTCCTCTCCCTCCTTACTTTCCTGCTCCTTCTCAGAGTTCATTCAAAATCCCCAGTGGGCCCTGCCTCCTTTCTTTTATTGATGTTCAGTGCATAAGTCTCGCTCAACCCTTAGCATATAAAAATGTTGATGGAACAGTTCACCAATCCAGGATGGGCAGGGGATAAGATTCCTTCGGCACAGATACTGTCCTCTGAGGCAGATAGATGTAGAGTTTTTTAGAGAAATTGAGTTAGGAGTGGGATCTGGGGCATATTTACAAGATATTGTAAGATTACTTTCACTTTTCTCCATATTTTCTATCCATATTTCCTAATGATAAAGTAAGTGCTTTGCATTTAATAAACTTCACACTGATTCTTGTTCAAACTCCTACCACCCAAAATTTAACCCTTCACATAAAGAACCTCACAAAATTCAAAGCTGGGATCATTACAATTGTAATGAGACTTAAGAAAAAGTTCTTATTTGAAACAAGTACAAAGTAGCAGTATCCTTAATTATTCTACTTTTTGTTAGGATTTAACAGATAGTTTTGAGTTTGCAGAACAAAGTTAAATATAACTGACAATCATGGCACTACTTTGGATCAGATTTTCACTTAATCTTAACTTCAACATGCCAAATATTACTAGATAAAAGACAAAAAGAATGATGATGATATTCATATGTTGAAAATATTTTCATAAATATCTATAAAAACTTCAATTCTTGATATTTTCTGAAATGGTACATATGTAAATGAAAAATCACAATACAGCATTTCATATTGCACACTAGCACTGAATGATAATCCAAAAAATTATCCATTTTAAATTATTTTCTTAAAGTGGTATAACATATCTCCCTTGTAGAAAGTGATCTGCCTAAAAGATATATTATCATATATTTCATTTTCTTATCCTGGTTAAAAATTAAATGATCTCATGATAACATACATATACATAAATCATTGAGTCAGAAAATACCTGGACTATCATTTATTACTACTTTCCCCTAGCCAGCACTGTACTTAAATATTTTTTTTGGTAAATAAAGGAAATAAAAATGTAAATTTATCAATTTAACTCAATTTCTTAATCATTTTTCTTATATTTTAGATTGAGATTCATTTTATTGACATTTTTGTCACCCCAGCTATACATACAAAGAAATTTGCCTGAGACAAGATGGAAGGAAATAAATATTTAAGTGCCTACTGTGTGCCAGGGTTAATGCTAAATGCTATATTGATTTTATTTCATTGGATCTTCACAATTGCTCCCTTTTCAAATTTTTATTGTTATTTTTTCTATCTTTTCCAGATAATACACATATAAAATTTTTAATAATTGTTGTCTGCCATTTTGTTATCCACATTATTATTCTCCCTTTTATCCTCATAAACCTCCCAAAGATGACATGCAATATAATGGTATTCTTATATATGTTGTCATACAATACACATTTCTATGTTCATTATGTTGTGAAACAAGACACATATTGCTTACAGTAGAGAAAAATGAATGGGGAAAACAAAATGTAGAATCATATGCTGCAATTGGCATTCAGAATCCATCAGGTCCTTATATAAAAGTGGATGAATTTTTTTTGTTATGAATCCCTTAGTATTGTACTGGATCCTTGAATTGTTGATAATATATTATCCCTCTTTTGATTGATTGTAGGAAAAGTAAGCTCTTTTTTTACTTAAGTGCTTCTGAAAATACATTTTATTTATTTATTTATTCTGATGCTTCGTATTTAGGAGGGATATTATAAAGATAGTCTCTGAAACCCAAGGAAATCATAAAGGTAATAAGTTATTACAGAAAAAGACCCTTACATTGGAATGTGATACATTTTAACTATCAGCTATCAAAAACATCATCTAGTATTCTTTAAATTTTAATTTAAATTTTTTCAGATTACATATCAACATAATTTTAATAATTGTTTCCTGACATTTTGTGATCCATAGTCTTCCCTCCCTTCTACCCATTCAACCTTCCCAACATGTAAGATAATATGATATATGTAATAAATATGTTAACATACAGTACATATTTTCATATTCATCATATATAGAGGAAATAAAATGAGGAATGGATGTTTCAATATGAATTTCTGACAATATCAGTTCCTTCTAAGTTGATAGATAGCCTTCTTCTGTAAAACTGGAGATTTGAACCCTGGATTTCAATTCCCAGGAGTCCTTGGTAGCTCCCAGAGTTCCCCATAATCTTAGGTGAGGTCATCACCTGGGCCAAGAGGAGAGAGGGGTTTTTAAATGAACTCCGCCTTCTTCTCTTTCTCTCTCTTCCTGCTTGTGCTTCCAGGGACACAAGTCTCTCATGATGTAGTGTAAGTAAATGGGCCATTCGGCCCTCCTAGGCACATGCTTTCTTATTTTGTATTTTCTTTATATTTTTAATATTAATAAACCTCATAAAAATATAATACTTCTAGCAGAGAAACTAATTTTAACTGCTACACTTCTTTGTAAGTTCCTTTTAGTTTTCTTGGATCCTTGACCTGCTATAGGATATACTATTTTTATGATATAATATTAGAACTGTTATTTTTCAATATCTTCTAATCAAGAAAATAGTTTAGGGTCAGCAATGAAGATGTGAATATGATTCTCATTTTATAATTGAGGAAACTCTGGCAGAAATAAATTAAATAACATCTAGAGTCACACAGCTAGTGCATGCTTGAGGGTATATTTGAACTTAGATATTCCTGATTCTAGGCCCAGTGCCACCATTGTGCCACCATTTCTGATTGGTTAATCAAAGTTATTCCTAAAACTAAGTGATAAGTTGATATTTTGCCTTTGCCTTAGAAATACATACATACATACATACATATATATGTATATGTATGTAATATATGTATATTATATTACATTACCTCACCTGAGGACCTTGCCTTACCTCAGCTAACTTACCTCACCATGTTCTTCCTTTTCTGGGGCTTCAGGTGCTGGAAACATTTGCTGAAAATACAGCAAGATGAAAATTGTGAAAAATTACAAAAATAATTTTACAATTATATGTAAGGGAGTTGGCACAGAAGGATTATATCATAAACAAAACCAAAAATATACTTTGATAATGTATTCCATGAATAATCATAATAATTTAGACAAATTTCTTTATTACAATTTAAGTTTCTCTGAGATTGCAGTTAAGTTAAGTCACAGGTTGGTTATAAGGATATTTTTCTGCCCATCCTCAATCATTCACAATCTATTCCTTTCAATTAACCTAAGAATATGGGGTTCCTTTGAGAGCTGAGCCAGCAGTCGCTCAAAGGCAAGAGTCCTTCTGTCTAGAGTGTGGAGGTTCATTCAGATAAATGATGAAAGGCACTGTATGCTCAATCCTGTGTCAGGCATCACACAGTGCTCTGCCATGCCCCAGAAGGTGGTTTATTTTATAGGTTCAATAAGTATATACTTTTCTGGCACACAATCATTTTTCAACATGCATGATCATTTGCAAATAATTGGATATGTCACACATTAACAAATCACTTAATCAACATTTTATGACAATTTACTATGTTGCTACAAAACCAATTGAAATAAATGACATCAGTAGGGTGCTTTGGAGGTTAGTCCCTCCTGACCTAAGGAATGACCAGGTAGGAGAATCATTGTTACTTTTGGTTAGCTTTCACAATCAATCAAAATAACTTAGGAGATGGGTAACAAAACATTTTGTAGCTATGTACAGGGTTAAAGGGTAATTTAAGAGAGACCAGAATTGGGATTTTCCTCAATTTCCAAGTTGGGTATTTCTTGTGCTTGGTTCAGACACCTAGCAAGGTTGCTTGGTTGTTATAAACATAACAAATCAAGGGAGTGTGTTTGTAGCTTTGTGTTTCAAAGGGATGATTAATTTACCTGTCATGCTTAGCCTGCAATGAGTGTGGAATATTTAAGTATGCCTCTGCTTTAGAGAGAAGGGAGGGATAGTGGGTATTGGTTTTCAGGTTTTAATTCTGTGATTATAATCTTTTGGAGTAATAATCTGGGGGGTGGTTATATATGTGTTAATCCTGTAAGTATTTACTCTCATGTTATTTCTCCTATATTGGGGAGAGAACAATAATCATAACAATTCCATTAGAGAGATAATTCACACAGAGAGGGGTTCAGTGGATGCCATATTTTCTGGGGGTTGCTTTGCTGTCCCCAGTTTCCAAGATTGTAGCTTTGTCAGACAGCAGGGGTTCAGTGTCAAAAATTCCATTGCTGGATGTAATCCTGATGTGTGGGCTTTGGGCATACTTGTCACATAGTTTTATGGGAAAGAAGAATGATAAGGATACCTGGGCATCAGCTATACCTTGACACCATCTGTACCTTGTCCATGGATGAACTTGACAATTCACAATAGGAAACAAAACTTTAATCTCTTCCAGAAAACCACTGACTTGGATAAATAAAGACTATCAAATTTGATTCATTGTTACTTGATGCAAAACTACCCCCAAACACCCTAGACTTCATCTCTCAATTTTTTAACCTCAGATTTTGGTTCTCATTCCCTTCTAGCTCCTGCTAAAGACACTGGTTAATGTCTCACATTTTAGGTTTATGATATATCTTCCTGTTGATTCTGCTTCTTTACCATAAGCATTTCACCCCATTCCTACATAGATAATTATTTTAATATATTTGCTCCTTCACAAGGCAATAATGTTTCCTTCCAGAATGATAGCTTTTGTTCAGAAAAATGGAATTTGTCATTTTTCAGAGATTAAAATAGAAGTTTTGTAGTTCTCTTGCTAACATACAATGTTGGTATTCAATCCTGTATTCATTCCTTCATTTACTTATTTTCCAAAGGGAGGACAACACTTTTTCTTTGTGCTTCAAAGGGTGGAAATCATTTATAAGAGCAGCAATTTTGACCATAACTAGAGGGGGGGGAATATGAGATATGGTAAAACAAAGTTAAATTCTCTGACCTCTCCCAGCATGGTTTAAATTTGGATTAGTTAGTAGAGAGGTTAATCTAGTTGCTATATCTACAAAAAGCATTTCCAAGGGCACTTCTATTCCATGACACTGCATGACTTCTATAATCTAAATACACTCTGTAATAATTAAAATAGTTGGTTATCATAACTGTAATGATTAAAATAGTGGAAGACATAAATTGTAGTAGATATAAGAGTGGATGAGTAAATTGTGACCACAGAAAATATGGTTTCAAGACAGTGTCTTGTTTTAAATCAAATATATAAGGTGGTCACCAGAGAAATATTCCCAATTATGAAATATACCTGTTAACTGGGTTTTATTGAGATTTTAATTAATACAAATGAGGAATTAAAGAAAGAGAGAGAGAAAGAGAGAGAAAAAAGGAAATAAATGAGAAAAGGGCTATACCAGCCTAGGCCGGCATGAGCCAGCCTAGGAAGAGAGGGATCAGTCAGGCTTTTATCACTCACCACAAGATCTGTTCAAGCAAGGATTCAGAGGGACAGAGTCTCCTCAGAGGGCCAGAGTCAGCCTTCCTCAGACTGTCTTCAAGAGACTGTCTCAAGAGACTGCCCTAAGAGACTCTATTCTTTTTAGGAGACTGTCATCTCCTTATAAAGGGAATTTTCTCCTAAATCACCTCCCCTAAGTTCTCCCATCTACCAATCACAGTAGACATTTTTCAAAGGACAGACCATTCTTAGTTCACACCTAAGAAGTCTAATCTTTTGAGTAATTCACCCCTGAGTAGACTAATCTTTTTGAGTAATTCTCACCTCTTTGCTCCTTGTAAGTTCACAAGTTGCCTGACCTTTATAGGTACTTAGCACCCCTTTGTATTAGTTCTAAAAATAGGCACAGCTTAAGAACATTTTGCCTTATTATAAGTATGGGTTTAAGTACTTTTCATTGTTCAGCAAAGAGTTTACAACTTTATCTTCCCCTAAGGCATGCTTAAGTATGGTGAAGTAGAGTTTTCACATTCCTGATCTAAGTTACTTTCACTGCCCAAATGGAGAATGGTCCCAATGGGGAATTTTTAAGGTTTACAATCCTAACCCTATGAAGTAGGGTCTGAGAATTTTTAAGGTTCACAAGTCTTGATTCCTAAAACATGGAGCCACAAAGCTAAGAAACAGTAATTATGGATCAGAATTGATGATAAATACAGAAATAAATATAACAGAGCAATACAGTATAAAACAATATGTATCCTGAGAAGATTACAGCTATACCAAGGTTGTAAGATTGGTCCAATTTTTTAAAAAACCTAGAAAAATAATAGATATTATCAATTTCAAATTGATGAATATTGAAATAAACATAACCAAGAAAACCATAAGCACACATTTAATAATTATGTAAATGTGAACAATAATTATATACCAAAAATCAAAAGTGAATATAAACTAATTGTGAAGCTCAAGCATGATTCAAACTGTAGCAAGGGAAGTTGCAAAGAAGTGGCAAAGATTGATTGACAGCTCTCAAGCCTAAATTCTGTAAGAGCTGGCTGGGTCAAGATTCTAAAGGGCTGGAAGAACAGCTTTCAACTGTCTTTCTGAAGCTGGATTTCAACACTGAAGCTATGAATCTGAAACTCTCCCTGGAAAACCCCTCTTTCAAACTGCCTGCCTTAGATTATCATCAAGAAGAGGTTGAGAGAAAATCTCCATTCATTCTGGAGGACAGAGTGATTTTGGAAGAGAATTTCTCCCTTTCTAAGGACTTTACATTTGGATTACTGTAGCCTGACCCACCAAGGACTCTGGAGAGAGTGAGAATCTGGGCTTCCTGTTTAGACTTTATCTATTAGTTAACTTTTAGTTTGGTTTAGTTTAGACAGATTAAGCTTAGTATAGAAACTATATTAGGGGGCTTGACATCAGATGGTCCATTAACCCCTTTCCTTTTCCATCATTCCCTTCCTTTATTAATAAACTTATTTATATAATTGTGTTTCCCCTTTTCTACACCCTTCCCCTTTCCTAAATTCCACTATAACAAAACTAAGATATTTGAAAAGATATCAAAATTCATGCTGTGATGTACATGAAAGTGTATATCTATTACATATCTCACATGCTTTTGAACATGATAAGTTGGGCTGTATTTTTTCCTCTTTAAAAAATACTGTTTTCTATACAATGTGGCTTTCTTGGGTGGGAAGGGAGAAGGATAGAGGAGAACTATGATGATCTAACAAACAAATTATATAAATAAAATGATCAAAAATAAGGAAGATGATCAGAGGTTGAAGAACGGAGAAGAAACAAGTTGGATGATATTCTGGGAGTAAATTTTTTTTCTCCTCATAATAGAACCATGTGAACTAATTCTGTGTTCTTTCCAATTGGGAGTAAATAATAAAATGGTATTTTTGATAATTCTTTACAAAAACCACCTAAAATAGAAAAAAAGATAAAGTCAATAAATAACCATGTTAATAATGTGCTAATGTGTTAATAATATGCTATGAAGAGTGAATCAAACTCACTTTGTCTATCAATCAACAACTTTTAAGTTAATCAATCAAAAACTTAAATACCTCTACTTAGTTCCTTACAAGTTACTAAGTATGAGAGGTTGCAAGTCACTTACTAGAGTAAGCTCACACCTCCAAAGGTCATTGCACCACACAACAACCCCACACACAACTTAGCAGTGTTAGGCAAATTGAAAAATTGCCATTGGTTTCTGTGAAGAAGTGGGATGGTAGGAAGTGACATGAAAAATAGGAGCATAAAAGGAAGATAACAGCAAGGTCTAGATTAATTCCTTTCCTGGGGTTTGGAGAGATTGATATCAAAGATTCCTTTCCTGGCTAGGAGAAGACCTTTTTCCCTGGATCCTCTGTTGACTTGCGTGGTGAGTGGAGTTATTCCTTCCTAGGTTCTTCTGTGAGAAGACCCTCTCTGAGCCTTGGAACTTTGGTGGGAAACTCCCTTCAGCATGAGTTCTGGTGATAGTCTTGGAAGTCTTAGCCTTATGTACACTGAAGGTTCTCTGTGGATTCTTCAGCATCTCCTGACTCTTTAGCTATCAGCTTCCTTATTAGGACTTTGGATTTTGGTGAGATTTGCTTTCAGATTTTCATCTGTGGTCTGGAGACATTAGGATTAATATCAGGACATTGGTAGTTAGGCAGTAATTTCTGTCTCTTTATCTACATTTTTCCACTTTCACTCTTTACATCTTTTTGTAAATGAAGGTGCTAAAAGTAATTTTGACTTAAGCTATAATATTTTTAAATCATTGACCACAATATTATTTTATAATTCTCATATTTAGCATAAAACCTAAATTTAAATTCTTCTAATGCTTAAATAGCATCATTATTAAATATTTAAAAGGTTTGATTTCTGAGGAAGGAGAGGCAAGATGGTGGGGAAGATGCACAGAAAAGTGGAACCTCTCAGATTTTTGTTTCATAACAACCTTAAAATTGCACCCAAAATCACCAATGTGGATGCAATGAAGGGACTATACTGCAGAAAAGTATTAGAACATGTATAGAGAGATTGTATTTCACTAGGTTGTGACAGAAGAATAGCTGACAGCAAAGCTACATGGAGTACCATCACAAGTCAACTGCAATTTGTCCACCTTTCACCTAATTCTCCAGGTATTAAACCTAGGCCCATGCCAACCTTGAAACCTTGAGGCCTTGCCTAAGCAAACAGCAGAGTACCCCACTACTATCCTTTGAAATTCTAAGCCTTGGCATATTCTATCAAAGAGGCCACAAGTCCTACCTACCTCAAAGAAGGGCATGTTGTTCCTGGCTACTGTTGGACTAAGGGGAGTCTAAGAGTCCTGTTCAAGCTTGCAGTGAGGCCCCAAGCCACAGCACAAACATTGTAAAGTCTTCCAGACCTCCATAAGCCAGGAGTGAGGCCCAGAGCATGGCCAAGAGCACTTGCCCATGTTTGAGTTAAAGAACAAGAAGGCAAAATACAAATTGAAAGAATCCACCAATCATGTCTTGAAATAAATCCACAAATGGCAAATCCCAGGAATGTTATAGTCAAATTCAGGCGCTTCCAGGCCCAGGAGAAAGTTCTGCAAACAGTTAGAAAGAAACAGTTCAAATATCATTGAGCCATAGTCAGTATTACACATGATTTAGCAGCTTCTAAATTAAAGGATTGGAAAGTTTAGAACAGGGGTCCCTCAACTTTTTACAAAGTGGGGCAGTTCACTGTCCCTCAAACCATTGGAGGGCTGAACTGTAAAAACCTAACCCTAACCATATCTAGGAAGCAGTATATACCATGCAGAATCCCCTCTCCCAAATTGCCGCTCACCATGTTGACATCTTCCATTGTGCAACCTTGTTCTAAGGTGCCACACAAAGGATTATGTCACTAGAAGTAGTACTGTACATGAGTGATGCCTCGCTTTGCGGCACCACCACATACAGTGTTCCTCTCACTGACCACCAATGAAAGAGGTGCCCCTTCCAGAAGTTGTGGTGGGGACCAGATACATGGCCTCAGGGGGTCACATGTGACCTATGGGCCATAGTTTGGGGACCCCTGGGTTAGAAAATAATTTTCCAGAGGCAAAGGGATTAGATTTAAAACCCATAATCACCTACTTAGAAAAAAGAGACTATATTTTTAAGAGAGGGAAATGCTTATTCAAAAAAATACAGGATTTCCAAGAATTCCTGTTACAAAGACCAGACTTAAGCAGAAATTTTTGATGTACAAATACAAGAGTCAAGGAAAACATATAAAGGTAAACAAGAAAGATAAAATTTTAAGGATTCAATAAACTGTTTATAGCCCTACATGGACAGATTATATTGGTAACTTTTATTTTTTTTTCCAGAGAGAAAAGGAAAGAAATTACATCTTGATAAAACATAATATAAAATTAAGTAATGTCAATACTAAATATATGTGTCCCCAAAGGTATAGCTTCCAGATTGTAAAAGAGAAGTTAAATTAGGTTTAGAAGGGAATAGATAGTAAAATTACACTAATGGGGGACTTCAAATTTCCTCTCTCAGGTCTACAGAAATTTAAACAAAAAGAATACATAAGAAAGAAATGAAGGAAATGAATGAAATTTTATCAAAGTTAAATTTACTAAATCTTTGGAAAAAATTGAGTGTAGATAAAAAGGAATATACCTTCTTTTAAGAAGCACATATCACCTATACAAAAATGAACCATGTATTAGCACATAAAAATTCATAACCAAATACAGAAAAATAAAAATAATATATGTATCCTGTTCAGGTCATAATGCAATAAATTATTATTAATGAGGGTCTAGGAAAATATGAATTAAAAGTTACTTGGAAATGAATGATTAATTCTAAAATAGGATAAGCTAAAAAACAAATCATAGATATGATCAATAATTTCATTAAAGAGAATGACAGTGAGGAGACAACATATCAAAATTAATGGGATGTTACCAAAGCAGTACTTAAAGGAAAATTTATATCTCTGTATTCTGATATAAATAAAATAGAGAAAAATCAGATTAATGAATTAGGGATGAAATTTTTAAAAATGAAAAAAAATAAATGAATCTCCCAATTAAAGACTAAATTGAAAATATTAAAATTCAAAGGAGAAATTAATAAAATTGAAAGCAAGAGAAAATTGAATTATTAAATGACTAGGATTTGGTGTTATGAAGAAACAAATAAAAGAACATTGCTTAATTTGATTTAAAAAAGGAAATTAGAAAATCAAATTAGGGGAACACAAAATAGTTTATTTGTCTAATCTATGGAGAAGGGAAGAAATTATGACCAAGCAAGAGATAAAGAACATAATGTAGAAATTAAATTTATGTTGGACTAAATATAAGAGAACATGGTCACCAATTTTAAAAATTAATGCAGCTCAAGTCAAAATGACTTTTTATCAGCTTTATTTATAAAAGAAAAAGTGAAAGTAGAAAAATGTAAAAGGACGGCAAAGAAGATATCTAACCTAACTCACTAAGTATTTCCTCAGGCACCTAGCTCAACTCTGACAGGGCTCATTAACCCCAGCTGGATGGCCCAGTAATGAATCCAAACTAGAGTTTCACTCATGCAACCTCCTCTGAGAGGGAAGGCTCTCTGGTTCTAATCTCTCCAGAAGAAAGGAAAGGAGGGTCAGCTTTTTTTTCACTTATGAAATCCAAAGTCCAAAGGGAAAAGATCCAAGAGCAGTCTTACCAGAAGCAGTTCAAGTCGCTAGCACCAGAGCCTTCACACTGAGGACTGAGACCAAAGACCGAAGTCCTCTTGGACAGGAAGTTCAACATCTTTTACAGTTCTTTTTTCATGTCACTTCCTGTCCTTTTCTCCACTTTGCGGGGACCAATTATAGTCTTCAAATTTGCTTAGCCCTGCCCAGGGGGCAGTCAGTCACTTTTGGTCACTTTAGTAAGTGGTTTGTAAATTTCCCCATCTTCACAATTAAAAAAAATGTTAAATAATTTGGCAACATTAATTTAATTTTTAAAAAATTCTGGTACAAATAAAACCAATGTTAAGATTATAAGGGAAACAAAAAGTTGGGAAACATTTTTACAAATAATATTCTCTAATAAAAGCCTCATTTCTCAAATTTTTAGATAATTAAATCCATTTTTTAAGAATATAAGTCATTTCCTAATTGACAAATGGTCAAAGAATATGAATAAGCAATTTTCAGATGAAGAAATTTAGGAGTTCAAAAGTCATACAAAATGTTTTAAATAATTCTTGATTAGAGAAATGGAAAACAAAATAATTTTGAGGTATCCTCTTACATCTATCAGACTGGCCAATATTACAGAAAAGGAAAGTGATACATGTTGTAGGGGATGTGCCTATATTGGGACACTAATGCATTGTTGGTGCAATTGTGGACTGATCCAACCATTTTGTATGGCAACAATTTGGAACTATGGCCAAAGGGTTATTAAACAATGCATACCCTTAATTTTGTCAATGTATGCCCTTTAGTTTCTATCACAAAGAGATCATAAAAATAGTGGAAATGATCTAATTGTACATAAACATTTAAAGTAGCTCTTTTTGTTGTATAAAAGAATTAGAAATTGAGGAGACATCCAACCACTGGGAAATGGCTGAACACATTGTGATCTATTGTGTTCTATCATGGTGATGGAATACTATTTTGCTATAAGAAATAATGAACAGATTGGTTTCAGAAAGCTGAAAAAAAATACCTAAATCAACTGATGCAGAGTGAAATAAAAAGAATCAGGAGGATATGGTACACAGTAATAGCAATATTATTGTACAATTAGATATGAAAGACAGTTACTCTCAGCAATATGACGCAGAAAATTCTGAAAGACTTATGACAAAGAATACTATATACCTCTAGATAAAGAAATTGTTGGAGTCAGAATGCAGATGAAAGCATACTATTTTTCTCTTTATTTGTTTACTTTATTTTGAGGTATTGATTTTTGTGGGTATTTTCTTACCAGAATGAGGAATATGGAAATCTGTTTTACATAACAATGTATGTATAACACAGATCAATTGGCTAACCATCTCTGGGAAGGGATAGGGAACAGAGGTAAAGAAACAATTTGGAACTTAAAACTTTAGAAAAATTATGTGGAAAATTATTACTTGTAACTAGTGAAATAAAATATCTTTTAAAAAATATAAAGGATTATTTAATTGAAAGAGAAAGCTAATAATATAATTTATTTGGAGATTCATGTTTAAGAATCTCATGGGAATATTTTTTCAAAAAGTGGCAAATAAAGGGGCTTTAGTAGCATCAGATATCGAACCTTGCTATAAAATAATTATCAAGAAAACTATGATGTGGGCTTAAAAAGGAGAGTTTTACTATTTAAAAAATTCAGAAAAAAAGCCTGGTTTTCATTGTGATTGATAAACACAAAGATTCCAACTGTTATGCATTTTCAATTTGACAAAATTTGGTATTAAAACTTACAAATTGAACTTACAAGGAAACAGACATTATTCACAATTCCAAATTAAAGGATAAAATAAGAGATAAAAATTATAGTAAAAATAAGATGGGTAATTTTAATCCCCTTTAATAAAAAATGCACAAGAATAAGTGATTTTTTAATTAATAATGAAATGATTCTGGGGAAATTTTGCAATGTTTTTCTTTAAAATGTATATTATATATATATATATATATGGGTTTGACAAGTATATATAAGAATAAAACCCATGCTCCAATAGAAAAATAGTATAACCAATTCCTAAAATTAAGAAATATTGGCTATCAACTAACCTATGGAGAAAAATATTTTTAAAAAAATCATTAAAATCAGAGAAATATATATGAATACATTAAAGTTTCACCTCAAAAATATCAGATTTTAAGCAGGGAGAAGTTGAAAATGGCAATTGTTGGAGAAGTTGCAGAAGTCCCAGAGTTGTGCACTATTAGTAAAAGTGTGAATTGGTCTTGCTATTCTGAAAATGAGATGAACATGTCATGTCAGTAAAAGCAAATCCAGAAGAGCAACATGTCAAGTGAAAAACAGATATGGTGAGCCTTTAAGCAAAATAGAGCAATATGCCCAACAGAGTCCCTTGACAGCAAGGAGAACTCATAGTGAAAGCAGTGAAATTATATCACCAAAAGATATGAATGAGAATGGCTCAATGACATTATCAGGAAAACATTAGCAGTTCACTAGAAAATATCACAAGCCATAAAGCATCAGAGGTGTGAGTTGCCCCAAATGAATGATTTCTATTCATGATCCTTCTTCCACTGCTGATATCCTGTGACTATGAGGTCTGTGGCAATATTCTATTTAAAATCTTCTTACTGTGGAATTTCATTAAATTTCTTTGAACTGCAAAAAAAAGAATACTTTTCAATGTGAGTTCCTTGAAGACATGAATCTCTTTTGCCTTTCACAGTAGTCATAATACTTAGTAAAGTTCTTGGCACATTGGAAGGTCCTTGTAGTTCATCCATCACCATCTCCTTGCAGTTGAAAACCTCATTCTGGCTGTCTAATATTTTCTGGAACTCATGTTTTGTGCTAAGAATTTCATTTTGTGAAGACTTAAGATAGAGAGCAGGGTTCATTTGTTCATTGGCAATTTTGGCTTCCTTTCGTGTCCTGGATATTTCTTCAGCTAAATTCTGGTCATATAGCAGTAGTTGAACCCAATTCATACACTCCAAAGAAATCCTAGCTATATATTCTTTTACGTCTGTCATTGATGCTCCCAAGGCAATATCTGATGACTTCCCTTTTGATTCTTCAGAGTGTTTTTGTAAGATTCCATCATCTTCTAGTCTCTGTAAAATGCTTAAATTGATCAGAATTTGAAGACACTCTGTCTCTAAAAGTATCAAGACTGATGCCATCAATGTCTTTCAGAAAAAGTTCAGATTTCTTTGCAGAAAACCGAAAACTGGAGAATAGAAGACAGCCAAGGTGTTGGCTTTCTGCCAAGTATGTGTGGATACATTTGCTGAGCTCTGTGATACCCTGGTCAAAGGAAGGCAGTGACTTCTGACAGTTTGTTTCTATCATACTAGCCCTACACCAGGACTGCTTCTTGGTTTTTTGATTGTTGTTATGTTCTTGTGGGTCCATGTAAGTGGGACTGAGATCTTCACTTTTTCCTGTTTTAGGACTGTTCTTAGAATTCTTTCTTTTTCTTGGGACATCTTGGGCAGTTTCTCGGAAGACAGAAGATGCAGTACAGATTTTCAGAGGGATAGGGTTTGATGTTATTTGCTGATCTTGAGTCTTGGGCACTACTACTAATATCTCTTTTAGGCTCTCTTACTGTCTTAGTATCATTCAATGAAATCAATCTTGGTGGAAAATGGATCATTAAAAAGATCTTTCTCAAGCCCTCTTAATTCTGGTGCCTTCCTCTCCAATTTAATTTGTTGGTATCTTGCTTGCCCAGAAACTTTTGCAGGTTGGCTACCCCATTAGATACCCCAAGGTCAGAGGTATCTTTTGCCTTTCTTGATTCCCCCAGCACTTAGCACTGTGCTTGGAACACCCTAGGCAATTAATGGATGCTGGACAATTGACAATGCGGAATGGGGCATGGTCAAAAAAAAAAGGAATGGAGGGGTAAGGTGAGAGATAGGGATGGGGAGGGGAGGGGAAACTGGGAGGGCAGGGAGCATGGGATGGAACAAGGAAGGGGTAGGGGACCAAGGAAGCCAGGGGCCACCCCAGTACTAGCTCTAGGAGCCCAGGCAGGAAGCAAGAAAACCTCTTTTTGCATTCTAATAAGGTTTTATTTTCATCATTTATGGAATTTTCCTAGTAGATATGAAGGAGTAATGATAGCAGGAAGTAATAGAAGGGGAATGGATCATTTTTAGGATGAGAAAGTAATTTAAAATATCATCAACATCATCATCTCTGGGAGCCAGAATTAATTGCTGTGTACATTATTTAAAAAAATTCAAATAACAACTTCCTATGACATAAATACAGGTCTCAAAATATTACTGAGAATTCAACAAACTACTGGAATTCAAAAATTATTACTGGGAAGACTTTCCCACATTTATATTGTTACAATATTGATCCATAAAATTTTTACAAGTAATGCTTTTTGTACATTTTACCATACCAAATATGCATAATTGATATTACATGGAATGAATACATTTAAAATTTAAAGACCTAGCAAAATGATGTGGGAACAAGACACATATCATTCCTGTAATCATGACTCCTTATAGAATTTGTCATTGATATCATTCCAAGGGTCTAACAAAGATAATTACCTCTGGATATTTTTAAGGTATTTTATTTGCCTGTTTGATAATCCACAGAACATTAAATATAATAGTAAAATAGCTGGATAGAGACTTGTTCTAATACTATCTGTCTCTGAACCCCATTTAAAAATAGAATGAGGAAATAAAATAATGAAAATCAATTGTTGTGATGAAGTTTATTCTATTGCACCTCTCCACACTACTACTAATTCAACTACTACTGAGTGCTGTAGCAAAATCAGTTATCTATACAATGGAGAAAGAGGGTCTGAAAGGGTAGTAAAGCAAGGCAATAGCAGTAGTAGTGAGGTACAATATTTTCCATATGTGCCTAGAAGCAAACAAAATATCTCTTTTGCTAAATTTAATTTATTTTTCCCAATTACAAATGTAAATACCGTTTCAAACATTTTAAGAAGAATTTTGAGGGTTAAATTCTCTCCACACACTCCTAAACCCCCATTGACATGGTAAACAATTTCACATAGATTTTACTATGTGTAATCCTGTAATACATTCTTCCATATCAATCATCTTGTGGCAGGAAACAAACAAAAGAAAATTATAAAAGAAAAGTAAAAACAAAATTGCTCTGTATACATACTCCATCACTTCTTTTTCTGGAAGCAGATGACATTTTTAATCATTAGTCCTTTGCTAATATTTTGGATTGTATCCCTGAGAATAACAAAGTTATTCACAGCTGCATGTTGTACAGTATTCCTGTCACTTTAGAATATACTTTTGGTTCTGCTTATTTCATTCTGCTTCAGTTTGTTATAGGTCTTTACAGGTTTTTCTGAGATCAGCCTTATTTGTAATTTCTTATAGCACAATAGCATGAGAGTATCCCAATATAATTATATACTATAACTTACTCAGCCATTCTACAACTTACGGTTATCCCCACACTTTCTAATTTTTACCCCTACAAAAAGGTGCTTTAAATATTTTTCTACATAGACATCCTTTCCCTTTTTTAAAATCTTTTTTTGGATATAACTATAGAAATGCTATTTCTGGGTCATAGGGTATGTACTGTTTTTATAGTGCTTTATAGGTCCGATTTGTTCTCCAGAATGGTTGAATCAGTTCACAACTACCCTAACAATGCACCTATTTCAATTTTTCCACCTCCCCTCCATGTTTTGTAATTTTATTTTTCTGACATAATAGCTGATCTGATAGATATACAGTGATAACTCAGAGTTCTTTTAATGGATATGTCTTTAATTAATAATAAATTAATCCAATTTTACATGACTATAGAGAACTTTAATAACTCTGAGAACTGCTTGTCTCCTTTGATCATATATAAATTGGAAAATGACTTGTATTCTTATACATTTTATTTTTTTCTCTATTCATCTGAGAAATAAGGCCTTTAGTAGGAAGACTTGTAATTATTCTTTGCATCTTTATGATTACTGTGAATTTCTCTCCATATTATATACCCCTGTTTAGTTTCAGACTACCATCTCCCCCATTTTGCCCTCTTTTCTATCAGCCTTACAGCTCTGCTCTTATCCTTCTTCCCTCCTACTTCTTGTAGCACAAAATAGGTTCCTAGATCCAATTGATTTTGTAGGTTATTCCTTCACTAAGTCAATTCTGAAAGAAATAAGTTTCACATGCTCCCCTCCCAACCTCTCCCATCTTCCTCTCCACTGTATAAATTCTTTCATGCCTCTTTTCTATGCAATAATTTACCCATTCAGATTTCCTTTCCTCTCCTCCCAAAGCATTCACTTTTCTTATACTTTCATTTTTTATATACCATCCCATTATTTTCAAATCACATTTTTGTGATACTTCTTTTAACTGCCCTAATAATGCTAAAATTGTTAGGAGTTGAAAGAATCATCTTCCCAGGTCTGTTTGTAACATTTCAACTTTATTGAATGTCTTCTGATTGCTTTTTCCTCTTTGTCTTTTTATGTTTCTTTTGATTTTTTTTTAAATTTTAGAGTCTAGCATTCCCTGGTCTTTTCATCAGGAATGTTTGATAGTCCTTTATTTCATTGAATGATCATATTTTCCTTGAAGAATTATGCTCAATTTTGCTGGATCAGTGATTCTTGGTTTATGTCCTAACTCTTTGACCCTCTGGAATATAATATTCCAAGTCCTTTGATCCTTTAATTAAAAAAAAAAACTGCTAAATCTCTTGTTAACTAAAACATGGTTTCATGATCTTTAAATTGTTTCTTTTCAAAATGATGAGACCCCCCAAGCCCAAGCATAAGATCAAAGTGAAGCCTCAAATTCAAGTATAAGGTAGCTCCACAGTACACTGGGTTCTGAAAATCATTGAAAAACCCTTGGGATGACTGAGCAGTGAGAGTCAGGTTCTAAAATGCTATGCCCATAGGCCATCATACCATTTTGGAAGAATTGACACTTGCAAAATCCTAGAACAAAAGCAGATGTAGAATCAAGGAAAAACTGAAGTTTAAGAGATTCTCTTCTACCCTAAGAATAAAATCTACATTTGAGGTAAAAATAAAAGGCAAAAAAAGGGTTTGAAAACTGAAAATATAGAAAAATATATCTAATCATTGAAATTATTTTGGAATCAAGGGAGAGAAAGGCAAACAGTCAGAAGGATTTCGTTTCATGAAAAAAATAGAGTATTGGTTAACTTGGTTTTAAAAGGAAAGAAAATCAAGTTATCATTATCAAAAATGAAAAGGCTTAAATCACCACGAATGAAGAGATTAAAATGGTCTTTAGGATATATTTTACCCAATTATATGTCAATGAATCTGACAATCTATGTGGAATGGATGAATATTAACAAAAATAACTCACTTAGATTAATAAAAGGGTGGCAAAGTAGATTCACAAGTAAATTCCAACAAACATTTAAAGAACAATTAATTCCAACGCTATATAAACTATTTGTTAAAATAGAGGGAATACCACCAAATTCTTCCTGTGACATTTTCTTAGGGAATATAGATACAAAAAGAATTAAAATTAAATATTATCCAAGAAACTATGGCAGTATATCACAAGTATTATTCATCATGAGTAGAGTGTATATAAAGAATGCCATGTCAGTTAAATATTAGGAAAACTACAGGCACAATTGATTGTATCAGTAACAGAATTAACAAAAACTACACGATTATCTAAATAGATGTAAAAAAGCCTTTGACAATATACAAAACCTTTTCCTATTAAAACACTAGAATTGAAAAGAATAATTGGACCCGTCCTTAAAATAATAAATACCATTTAGCTAAAAGCATTAGCAGGTATTATCTGTATTGGAAATTAGCTGAACCCTTCCCAATAGCATCAGGGATGAAGAAAAGATGCC